>NC_085931.1:47842125-48450250 GCF_028885625.2 Pongo pygmaeus
TCTCCTCCTGTCCCTGCTGTCTGGCTCAGATGCACACAATCTCTTAGTCGGACCACTTCAGGACCTCCCAGTGGTGCTCTCTCCTCTAAGTCTCTGCCCATTCTTTCCTCCCCACACACCTGCCTGAGCTGGCCCCTAAAGCCAAAATCATATTTATGTTTTACTTTCTTTCTTTCTTTTTTTTTTTGAACTGGAGTCTGGCTCTGTCCCCCAGGCTAGAGTGCAGTGACATGATCTTGGCTCACTGCAACCTCTGCCTCCTGGGTTCAAGCAATTCTCCTGCCTCAGCCTCCCAAGTAGCTGGGATGATAGGTGTCATTTTTGTATTGTCTGCCTCAGCCTCCCAAAGTTCTGGGATTACAGGCATGAGCCACCATTTTACTTTCTTCCAAAGCATGTTTTACTTTCTTCTGAAGCCCTACGTGACTCCCCATTGCCTACATAAGTTCCCTACTTGGCCCTTGGGATCCTCCGACTGGCCTCACCTGCCCATTCAGTCTCAGATCACACTGGCCCCAGCCACACAGATCCGGGCCCACTCTGCAGGTCATGCTGCTCCCACTGCCTGGAAGACCCTCCCCAATTTCTACCTGGCAGATGCCTATTCTACCCTCTAGACCTGCTCACATGTCATCTCCTTTTTGAGGATTTCCCCAACCTGGGCACAATTAGGCAGTCTCTCTATGGGGGTCCCATAGCACTCCATCCAGGGCACGTGTTGACTTTGTTTACACCTGTGACCCAGGGCCTAGGACAGGGCCTGGTATGGAGATGTTTGATGCCTTGTTCCCAGGTGAATCTGTGCAATTGACAGCAATGTGTTAGACTATAATTTGGCTATTGCTATATGGCCACCAGCTTCCCATTCCTACACTCAATATGGCCACCAGCTTCCCATTCCTGCACCCAGTATGGCCGCCAGCTTCCCATTCCTGCACTCAATATGGCCGCCAGCTTCCCATTCCTGCACTCAATATGGCCACTAGCTTCCCATTCCTGCACTCAAGGCCTGGGCTGTGGCTTGTTATGTCCGTATTCCCAGGGTCAGTGGCTGGACCTGGCCTGGGAAGAGGTGCTGAGAGACCAATGTTGGATCCACAACATTAGTTTGCTTTGCACTCTACCTCATACCCCGTGGACCCACAAAACACATCAGGGTGATAACCAGGATTTCTTTTCCTCTCCTTCACACAGTGACTTTGAACAGCTTCCAGATGACGTTGCCATCTCGGCCAACATTGCCGACATCGAGGAGAAGAGAGGCTTTACCAGCCACTTTGTAAGACAGACTCCTAGTCCTTCACCCGACAACCTCTGAACTTCCACCCAGCTGACCTCTGAACCTTGCCCTCTGACCTCTGAACCTCCAATTCTCTGATCTCTTAACTTCTATCTCAGTGGTTCTCAACAGGATCGATTTTGCCCATTTGCCATTACCCTGGAAGATTCTGATTATTGCATCTTGGGGCAAGTCTACTTCACATTTAGTGGATAGAATCCAGGGTGCTGCTAAACACCCCACCGTGCACAGGACAGCCCTGTCCCCGGTAAAGAACTATCCGGCCCCAGCATGATACTAAGGTTGAGAAATCCTGATCGCGTCCTTTGACCTCAGAACCTCCACCTGGAGAGTCGGGGGTGAGGGACTTTAGTGTTGCCCCCACAACACTTCTGTCATATTCAGACACAGATGGAGGAGGCATCCTGCGCCCACAGCACAGCCAGGGGCAGGTTCACTCTGCACCATGACCTCCAAGGCATGGCTCCTCATTTCTTGGGCCTGAGTGTGTGTTTGGTCTATTTCCAAGGGCTCTTGCCTCTAATACTGGGTCTCACTTCTTCTCTTTTTCCAGTTTTTTTTTTTCTTTTATTTTCATTTTTTTTAGCAAAGCTCGTCTGCTTCTGGGGCACCAGCCTTTGACTTGACAGGGGTCTCCTTCTCCAGAGACCCTTCTGCATCCTTATCCTCATCATCTTCCTCCTCCTCCTCTTTTCCCCTCCACCTCTTTTTGGCTTCTGCTCCTGGCCCCTGAGCCTTCCCCACAACCGCTGTCCTCCTTAGGTTTTCGTCATCGAGGTAAAGACAAAAGGAGGATCCAAGTACCTCATCTACCGCCGCTACCGCCAGTTCCATGCTTTGCAGAGCAAGCTGGAGGAGCGCTTCGGGCCAGACAGCAAGAGCAGTGCCCTGGCTTGTACCCTGCCCACACTCCCAGGTAGGCGGCCACTCCCGTCCTGCTGCTGCAGAGCTGCTGACTCTCCTTCCTTCCAGGGCCCCTGACACTGTTCTGTGATTTGATCTCAACCCCAGTGAAAACCGTTCATGTAGTTTATAGCCCCCACTACTGGCAGTTACGGGCTGCCAAGCCCTCCCCACATGGCTCCCCCTGCCTCACGCTGTGGCTTCCACCCCAAGCACTCTAGCCTCACAGCCCCGGACCTCTGATGACCATCGTGGCCACTCGCTCCTGCTGTCCCCTACCAGGAGGCCACAGTCTGGAGCACTTCAGCACCCGGCCTCCCTTCCTCAGAGACAGGAATCCCCCAGTCTGGTCCCTAAACACACTGACTCACCTCCCTGCCCGCCCTCAGCTTCCTCCCATGAGACCAGCCCTCTGACTTCACAGTCTTGGCTTCCAGCATCCCTGTGCCTCTCCTTCTTCCCCTGTCCTGCCAGGAAGCTGGGCGGCCTCACGCCTCTGCTTGCAAACAGTCCCCTCGCCCCCTGGCCTCCTAACACGCACCTTGGACAGCGCCAAGCCCTTAGCTGCTCAGCACCTGCCCCGCAGGAGGAAACCCTATCATGAAAGGGTTACACGGGGGTGGTCTCAGCAGCGCCCTTCATGCCCTGCAGGCCAGAGACAGGGACAATTGTCTCCCTTCCCCAAGCCTCAGGGACCCTTCCCCAAGCTCCAACCCCACCTCCAGCTTGTTTTTTCTGTCTCTGTCTCTCTCTGTCTCAGCATATGACCCCGCTCCTTCTCATGCAGCCCCACCAAGGAACTTGAAGCTCTCCCCAGGAGTCTTGCCTGCTCCAAGCCAGCCTCCCCTCTCAGGCTTCATCACTTTCCCTCCTCTTTCTTTTGGGGCTCTCCCCTGACAATCTACCCCTCCTTTCCCTTGTATATTCATCTTCCCCTTGATATACGAACTCCCTCTGCTAAGCGTCTCCACAGCCTCAACCCTCTTCTGTCTTTAAACAATCCTGAGCCATGAAACACCATTCTTACAAGCCTCCCTGAGCCTCCGTGCCCCCAGGGCCCCCAGAGATCTCTTTCTTCTTCCTTTGGCAATCAAATTCACGCGGTGTCTCACCTTGGCATGGCCATCCTCTCCTTCACTCCTCAGCTTGGTTTAGCTCTGACTACTCCACTGAAATTCCTCTCGGTGAGGTGGGCCATGACCCATCAATTCTGGCTTCCATGGCCAGTGCCAAGCCTCATCTTCACACCCCTACTCCTTCCTCTGTTAAGCTTCCTCCAACCTCCTGAGGCAGCAGTGTCTCCCAATCCCCTTCCTACCTTACTAGAGACTCCTTCAGCTTCTCTGTTACAGAATCAACCTTCTCTGCTGCTCCTTGGAAGGTGGGGATCCTCTGAGCAGACATCCTCTGTCCCCTGCCTTGTCTTCTTATTCCAAACACTCACCCTGGCAAACTGACCCATGTTTGGGACTTTAATTGTCACGTTCTTGCTCCTAACTCCCAAATGTCTAGCTCTAGCCCAGACCCTCCTACCGCCGCCACCATCACCTCCGTCCGTCTCCTGGACACCAGGAGCTGGGCAGGTTTCAGGCTTGCTTCCTCGTGGGGGTTCTCTTGGTGAATGGTTCTACCAGTGCGCCCACCTGAAGGCACCTGGAGGGGACATTTGTCTCCTAGTAGCCCATCAGATTTCCTTTTCCTCCAGAACACTCTGCCTTGAGCTTGAGGAATTGTTCATTCATCCACTTAACAAATGCTCATTCATCTGGGCATGATTCTAGACCCATGGTTCTTAACTTTGGTGGTATGTGGACGTGCCTTGAGAGATGGAAAGAATCCTGGTTCCTGAGTCCTGCCCCCAGAGATTCTGATTTAATTGCTCTGGGGCAAGTGCTACACAGTGAGATATGTACAAGCTCCTTGGGTAGCTTGAATGTGCAGCCAGGGTTGCCACTGTCCTGGGTGATGGGGGTACAGCTGTGAGCCAAGCAGGTGAAAATCCTGCTCTCTTTGAACTAAGAGTCGTGTGTGTGTGTGTGTGTGTGTGTGTTTGGATGAACAGGCAGTAAATAAAAAAGTAAGACAAGAAAAATATCAGCTGGTGATAGCACAACTCAGAGAATGAAAGTTGGATGGTGCCAGAGTGGCCACTTCAGCGCTGTGAAAAGATAACAGGGAAGAATGCTGAGCCATCGGGAAGGGGCTCCGGCCAGGGTTCCTGGCCTGCAGGGGCAGCCCTGAGCCCTGGGGCCATGTTGGGCCAGGCTCCTAGGACAGCTCTTTGTCTCTTCTCAGCCAAAGTCTATGTGGGTGTGAAACAGGAGATCGCCGAGATGCGGATACCTGCCCTCAACGCCTACATGAAGGTACCAGTGGGCCTTGCCACCTTGGCACGTGGAAGGGCATGCAGTGTTGGCGGGGGAGCCCACGTACCATCCCTGGGTATGGCTTTGGGAACTGGAGCTGGCTCTCTGGCTCTGATGGCCCCATCTTCAATCCCCAAAGGCCTGGTCTGGGGAGAAAAACAGGATGCGTCCTTAGGGTTCCAGGGATAGGAGCAGGAGCAATGGAGAAGGTACAGGAGCCACACTTGGAATTGACAAGTCTTCATTTAATGTTCCAAGCCCCACAGGTGAATGTCTGTGCCAGGCATTAAAATACAAAGGTGAATTCCATCCAGTGCCTGCCCCCAAGGTACCCACTATCCCATGGGAATGCCAACAGGTGGATCATAAGATCACACGGAGACATATGTGTGCCTCCGTCATGGGGGTGTGGCCAAGCAGGCTGCAGGTTGCTCATATAGCATCTTTGTGCAAACCAGAGAAGGCCTCCTCTGGGACAACACACCCCCTCACCTGAGCATGGGCTGGATTTTAGCTACACTCACGGGTCTTGGCTGGGGGCCCTTGTGTATTCTCCGAACTGCAAACTCTGCATCTCTGTGAGATGGGAGCATAGAGGAAGGAGCATCTTAAAGGCGGAGGCAAAGGTGGTCAGGAAAGGACTTCTACCAGCCAGAGCCATGCAGGAAAGCGTCAGTGTTCCTCATGAGGTGGCAGTGAGTGCACCGTCACTAGAGGCCTGATAGTGACCTCAGGAAGCTGGCAAGGGAAGCCCTCCTCCCAGCCCAGAGGCGTCCTCACAGCTGAAGAGCACTGGACTAGGATCCTTTAGTCTTGACTCTGACACTGACTGGCTGGGTGATTTGGGGTGAGTTGCCCATCCTCTCTAGGCCTTGGTTTTCATACTTGTGAAATGGGACAGTGCCCTCTAGTATCACAGGAGTGAAGTTGGGATCTGTTGAGAGCAGGATGAGAAAGTGCTTTGTAAACTGTGAACCTGCTTCCAGAATGTGAGAGATCTTGACTCTTGATGGAGGAAGGGAGCAGATGGAGGGCAGAGGAGGTGGGAGGAAGGAGGACAGAGCAGGTAGCTGCAGGAATCCTGGGCTCTGAGCAAGGAAGAGGGAGGGAGGGAAGCTGGGTGGGCTCTAGCTGCTCCTTCAGGGTGGCTGAGGCTCCACCCTTCTTCCCCTGGGCTAGAATAGGGGAGTGGGCTCTGGAGGGAGGGAGGGAGGGAAGGAAGAAGAGAAGGTAGGAGGTAAGGTTGAGGAACTGGGGCTCCTCATTCCACACCTGGTCTTAGCAACCAGCAGCCCAGAGGATCCATCTCTGCCTCTTTGTTTCCGATTGGGCTCCTGGAAGCCAGAGATCATTCAGTGCAGGAATCTCTGCCATGGCCACCCCATCCTGTGCTTGCATACCCTCAGAGACGGGGAGCTTGCTATCACTCTGCCCTGACCCAGGCTGCTTGTCCCATTGTTGGGCAGCTATGAGAAAAGCCCAACTCTCTGTAAGTCCCACACACTGGTCTCACCCCACCCTCATGAAGAATGTGAATCACGTGATAATGACAACTGCCTGGAACTGCATGAAGAGCTTTGACTGGCAACCAGGAGGCTCCTGATACACGTTTATGGATAAATGAATAATCTTATTTAATCCCCTCAATAACTTTTGAGTTAAGTGTAACAGAGCAGTTAGGTAGGTGGGATGAGATTTGAACTCATATGTCTGTGATTCCAGGGTTTGAGCTCTTACCCACTGTGCCTCATTGTAATGAAAATGACAGTAACAATGATGATATTTAACTTTGATGGGCACCTGTTATATGCCTGGTGTTGTTCTAAGGATTATGCATATATTTACTCATTTAATTCTCACATAATCCCACGGGGGAGAGGCTATTATTGTCCCCATTTTATTAATGACCATCTGGAGCCAGGTTTGCCCAAAGCCACCCAGCTGGTGACAGGCAGAGCTGGGATTCGATCCCAGAAGCCCCTGACTCCTTAAACACCTCCCAGGCTGTCCCCATATGACAGCCTTTTCCGGGCTTTGCATCCCCAGTTCCTCTTGGACAAAGTTCCCCGACCCCACCTTATCCTGCTGCCCCCATGGGACCCTCTGCAGGGCTCTGGGTGCCTCTGGAGCCTCAGCACCCAAAGCCAACTTCAGTGTCCCCAGACCTGTGCGCTTGGAGTTTGGTGAGATGACCCCGCCAGGCTCTGGGTGCTCACGTCCTCACAGCTTCAAGGTCTTTGCGTCGTGGTGGGTGTAACCAGCTTGGATGAAACAAGGACACTAGGGCTCAAGTCCAGGTCCTGCCACTTAGCTCTGCTCTTCTGGGCCAGGTACTTTCCCTCTCCAAGCATCAGTTTCCTCAACTATGATATGAGATAAAGTCTCAGGAAGCATTTTGTAGTCCATAATGCCACCAACTGTTGTTAATTTGGGTTATTTTGGGAGCCCCCTACCCCCGCCGACTGTTGTCTCACCTTGAGCTTTGGGTAGCCTTTAGTGGCAGATGGCTCTGGGTGCCCCAGCTCTGTCCCTTGCTAGGCTGTGTGGCCTTGGGCAGATCCCTTCACCTCTCTGATCCTAACTCATGGGATGTCATGAGATGGAGCAAGGGCACGCATGTGATACCCACCTGGTAAAGTCACCGCCAGGTCATGTTACTTGTCATCACCATTATTGCTGTTTCTGGAGAACTTTAAGTCTTTTCCGAATGGACTCTTCTCAAGCCCCTGGTCCCTCTCCTGATCTTGGACCCAGAAGCAGAGCTTGTGAAGTATTACCTCCAGCATGCTGAGTTTTCTTATTTTTTAAATAACGCGTTTCTGTTATCAGGCATCATGCATTAGTAAAGAGAGGAGGGCTGATGTCAGGGCTCGGGGATGGGACATCTGGGCTGGGGTGTCCACATCTTTCTGCTGAGTACCCCACCGGTTCTGCTATCTCACCCACGCAGAGCCTGCTCAGCCTGCCGGTCTGGGTGCTGATGGATGAGGACGTCCGGATCTTCTTTTACCAGTCGCCCTATGACTCAGAGCAGGTGCCCCAGGCACTCCGCCGGCTCCGCCCACGCACCCGGAAAGTGTAAGTGACCAGCCCCTGGGCTTCCACATGGCCAGAGCCCTGGGTCCCTGCTGGAAAAGCGTCTCTTTCCCCTGAAAGGAGAGAAGGAAAATACAGATCGGCCATATCCCTGGACACTCCAGGATGATTTGGTTTATTAGATGGGTTTAGAAAGTCATGTTCAGGCTTGGAGGGACAGAGGGTGTGTGCCTTTCAATGTGATAATAAGGACTGGAAGACAAGAACTGGGATATTGACTCCAGAGAGTTTTGTGCCACAGCAACCACTGGGGATAGCCCAGAAGCTCTGGGTGCCTGGAAAGAATTGGGGGCAGAGAGGAGGGAAGAGCTACCCCATCCACAAACATTCTCTGAGCATCTCTGGGAATGCCTTCTCCCTGGTGTGTTGGAGCTCCGTGGGGCCAGCTATGGCTCTGGTTGTATCATGCTGGCCTCCAGGGCACACTGCTCCTCCCTTATTCCAAAAAGCCCATCCCTCCCACCAAAAATTCAGCCACTCGTAGACTGCTGAGCTTCCAAAGCCCAGGTTGTTGCTACTAAGAATTCGGGGAAAAGCAGGATGGAGCTCCTGAGCTCCCCACCAGCTCCTCCCTCTGCTTCCTCCCACCAGTGTCTCCAAGGGTCCTCTCCATGCCTGGCATCTCCCCTGTGCACACAGGCAGGTGTGTCTTAATTCCAGCTGTGCCGTGTGGCAGCCACGGGCCCCAGAGCAAGGCACTTCACCTCTCCAACCTTCAGTTTCCCTCAGCTGAAAAATTAGAACAGTCACATTTACATCAGAGCTTGGTTGTAGGGAGCAGAGGAACAAACACATGTGAACACTTTGGCAAGTGAAAGGCACCGAATGAGCGTGTATCCCCTTCCCCACCTGCTTTCTGAGCCTGGCTTCCTGGTCCATAAAGAAGGGAAAACAATCTCACCTCCAAAGAGGTTGTGAGGATTTGGGGACAAGTGTGCCCACCCAGAGGAGCAATTGCAGCCATATCTCAGCATCTTCTCTCTCCCTTGCCTTCCCCGCTCCTTGCAAGGGGCTCCTCTGGACACAGAAGCAGGAAGCTGGGCCCTGAGAGAATCACAGGGCTAATAAGCCCCTCTTCTCTCTCCACAGCAAGAGCATGTCTCCACAAGGCAACATTGTTGACCGCATGGCAGCTCCGAGAGCAGAGGTACCCTCCACCCCTGTGCTGGCCAGGTTCTCACACTGTGGGCATTGGCCTTGGCCCACCTGCCAGCCACTGGACCTCTCCTGCTGGGCACTGCTGTGTGCCTGGGACAGTGCTGGGCACTGGGAGGAAGGAAGGGATTAAAGCCTCAGCCTCTGCCACTGGGGGTCCCCAAGCCCAGCTAAAGGGAGGGAATGTGACCAGCGTGTGGAGCCAGAGGAGAATGCTTCCATCCCTACGCTCATCCAGCCAGTTTGCCTGGGCCTCCTCTGAGTCGGCCCTGCCTTAGGCATGGAAGCCGCAGAGATGACTCAGACAAGGCCCAGCCCGCGATAAAGCCTGGGGACCAGGGTGGGTGATCAGCCCAGAGAGTTCGAACCCTTCCCTGTATGCTCACCTCCACCAGGTCTGGAAGGAGCACCCATCCTGGAGTCAGAGAGACCTGGGTTCAATTCCCAGCTCCTCCACTAAAAAATGGGGTGGCCTCAGACAAGTCGCTTATTCTCCCCAAGCCTCAGTTTCTACATCTGTAAAATGGGAGACTAAAGTATGTAAGGCACTTCTATAGGAACTCAGTGAGTGTTTTCTCCTTCCCTCCTTACTGCACGCTTCTCCTCAGGCTCTATTTGACTTCACTGGAAACAGCAAACTGGAGCTGAATTTCAAAGCAGGAGATGTGATCTTCCTCCTCAGTCGGATCAACAAAGACTGGCTGGAGGTGAGTTCAGAAGTGAGGATGGAGGTGAGATTGGAGGTGAGGTTGGAGGGAAATTAAAAGTGAAGATGGAGGTGAGGGTGGAAGTGAGATTGGAGGTGAGGATGAAGGTGAGGGTGGAGGTGAGATTGGAGGTGAGGATGAAGGTGAGGGTGGAGGTGAAATTGGAGGTGAGGATGAAGGTGAGGGTGGAGGTGAGGATGGAGATGAGGGTGAAGGTGAGGATGGAGGTGAGGGTGGAGGTGAGATTGGAGCTAAGGTTGGAGGTGAGGATGGAGGTGAGATTGGAGGTGAGGGTGGAGGTAAGAGTGGAGATGAGATTGGAGGTGAGGATGGAGGTGAGATTGGAGGTGAGATTGGAGGTAAGGTTGGAGGTGAGATTGGAGGTGAGATTGGAGGTGAGGATGGAGGTGAGCATGGAGGTGAGATTGGAGGTGAGGGTGGAGGTGAGATTGGAGGTGAGGATGGAGGTGAGGGTGGAGATGAGGGTGAAGGTGAGGGTGGAGGTAAGGGTGAAGGTGAGGATGGAGGTGAGATTGGAGGTGAGGGTGGAGATAAGGGTGGAGGTGAGATTGGAGGTGAGATTGGCAGTAAGGTTGGAGGTGAGGATGGAGGTGAGATTGGAGGTGAGGATGGAGGTGAGTGTGGAGGTGAGATTGGCGGTGAGGATGGAGGTGAGGGTGGAGGTGAGACTGGAGGTGAGATTAGAGGTGAAGATAAAAATGAGAATGGAAGTGAGATTGGAGGTGAGGTTACAGGTAAAGATGGAGGTGAGGATAGAGGTGAGGAAGGTGAGTTTGCAGGTGAGGATGGAAGTGAGATTAGAGGTGAGGATGGGGGTGAGTTTGGAGTTGAGGATGAAGGTGAGGTTGGAAGTGAGGTTAGAGATGAGGTTGGAGGTGAGGTTGGGAATAAGGATGGAGGTAAGGTTGGAGGTAAGTATGGAGGTGAGAATGCAGGTAAGGTTAGGCTGAGATTAGAGGTGAGGCTGGAGCTGAGGTTGCTTCAGGCATTGTATGCTTGAGAGACTGAGGATGGTCTCAGAAGGCCTCAGGAAAGAGATGCTATCTGAGGATAGTCCTGGAGATCCAGGCAGGTTGGGGAGCCTGCGGGAACACAGCCTTTGGGGAGGCAGGTGTTCAGTGGGAGCAGAACATTCTGGAGCTCATGCAGCTGTCTTTGGTTCTGACCCTGAAAAATGGGTTGCTTAGGGCAAGTAAGTTAACCTACTGAGTTTAGTTTCTTGGTCTGCAATGGGTGTCTCAGCAGGGGCACTACTGAGACTGGGGCCAGATGGTCCCTTGTGGGGTTGTCCTGAGCATTGCAGGGTGTTCAGCAACATCCCTGGCCTCTCCACTAGATGCCAGCAGCACTGCTAAGTTGCAACAATCACATGGCTCTCCAAATATTTGCTCCTGAGGGGTGAAATCACAACCACTTGTGTAATATGGGACAACAGTACATACCCTGCCCGCAGCAATAAAAGCTGCTGATGAAGAGTGTGAACTCAGAGTCAGCCTGTTTGGGCCATTTCCTAGCTCTGTTTTTTACTAGCTTTGTGGACCTTTGGAAACTTGCTCAAACTTGCGGTTTCCTTTTCTGTAAATGTTTCTGCATCAGCTTCCTGGAAGGGGTAAAGGAGGTGGTAGATGGCCAGGGCTCGCCCCAGAGCCTGGATATGCGGCGCCTGGCCAGGTACTAGGGTCATTAAGAGACATAAATGAAACTTCAAAGCCAGGGCCTTTCCCGGTCACTGCTTTGTCCCAGTGTGGCCCAGAGAAGGGCTCCGTTCTGACTCAGTGAGTGGAGGTGGGAAGTGGCTGTGTTGGGCCTTGGCCTGGGACCAGCCTTTTGTATTAGGTCCTGTCTTCAGACTTAGTGCTCCTGTGGGGAGTGTCTGAAGGAAGTTCTGGGACAGACCCAGAGGCAGGGTCAGCCCCTGGGGGTCCCAGGACCTTTAAGAGCTGGGTTGGGTCCCCGGCGTCCAGGCCCTGGAGAGGAGCTAGTAGTGGCCGCTGGTTTAGCCAGTTTAGCAGTTTCCGTTTTACCCTAATCATAGATCTCCATCTCAGGAACTCAGGGCTCTTACAGAGGCCTGAGGAGTATCTCTGGATCACTTTCCAGAAATAGAAAACATGTATTGCCTTCCTGTTTTCCGGAAAGTCCTACTTATCAGTATGCTGGCTAACTTCTGGCCTCAGGTTGAAGGTGGGGGCAGAGGGGCAGGGAGGGGACCACTTTGAGCCTTGGTTAATATGTTTGTAAAATGGCATGTAAATAATCCATCTTCCACAGGGTCGTTGTGAAGATGAACAGAACACGTGCCCAAAGCCCAGGCCGTGGCCGGGTCTGGGTCTGATTTCTGGCTACTTGGTCTAGAGTAGCGGCACAGTTGTATCTGATGAATGAATGAGTGAGTGAGCGGGATCAGCAGCAGGCCCTTCCTCACCCCTCATCCTCTTCCTCCCCTGTTCTATTTTCCTCTGTAACACCAGCCGCCATCTGACTCACTGGATAGGTCATTGTTCACAGCGCGCACAACCTGTCATTCTCCATCGTACTGGAAACTCCGTGCGGGCAAGGACTTATTATTATTTTTTTAATTATTATTTTTTCTTTGAGACAGAGTTTCACTCTGGTTGCCCAGGCTGGAGTGCAATGGCATGATCTCGGCTCACTGCAACCTCCACCCCGCCAGGTTCAAGTGATTCTCCTGCCTCAGCCTCCCGAGTAGCTGGGATTACAGGCCCGCGCCAACACTCTTGGCTAATTTTTATATGTTTAGTAGAGACGGGGTTTCGCCAAGTTGGCCAGGCTGGTCTTGAACTCCTGACCTCAGGTGATCCACCAGCCTTGGCCTCCCAAAGTGCTGGGATTACAGGTGTGAGCCACTGCGCCCGGCCCAAGGACTTTTATCTGTTTTGAGAGCCCAGAGCCTGTCACGTGGCTGGTCCTCAAGAAGTCTTTGTTGAATGAATAAGTGAATGAGTGAGATAAAAGCAGCTTTCTATATAAATCCAGATTCTGGCATATTGTAAAACCCAAATATAAGCCTTCTTAGAAGTGACCAGCTCAGCGAACTTCCTCGCTTTCTCTCCTCCCTCTACAGAAGAAGACCTGGACCTTGTCTGCCTTTCCCCATCATTAGAACGGGGCTGAGGGCTCTGAGGCATGGCTCTGCTGCCTCTCCTCTCACCAGCATGGCATCCCTTCTCTTCCTCTGCAGGGCACTGTCCGGGGAGCCACAGGCATCTTCCCTCTCTCCTTCGTGAAGATCCTCAAAGACTTCCCTGAGGAGGACGACCCCACCAACTGGCTGCGTTGCTACTACTACGAAGACACCATCAGCACCATCAAGTTTGTGGCCTGGGAGGGAGGGGCCTGTCCAGCCTTCTTGCCATCCCTACCACCACCACCCCTCACATCACCCTCTCATGGGTCCCTCTCCCACTCCAAAGCCCCCAGTGGCTCCCAGATGAGCCACAATGCTGTAACAAACCATCAGCGTCTAGCGTGGCCTGGCCAGCCTCATTCCCCTTTCCCCCACCCCATGCCCCACTTCCAGCCTGATGCCTCCTTACTCCAGCCTGTCGCCCCCTTAGGGACATCGCGGTGGAGGAAGATCTTAGCAGCACTCCCCTATTGAAAGACCTGCTGGAGCTCACTAGGTGAGGGGCTGGGAACGGGGCTGGGGAGTTAGACACTCTGGAGAAGAGAGCGCCAGGAGAAATGTTAAGCACTAGTATTAAGGTGCTAGGGGTTTTGCATGTACTTTGTCTTCTCGTTTTATCCGCAGCCCAGCCCTGCAGGTTAGGCAGCATCTCCCCACTTTAGAGATGAGCGGGGGGAGCTGCAGGGAGGTTAGGGGACTTGGCTGAGTTCACACAGGTTGTGGGTTTAGATCCGGATCTGCAGCTGGAGCTAAAGTCTCTCTGGCTGAAATCCTTGGACTTGAACCATCCACTCTCAGGGACTCACTACCCCCCACCCCCAGGTCCAGGACATTGCTGGACAATTATTTTACAGAACGGTAATGGCATTGTTACATTTCTGACTATAAAAGTTGTACCAACTCATTATATATTTAAAAAGAAATGTCAGTAACCATGTCAGAAAGATACAAAGAAGTGAAATCACCTCATATTTTTACTCCCCTCGTTATGTGACATACACTCAGATTTCTTCAGTACTTACACCCCACACACACATGCACACACAAAAGTTACTTTGCCTGCACAAAATCTTTCAGTGGCTACATCATTAATACGGCCACGCGCTTTTGCTGGCCTCTTAGGATTTCTACTTTTTTACTACTCTAAACGACATTGTACAGACCATCTTAGTTCACCTATTTGATGATTTATCTGATCATTTCCTTGTAGTGATTTTCAAGAAGTGGATTTGGGGATTAAAGCGTTTGCAAGTCTCATAGGCTTCTGGCCCACATTGTCAAATTACTGGTAGAAAGCTCAGATCAATTTCTACGTGAAGGATGCGCATCTTCCCGCACCCAGGCCAGACAGTTCCTGTCCTTACAAGGTTCTCCTCAATAGCCTCACACAGGTGTCTCTGAGGCTTTATACGGCCCTACTCTGTGCCCAGTCAAACCCACTCTTCTTCACAATTCTTAAGCCTTTAGCACATTTATACACAAGACATTTCAGGCTGTGCCACTAATTTCCTGTGAAAGTCTCTTCTCTCTTTTTTTTAAGATGGAGTCTCACTCTGTTGCCCAGGCTGGAATGCAGTGGTGCAATCTCAGCTCACTGCAACCTCTGCCTCCTGGGTTCAAGTGATTCTCCTGCCTCAGCCTCTTGAGTGGCTGGGATCACAGGTGCATGCTACCACGCCCAGCTAATTTTTATATTTTTAGTAGAGACAGGGTTTCACCATGTTGGCCAGGCTGGTCTTGAGCTCCTGTCCTCAGGTAATCTGCCTGCCTCGGCCTCCCAAAATGCTGGAATTATAGGCATGAGCCACCGCACCCAGCCTCTTCTCCCTTTTAGGCCTCGATATCCCCATCTGTACAATGCGAGTTTAGATTACTTGGATGACATGGGCTTGTATCAGGTTCTGACTTTTTCTCACTCCTGGCTTCAGGACATAAAACTCTTTTTGCCCCCTCTCCCTACCCCTACCCCACGCTTAGGCCCTTTGATTATCCCTGACTTTTCCCATGCAGGCGGGAGTTCCAGAGGGAGGACATCACTCTGAATTACCGGGACGCTGAGGGGGATCTGGTTCGGCTGCTGTCGGATGAGGACGTGGCACTCATGGTGCGGCAGGCTCGCAGCCTCCCCTCCCAGAAGCGCCTCTTCCCCTGGAAGCTGCACATCACGCAGAAGGACAACTACAGGGTCTACAACACGATGCCATGAGCTGACGGTGTGGTGTCCCTGGAGCAGTGAGGGGACACCAGCAAGAACCTTCAGCTCTCAGAGGAGATTAGGACCAGGAAAACCTGGGAGGACGGGTGGACTTCCCATCTTTGAGGCTAATGGACCCGTGGGGCTTGTAATCTGTCTCTTTCTACTCTTTACATCTGATTTAAATAAACCATTCCATCTGAAAGGGGCAGGCTGCGGGAAAGAGTGTCTTTCATGGGGAGTAAAATACCATTTAATGAGCATCCACGGGGGGCCATTTATATCTGGCAGGGGCCCTGGCTCTGAGACCCCTGTCCTGCCACCCCATTTCCTTGCTCTGTCCCTGTGTTGGGGGGAAACCCAAGGGTCCCCAAGCCGTACTCTTTCTCCCTCCCACTGCTCCCCTTTTCCTGGGATTGGCCACCTGCCCCACAGAAGTGATCTGCTCTGGGTGCCCTCTGGGGTCCCACCAATGCCAAGTCCTCCACTGTGTGATGAGGGTCAGACGCTCTCCTCTGCCTCCCTGTCTCTGCTGCTCTGTGGGGTGGGAAGGTGGGTCTCGGGGTTCACTGTCTCCACTATAAGTAGGGGCAGGGGGAGGACTCTGGTCTCATCCAGGAGGAGGGGGACACAAAGCAACGGGATCTCCTTCTCTAAGCTGAATCTCCTTCTATCCTAATCTGCCAAAAATTAAACAGGTGTCACTCCCAGAATGGTGGTGTGAGGAGCTTGGTGGACCCTCTCCCCAGGAAACAGCAGTTTAACTGATGAGAAATACTTAAAATCAACTGTTTAAAGTCTCTGGAAATTGTTCTAAGGGCACAGAGCACATGGAGAGACAGTCGTTCCAGAAGATCATTACGTCTCAGTAAGAACAGTGAGTCGGTGGCATTTGAGACACATCGTGTTCCTGTCCCCCCACCCCCAGCTCCATGTGATGGAAACTCTACTCCAGATCCTCTACCCTGGATGGATGCAGCCAGGAAGACGGGCTCCCTCATCCCTCAGCTCCTAACCTTCCACAGTTTCACCCCAGGAGGAATAGGCTACCAGAATCTCTTCTCTCTGCAGCCCTGTGTTGTAGAAGCACTATTCCAGGTCATTACAGCAGAGAGGACTGAGTTTCCTGCAGTTCCCATACAAAGTACCAGGAAATTGAGCTTAAGCAACAGAAATCGATTTTCTCACAGTTCTGAATGCTAGGTGTCCACAGGGGCATGCTCCCTATGAAATATGTAGGGAAATCCTTCCTTGCTTTTTCTTAGCTTCTGGTGGTTTGCCGGCAATGTTTGGTGCTCCTTAGCTTGTTGATGGATCACTCTGTCTTCACGTGGCATTCTACCTGTGTGTATTTACATTGCCTTCCCTCTGTGCGTGTCTGTCTCTGCATCCAAATTCCCCCTTGTATAAGGACACAAGTCATATTAGACTAGGGCCCATCCTAGTGATCTTGTTTTACCTTGATTATGTCTATAAACCTCCTCTTTCCAAATAAGGTCACACTCTGGAGTACTAGGGGTTAGGACTTCAACATGTTATTTTTAATTCCAACATAACACTTCAACCCATGACACTCCCTTTACCCACTCAGCTCCCCCTCCCAGGGCAAGGGCTCTGCAATAGGGGTAGCAGGCTAAGAATGCTGGACCTTAACCCTCTGGTAGAGCAGGGGTTCTGGTAGAGCAGGGGTAGAGAGGGGCAACCTGAGATCAAGGGATACCGTCCTCCACTCCAGTGCCCACTCACAGAACACGATATCACTCCTGGAGAAGCAGGCTGATTTCCCCATCCCCAGCTCTGGTGCAGTGGTGCAGAGGTTCTGCCCAGGGAGAGAGTCAGGCCTTAGGGATGGAGAATTCCACAGCTTTTCCTGAGGGGACTAACTTTATTTGGAAAGCATGCCGAAGAAGTTGGCAAAAATAATGGAAATCTTGGTGGCCAGCAATTAAGGAGGGGCTAGATACTAATACCATCAAGTGAAATGTAAGGCCAGACATTTAACAGAGAACCAGGTAAAGAAATAACCAAGAATAGTGGTTCTAGGACTACAGTTATCCCTGAGGACTCAGAAGATTGTGCTCTCGTGCCAGGCTGCACCCACACAGCAGAAATCAGAGTGGAAACTGTGGCAGACTTGAAATCATTCCCTAAACCACATACAGATCCATCAGCAAAACACGCTAGCTCAAGAGGCTGAAGCATAACCTCTGACCAAGCAATAGCTGAAACATAAGCTAATTTGACTCAGAGGGGATTCTTAGGAAGGCAGGCTTAAAAATAAAATTACATTCATTTCCTGGTGGTCTGGAAGACTGCGTGCATGCCCAGGCCGATCACTCTCAGGAGTGACTGGAGAAAGAAACGCTGGGCTATCAGTTTCTGACTGAACGTCAGAACCCTGAGCTGTAAAAGATGTCTTCAAACCACATTCACGGCCAAAAGTAAGGGGTGAAACCAATCTAATTGAGGGGGCTTAAGCACAACTTTTCACCAATAGGTGGTTTATGCAGACCCAGGTGCAACCTCTAGGAAACCAGGATAAGAGAGAGAGAGAGAAAAAAAACACAAGAGGAAAAAATATGAGCAGGGGCATCATAAGCTACACACTGTAGGGGAAACAGCCCTCACAAAATTGGATCAGTGAAGTCACTAAACAAGTAAACAGATAACAAACCAAATAACAAAAACATTAAGCCCTAGAGGGAATAGGAGAGCAGCATCTAGAGTTGCTACAAAATATAATCTAAAATGTTCAGTTCCTGAAATGGTTTGGATCTGTGTCCCTGCCCAAATCTAATGTCTAATTATAATCTCCAGGTTGAAAGTGGACCCTTATGGGAGGTGATTGGATCATGGGGGTGGATTCTCATAAATAGTTTAGAGCCATTCCCTCCGTGCTGTTCTTGTGATAGTGAGTGAGATCTGGCCATTTAAAAGTATTTGGCACCTGCTCTTTCTCTCTTCCCCCGCTCTTGCCATTTAAAACTTGCCCGCTTCCCCTTCATCTTCCACCATTATTGTAAGGTTTCCTGAGGCCTCCTCAGAAGCAGAAGCCACTAGGCTTCCTGTATAGCCTGTAGAACCAAGAGCTAACTAAACCTCTTTTCCTTATAAATTATGCAGTCTCAGGTTTTTTTTTTTTTTTTTTTTTTGAGACTGAGTCTTGCTTTTGTCATCCAGGCTGGAGTGCAGTGGCGTGATCTTGGCTCACTGCAACCTCTGCCTCCCGGGTTCAAGTGATTCTCCTGCCTCAGCCTCCTGAGTAGCTGGGATTACAGGCACCCCCAACCTTGCCCAGCTAATTTTTGTACTTTTAGTAGAGATGGGGTTTTGCCATGCTGGCCAGGCTAGTCTTGAGCTCCTGACCTCAGGTGATCCACCTGCCTCGGCTTCCCAAAGTGCTGAGATTACAGCCATGAACCACCACAGCCAGCTGGTATTTCTTTATAGCAGTGCAAGAACAGGCAAATATAGTTCCCAACAAAAAATTATGAGAATTGCAAAGAAACAGCAAAGTGTAACCCATACACAGGAGGCAAATAAAAGCAGGCAAAGGAAACTAAAGAAATTGCCTTTGAGGGAAGGATTCAGATGCTGGACTTAGCAAACAATGACTTTATATTAGGGATATGTCTAAAGAACTAAAGGAAACCATGTTTAAAGAATTAAAAGAAAGTATTGTAACAATGACTCTTCAAATAGAGAATATCAATACAAAGACCTAAAAGATTTTTAAAAAGAAAACCAAATTGAAATTCTAGAGTTGAAAAGAACAATAACTGAAATGAAAAGTCCACTAGAAAGGCTCAGCAGTAGATTTGAGTTGGCAAAAGAATGTTAGCAGAGAAAGTATAAGCAAACTGAGAGATAGATCAATAGAGATGATGCAATCTTAAGAAAGAAAGAAAGAAAAAGGAGTGAAGAAAAATGAGCAGAGCATCAGAGAAATGTGGGAACCATTAAGTGCACCAACATACACATAATGAGATTACCAGAAAGAAAGGAGAGAAAGAGACAGAAAAAGGATGAAAAGAAATAATGATTGGAAACTTTCCAATTTTTATTTTTTAAAAAACCACCAATCTACATATCCAAAAAGCTCAACAAACTCCAAGTAGTAAAATACAAAGAAAGCCACACTTAAACACATCATAGTCAAAATGTTGAAAGCCAAACATAAAGAGAAAATCTTGAAAGTAGAAAGAGAAAAATGACTCACCACATAAAAGGGAACTACATTAAGACTAACAGCTGATTTCCTGTCAATTAAGAATCTTACATAAAACAAATCTATCATTCAAAAATGAAGGTGAAATTAAAACATTCCAAAATAAGCAAAAACTGAGAATATTCATTGTTAAGCAGACTTGCCTTACAAAAAAATATTAAAGGAAGTTCACTCTAATGGCTTCATCTTAACTTGATTAGCTCTGTAAAGACTCTATTTCTCTATTTTTTTTTTTTTTTTTTTTTTTTGAGATGGAGTTTCACTCTTGTTGCCCAGACTGGAGTGCAACGGTGTGATCTCGGCTCACTGCAACCTCTGCCTCCTGGGTTCCAGCAATTCCCCTGCCTCAGCCTCCTGAGTAGCTGGGATTACAGGCATGCACCACCACGCCTGGTTAACTTTGTATTTTTAGTAGAGATGGGGTTTCTCCATGTTGGTCAGGCTAGTCTTGAACTCCCAACCTCAGGTAATCCGCATGCCCCAGCCTCCCAAAGTGCTTGGATTATAGGCGTGAGCCACTGCACCCTGCTAAGACTCTGTCTCATGTAAGATCACTGCATTCTGAGATACTGGGGTTAGAAATTCAACATATCTTTTGGGGGAGAATACAATTTGGACCATAACAGTACACTAGAAAATATCCATTTACGAAAAATTTTAAAAGACCTTGCAAGATGTGATCTCCCAAACCCAGTTATTTGGCTTCTAGTTTGTCACCTGACCACATTCACCAAGAAAATATTCTGCCGCAAAACAACCAGACCTTAGCTAGGACACAGTCTTTGAGGAATTATGAGCCTCACAAGAAGTAAAGGAGTTCTCCAATGATTCTTCCACTCCCCACCGAAAAAACTATGATAGGAGCTGAAACCAGAATACAGAGCAGTTGGGGTGTTGTTTTCTGGAGTGCAGAGGCAGTCCAGAAGGCACAGCCATGGGGAGGCCATGAGGTAGGGAGGCCATGAGGTAGGGAGGCTGGGCCAGGGGCTTCTGTGCCAGGCCAAGGCCCTAGATGTGACAGCTGAGGTGACCCTGAGAGAGTGGCATTCCTGGCTTCAAGCAGAAGCAGAAGAGAGTCTCCTCTGGAGTAAAGTATTTCCAGTTTAGGCTGGCAGGAGTTACCCTAATTAATATCAAGCAAAAGGCTCATAGTCAAAGATCACCAAATCTCTGTGAGTGAGAATGGGCAGAGGCAATAAACAATAGCTTTAGAGCCCCAGGGACTACCGATTACTGAATTATGTGACTGAAATATTTAAAGAAATAAAGAATGTAACCATAAAGATAAACAAGCAAAAAAGAATGAGCAGGCAAATTTTCAGATTTGTAAAAGAAAGAAGGTATGAATGCATCTATGTGTGTGCATGTGTGTGTGTGTATACACACATATATATTATTCACAAGGTGAGTTGGTAAAAAGTCCAAATTTATCAATAATTCTGATATCATAAACATAGATGGATTCCATGCATGAATTAAAAGACTGTCAGGGCCGGGCACAGCAGCTCATGCCTGTAATCCCAGCACTTTGGGAGGTGGAGGCTGGCAGATCACGAGGTCAGGAGTTTGAGACCAGCCTGGCCAATATGGTGAAACCCCGTCTCTACTAAAAACACAAAAAAATTAGCCGGGCGTGGTGGTGCACGCCTGTAATCCCAGCTACTCAGGAGGCTGAGACAGGGGAATCACTTGAACTCGGGAGGCGGAGGTTGCAGTGAGCCAAGATCGCATCACTGCACTCCAACCTAAGCGAGAGAGTGAGACTCCATCAAAAAAAAAAAAAAAAAAAAAGACTGTCAGACTGAATTTTTAAAAATCTAAATCTATGTAAGTGTCATATGTACAAGAGACACGCATAAGGTAAAATGTCATGGAAACATTGAAAGTAAAAAAAAAGTATGAAAAAAGATATTCCTGGAAACCACTAACCAGAAGACAGCTGGGATGTCTATACAGATTCACAATCTACTTTTGTGTAAACTTGGTACTCAAACTCACTTGGTAGCACTCCTTGACCCTGAGCTCAATAGTTATGCTTACCAGCCATATGTGTCTCTGCTATTCCCTTATTTTTTGATGCTTTTGGGGGATGACTTTTGATTTTATGTATAACTGAAGTAAGAACCTGTCAAAATCAGAAGTGAAAACCTTTTGCTGATAATGAAGCTGATGAAAATTGCACGGGTGGATTTGTTAAGTAATGGTATCTGATGAAAACCTTGGCTCTGATCAATTGGCAGTGGGCTTCAGTCTGCTCTGCAGAATGGCTGATGAGGACCCACCAATTACTTACACCCTGTTGACTGTTCTTGGCGTAATGTGCTACAGGAACACACCAGATACACTTGGCAGTAACTGGAAAAAGCCAACATCCACCATCTTTGTAGGATGAATCCAATTTACCGTCTGTCAGTACGCATACTAGACACCATGAGTAACCAGAGAAATATTTTCTGACTGATTAATAACATTTTTATACCAGCGGTACAAACTCATTGCAGGGATTCTAGCTTGGAAAAAACAATTGTCAGATGTTATCAGTCCTAGGAAACTGCTATGCATACTCCCTCCCTAAACATCTTGTGGAAAAGCAGTTTCTGCTTTTATTTCCCCTTGGGGGATATGTGCATTTTACTCTAAGTGCAAAGAAGTTCAGAGGAAGGGTAAATACTTTTTTTCAGGCTGTGTTCTTGCTGCAATCACAGAACCTAAGATTCCATGGCTCCCGAAAGAGTCCAGTGTTAAGAATGTCATGTACACAATTGACAGTGTTTGGAATGATGCTGATTAGACATTAACACGTTTGACACAGATTCTGACTATACTGATGCTTGCAAACAAGTCTGTACATAAAAGCTTTGGAGAATTTTTGTGACTTATGAGAAAATGATGACGTAAGACTTCATTCTTGCACAAAAAGTTTATCAGCTAAAAGTGGAAATAACTGAGAAAAACTGATACCAAAGAAATGTCAAACACCGTGATTCAGCTATTTTTCATTCTTTGCATAGTGGGGAAGTTGCTAACAAATACAGATAAGGGTTGACGGTAACTGTGATGATAATGACGACACAATTAACACAGAGTAAAACATTCCCATTAAAAATATGGTGAATATTTAATTAGTTAATTACAGGCCTTGAACAATTCTCAATTAATGGTGAGCAGGAGATAATGGAAAATTACCCAATTAGAAACAGACTTCTCAAGTAGGCATCTAATGCAATAGGATGCTGGAAGAAGTCATTAAAAAGGCAATTGATTGTAGTGTGCTTCTTGGTTTGAGGACCCTGTTCCTGGTACGACATGAGGTGTACAGGAGGGAAAATCTGGCATCCTCAAGTTAAGATAATTCAAGGTGTGTTTAATAAAGGGACTGTTTACAAAGACGTAGACAGCACACAGGAAAACCTCAAGGAATAGTTCAATATCCCAGGGATAGGACCTCACACCTGTTACATTCCTGAGCCCAAAGGAATAAAGGGAAGGAGTGTCTATAAAACCTGGAAGGAGGGGATTGTGTAGACATGGCCTCCTTAGAAGGACTGGTGATCTTTGGCTGGCGGGGGAGATTGACCCAAAGTAACCCCGCTGGGAGGGGATCAGAGGAACAAATATCCGGCCCTCCTCTCCTTCCCTATTCTGATCTCAGGGGAGGGGTTCCCCACTGACAAACAAAACTGGAAGCCCTAGGGCCAGGCTGTTGTAATCCACACAGGTTAGCTTCCCAAGGTAGAGAGCAGGGCGGAAGAGAGCACAGTGTAGATGCGAGTGGGGAAAAATGAAGATATCTGGCACCCTCCAACCGTTTTGCCCCTCATTATATACGCTTATCCTTCAGCCAAGTGAAAACTCCATTTTCCCAAGACAGGGAACACAGGAATTCCCATCAGCTATTTTGGCTTTTTAGGATCATATCCATACAGACATACTCTCACCTGAAACCCAAAGTGTTAGCTGCTACGGGTATTCTTTATATAAAGCAGTGGAGGCATGATGAATGAAGTAATATACACTTGGCTGTTAGAATCCCTGCATCCATAGCTGGTCACAGGTCCAAAGTTGATATTTTGAGCTACCTGTTCCCAGTGTTCATTTCATGTTCCTCTTTCCTCTGCCAGTACATGGGTCAAATAAGGGTCTTTATGTGGTGGAGCGACTCAAGACTTCATTCCTATGAGATCTGAGTTCTCGTTAGACTTGTCTTTATCAGATTGCCTCAGTATTCCATTGACCAGGACTATTGGGTAAGAAAATACTAAGAGGCACCTATGTGAATCACGGTGGGACCACACATAGTCCTCTCTATCTCCTTTCTTTTTTCTTTTTTTTTTGAGACGGAGTTTTGCTGTTGTTGCCCAGGCTTGAGTGCAGTGGCGCAATCTCTGCCTCCCGGGTTCAAGTGATTCTCCTGCCTCAGCCTCCCAAGTAGCTGGGATTACAGATACCCAGCACCACGTCCAGCTAATTTTTTTCTTTTTTTGTATTTTTAGTGGAAACAGGGTTTCACCATGTTGGCCAGGCTGGTCTTGAACTCCTGACCTCAGATGATCCACCCGCCTTGGCCTCTCAAAGTGTTGGGATTACAAGCATGAGCCACCATGCCGGGCCTCTCTACCTCCTTTCTATAGCAGCAACCTAATTTCCCCCTTGGTAACTGGGATCAATTACTCCAGCCAGTACAGTGACCTCTTTCTCCACCTACTGGATCAATGGCACGAGGAGGGTCAAATGGTTCAAATTTCTAAAAAATCTCATTCTGTACATGCCACAAGTTTTCATATGCCCCATTGTCACTTGATTGTAACTATTCTTTAAATTCAATTAGGATTATATTATCTGAGCTATCAGTTACTTAGAAGTGTGTTTTAAAATTTCTAAACGTGAGGATTTTATTTTTTGTTTGTTTTTGGGGTTTTTTTTTGAGATGGAGTCTTGCTCTGTCGCCCAGACTGGAGTGCAGTGGCACGATCTTGGCTCACTGCGACTTCTGCCTCCCGGGTTCAAGCGATTCTCCTGCCTCAGCCGCCCAAGTAGCTGGAATTATAGGGATGCACTACCACACCCAGCTAAGTTTTGTATTTTCAGTGGAGATGGGGTTTCACCATGTTGGTCAGGCTGGTCTTGAACTTCTGACCTCAAGTGATCCACCCACCTCGACCTCCCAAAGTGCTGGGATTACAGTTGTGAACCACCATGCTTGGCCATGTGAGGACTTTAAAAAAACACTTTTTTTTTTCTTTTTCTTTTTAAAGTATCCTTGCACGTTTCATGCAGATTCATTTGTCTTTCATATTCTTCAGTTGTAGAGACCTAGCCAAGCTAAGGGAATGAATCAAAATCAACAGATAACAAGGGTGAGGTTTCTCAAACTGAAACATCCTGTTTATGTCGGGTAAAACCACCTCCACAGAACATCATGCATCGTCAGGTATAAGGCCTAACACCTGTGGTGTGTAGTGATACAGCATTTTATCTCTTCCTTATGGCCCATGAAATAAAGAGAAAGTTTGTTCAAGAGATGATGGTAGTTTTCACTGCACTAGAATGTTATAAGAAAGTAAATGAGAACAATAACCCCAGGACGGGGAGTCTGCTGCTCACTGCTCCAGCATCTGCAGCATTCTCCTGAGGGCACACATTAAGGCAGCAGAGAGACATTTCCCAAAATAAACAGTGAGGGAAATAGAGACGTAGGAGTCATAGTGAGGAGGCTAAAGTGACTCCATCTTGGAAGCCAATCCACCATGTTGACTTCTGATTAACCCCGGTTCCGGGAATGCCGCTAAGATTTCCATTTTATCTATTGTTCTTTGTGTGAGAACATATGCCTGCCATAAATCCTGCCTTTTGATCAAATTAAGCATACTACCCTTTCTTTATGATGTATAATCCCTGGGTCTGGGGGATAATAATGTAGAGATCTACCAGTCTCACAGCTGCCCAAGACCATCCTTCAGTCCCTAAATTCCCAAATAAAACCATCCTATTACAAGCTGGATTTGTCTGCTTCCTTCTTTGGTATCCTGGCTCCTATGTTTGCAGGTCACTTTGCATATACAGGCTTAAAAAAACACTTTTAATAGTCAAATATAACAATACAGAAAGTACATAAAAGAAAAATAGCTGAAAATTAACAAGCCAGACTTCCAAAATCAGAAGTAAAAAAACAAAAACAAACAAACAAACAATAGAATTAGCTCAAGGAGGGAAGTAAAGACATAAAGATAAGGCCAGAACTCAAGATCACCACAACCAACAACAAAAAAATACAATAGAAAAGGTCAACAAAGCCAAAATTGGGTTCTAAGGAAAGACTATGGTAAAACTGATGAAGACAAAAAGAAAGAAGAAAAAATAGTATTAGGAATGTAAATGAACCATAATTATAGATGAAACAGAGGCTTAAAAGACACTGAGAATTTCATCAAAATCTTTATATTCTAAATTTTAAAATTTAGATTAAACAAATACTTAGAATAGTATAATTTGGTTTAAAAAATCAAGAGAACAGATAGACTGAATTTTCCTTTAACTATTAAATACATTGAAGCTGAAATGTTGCCTCCCCAGGCACATACAGTTTTATGGGCAAGTTCTACCAAACTTATTTAAATAAGTTTTATGGGCAACTTCTACCAAATTTATTAAAATAGCAGATTATGCTAATATTACAAAAAAATCTTCCAGAAAATAGAATATAGAATATTTCCCAACTCATCTATCAGCCAGAATAATCTTGATGCCTGTAGTAGTCTGTTTTGTGCTTCTATAGCAGAATACCACTGATTGGATAATTTATAAAGAAAATAAATTTATTTCACACAGTTCTGGAGGCTGGGCAGCCCAAGGTCAAGGCACCGGTAGATCAGGGTCCAGTTTCTCTGTTTCCAACATGGCATCTTGAGCGCTGCATCCTCCAGAGGGGAGGAACACTATGTCTTCACATGGCAGAAGAGCAGAAAAGGAAAAGAGTAAATCCATTCCTGCAAAGCCTTTTTATAACAGCATTAATCCATTAAACACTTCCCAAAAACTTCCACATTCCAACACTGTGACATTGGAAATTAAGTTTCCAACACATTAATTTTAGGGGACACATTCAGATCACAGCAATTCCCAAATAGACAAAAGCAGTACAAGTAGTAAAAATTATAAACCAATCACACATATGAACATAGAGACTTTAGCAAACTAAATCCAGCAGGAAACACACATACACACAAAGACAAAACAAACGCCTACATTAGGTTTAACCCAGATATACAAGGAAAGCTTTGCATCTAAACATGTATAAATACTATTCATGCCAGGCACGGTGGCTCACGCCTGTGATCCCAGCACTTTGGGAGGCCGAGGCGGGCAGATCACGAGGTCAGGAGATCGAGACCATCCTGGCTAACACGGTGAAACCCTGTCTCTACTAAAAACACAAAAAATTAGCCGGGCGTGGCAGCAGTCGCCTGTAGTCCCAGCTACTCGGGAGGCTGAGGCAGGAGAATGGCGTCAACCTGGGAGGCGGAGCTTGCAGTGAGCAGAGGTCGAGCCACTGCACTCCAGCCTGAAGGACAGAGCGAGACTCCGTCTCAAAAAAAAAAAAAAATTATTCACCACCACATAAGAGAATAAAGGAGAAAAACTATATGATCAACTCAACAGATGTGGGGAAAATAATTGGATACAATTCAAGACCTATTCATGAATTTAAATTAAACACACGTGCACATACCCACACACCTCTTAGTATACTGGGAATAAAAGCGATGTCTTTCATTTAATAAAGGCTGTCTTCAAGAAAATCTGCAGCAAACATCATTCTAACATTCAGTAGGAGCACATTTGAATATAGCAGCAGTTTCTTTACATGGTAGAAAGGCAAGAATGTCCTCTATCACTCCATCTACCAACACTGGAGGCCCCAGCCACGCAGCATGGCATTGAAAAGAAATAAAAGCATAAGAATTGGAAGGCGAAAGCATATCTGTCATTATTCACATTTGCTATAATCATCTACATTGAAACCCCAATAGAATGTATAGGCAAATCATTCACTGTGATAATAGAGCTTCACTGTGTGGCTGATTATGCTAACACTAAAAATTGATTGCCTTTCTATACAACAGCAATAAATAATTTGAAAAGAATTCTTAAAAGAGATGCCATTTACAACATCAATAAAATCTTAAGGTACTTGGCAATAAATCTAACTAAAGGTAGGCAACACCTGTATGTATAAAATGGTAAAACTTAACTGAAAGATTAAAGAAAACTGAAATAAATGAGAGACAACCCATGTTCATGAATAGGAGGCCAATATTGTACAGCTGCCCGTTCTCCCAACTGATCTATAGCTATCCATAGGTTTGATGCAAATAGAAAAAAATCCCAATAATTTATTTCTTCTTTTTGTTTTATTTTGTTTTTGTATATATTTTCATAAACTTTTTCTAACATTTATATAGAAGAGCAAAGGACTTGAAATAGCCAAGTTACTCCTGAAGACGTATAAAGTGACGGGAGATGACATCTAGAATAGCAAGAATTCTTATAAAGCAATGGAAATGAAAACAATGTAATATTGTCCCAGGGACTGACAATTTATCTATGGAACAGAATAGAGAGCCCAGAAATACCTGATACGTGATAGAAGTAGATTTGGCCAGGGAAGAGTGGCTCATGCCTGTAAACCCAACACTGTGGGAGGCCGAGGTGGGCAGATCATAAGGTCAAGAGTTTGAGACCAGCCTGACCAACATGGTGAAACCCCGTCTCTATTAAAAATACAAAAATTAGTCAGGTGTGGTGGCATGCACCTGTAATCCCAGCTACTCAAGAGGCTGAGGCAGGAGAATCGCTTGAATCCAGGAGGCGGAGGTTGCAGTGAGCCGAAATCACGCCACTGCACTCAAACCTGGGTGACAGAGTGAGACTCTGTCTCACAAAAAAAAAGGTAGATTTGCAGATTAGTGGGAGGAAGAGAAATAAAATCAAATTATGGTGCTTGGGCAATTGCTAGACCATACGGAACACAAAACAAATGAGTTTGGATCCCTAACTTAAACCATTCCAAAAGGCAATGTTAGGCATTAAATTGTAAGAGGGAAAAGTAATACTTTGAGAAGATATATAGGATGCTATCTACCAAATCTTGGGGTAGAGGAGAATTTCATAAATAAAACAAAAATAAATAAATATTAATAAATTTGACTACATTAAGCTCAAGAAGTTCTCATCATCAAGACACAAGAGAAGAGGCACAGTGGCTCAGCCTGTAATCCCAGCACTTGAGAAGGCCCAGGTAGGAGGATTGCTTGAAGCCAGAAGTTTGCAACCAACCTGGGGAACAAAGCTAGACCTTGTCTCTATAAAAGAAATTTTAAAATTAGCTGATGTGCCTGTAGTCCCAGCTACTCAGGAGGCTGAGGCAGAGGAATCACTTGAGCCCAGGAGTTCGAGTTGGCAGTGAGCTACGACTGCACCACTGCTTTCTAGCCTGAGCGACAAAGGCCCTGTTAAAAACAAAACAGAATACAACAAAACAAAAAACAAAAAGAAGACACAAGGAAGAGAAAAGATAAGCCAAAGACTAGAAGATATTTGCAAGATGTGTAACTGACAAAAGATTAGTATCTAGAATATATAAAGAATTCCCACATATTAATAAGAAAAATAAGGACAACTATATAAAAAATGGGCAAAGCCATGATTAGATATTCCACTAAAGAGGAAAAAAAAATGGTCAATAATTATATAAAAAGATCTCAGTAGTAATAAGAGGAGTGCAAATTGGTTCAACCTCTGGAAGACAGTTTGCAATTATTTTGTAGAGTTGAACATTCCCATATCTTATGACTCAGCAATGAACCTTGCACGTGACCCTGGGACATAAGCAAGAACATTCATGACAGCTCTCTTCCTAATAGCCCCCGACACATGTAAGCAACCCAAACATCTGTCCAGAGAAGAGTAGGTTCATACAGTGATTATAGCACAATGACGACATGAATGATTCTTAGAAATGTAATTGAATGAAAAATCAACTATCAGAAGATAAGATTCTATTTTTTTAAAGCTCAAGTACTGTAAACAGAAATAGCAGATACAAAATTCAAGATAGTGGTTATTTCTGGGAGGGAGGTAGCAAAGGCATAGGAGAAGAAGACATAGGTAAGTATCAGTAATAGGTACTGAAATTTGTTGGAATACTTGGGGTTGAGTGGGTGCGGGAGTGGGTTCACAGCTGTTTATTATACTTTATGGCTTACATATAGGTTACACATAATCTTTTGCATGTATCAAATATGACATTAAAGGTAACATATAGTTTACAAGTTTAAAAATTGGTTTCCATAAAAGATTCTTATTCTCCAGTTTTCAGAGCTTTGACTCCATTTGGCATAAATTAATTATTTTGATCTGTTATGCCAGGAGAGCATTGCTGGCCACGTGGTAGGAGTGGGGTTTTCCTGAAAGACAGGGTGGGATGAGGTTGTGGTGAGCCTCCCCTTGGAGAGGAAAGGGTGAGGCAGGAGTCCAAACCTAGCATTGCTGGCTGGAGGGACCTGGAGCTCTCTTTCCAGGCTGAAAACTTTGGGACTTTCCACTTTGAAGTTCTGGTTAATATTCTGTTTCCCTTCAAACAAGTGCAGGGAATAACCTTACAATAACCATGGGCTGGAGGTTTGTCCTTAGGGGGAATGAAGAATGGGACAAAGGACAGGAAGGACAGATTCAGCTGAGCTTGGGAGTGGGGGTGGAGAGGGGGGAGTTCATGCTGAAAAAGAAAGGCAGACAGCCACTCACTTAGAGGCTGTTAGGAAGATGCTGAAAGAAAGCAGGGGAGGCCATGAGGCCCTGGAGGTAAAAACATGGGTTCTGGCTCTGCTACTTCCTTGCTGGATAACTTGGGTAAGAGACTGTCTTCCCATCTGTAAAATGGTCTAATAATAATGGCAGCACTCCTCGTAATAGCTCTCAACAAATGTAAACAACCCAAACACCTGTCCAGAGAACAGTAGGTTTATACAGTGATTATAGCACAGTGATGACACGGATGATTCTTAGAAACATAATTGAATGAAAAAGTCAAGTATCAGGAGATAAGATTCCTTATCTTCACACCTCCCTTTGTTGCATGGTTTTTGCGACAATAGGAAATATATTTTGTACATTGCCTGCCACACAGCACCCATCAATAATACAGACTTAAAAAAATAAGACCACCTAAAAAGAAGGTTTAACAAGAAACTAAGCAATTTGAAATGGCGACTATGGCATAGTAAAGGCCAGTTGGAATCTGGAGGAAACATGGAGACCTGCAGCATATTCTCCTGTTCCTGCCGTGCCACTATAACAATTTCTTCAAGGAATAAAACTGCCACTAGAAACAGTAAACCATCCAGCAACTGTGTATGAGACATGCTTATGGCTGTTAAGTAGACTTTTACAAGCTGCATTCTCTTCCTGTAGTGCTGTGAGAAGTCATCAACAAGTTTCCTGTAGAGCAAGATGGACTTGTTCACACATTTGACATTTCAATAATGTACACTTGGGCCCAAATAACTCAAGTTGGGATGGTTGGTGATTTGGGCCTAGGGATTGTGCTCTTCCTGCTTGAAAAGCGGAACTCTTGAGCAGCAACATTAACTCTTGCTGATTCTAACATTTTACAACTTTCAAAACTGGGTAATTAGAATCTTAGAGTGCCCATGACCCAATCATAGAACTTGTAAAGATCAATGTGTGTTGTGTGTGTGTGTGTGTGTGTGTGTGTATGTGTGTGTCTGTGTGTTGGAAGAAGGGGTTGGGGCAAAGAATACCAAAGCAACAAAAGTAATATGGGATGAATGAGTTCAAAGTCTTGCAAAAGGGACAAGATGTTTCTGAAGTCTGAAGTGCAGAGACCCAGAGACGGCTCATCAGTGATGCTACATGCCTGTTTGATTAAACTCTTTTTTACATGTATTGGCCCTTTGCATTTCTTCCTTTATGAATTATTGTTAATTAGTATGTTCATATTTTTCTTATTTAGTTATAATATCTCTGTTGCTATTCAGCATATCAACTCTGTATTCTGCATATGTTTTTGCAAACTTTTGCTCTCAGATTGTCATTTTTTGTCTGTTTTATGAGGTGGTTGGCCTATCTTTGCATTGCATGACCATACAGTTTAGCTCTTGGCGTGAGGGCCTGTCTTCTAAATTCCGGGAGGATGTCATTCAGTGGCTGTCAAAGTGCTCATAAACAGAGAAAACTAGGGAATTCCCTGATAAATGTGGCCACAAGAATTCATTTTTTTGTTAGACAACCCAGTCCCTTCCCAACTCACTCTCACCCCATTTCCTTAGTTTACGCCCATATGAAAAAACCTGCCTATGCCAGTTATTAAGCTATTATCTCTCAGCTCCAAACTCATCCCTCTGTACTTTGCTTTGTTGTGATGCTGGAATCGGGACTTCCCAACCACAGTGATGTCAACTGGTTCCTGGTACCCTCTGCCAACTTGGGTGCTAGAGGGAAACTGTGAGCTGTGAGGTTGGAGGCAGAGAGGACTTGCACCTTCCTGCCTACTTGCTGCTCCAGTGAGCCTCACTGTAGGAATACTTCTTCACCCTTCACCCTAGCAGCAGCAGTTATTTCCTGTGGCAGCAGTTGAACCCATTTTGCAGCTTCTCCAGCCCTGGCAGAACCAGTTTTGATGAGAAACTCCCCTTTTCCCCTGGCCCCCGCACAAAACACCAGCACCAGGTGATATCGTGTGGGCGTTTGTCCCCTCCAAATCTCATGTGGAAATATGATTCCCAGTGTTGGAGGTGGGACCTGGTGGGAAGTGAGTGGATCATGGGGCCAGATCTCTCATGAGTGGCCTAGCACCAACTCCTTGGTGATAAGTGAGTTCTCATTCAGTTCACACGAGAGCAGGTTGTTTAAAAGAGTCTGGGACCTCCCCCTTCTCTCTCTCTCTCACTTCTTCTCTCCCCATTTAATGTGTCTGCTTCTACTTTGCCTTCTGCCATGAGCAAAAGCTCCCTGAGGCCTTCCCAGAAGCTGAGCAGATTCTGGCACCACACTTCCTGTGCAGCCTGCAGAACCATGAGCCAATTAAACCTCTTTTCTTCATAAATTACCCAGTTTAAGGTATTTCTTTATAGAAACACAAGAATGGACTAACACAAAAAATTGGTACCAAAGAGTAGGGCATTGCTATAAAGATATCTGAAGATGTGGAACTGGTTTTAGAACTGGGTAATGGGCAGAGGGCGAAAGAATCTGGAGGGCTCAGAAGAAGACAGGAATATGAGGGAAAGTTTGGAATTTCTTAGAGACTGGTTAAATGTTTGTGACCAAAATGCTGATAGAGATATGAATAGTGAAGTCCATGCTGACAGAATTTTCAGATGAAAATGATTAAGTTATTGAGAACTGGAGTAAAGATCACCCCTGTTTATCCCTAGCACAAAACTGAACTGCATTGGTGCATGACCTAGGGATCTGTGAAAGTTTGAATTTAAGAGTGATGACCCAGGGTATCTAGCAGAAGAAATTTCTAAGTGGCAAAGCATTCAAGACGGGACCTGGCTGCTTCTAATAGTCTACGCTCAGATACAGGAGCAAAGAAATGACCTAAAGTTGGAATTATATTTAAAAGGGAAGCAGAGTGTAAAAGTTTGAAAACTTTGTAACCTGGGTATGTGACAGAGAAAGAAATAGCATTTTCAGGAGAGGAATATGTTTAAAAGAGTCTTGTGGAGTAGCCACTTGCTAAAGAGATTAGCATGACTAAAAGGGAATCAGTGCTACTATCCAAGACAATGGGGAAAAGGTCTTGAAGGCACTGAAGGCCTTGAAGTCATTTTCAAGATTTTCCTTGAAGGCAAATCTTCACAGCTGCTCCCATCACAGGCCCAAAGGCCTAGGAAGAACCAATGCTTTCAGGGGCCAGGCTGGGGTATCACTGCCTTGTGTAGTCTCAGGATGCTGTTGCCTGCATCCCTGCTGCTCTGGTTCCAGTCTCGGGTTAAAGAGCTCCAGATACAGTCAGGCTGCCACTCCAGAAGGTGTAAGCAGTGAGCCTTGGCAGTTTTCATGTTGTATTAAGCCTGCAGGTGCACGGAATGCAAGAATGAAGGAGGCTTGGCATCTCCCACCTAGATTCCAGAGGATATATGGGAAAGCTTGGGTGTTCAGGCAGAAGCCTGCTGCAGGAGTGGAGCCCCCACAGAGAAACTCTACTAGGACAGTGCCAGGGGGAAATGTGGGGTTGGAACACCCACACAGAATCCCCACCAGGGCACTGCCTAGTGGAGCTGTGGAAAGGGAGCCACTGCCCTTGAGAATCAAGAATGTTAGAATCAGCCAGGTGCGGTGGCTCACACCTGTAATCCCAGCACTTTGGGAGGCTGAGGCGGGCCAATCACGAGGTCAGGAGATGGAGACCATCCTAGCCAACATGGTGAAACCACATCTCTACTAAAAATACAAAAATTAGCTAGGTGTGGTGGCACGTGCCTGTAATCCCAGCTATTTGGGAGGCTGAGGCATGAGAATCGCTTGAACCCAGGAGGCAGAGGTTGCAGTGAGCCCAGATTGCACCACTGCACTCCAGCCTGGCAACAGAGTGAGATTCTGTCTCAAAAAGAAAGAAAGAAGGAAAGAAAGAAAGAAAGAAAGAAAGAAAGAAAGAAAGAAAGAAAGAAAGAAAGAAAGAAAGAAAGAAAGAAAGAAAGAAAGGAAGGAAGGAAGGAAAGAGAGAAAGAAAGAGAGAGAGAAAGAAGGGTACAATCACTGGCAGCTTGCAACCTCAACGTTGAATAGCTGCAGGAACTCAACTCCAACCCATGAGAGCAGCCACAGGGCTGTACCCTTCAATGCCACAGGAGTGGAGCTGCCCAAGGCCTTGGGAGGCAGGACATGCATCCCCTCACACCAGGATGCAGGGCATGGAGTCAAAGAGATTGTTTTGGAGCTTTAAGATTTAGTGACTGCCCTGCCGGATTTCAAACTTGTTTGGGGCTGATTGCTCCTTTCTTTGGCTGATTTCTCTTTTTTGGAATGGGAATATTTACCCAATGGCTGTACCACCATTGTATCTTAGGAGTAAATAACTTGTTTTTGATCTCACAAGCTTATAGGCAGAAGGACCTCATCTCCAGATGAGACTATGGACTTGGGATTTGGAGCTTGGGACTTTTGAGTTAAGGATGGAATGAGTTAAGACTTTGGGGGACTATTGCAAAAGTATGATTGTATTTTAAAATGTAAGACAGACAGGAGATTTGGGGTGCCAGGAGAGGAATGATAGAGCTTGAATGTTTATCTCCTTCAACTCTCATGTTGAAATGTGATTCCCAGTGTTGAAGGTGGGGCCTAATGAAAAGCATTGTATCATGGGGTGTGGGGGAACCCTCATGGTTTAGCATCATCTCCATGGTGATGAGTGAGTTCTCATTCAGTTAGTTCAACAACTACATGAGATCTGGTTGCTTAAAAGAGTCTAGGACCTCGTGTAGAGAAGCTGCAGGAACTCAACTCCAACCCATGAGAGCAGCCACAGGGCTGCATCCTTCAAAGCTACAGGAATGGAGCTGCCCTTGGGATGCAGGGCCTTGGGATGACTTGGGATGCAGGGCATGCATCCCCTCACACCAGGATGCAGGGCATGGAGTCAAAGAGATTGTTTTGGAGCTTTAAGATTTTGTGACTGCCCTGTCGGGTTTCAAATTTGTTTGGGGCTGATTGCTCCCTCTCTTGCCATGTGACACGCGTGCCCTCGCTTTGCATTCCTCCATGAGTAAAAGCTCCCTGAGGCTCCTCATAAGCTAAGTGGACGTGGCACCATGCCTCCTGTGCAGCCTGCAGAACCATGAGCAAATTAAACCTCTTTTCTTTATAAATTACCCAGTTTCAGGTATTTCTTTATAGCAGCACAAGAACAGACTGACACACCAGTAGAACAGTGACTCCTTCTCAGAGATCGCAGGTTCATCTTCTTCCTCTTGGTTTCTCAATTTTTATAATTTTAACCTCTTCCCTTTTGCAAGGGGTGAAAGCTGCTTCCTGCAGTTGTTACCACCATGATACCTTACAGTTCTCTCTTTCTCTTTTAGTTTTAATCTTTTAGTTACCTAGTTAACAACTCTATACTTAATTAACAAATCTTCATGTTAAGTTCTCTCTGGTCAGATAATTGGTGTGATTTCTGTCTACGGACTGGACCCTGACTGATACAATAAATTGATCATATTTATTGCATGTCATTTTCTGGGGCTTAGAAGTTCTGTATTTCAGACCTCATTTTACCACTATTATAAAAAGTAATCAAGGAAACAGTCCCCTGGACTACCCTCTCTCTAACTCTATTCCCATCCTCTTGGATTACAAAGTTCTACCTGCTAGAATGCTCTTATTTCCAGGAAATAATAACAGCATTTTTTATTTATATATGCTATTTATAATAGCATTTTCAGAGTTTATGTGCCACATAGATCCTTATTTGGATTTTCTTATTTAGTCCTCATAACAACACCATGAAGTAAATACTATTGTTAGTATTATCCTCATTTCATGGACAAAGACATTGATACCCAAAGAGATGAAAAGACTTGCCCAGGAACACACAGCCATAGGTGGCAGGGCCAGAAATCAACTCCAAGTAGGCTAACCTCAGGGCCGGTGTTCTTCACCTATTGGTTGCTGCTGGTGTGGAAAGAAACTAGCTCTGAATTCCAGCTCTGCCACTAATGAGGTGAATGACCAAGAGGTTGAGGTATTGGCTGGATGGCTCTTGGGAGATGGCAACCTGAGGAAGTGGAGGGAGGGAGACCAAGAGCTGGGTGCTGACGTCATCAGGATAGGTGGGCGCTGACCAGATCATTGGTAGATGCCAGCAACACATTATGAGCTGCAAATGAGCTGGGGTTTCTAGAAGGCAGGAATGAAGGAGAAAATCAGCCTCCAATGGAGAGGGCTGCAAGAAAGCAGTGTGCTCAGGGAGGACAGGTTTGAGTTGGCACAAGAGGGTGGCATGAGTGTCCTAGGGCTGCCAGAACAAAGTACCACATGGGTGGCTTCAACAACATAAATATGTTGTCTTCGTCCTGGAGGCTGGAAGTCTGAGATCAAGGTGGCTCCAGAATGGTTCCTTCCAAGGGCTGTGAGGGAAGGACCTGTTCCAGGTCCCTCTTCTTGCTTGCACAAGGTGTGTTCATGTTGACATGGTGATCTCTCCGAATGTGAGTCTGTCTCAAAATTTCTCCTTTCTACAAGGACACCAGCCATATTGGATTTGGGATCATTCTCATGACCCCATTTCAGTTTGATTATCTCTGTAAAGACCCTGTCTTCAAATCAGGTCATATTCTGAGGTATTGGGGTTAGGACTTCAACATATGGATTTTTGGGTAACACAATTCAACCCCTAACAGGAATGAAGAGAACAGTCAGAGAAAAGGAGCAGGGGATTTTGCTAGACCATGAGTTCCCACAGGTACAGGGAAGAGCTTGGAAAGGCTGAGAGATCAGACAGGAGATGTTATTAAAAGGACTTATGTATGGAGGACTTGGGGATAAAGTTGGGTCTTAAGGGATGTCCTGGGAGCCTGGGCTTCTGGCAGTGACTAGGGAGAGCTAGAAAGTTGATGTGCTGTGCCTGACTACGATGGTCACCTTGGGGAAGGTGGTGACCAGTTCCAGCTGGCCTTTCTTCCACTCTTGGTAATTTGGTGCCAAGCAGGGAGTAAAGGCCTCTTCAGGGCCCACTCCCTTAGGCAGCATTGAGAGTGGGGGTTCATCCTCATGCAAATAAAGGGACAGGAGGTCTCTTCCAGGGCCATGAAAGCAGAGCTGGTGTCACTGAGTGTCACTAACCGTTCTGTGCACAGTAAGGGCATGGGACACAGTTCTGGAACCTTTCTGACTCCCCTCAATCAATCAGATTTTCTACCTCTGTCAAGTTTCCTCTTGTAGTCAGCAAGAAAACAAAGATCCTAAGAATATGGAAGGCCCTCCTGGCTGATGTGAGGCGCCCTGATGCAGGGAAGCAGGAACCCTTGATGCTGCAGGGGCTGGGGCCCTTGAGAAGAGGCAGGCAATGTGGGGAATTTTTGGCACCCACAGGAGGGCCAGCTGCACTGTAGGCTGCCCCATGGGCTGGGCTGGCTGGAAGGAGCTGTTCAGGGTCAAGTCCCTGGAGCAGCTCCCAGATGAGAGGGACCTTGATGGCCCTGGATCCAAGATTGACAATCCCACACCGTCTGAATCCAGTCAGCTCTCCTCATCTACCTCCCCACCAAACCTCAACTCCTTCCTCCCTGCCAAATAAGTCTATCTGGTGTGAGTGGCCCTATGTGTCCAGTTAGCTCCCCACCCCCATGCCAGTCACCCCGGGACACATACTTACCACTTCCTCTGTCATACTATCAAACTATCACTAAGGAAACTATCAATTTGAAGGAATCAAATGATGCAACAAAGAGTCTGGATAAAACTACAGTCTAGAGAGAAGCAGGGTCTCATGGAGACCGCAGGGGACATGTGTTTGAAAGTAAGGACAGAGTCTGAACAATCCACGTATCCTGGACAGGTCCCCGCCAGTGGCAGTAAGGTGGGGATCCCCAGGACAGGAACAGGCGTCATGTGGGTCCCTCCCACTTCTCTGCCAGCTCCCAGGGCTGTACAGCGCCCCAGCCCAGCCTGCCCTCTCTGAGCCCAGTACACCACACTCACGTCTCCTGGCTCCTCCACTGGCACCACTGCCCTTAGAGTGTCCTCGTTCAGATGCAGCTTCGTGCCCAAGCCACACTCACAGTGTCTGTCTGTCCAGGTCCCTCGCGGGATGCCTCCCACAGAGCCCTGCATTCTCACCTAGAGCAGAGCCTCCAACCCCACAGAAAGAAGTGTTCTCAGGGACTACCTGCCTGGTTCCTGCCCCCTGGTGCCCCTGACCCCCAGACTGGCAGCTCAGGTCTATCCCCTGGGACCTGCCCTGACCTGAGTCAGGAGGGACTTGCAGGAGGAAACTTGCTGTTTCCCAGTGCTCCTTAATTCTCGGTTCTCATTCTGGTGCCAGCTTTGTTTCCGACAGCAGGGGCCCACTTACATCTGACAGCTGAATTTCTACGTTCCTTCCCATGGCCTAGAAAGCTCAAGGTGGAGACTGCCTTGCCCTTCCCCATCCCTGTTCCCCTCCTACCTTTGCACCTGGGGCCCAGCTCCCTGTTGACAGCCGGCCCCTCAGAACAACCCTGCTTTTCCCATCACTGTAATCAGCCTGCGGTGGGGACACCTCTCTCTTTGGGCAGCTTCTACCTGCCAACAGTAATGGCCTGAAGTCTCTCAGCCCTGAAGCCTCCTACTTCGAGATCTTGAGAAAGAGCCCCATCTCTAAGAAGGGAGCATTGTTTCTTATGAAGGGGTTTTCCTGAAACTTCTCACTCGAGAGCAGTTGTTGTATCTGCCTCTGCGGTAGATCAGACGCTGATGGCTCTTATCTTCCTCATGACTCCAAATCACACGGTTCGGTTCCTGGTATCTCCTTTACCGCCTTGGCCTGCCCCTGAAAACCAGAACATGGTCTCGGGAAGTGGAGGTTTGGGCTCACTGCTTTCGGCTCAGGATGCTCTGCTTGTGAGATGTGTGTTGGGCACTTTTCTGGCCTTGGAAGAGCTAAAGGTTCAGGGCAAAGTCACTGAGATGGTGCAGGGATGACGGAGAGGTGAACCAGACAAAGAAGGCCTTCAGGAAGGGGAACAGAATACACAGCATATTAGCGAGTACGGCAGAGTGCTGTCAGCTGCAAGCAACTGAAAAACCACTGAAAGTAGCCAAGGAACAAGGGGTTTGTCATTGCTCAGACACAGAGTCTGGAGACACAATAGTACGATGCAGGGCTGTGTAGGGTCTCAACCTCTTCAAGAACCCAGGTGTTTCCCCTCTTTGCACTCTGACAGTTCAGAATTGGAGTGATGATGGCCGAGGGGACTCCAGGTATCACATGCAAAGGGCGATGCGCAGAGGTAGAAACAACATCTTCCCTTGTCTCATTGGCCAGGTTGAGATCACATGATCCTTCCTAAGCCAATCACAGGAAAGAAGAAAATTACTGTGAGTAGCTTCAACTAATCAAGTTCCAACCTTCTTCGGACAGGGGACAGGAAGGTATTTTATATCCAAGATCTGATTTTTCTAAGTTCTTTGGTTCTTGAAGGTTTATATCCTTGTATTTTATATCCAAGATCTGATTTTTTCCAAGATCTTTGTTCCTTGGAGGTCTATATCTATTGTTGGTTGTTTCTGCTGATTCTCGTCCATGGTGGCTTGTTTCCTTGGGAGTTTGGTGATTGTTAATATGGGTTCCTACATGGGAGCATGTGGCTATGTGGAAAGTCAGTGTGGTTCAATGAAAAGAAATGGTGTCTTCTACAATCAACCAGAACCTTGTGCCTGAGTGACATCTGGGATCCAGCTGTTTCATTGCTCCTCCATTGACTGGCCAAGTTGGTGTTTGTACTAAGTCACGTGGTTGCACGTCCATATTGTCATGTCTGTTCCCTGTTAGCTCGGCCACCTGGAGGGGAATATGGGAAGCAGGAGCCAGGAGCAGGCAGACGAGCTTGTTCTCTCTCCAACGCCCTGCCTTCTATCCTCCACTGACTTCTACCTGCTCTGCCAGGAACCCCACCCCTTCCCAGTTCCTGAGATTTCATTATATAGAGGAAGTCAGTGGCAGGAGGGCAAGGTCTTTGCCTTTCATAAACAGAAAGGAGACTGTTGATGTATCCAGGGGCTACAGTGAGAAACAGAGATGTGAGTTTCAGAGTGAGTGTGTGGATGAAATTCTCTATGGGAGACACAGCTTGAGATGAGCCGAGAGCACGTATGGGGTCTTGGAAACACCACCACTTGAGGGATGGGCAAAGAAAGAGGAAATGACAACAGAGAGTGCCAAAGATCCAATAGAATGAGCTTGTCCAACCCTTGGTCTGCAGGCCGCCTGCAGCACAGGATGGCTTTAAATGCAGCCAAACACAAATTCATAAAAACATTATGAGATTTTTGGGGGGATTTTTTGTAGTTCATTGGCTATCGTTAGTGTTAGTGTATTTTATGTGTGGCTCAAGACAATTCTTCTTTTTCCAATGTGGCCCAGGGAAGCCAAAAGATTGGACACCCCTGCACTACAGAAATGGAAGAAAACAGGCAAGTGTTGTGTCCTGGAGGCCAAGGCACAAACAGGTGTCCAGAAGCGAAGGCTCCACAATGCCAAATTCTGCTGCAACAGAATAGGAGGTAGCTCTAGAACTGGGCAAAAGGAAGGTCCCTGTGGACAAAGCAGCATTTGTGGAGCAGGTTTCACTGGGTTGGGGAATAAGTGAGAGGAAAGAAATGCTGACAGTGAGTGCAGGTGGGCCCTTTAGGAAAGCTGAGTACATCCTCTGCCTGAGCAGGTGTACCCTGACCATCCCAGTTAATGCTGGAATCTGCCCTCCCATCACCCATCTAGTCCCCTAATGGCTCCACTTCTTTGTTCCATTGCACTGACACTCACCTTCCAAAGTGCCATTTGCCTTGTATTCTTTACTAATGTAGTATGTTCATTGTGGATTGTGTATCTCCCCTGCAAGACTGTAACAGTCTCAAAGGCCTCATTTCTTTTGGTCACCAATATGTCCTAAGTGCCCAGAGCAAGGGCTTGGCTCCCAGTAGGTGTTTAGAAGGGTTGGTAGAATGAATCGAATGACTGAATGGGGAGAAGGACAGGGTTTGGGAAGAAGCCTGGGGGAAAAAAAAAGGTTTCTTCCTTTAGAGCTGGGTGCAGCCTGATTATTTATGGCTGAGGGAAAAACAACTTGGTTTGAAAATATAGAAGAGAGAAATGGGAATTCGTGACGCAAGGTCTTAGGAGAGATGAGTTTCAGAGCAGGCTTGGGGAAAACGACCTGGTTCGAGGAAGCTGGGAGGGGTGAAGGTACATACAGCTGGAAGGTAGGTTTCTGGAGTGTCTTAAATAACTCTAAGGGCTTAGAATCAAGGCCCTGGGTATTGGGAATTCCCTGGGTGACGGGTTTGTTTGTTTGTTTTTTGAGACAGAGTCTCACTCTGTTGACCAAGTTGGAGTACAGTGGTGCGATCTCGGTTCACTGCCACCTCCATCTCCCAGGTTCAAACGATTCTCCTGCCTCAGCCTCCAGAATAGCTGGGATTACAGGTGCGCACCACCAAGCCCAGGTAATTTTGTATTTTTAGTAGAGAGGGGGTTTCACCATGATGGCCAGGCTGGTCTCGACCTCCTGACCTCAAGTGGGGTTTTTTGAGCAAGGGAGCAACACATCACTCTGGTGACCACTCAGGGTCATTGTGCTGTACAACTCAGGAGACACCATTTACAATCCCATAGAACACAACGGGAATGGAGCCCCCTGGAGTTGTGCAACATGGCAGCCCTGTGAGGAAGGGCAGGAGCTAAGAGGGGTGTGAGGCAGGACCTTCTGGTGGGAAGCTCTTGGAGACTTAATTAAGGTCTGACTAGGGGGTTGCAGGAGGGACAGCAGAATGATCACAAATGCCGTCTGACAGCAGGTGGGAAGGTAAGAGGGCATGAGGGCCTGAGTATAACTTGTTTATGGAAGGACCTTCAGGACCGGGGCTGGCTGCACTAGGGAGATAATAAATTGAGGTTTTGATAGTTGCTGTTGCTCAAGAACAAAGAAGGAAGTCCACTTAGATATGATAACATTGAAAAAAAAATATGATGGTAGATAAATTCCCAAGTAAGACCCATAGAGGGAATTTAGAACTTACCCCAAAAAGCACTATTGGAAGAATCTGGAACTTTTGAGATTGATGTAGGGAGGCCACACATGTCCTACTGAAATCATCTTTTAGCGTCTTTCCTACTTGTTCTAATCGCATCTTGTCTGCTCCATTCAATTCAACTATATCCTAGTCCATTCAATAAACATTAATTGAGCATCTACAACTCCTCAACATTAGAGATCAAAAATAAACGATATAATCCCTGCTCCTGATGGGCTGTCAGGCTAGTGAGAGAGACAGAAGCATAAGCAGCTACAACAGAACATGGAAGATGCTCAACTAAGGTTTCTGCAGAGGAACGGGGAGGGCAGAGGCAGGATCTCACCAAGTTTCCTATGCATGTGGGGCAATGTTGAGCCTCCCTTGGTCATCTTTCTTCCCAGAGTCCCAGGAGCTGGAGCATATGGGCGAAGAAAGAGTAGAAAGCTCCGACCCCACATTTGCTCCTGGATTCCTCACTGAGGCCATGAGAGGGAGCTCTGGCCTCAACTCAGCCCCTGAGTGGCTGTGACCTTGGGATGCCGCTTGCTACCTGGTGTAGCCTGTAGCTGGAAGTGGGTCTTGGGCCAGTCCTATTGGAGGTTCCCTTGACTGCATGGTGTTCTCACAGTTACACAGTTAGCCAGGTCAGACAGTAGATCCCAAGGAGGGCAAAAGCCACCACCTCCAAGCAGGCTGCCAGATACACCTTTTGCTCTGCCTGACAAGAACCTCCACAGATTCCAAGCTCTAGCTCCGGGGGTGCCTCCTCTGTGGATCCTCCTCTGACCCCCTCAGAGATGAGTGTCTGGCTTCCACGTGCTTCTACTCTGAGTGGGGGGTTCTCCTCCTTCTGCTGCATAGGACAGAGAGGACATCCAACTCAGAGTAGAAGCATGCCCTCTCTAAGTTGTAAATTCGATGATGTCATCTCCATATTTCATTGTCTGGCATATAGTAGGTGTTCAGTGCTCTTTGAAAGGATGAATACATTAACAAATGTCAAAATCTTTTTTTTTTTTTTTTGAGACAGAGTCTTGCTCTGTTGCCCAGGCTGGAGTGCAGTGGTGTGATCTCAGCTCACTGCAAGCTCTGACTCCTGGGTTCACGCCTTTCTCCTGCCTCAGCCTCCCGAGTAGCTGGGACTACAGGCGCCTGCCACCATGCCCGGCTAATTTTTTTTCGTATTTTTTTTTAGTAGAGACGGGGTTTCACCGTGTTAGCCAGGATGGTCTTGATCTCCTGACCTCATGATCCGCCCACCTTGGCCTCCCAAAGTATTGGGATTACAGGCGTGAGCCACCGCACCCGGCCACAAATGTCAAGATCTTATATCCTCCACAGTGCCCATGTCACTGCCCCTAGAAGTCTTCCCGTGCCTCCCTTACTGAGTCATCTCTCTTTTCCCCATACTCTAATAGGATGCTGTTTGAATGCCTACGCTAGAACAGGGCTGGCAAACTTTTTCTGTAAGGGATCAGATAGTAAATACGGCTTTGCCAGCCATAAAGGGTCTGCTTTAATGACTTCACTTTGTCATTGCAGCACAAAAACATCGTGCAGCCACAGAGAACAAAAATGAATGAGTGTAGCTGTGTTCCAATAAAACTTTATGGGCAGGGTGCGGCAGCTCATGCCTGTAACCCAAGCACTTTGGGAGGCCAAGGCGGGCAGATCACTTGCAGTCAGGAGTTCAAGACCAGCCTGGTCAACATGGTGAAACCCCATCTCTACTAAAAATACAAAAATTAGCTGGGCATGGTGGTGGGCACCTGCAATCCCAGCTACTCGGGAGGCTGAGGCACGAGAATCACTTGAACCCAAAAGGCAGAGGTTGCAGTGAGCTGAGATCGTGCCATTGCAATCCAGCATGGGGGACAAGAGTGAAACTCTGTCGCAAAAACAAAAAACAAACAAAAAAAAGTGCACTAACCTGACCTGGTGGTGCCAGGCTTCTCACTAGGCAGTCGGTCTGGCACCAGAATCCGGACTTCTCAGCCACACACTCTGTGCAGGCTCTGGGAGTCTGGCGAGGCAGGTTTTGCCTGTCCAGCCTGGGCTCTCTCTGGCCCTTCTAGCAGCAGCAACAGTGACTTCGGGAGGCTGAGGCATGAGAATCGCTTGAACCTGGGAGGCGGAGGTTGCAGTGAGCTGAGATCATGCCACTGCACTCCAGCCTGGGTGACAGAGCGAGACTGTCTCAAAAAAAAAAAAAAAAAAAAAGAAAAACTATTTATGGACACTGAAATTGAATTTCATGTAATTTCCACGTCACAAAATATTATTCTTATTTTGCTATTTTAAAAACCATTAAAATTAAAAAAAAAAAACATTTTTAGCTCCTGGGCTGAGCTAAAAGAGGCTGCAGTCTATGTTTGGTGTGTAGACCAGAGTGCACCAACACCTGCTTGAGAGCTTACTAAGATCGGCTTGCTAATAGGCTTATTTTGGTCTCGCCTATTAGCCTATAAAAAGAAGAGTTAGGAACACAGCCTTTGGATGCAGATGGGTCTGTATTAGTATTCTGATTCCAGACTCCCTCTCTCTTTTTCTTCCTTTTCTGTCAAAGTCACTGGGCAGGTCTGCTAAGGGCCAGAAGGCAGTCCAAGGGTAGCCAGGACTCAAACAAGGAGGGTGTGTCAATTTCATAACAGAAACTGGGTGGCTTAGAACAACAACAATGTCTTGTCTCACCAAAGTCAAGGTGCTGGCACAGCCATACTCTCTGATGTCTCTAGGGAGAATGCTTCCTGCCTTCTTCCAGCTTCTGGTGGCTGCTGGCAATCCCTGGTGATCCTTAACTTGTGGGATCCCTCCAGTCACATGACTTTCTTCTTCCTGTGTGTCTTCAGTTGTTTTATCTCTAGGGCTGTCTGTCTCCGTGTCCACAATTTCCCCATTTTATAAGGACATCGGTCATATTGGATTATGGCCCACACATAAGACCTCATTTTAGCTTGATTACCTCTGTAAAGACCCTATTTCCAAATAAGGCCATATTCTGACATACTGGGGATTAGAACTTCTGCATATCTTTTTGGGAGACACAAGCCAACCTCCTAACAGAGGATGTCAGTACAGGGCAGGACCCAGCCCAGCATGGAAGTGGGCTATAGTCAGCGGGGCAGGAGGAGGGGAGAAACTATGTAAATACACTGACAACAGTAGTGTAGCTTCACACAGCCAAGGAGGGAGGTACAGATATAGACAGAGAGAAAGCTAGAAAGAACCCTGTGGTGTTGGATTGGAACTGGCAGGATAAGTGTGAACTCATGGTTTTCAAAATAATAGATATAGAAATAAATACAGCTGGTCGGACGTGGTGGCTCAAGCCTGTAATCCCAGCACTTTGGGAGGCCGAGGCTGGTGGGTCACTTGAAGTCAGGAGTTCAAGACCAGCCTGACCAACATGGTGAAACCCCGTCTCTACTAAAAAAAAAAAAAAAAAAAAAATTTAGTCAGGCGTGGTGGTGCATGCCTGTAATCCTAGCTACTAGGGAGGCTGAGGCAGAAGTTGCAATGAGCCGAGATCGTGCCATTGAACTCCAGCCTGGGCAACAAGAGCAACACTCCCTCTCAAAAAAAGAAAAAGAAAATATAGTTGTAAGTACAATATATGCATTTTTCATTCATTTTCTGGCTCTGTCCAGTGAGAGAACTGAGGGCAGTGACACTTGAGCAGCAGGGAGCAAGATCACCTTGTGTGTGTATCTTGGCTCTAAATACCATTCTCTACTACAAGGAACCCGAGCCCCTTGGAGAAAATTCCCAAGTCCGAGCCCAGAGCAAAGTAAATAGGACAGGAGATGAGCATTTCATGCTGCCTGAAAGTCAGGGAGGTCTTAAAGAACGATGGGGATCATTGAAAAGGACACAGGAGCCCATTTGAAGGAGCTGTCACTGGCCAAAGTTGGCATGATTTGAGCATTAAAATAAATCATGGTAGGAACTGACTATAAGCCATTTAATAAAATAGAAATCCGTTGGGTCCACACTGATTATATAAGTGAACAAAGAACACAAGAAGGAAAACAAACTCTTCCTTAGGTAGAATGCCAACTATTAAATACAAAAGGAATGGTGACATTTTATTTATTTAACAATAGCAACTTTTATTTTAGACTCAGGGGGTATACGTGCCCCTTTGTTATCTCATGATACTTTAGAATTTTAGAATAATTTTTTCTAATTCTGTGAAAAATGATAATTCATATCCCAAACCACATGGTAAGTGTAGTTCCCGGGTAGTTAGTTCTTCAGTCCTTGCCTCTCTACCTCACCCCTCTAAGTAGTTCCCTGTGTCTATTGTTGCCATCTTTATGTCCATTAGCACCCAATGTTTAGCTCCCACTTATAAGTGAAAATATACAGTATTTGGTTTTCTGTTCCTGCATTAATTTGCTTAGGATAATGGCTTCCAGCTGCATCTATGCTGCTGCAAAGGACATATTTCATTCTTTTTATGGCTGTGTAGTATTTCGTGGGTGTATATATACCACATTTCCTTTATCCAGTCCACTGTTAACGGGCATCCAGGTTGATTTCATCTTTGCTATTGTGAATAGTGCTGCAATGAACATATGAGCACAGGTGTCTTTTTGGATATATACTCAGTAATGGGATTGCTGGGTCAAATGGTTGTTCTGTTTTACGTTTTTGAGAAATCTCCAAACTGCTTTCCACAATGGCTGAACTAGTTTACATTCCTATCAATAGTATATAAGCATTTGCTTTTCTCTGCAGCCTCACCAGCATCTATTGTTTTTTGACTTTTTAATAATAGTCATTCCGACTGGTGTGAGATAGCATCTCATTGTGGTTTTGATTTGCATCTCTCTGATATTAGTGATATTGAGCATTTTTCATATCTGTTGGCTGCTTGTATGTCTTCTTTGGAGAAGTGTCTGTTCATTTCTTTTGCCCACTTTTTATTGGGGTTTTTTTTTTTTTTTTTTTTTTGCTTGCTGAATTGCTTAAGTTCTGTACAGATTCTGAATATTAGACCTTTGCTGCATGCATAGTGTGTGAATATTTTCTCCCATTCTGTAGGTTGTCTGTTCACTCTGTTGATAGTTTCCTTTGCTGTGCAGAAGCTTTTTAGTTTATTTAGGACCCACTTGTCAATTTTTGTTTTTATTGCAATTGCTTTTAAGAACTTAGTCATAAATTTTTCCCCAAGAATGATGTCTAGAATGGTGTTTCCTAGGTTTTCTTCTAGGATCTTTATAATTAGAGGTCTTACATTTAAACTTTTAATCCATCTTGAGTTAATTTTTGTATATGGTGAAAGGTAAGGGTCCAGTTTCATTCTTTTGCATATGGCTGGCCAGCTATCGTAGCACAATTTATTGAATAGGGAGTGCTTCCCCCGTTGCTTATTTCTGTCAACTTTGTTGAAGATCAGATGGCTGCGGGTACTCAGCTTTATTTCTGTGTTCCATTGGTCTATGTGTCTGTTTTTGTACCAGTGCCATGCTGCTTTGATTATTGTAGCCTTAGTATAGTTTTAATTTGTGTAATGTGATGCCTCAGGCTTTGTTCTTTCGGCTCAGGATGGTTTGGGCTATTCAAGCTTTTTTTTCTGGTTCCATATGAATTTTAGAATAGTTTTTTCTAATTCCGTGAAAAATGACAGTGGTAGTTTGACAGGAATAGCATTGAGTTTGTGGATTGTTTTGGGTGTATGGCCATTGTAATGATACTGATTCTTCCAATCCATGAGCATGGAATGTTTTTCCAATTGTTTGTGTCATCTATGATGTCTTTCACCAGTGCTTTGTGGTTCTCCTTGTAGAGATCTTTTATGACCTTGCTTAGCTGCATTCCTAAGTATTTTATTTGTGTGTGTGTGTGACTATTGCAAATGGGATTTCATTCTTGATTTGGCTCTCAGCTTGAACTTTATTGGTGTATAGAAATACTACCGATTTGTGCACATTGATTTTGTTTCCAACTTTATAGAAGTTGTTAATCAGTTCCAGGGGACTTTTGGTGGAGTCTTTAGGGTTTTCTAGGTATAAAATCATATCGTCGAGGAAGAGAAAAAGTTTGACTTCTTCTTTTCCTGTTTGGATGTCTTTTATTTCTTTCTCTTGTTAGATTGCTCTGGCTAGGACTTCTGAATGACAGAATTTTTAAAAGTCACCATTTGGCAATGATCATCATGATAATGTTTAATTAAATTAAGGAACATCATTGCATACTGAAATTATACAAGTGTGGGAGTGGGATGAGAAAACTTAAAAGTATCTCCCTACCAAATGCTTATAAATTACGATGTGGAAGGGGAAGTAACTTTACAATAGAGAAACTTGATTGATGTCAAGTTAATCAAATGATCAGAGCGAACATAATTAGTGATGGGACAGATTGACGATGAAAGCTAATAGGACTCACCAAGAATAATCCAGCATCACTTCTATGTTATTTTGGCCAAAAAAGCATAACCCAGTTCTAATCATCAGACAGAGCCAAATCGAGGGACATTATTCAAAACAACCAACCTGCAGTCTTCGAGATGTCAAGGAAAAAACAAGGCATCTGTTTCAAACTGGAGGCCGGAAAGACACGGCAACTAAGAGCCATGCACGGTCCCGAATAGATTCTTTGTTACAAAACACATTATTGAGACACTTAGCGAAACTCAAAGGGGGTTTCCACATGAAGGGTATGTGAGAGTTCTTTGTATCGTTCCTTTAACACTCTGTATTTTGAAATAGTTTCAGAATAAAAATGGAAATGGAAAAAAACGCAATGTTAACATATACAAGTTACTAATTTCAACAAGTTATCTTCCTTTTCATGCCTCAATTTCTTCATCTGTAAGGTGAAGACAGTAACAGCTACATAAAGGTTATTGGGAAGAGATGGAGAAGCACCCAGCCCAAGGTCTGCTCACAGCATAAATGCTCAAGCCCTGGTCATTATGAGTACTACGTTCTTGCCAACATTTTCTTGGGTTTCTTAGTCTCTAAAAGATCGTCAATTGCAAGACATGGTATTTTACGTACCACTGAGGGAAAAAACAAACAAACAAACAAAAACATTCAATGAATTCCTGACAGTGTGATTCTTCTCGCTTAGAACTTTTAATACTTATTGAGAGAACTCTGTTAGACTTATTCAAATGTAGATTTGTATCCCCTGCTGCTCTATGACGACTTTTAAAAGGAAAGGATCAGTCAAGTGAATTGGCTGAGGTGTTCCTAAAGCTCCTTCACATTTTGGGTCTGGTGTCTGGAGTGATTTTGACTTAGAGTCTCGGAGTCTTCGATTCTCCGCCAGACAGCATCCTCTGTGCTCCTGAGGGCATCCAGGCCCACAGCCTCCCAGTCCCGCAGAGGACCTCAGGAAAGACAGGCAAAGTGGGGACACCTGGGAGAAAAGAGAGGCTGGGACGTCGCTTTAATTCCATCCTCTCCAGCCCTGGAGAAACCCCTGCAGGGATTTTCCATGCCAGGCAGGGACCTCACATTGGCCGGAGTGCCCGAGAGAACCACCCATGCCTTCCTCTACCCTGGGCTTTCTCTGCTAGGGTGAGGCCCTGCCAGCTCTCCCTGGCCAACCCTGCCCTTCCTGGTAGGAGGAAAGCAAAGAACAATCAAGCCAGAATTCCAGTGGCTTCGAGGCAGGTTCCTGCCCCTCCATTTCCTCCATCCCCCTCATTCCTGCCTGCTGCCCTTTCCCCTGGGAGGCAGCCCCATGTAGGAGAAATATGACTGCGTTTTGTTGTGTCTTGGCACTGTGACTCATCCTGTCTTTATTCAAACTTTTCATATTTGGTTCACCATGAATAGTTTCTGCATCAGTTGGGATTTTTCAAACCATATTGCATTAAAATATTACTTATATCAATTACTGAATTTCGAAATGCCTGTTTAAATTTTGAGCACGAGAGAGTGCCTCACTCACCTGACCTTAATTCTGCTGGCCCTGCTGTGCTCAGGGAGCCATTCATTCATTCATTCATTCATTCATCTATTCATTTGCACACAGTCACTAAAGGTCTCCTCTGTACCAGGCCATGTGCTAGGTATTTGGGAGGGAAATGCAAGCCGGACACAAGTCAGCACTGAAGATGCTGTCAGAGGAAAGACAGCCATGAACACGCATGACCATATGACACATGGTGGGGTGGGGCGGCAGGGCAAATAGGACATCGGGGAAATCAACATGCCACCAGCTACCACTTGTAAGGGGTTCTCCTGTGGCCAGCTCTGAGCTAAGGTCTTCCTGTGCAGAATCTCACTGGATTCCCTCAACAGTCCTTCCAGGTTTGTAGATACTTCTGCAAAAGTAACAGACAGATGGATGTCCCGAGGCTTGGGGAAGTAACATGCAGATGATTTGCACGAGGACACGCTTTAAGAAGCAGTGGACTTGAAAGTCCAACACAGATCTGTCTGGCTCTGGGCTCAAACCAGCTATGGTTATTGCAGCCACTTCCACCTGCATCACCATCGAGGAGTCAGGGAAGGCTGCATGGAGGAGGCCCTGCATCAGCTGAGGCTTGAAGGAGGCCTAGGAGTTTATAGGAAGGTAAATTGGAGTAGAAGGCTTTCTGGAAGTAAGAAAAGTCACGTGCACTATTAGCAAAGTAGGCCTGGGCCGGCACTGCTTCCTCTTTCTGCTTCTCTGTTTCCTGATGACATCAACATAAATAGGAAGCGTGGGAGGCTCACTCTGCCTAGAGGCTCCAGAAGAGACTGGTCTCTCCCACCACACAGAGGTATGGCCCGGCGTCCAGGAGCAGGGCTGAGGGGTGGGGTCAGAGCAGGGGGGAATGTGGGGAGTCCAGGATGGAAAAGGGCAGGCGGAGCCTGGGGGGTGTCCTGTGGGTAGCTGTGCCCTGGGGACTTGGAGGAGTTAGGGCTTGGCCTCTTGGTATGACCTGAGCCCAGACTCCTGGGGCAGCCAGTGGGTGGGGAGGCAGCCAGGGGTGCCAAGCTGCCTGTTGTAGGAGAGCTCTGGGGAGGACTCAGCCTCGCTAGCAGGATCTGGTTGGTCCTGGTGGGAAGGATGCCTAGTGGGGTGGACAGAGCTCAGGCCTGGGAGTCAGGCACCTATGGTCTGTCTTCGCTTTGTCACTAAGATGTTGGTGGTAGTGAGAGCACCCCCTGTCCACCCTGGGCTTCTGTCTCCTCATCTGTGGAATGGGGAGCATGGATAGTCCCTGATATCTTGGTTTAGAAAGAGAGAGAATGCGTGCTCGTATGTTTGCCTGTGTGTGCATTTGTGTGTGTGCCTGTGTGTGTATGTGCATGTGCGGATCCCTGGGGGTGCAGGAGTGCAGACAGACTAAGAGGCAGAGGGTGAAACCTGGAACCTTGCTGAGCTGAGGCCCAGAGCTGGGTGTGGTGTGGCTTGAGAAGCTCACTTTGAACTTGAGAAAGAGCCCAGCCCTTTGCCCAGAGACATACCAGGCACTATCCAGCAATCTCTCTCTCTCTCTCTCTCTCTCTCTATCTCTGTCTTTTTAGTTATGACACTCTGCCCTGCTGATTTGGGTTGCTGATTTGGGTCGGGGCCCTGTGTGTGTTCTGTACCCAAGTATGTTGGCTGGGTGGGTGGGTATCTGGGGTGCCTGCTTCAGGGTGTGTGCAGGTGTGTGTACTGGCCCTGAGAATGAAAGGGCTGGTGTTTCACTGGGACCTTGTCAGACAGGTTCTAGTGACGAGCTGCATATGTGCAATTTTTAGTTTTCAAAAACCCTGCTGTTATATTTTTGTATAGCCCAATTCTAATTTTTTTCTGTCATCTTTCCTGCTTTGTAATCATTTTATAATGAGTAAACATTTCCTATTAGCTTTTGGTCACTCTTTTTCTCATCCAGCAGTTTTATTTATATTGTTCCAGTATACAGATATACCAACACCACAGGATAGTTCATGAGTTGTATAAGGAATGTGTTTAATGCTAAACAAGCAACTACACAGAAACCTGCCTTCATGAAAATTAGAATAATCTAGAATTATGTAACACAAGAGACAAAGTCCCCAGCAATTTCTTTTCCCTAGTTCCATAGCTTACTCTTTTCACCACATGTATTCTTCCAGAACATTTTCTAAGCATGATACAAGCATATAGTTTTTCTTTTCCTGTTTGTTTTTTGTTTTGTTTTGTTTTTGTGACAGAGTTTTACTCTTGTCGCCCAGGCTGGAATGCGGTGGTGCAATCTCGGCTCACTGCAACCTCTGCCTCCCGGGTTCAGGTGATTATCCTGCCTCAGCCTCCTGAGTAGCTGGGATTACAAGCGTGCGCCACCGCACCTGGCTGATTTTTGTATTTTTAGTAGAGACAGGGTTTCACCATGTTGGCCAGGCTGGTCTCAAACTCCTGACCTCAGGTGATCCGCCTGTCTCAGCCTCCCAAAATGGTGGGATTACAGGCTTGAGCCACCGTGTCCGGCTGGTAGTTTTTCTTTTTACAGAAATGGGACTATATATATGTATATATATATATATATACACATATATATATTCCTAATTTTTTCACTTAATATTGTATTGTGGAATATTTCCAAATTTCTACAATAATACATATAGATTTAACTCGTTAAGTAACCCTAAGAAATATGTGGCATTTATTAGGATGGGTACACCACAATTCATCTAATCTCATGTTGATCAACACTTAGGTTGTTTCTAATTTTTCCACATCTATGAAAGTGTTTCTGTAGCCTAAATTACTAAATGCAGAATTGCTGTGCAAGAGGTTGTGCATTAGAAATTTTAATAGGTATTGTTGAATCAGCCTCAAAGTAGCTGAGCTAAGCTGACGTACCCAAGGTAGTGCATAAAAGGACCAATCTACCTTTAGAGAAATTATCAATCTTCTAATTTTGTCCAATATTATGTATGGAAATTCTCAATGTTGCATGATTTCTTTCTTTCCCTGATTATAGGTGAAGTTGTACATTTTCTATATGTGGATTGGCCATTTGGATTTCATTTATGATGAACGTGGAGAAATTTTTGTTCATCTCCTGTTGAATTTCTCTTTTGCTTCTTAACTTTTGGAGTGACTCATTTATTATGTGTATTAATAATCCATTTATATATGTTGAAATATATTCTCCCAGGTTATCACTTATCTTTTTCTTTACCATGTTTAAGATGTCCTATGTCATATAAAAATGTTTTCATTGTTAAGTCAAACCTGTCATTACTTTTTACTTTATGGTTTCTGGTTTTGGTGTCTTGTAAACCTCTAAGATCACAGGTGTCTTGTAAACCTCTTTTTACTTTATGGTTTCTGGTTTTGTGTCTTGTAAACCTCTAGGATTACAGAAAGAGTTTTAATAATTTTACTATTTTGGTTTTGACTTTGAGATTTTTAGCCCACCTAGAATTTAGAGAAGTGAGTAATGTGTAAAGTAACTTTTAAAAATAATTACCATCTAATTGTCTTAACATTGCTAATTATGAGTGTGTGATTTCTCCTCTCTTCAATGATTTGAAGTGCCCCTGTTACACCTTAGGCTTCTATACGTACTTCGTTATTTTCTTTATTGTTTTCTGTTCCATTTGGCTATCACTACATTCCTTATTATTTTTCTAGTGAATGGAGCAAGTATGTCATCTCTGGTTTGTTATAATTTAGAATCAGTTTGCCAAGGCTGGGTGCAGTGGCTCATGCCTATAATCCCAGCACTTTGGGAGGCTGAGGCAGGCAGATCCCTTGAAGTCGGAAGTTCAAGACAGCCTGGCCGACATGGTGAAACCCCGTGTCTACTAAAAATACAAAAAATTAGCCGGACTTGGTGGTGTGCACCTGTAATCCCAGCTACTTGGGAGGCTGAAGTGGGAGAACCGCTTGAACCCAGGAGGCAAAGTTTGCAGTGAGCCGAGATCACACCACTGCACTCCAGCCTGGGCAACAGAGTGAGACTCCATCTCAAAAATAAAAATAAAAATCAGTTTGCCAAGCCCATTAAATGTCTTTTTGGAATTTTCATGTTGATTGCATTGAATTTAGAGATTATCTGAGGGACATTGACCACTGGAAGTAAAGACAATAGTGAGAGCCTCCTGTGTGAGGCTTTGACAGGAGGACGCTAACGTGCCCCCTTGGCTCTGTCATTGCCTTTGGTTTCTGGCAGACATTCAGTGATGCCAGTGTTTCCTCCACTGCTTCATTTGCCAGGGTTTGTTTGTTCATTTAACCAGAAATGTCTTGTTTATTATTAAATATTTAGGAGCGTCTGTCATGATCAGCTTATCCTTTTTTCCCTTTTAATCCATTCATCTGTTTATTTGAATCGTAAATAGGTTTCTTGAGGGTTCTCCTTCCATGTATGGAGTACCCTCTACTTGGCCATGATGTCTTCTTCTTTTAAAAGTCTTTGTCAGGTTCACCTATGAAATTGTTTTTGTCTGGAGTGAATCTGTATTTTGCTTCCTCCCCCCCGCCGCCCAGTTTTTATCCTTGCCATTCAATTTCTTCATAAGCTTGGGAATGTTTATGTGCGTGTTTATTTTGAGTAAGAAGGCGTTTGGTTTTTCTCTTCTCTTTTCTCTCTCTTCCTTTCTCTGTCCCTCCCACCCCTTCTCTGTCATCCTCCTGTCCCCATGCTTACTCTTCATTCTTAGTGATTTTTAATCTTTACATGTTTAGGGATTTAAAATGTATTGAACTTATATTTTCTGGGTCCAGCGCAGTGGCTCGCACCTGTAATCCCAGCACTTTGGGAGGCCAAGCTGGGCAGATCACTTGAGGCCAGGAGTTTGAGACCAACCTGGCCAACATGGTGAAACCCGGCCTCTACTAAAGATACAAAAACTAGCCAGGCGTGGTGGTGCATGCCTGTAGTCCCAGCTACTCGGGAGGCTAAGTCACAAGAATTGCTTGAACCCAGGAGGCAGAGATTTCAGTGAGCCGAGATCACGCCATTGCACTCCAGCCTGGGTGATGGAGTGAGATTCTGTCTCAAGAAAAATAATAATTTTTTTTTAAAGAAACCATATTTGCTACCAGCATTTGGGTTTATTTAGCACATATATGATCTTCCAAAACAAGAGGAGATCTTTAGCAAGTTTTCAGTTCTCTTCCACTCTCCACCCCAGCCTCACAGCCAACTCCCACGTTAAAATCATCTGAGTTTTAGTTCAATATTCTTCTTTACTTATCTGTAAGTGTTACTGGTTTCTTTGCCTCAGTATTTCAGCCTTTCTTGGATTTTTTTTCCTGAAATATAACCTAGAGTAATTTCTTTCAGAAAAGATCTGAAAAACTTTCTTTGTCCTTACATATCCAAAATTTTTTGTGTCCTTTAAATGTCAGAGAAAACTTGGCATTTTGTGATTCTAAGTTTAAGCATAATTTTCCCTTGGTATTTTCAAGACATCTATTTAAAGTTCAGAGTCTCTCATGTGAAATCTCTAGCCAATCTGACCTTTGTTGCCAAAATGACCCTGGAAGCATTTCTAGGATTATCCTCATATTCTTGCAAGATGGAAAGTTTACCAGTGAGAACTGGATATGGCTCTATTAAAAGGAATCTTGGGAGTTAACCCTGAGCTCTGTCCCCTACTACAAAACCCCATTGTAGTGGCCCTCCCACCTTGAATACAGATTCCTTACTGTCTTTAAAAAATATTTTAAAAAGGAATCTTGCTCTTTATTGAGTGGCCTGTTGTCTCCTTGAAAGCCCTGTGAAGCTTTCCCCATTTGCTGTTGTATCTGTTTGGCTGCACATGGAAAATCCCTAAGCAACAGTGGCTTAACAACATAGAAGTTTCTTTTTCCCAGCATACAAAAGATGCCCAGAGGTAGCAGTTTCAGGCTAGTATGGTTGCTCCAGAGTGAGCGTGGGAATGCAGCTTCCTCTCTTTCTGTTGCATTATCTTCACGTATGACTTCCATCCTCAAGGTAACCTCATGGTCCAAAATACCTACTGAAGCTCCAGCTATCACCGCCAAGTTGCAGGCTGGAAGAAGGAAGAAAGACAGAGGGACAAAAATGAACCCCTCCCACCTGAGTCAACTGCCATTGAGCAGCCTTTTTTGGAAGACATACACAATGTTTCTACTCTCATCTCCTTGGATCACATTTAGTCACTTGACTGCACCTAGCAGCAAGGGAGAATAGGAAATAGAACCTTTTATTCTGTGTAGCAATAAACTCAGCTAAAACCTTGGCTTCTGCTGCCAGGAGGAAAGGGACACGGTCTTCCACTGTCTTTCAGACTAGGTAGCTGACACTGTCTGCCATACCTGCTCTTAGTTCTCTCCACCCCCTGCTTCTGGATGCTGGAATTTTTGAATTTCTTTCCCGGGTCTAAAGTTTTCTCTAAGACTTGTCATCTCCTTGACTATTTGCCCTATTTTATATATCTATCTTTTTCATTTGTGGTATCCATTCTGTGGCTTGGCCCACTATTGATTGTTGTTGTTGTTTTGTTTTTTGTTTTTTTGAGACAGAGTCTCAGGCTGGAGTGCCATGGCAATGGTCTCAGCTCACTGCAACCTCCGCCTCCCAGGTTCAAGCAATTCTCCTGCCTCAGCCTCCAGAATAGCTGGGATTACAGACGTGCGCCACCATGGCCAGCTATATATATATATATATATATATATATAGCCTTTTTTAGTAGAGACGGGGTTCTACCATGTTGGCCAGGCTGGTCTCAAACTCCTGACCTCAAGTGATCTGCCTGCCTTGGCCTCCCAAAGTGCTGGGATTACAGGCATGAGCCACCTCGCCCAGCCTTTGATCGATTTTTTTTTAAATTATGGAACTCATATCTTCAAATTCCAACAACTCTGTTCTTTGCGTAGAAGTGTCTTCTTTTAAATGGCTATGATTCTCAAATCTCCCTGAGGATGCTGATTTAGATGTCTTAATGTACTCTTTTATTTTTGCTGTATCTGTGCATGTCTGTAGAAGTGTCTGCTGGGTTAGCGTATGTCAGAATAGATGTGCGCTGTTTTGACATTTGGGAAATTAAATCACTATTGGCATAGAGGTCAAGGACAGAGCCTAGAGGCAGCCCACTGCGGGCTGGAATCTCAATCTGTTCCTTACCAACTGTGTGACTGTCAACCAATTACATAACATCCCACCCCTGTTTTCTCATCTACAAAGTGGAGCTTCTGGTAGTAACCTGTACATAGATGTATTCATATCCATAAAGCCTTTTGAATAATGCCTGGCTCATGGAAAACACTGCAATATTGTCAGCCACTATCATGAATTCTCTCTGTGTATGTGAATATTGTTTGTGCTCTTTGATGATGTGGATTTGTTTTAACCTTTTACAGTAAAAGACACTAACCTGTCCTCCATAATTCTGGTTGCTATGGTCTATATGTTTAAGTGCCCCCAAGTTTATGTTGCAACCTAATCCCCAATGTGAGAATATCTGGAGGTAGCGCCTGCGGCACCCTATAAAATACCCCAGCGAGCTCCCTTGCTTCTTCCATGTGAGATTACAGGGAGAAGACTGTGAGGATCAGGCCCTCACCAGATATTGAATCTGCCCGCACCTTGATTTTGAACTTCCCAGCCTCCAGAACTATGAGAAATAAACTTTGTTACTAGTAAGCCACTCCATCTATGGTATGTTGTTACAGTAGCCCTAACGGATGAGTACAATGGTGCAAAGATTTTCTGTTTTCACTCTGTCCTTTGCTTTTATGGTTCAGTCAGGTTGATAAATTAAAGAAGATTTCACTTTTATGTACTTCTGCCAGCCTTTGTCTCTGTGATGTCTCCTATGCTTTTAAGCTTAAAGAGTTCAAAGGCATTCACTCCTCTGGTTTGCAGCTTTCATAGGATGTAACATTTTACATTTAAATTTATAATTAATTTGTTCTTTGGGGAATGGTGTGAAATGGGGTTTTAGATAGGCATTTTTATGTTGTGAATCAATGATTTTAGCATTTTTTAAAACTGAATATTTCATCACTTCACATTGATTCCTGATTCCTTCTCAGTCTGGGGTCAAGTAGAGTTTGTTTCCAGCCAGCATGTCCATTGATAGATTTTGTGTGTGCGTATGTGTGTCTGTGCATGTATCTGTATGTGTGTGTGTATATCTGTGTGTAGATGGTATATGCGAGTGTGTATATGTGTGTGTTGTGCATGTGTGTGTATGTGTGTCTGTGTATGTGTGTGCCTCTGTGTGTGAATTTGTGTGTATATGTGTGAATGTGTGTGCATGTTTGTGTGTATATGTGTGAATGTGTGTGCATGTTTGTGTGTATATGTGTATATATGCGTGTATACATGTATGTATCTGTGTTGCTCGTGTGTGTATGTGTGTCTGTGTCTCTGTGTGTGTGTTTGTGTGTATGTGTGTGTGCATGTTTGTGTATATATGTGTGTATATTGTATGTATCTGTGTGTGTGTGCATGTTTGTGTGTATGTGTGTGTATATTGTATGTATCTGTGTGTGTCTGTGTCTGCATATGTGTGTCTGTGTATGCGTTTGTGTGTATACGTGTGGGTATGTGTGTGCACGTTTTGTGCGTACGTGTATATATGTATGTATCTGTGTGTGTCTGTGAGTGTGTTGTGCATGTGTGTGCCTGTGTGTGTGCGTGTGTTTGTGTGTGTGTGTTTGCGTGGGCATCTTGAGTGAAGCTTCCAACAATCTAACAGAAGAAAAGGAGCCACAGTTGTCTGTTCTGCTCTCTTGGGTACTTCCCAGACCAGTGAAATGAAAGGGAGGAAATCCCCGGCCTCCGAGGAGAAAAGGGAACTGGCAAGCAGAGGGTGGGGGGATGACGGTAAAAGGAGCAGGGGTGGGGAGAGCACAGGCCCTGTGGAAGTGAGGACGTGTGTGTACATGTGTTCATGTCCAGGGGATGACACTGTGGCATCCAACAGCCGTGAACCAGCAGCCTACAGGGAGCCTAGTAGGAGTCAAATCCTAGACCCCCATCTCGGCTGCTCTGCTGTCTAGCGCATTGTGCAGTGGTAGGTGTCAGTGATCCAAGTGGGGACCCAGTCCCTCAGGCCACGCAGCGCATGTCCATTGCCTTCATGCCGCAGGAGACTGAGGGGTCATGCATGAGGCGCAGAGACTGGGCCACTTCTCTGGGTTGTCCCCACAACACGGGCGGTGTCCCTGGGACACGTGGAAGGGGAGGGGCAGCTCACTGCTGACATCTCCTTCTGCAGGCCTGGAGGAGGCAGAGGCAGGGAGGGAGAGGTCCCAAGAGCCTGTGAAATGGGTCTGGCCTGGCTCCCAGCTAGGCAGGAACACAGGACTTCAGGACACTGAGGACCCTGCCATGCCCATGGCCAGCACCCACCAGTGCCGGTGCCTGCCTGTCCAGAGCTGACCAGGGAGATGGCGCTGGCCCAGGGGCTGCTCTCCATGGCCCTGCTGGCCCTGTGCTGGGGGCGCAGCCTGGCAGGGGCAGAAGGTGAGTCCCGTGGCTCCCACCCACTTCCCTGTCCCCGTCCTCACTGCTGCACCCTGGGAGAGGGCTGCAGTGTATCCCCAGGATCCTACCAGCCAGCCCTCCTCCTGCTCCTCTCCCTCTGTCTCTCCCCCCGGCCTTCCCTGGGCCTCCCCCGCTTCCCTCCTCCTGCACATTCCTGCTCATCCTGTCCTGGAAAGTCCAGCTGAGCATGTCTGGCTTCCTTGCCCACATTTCTCAGCGCGGCACTCCCGGCCCCCAGGCTCCAGGATGGCTGCTCTGGCCATTTCCCCGCCCCTCCTTTCCCAGCAGACACTCTCTGCGCCTCAGTGGTTCCCACCTCCGGGACTTTGCTCCTGCAGGGCCTTGGCTGGTGTTCTCTCCCTGCTTCAGCTGCTAGCACCCTCCTTGTGCCTGAAGGCCGTGCTGGGATGCTCCTGGGCTCTTGAGGTGAAATGGCCCCTCCCAAGGGCTCCCAGAGACCTGGCTTCTGTGACAATGCTGGGACCACAGTCCCCTTAACAAATACCAGGCTCCTGAGGCTGGGGACTAGAGAGCAGGGGGGAGGGTGCAGGGTAGAACTCTGCCACGCTGCATCCCAGGGCTGAGTGTGTGCCCCCTCCCAGGCTGCACAGTCGGTCCAGGGGCCAGGCCTGTGCTTGATGCGTGTCCCTGTCCTGGGGTGGGGGAGGGGACCGTGCCCAGGAACAGCGCACTGCAGAGGCCCAGAAAGCGTGCTGAGAACCAACAGAATATCGTGCTTCTGTCAGGAGAGGAGGGTCCACCACCAGGAGCCCACCCCGGCAGACATGAACACATGTACATGTGCCTGGCCACCTGGTGCCTCTGCAGGGACCTGGGAGACCCCTCCCCAGAGCTGGGCATCCCAGAGCAGCTGGGGGGGTGATGGTGACAAGGGTCCCTGCAGGAAAGAGAGGTGACCCCCTTCTACCCCTCTCGTCAGAAACCATCCCGCTGCAGACCCTGCGCTGCTACAACGACTACACCAGCCACATCACCTGCAGGTGGGCAGACACCCAGGATGCCCAGCGGCTCGTCAACGTGACCCTCATTCGCCGGGTGAATGAGTGAGTGACGCTGGGTGCAGGGGCCACGGGCAGGGGCTATGACGTCCCCTGTGCCTGGCATGGGGTGGCAGTGTAGAGAGGGACCTGTCAGGTCAGCCTCGGGGTGGGAGTGGACAGAGGACAGAGGAGGAGGGAGGCCCTCCAAGAGCTCCTGCTCCGCCAGGCACCTGCCAGGCCGGGCGCTGCCGTCTGACCTGGGGTTTCTGCAGAGTGCCTCCTACACTGATGTTGATTATGGTGGTGGTGACAATGGTGAAAATCTTCTCTTGTTTCATCACAATTTAACACAATTGCCCCACATGACCTATCTTAGTTCCTCCTCACTGTGAGGTGGGCAGGGCCAGGCCACGAAGCCCCAGCTGTGCCACCGCCTGCCTGTCCAGAGTAGACCAGGGAGAGATGGTGCTGGTCTGGGAGTTCGCAGATGGCAAAACTGAGGCCCTGGAGGTGAGGTGCCAGCCCTGGCCACAGGGTAGGGAGTGGAGGGGCTCTGCGCTCTCCCAGGCCCCCGCTCCGTATGTGGGCTGCCACCTCTCCCACCCAAGCTCTTCTGGGCACACGCCACACAGGAAGGGGACCAGAATCACTCTGGGGTGTTGGCCAGGGTCTAAATCAGCCATAAATTAAATAATTAAATCGCTGGAACTGCAGAGGCAGGTGACAACCCATTGGAGATTACCGCAGCGTTGGGGGGGTGGGGCCGGCTCTGCCACCCTCACCCCTCCATCGCCTTCAGTTCTCCAGGGCACCTCTGTCGGACCTTCTCCATTCTCCTCAAAGACCATCCCGTCCCTCCCTGTGACCTGCTTCCTGCTGCTCTGACACAACAGGGGACCAGGGAGAAGCTCCCCACCCACCCCACACTCACACTCCCCACCCCCTCTGCCCACCACCGGGGCCTGGGCCTGGACCAGGGCTTCTGTCTAAGGCCTGAGACCCGATGCCGTCTCGTCCTGTTGCTCAGGAACATCACGGCCCCCAAGTCCCCATTCTGCCCTGTGCCACCCACCATGCCCTCTCCCAGGATCTTTCCCAATTGCCTTGCAAACCTGCCCCAACCCCCTCTCAGATGCCCACAGGAGTGCAGCGCCTGGGCATCTCCTGACCCGGCAACCCTGCGGCCCCTCTTTCTCTGCTTCCTTTGACAGCAGCATTCCCTAAAGGGCTGTCCACATCACCACGTCCAGCGTCTTTCCGGCCATTTCCTCCTGGGCCCACTCCTCTAGGATGCTGCCCCCACCAGGCCACCCAAACTGCTCTGGTCCAAGTCAGCAAATGTCCCGGGGAGCAGGATCTCACGGTGGGGCCTCCACCTTCTTCTTACTTGACCAGGGGCAGCCCCTGACAAGGAGGACCACCGCGGCCTCCCTGCAGTTCCTCCTGCACCTGGATCTGCCCACAGCTCACCCAGTGCCCCCGGGGCCCTGCCCACCCTCCTCTTTCTCCTTGTCTGCTGCCTCCTGGTGGCGAGACGCGCAGGCCCAGTCCATGGACCTCCTCTCTGCTGTATCCACTCTGCAGAGACCACCTCAGGCCCCTGGGGCATCTCCCAAAGGTGACCTCAAGCCCACACTTCCCCTAAGCTCCAGCCCTCCAGGCGCACTGGCCTCTCCACCTGTCACTTAGACAACAGGCGTCTCTGACTCCAAACGTCCTCAACCAAAGTCTCGCTCTCACCCGAGCTGCGCTGCTGCCTCCATCTTCCCCATCTCCCTTTCTAAATGGGAGCTCCTAGTGGCTCAAGCTAAACAACAGGGAGGATTTTGTTTTGTTTTTAAGTCTCTTTTGCCACCATTCCTTCCTGACTGCTACATCCCTCCACCAGCAAATGCTGCCAACCTTATCTCAAGCAGAACACGAATCTCACCCACGCTAGCCTGACCACCCTGGTGCACACCACTTCCTGTCACCTGGATATTCCAGAAGCCTCCTAACAGGGCTCCCTGCTTCCGACATTGCCACATTCCCACCTCAGTCTATTCATAACCGAGGACCCTCAGGAATCCTTTCAAAGCATTCATCGAAATCTACAACACCTTTGCTCATAACTGTTTCCCACTCACTCGCAGTGAGATCCAATCCCATCACATTAATGGATGGGTCTCCTAGACCTCCCTGTCACACGCTCTACTCCTCGCGCATTGGTTTTAGGCCAAGCCACGCAGCACACCAAACTCTGCCTGCCTCAGGGCCTTTGCATGTGCTGTTTCCATTTCCTGAAATCCTCACAATTTGCACAATCCCTCCCTCAATGCCTTTAACATTCTGCCCCCAGGTCACCTCCTTAGAGAAGCCTGCTTGTCCCATATTTCAAATTGCCTCCCCAGCCCAGCCCTTCCTCCCTCCTCACCTGCTTCTTGCTTTATTTTTCCACATGAAGTTCTCTCCACTGCACATGCTACACACTTTGTTCCATGCAGGTCCCCTTCTCCCAGAATGGCAGCTCCGTGGGCAGGATTTTTGTGTGTTTTATCACTGCTGGCCCCTGATTCTGAACAGAGCCAGGCATGTGGTGAGCACTCAATGAACCTTTCATGAGTCAGTGATTCCCATACACCCTGGGATAACAGGGTCCTCTCCCAACAGGGACCTTCTGGAGCCGGTGTCCTGTGACCTCAGTGATGACATGCCCTGGTCAGCCTGCCCCCATCCCCGCTGCGTGCCCAGGAGATGTGTCATTCCCTGCCAGAGTTTTGTCGTCACTGACGTTGACTACTTCTCATTCCAACCAGACAGGCCTCTGGGCACCCGGCTCACCGTCACTCTGTCCCATCATGGTGAGGGGCTGGGGGCCCTGCCCGGGGCTTGGTTTCCTGTGTGGACGGGGGGGGCACCAGGGGTGGTTCAGGGAGTCTTCAAGGCAGAAGGCTGTGGCTTGGGGTTGGGTGAGGGTTTCTTGAGGGATGAGGGTATGGTCTGGTTACATGGAGACTTCAGAGCAGGGACTGTGTGAGGGGCCCCTGACAAAGGCTTCTCCTGTACCCCTGGCTGCTACCACCTCCCCCTAAGCCGTGGGCTTCCAGCACTGCAGGCTTGTCTTGAAGAAAACCGTTCTTACCACTCACTTAGAAACCTAGCCAGTTAGAAAACTCTGTCTGCTTAGTTGTTTCATCTCATCTCTGAAGCAACCCATTTCCTGGATGTGGCCCTTAAGGCCCAGGAGGTCAGATGCCTCCTCTGAAGTCATTACCGCTGAACAGTAATGACAGAGATGGGTCAGCCTTCCCGGGGGCTTCCTGCACAGTAGACAGGGAGCTCGTCTCCTCCCTGCCCTGGAGGAGGGGCCCCAGTGTGCGCCGAAATCCCACAGTGGTCCATGAAGCCATCTGTGGTCTAGGGTGGGGTAGATGATCATTTTATGTAGTTAGGTTTTATTTGCCTCTATATTAGAAAGAAATACAACCTGCACTTCGAAGTCCTGGATTCAAGGAAATGGTTGCTTAGAATGAAGCTAAACCTAAAAAGGGACACGTTTTATGAAAGTTTTCGTTGACGTGGCAAAAACCCATGCTGGTGGCAGGCTGATAGGAGGCACTGCAGGCTGTCATTGGAGTCTCAGAACCACGGCAGGCTTGGTGCTGTTACTGGGGCCTTTGGCTGCTGCTGAAATGGAGACAGAGGGAGGTGACTAGTCCAAGGCCTCTCTGCTGCTGCTGGCAGAGCTGAGATCCAGTGCAGGATGGTCTGAGTCCCTGGTCCTAACCACCGGGCCACCTGGTGCTCTTTGCAAGGGTCACACGGAAGGGGCTCTGACCATGGCTTCCTGCCCTTTTTTGCCACAACATCATAAAGCCACTGCCAGAGGAGGGGATGAGTTAGGCCACCAGGAATCCATCAGAAGCAATGTTTCCACACATGGGTTTGATGGACACGAATGGAGCTCAGGGGGCCCAGGCTGGAGGGAGAGGAAACACTGTATGTCGTCCACCGTGAGAACTTACTGACAGTGGCGGGTGGGTGCCTCTTGCAGGGGGTAAAGGGCAGGGCCCCTGGGAGATGAGAACAGGCTTCCCAGAGGGAAGAGCTTTGCAACTCAGATCTGAAGGATGGACAGGAGGGGAAGGCAGGAAGAGCCTCTCTGGCAGGGTAACAGCTGTGCAGAGGCTGGGGGATCAGAAGGGCATGGGCGGCTGGGGAACCTGCTCACCATTGTGTCCAGGGAGCATCAGCTTCAAGGTCTGGACAGTGGTGGGAAGAAGCGGGAGACACAGGCAAGGACCTGGTCCTGGAGAGGCTTCTGTCTCCTGCAGTCTCAGGTAGGGGGGACCCTCTAGGCATGGAGAGCACTGAGGGAAAATGACATGATCAGATGTGGATGGGAGAGTGCTGGGGACAGGGGACTTACAGGGTAGATTGGAGGAGCAGGAGTTGGGAAAGAAGTTGAAGTTCAGGATGTGGCCTAAAGCACTCATTCCTAGAAATGATGAGGACACAACTGGCTAGGAGATGGGGACATGAGGGCATGCAAATCATAGTTCAGGTATACACACAATTCATTCATTCAACCTTCTTTCCTTGAGCGCCTGAATATGCCAACAAAGCAGTCAACAAACCAGCCAGCAACCCTGCCCTTGGAGCTTGCAGCCTGGAAACCAGGAAGGTTTCTAGGGCGATGGAGACAACTTAGATATAGGGAGAGAAGTGTGGCCCTTGGCCTCCTGGAGCCTGTGTTGAGTAGCGAGGTAGGGTCCAGCCTAATGAAGATTTGCAATGAATCAAGGAAGCTGGGAGGTACGGAGCAGGTGACAGGCATGCATCTGATCTGCTCTGAGGCTCCATGTTTGGAGACCTTGGACATTTTACTTCCTCTATGAGTTCCTCCGTCTGTGAAATGAGCTGGTGGACTAAACCTCTTGAGTTGGCTGAGCAGGTTTCTGATGGGGCTCCCAGTCTGTGCAGTTTGCGGCAGCTTCCGAGAGGGCTCTGCCGGGAAGAACTCCCCCTCCATGACAGCCTTGGGGGTTGGGAGTGCAGTGATCCATGAGGGACGCCTGTCCTGGCTGTGGGTGAGGAGGGGCGGTTCCCCTGCTGTGTGTCTGCCATTCTGGGTTGATGATTCCTGACATGCTCTAGCATGCCACATAGCCCATGTCCAGCAGGGAGCACTTATATCCTATGTGTGAGGATGTTTTTGTTTGAAAGCCATCCCTCAGCAAGCAGACACCAGAAACCAGAAATCACGTGCCATGTCTTCATTCTGCATTTTCTTGAACAACCCAGAGTTCCCAGGAGATAGATGCTTGCCTTGTGGCTGCAAGGATTTCATGAGAAGCCCCAAAGTTGCCTACGTGTATTTGTTCATTCATTCACTCATTCACCTTGCCCCATAATTCACTAAGAAGCCACATCTCAGCCTGGAGACAGGGAAGGGGGTCAGAACCAACCCCACCCACCCCCGTCTCCTCACCCCTTAGGGGAAACAGACACAGAAACAGAGGAATCCCTCGGCTGTGGTAAGACCCTGGTGGAGGGAATTCCACTGAGCTATGGTGGAATGAGAGAAGGAATGAGGTATTCTGCCTGGAGATGCAGATCCGAGGATGTTCCTAGAGCCAGAGGCATTTGCCCTGGGCATTGACAGCAGGAGGGACCCTGGGAAGGCGGAAGGGAGCTTGGACAGCAGGAGGGGAAGGCCTCTGAACCGCAGGCCCCTCTGCTGGCAGGAGCCACCCAGGCCTCAGCGTGGGCAGTGGGGAGCCTCAGGACAGAGGAGGCTCCAATGAGTTTCCTCGCCAGCGCTTTTATGGAGTTCGGGTCACGTGCGCATTGCAATCTGCACGGCTTTCCATTGCTTTCATGTTGAAACCCTAGCTTTGCCGATGAAGGGCTGAGGCTCACGGAGGAAACGGGTCTTGCTCAAGGTCCCTCAGCTGCTGGGGACAGGGGTGGCCTGGAACCCCCTGTGTCCACACAAAAGGCCATGCAGGCCCTGACTGCCCCCCAACGGTCCAGCCCTTAGGTGCCCTTCACTCCCTCCCCTCCAGTCCAGCCTCCTGCGCCCAGGGACCTGCAGATCAGCACTGACCAGGACCACTTCCTGCTGACCTGGAGTGTGGCCCTTGGGAGTCCCCAGAGCCATTGGTTGTCCCAGGGGGATCTGGAGTTTGAGGTGGTCTACAAGCGGCTTCAGGACTCTTGGGAGGTAGGAATCACGGCCAGCTCTGCCCCAGCCCAAAGGGATGGGTGGCATCCCTCCTCCAGCACCCACTGTCTCCTGACAGGATGCAGCCACCCTCCTCTCCAACACCTCCCAGGCCGCCCTGAGGCCAGAGCACCTCATGCCCAGCAGCACCTACGTGGCCCGAGTACGGACCTGCCTGGCCCCAGGCTCTCGGCTCTCAGGACATCCCAGCAAATGGAGCCCAGAGGTTCGCTGGGACTCCCAGCCAGGTAATGGAGCCAGAGCCCAGGAAATGCTCTGTGGTGGGAGGGCGGGCTCATCAGGAGCTCCTGGCATAGCAGGGTTCCTGGGCTCCACCTGGGGGCTTCCCGGATCTCCTGCTGCCGTCTTTCCAATAGCGTCCCTGGGCCGTCCCACCTCTACAGTGACCACTGACCAGTAGGACTCTGCATCTGTTCACTTTGGGCTTCCAGTTTTCTGCACGCTCTCTGCCAATGGCAATTACAATAATAACAACAATAGTGCTATTAGCAGCTGTGTGTTAATGGAGGCTACAGGATGCTCAGGGCATACCCACATTTTTCTGTTCAATCCCCAAACACTGAAACTTAGATACTATTTCCATTCTCCCGGGAGGGTGTGCAGGTGCACAGAACTCTCTCTCTCTCTCGGAGCTGTTGGACACACAGCTGGCAGGTTCAGGCTGAAGTTTCAGCCCTGGTCTTTTGGCCCCAGAGCTCGTGACCTCTGTGTGATGAATCACACGGTGGGCACCCACTGAGAGCTATGGGAGGGATGAAGGAGGGAGTACATGAGGACCTGTCTCCATCCCAGGGGACGAGGCCCAGCCCCAGAACCTGCAGTGCTTCTTTGACGGGGCCACCGTCCTCAGCTGCTCCTGGGAGGTGAGGAAGGAGGTGGCCAGCTCTGTCTCCTTTGGCCTCTTCTACAAGCCCAGCCCAGATGCAGGGTGAGCATCTTTTTTCTCCATCCCCTCCCCTCTTCTTGGCCTTGCTCTCTCCAAGCTTCCTCCTGTCCCTGGGGCTCCTGCAGAAGCCACAGCCCACCCCAAGCTCTCCTCCCTCCCGTGTGCCCTCCCTCTCCCTGCCCTCATCTCTGCTGTGCTTCTCAGGGAGGAAGAGTGCTCCCCAGTGCTGAGGGAGGGGCTCGGCAGCCTCCACACCAGGCACCACTGCCAGATTCCCGTGCCCGACCCCACGACCCACGGCCAGTACATCGTCTCTGTTCAGCCAAGGAGAGCAGAGAAACACATAAAGAGCTCAGTGAACAGTGAGTTTGCTTCTAGCCCGCTGTGGGGATGGTCTGGGACTAGCACACCCTCATTGTGTAACCCGAATCAGTTCAGGGTTCCTCCTGGCCCAGTCTTCATGTTTGTCACTTTCAAAGAGATGCAGTCCAGTGACCAAAAGTGAACAGAGAAGCAATGAAACCACAATGGCAGTGTCCGAAAACAGGAGCAGATCTTTAAAACCTCTGATCTCTTGTTCTTTTCTTCTGCTTCCCTCTCCCATCCTGAAGCTCTCCAAATCTCCACTGCTAGCCACACCCTCCTGGTCCTGTCACCAAAACCTTCCCTTTCATTCCTCATTGGATTTTCCTCTTTCTGATATCCGAAGTTCCCCATCGACTGATGATATTCTCTCTTTAATGTAATTGATCTATGATGTACTTTTCAACTGGAGCCTGTGGTGTGTACAAATAGTGTTGATCCTTGGAGGTTAACGTCCCTCATTTCTGTGATGTAACAAGGACCCCAGTGCAATGGAACCTCTCACGTAGTTTTGTGATGACCAAGTTCTTCCATCCAGTCTTTAGCATATGTGAAGGGCAGAGGCCAATTTGTCTTAATTACCTGGGTTTGAATTTATCATTAACTCTCTTGGGATCCTCACTGGAAAAAGGAATTCTGATTGTTCAAATGCACAGGATATATTAAGGGCCTCATATAATGCCTGGCACGTAAGAGACCTCAGCAAATTACGGGCATTCATATTATGTTTATACAGTGAAGGCATCAAGGTTATAAGCATTCTGTTTTTTCTTTTGGGTAGACTGAAGCTCAGAGAGGTTGAGTGGCTTACTTAAAGTTGCACAGCTATTAGGAGGCAGATCAAGATTAGAGTTCAGAACTTCTCACTCCCTTCCCAGTTTCTGCTTTCTTTACCCTTTGCCTCTTTCAACTTGTGGGTCTGCCGGCCAGGTGGGAGGTGCTGTCTGCAAAGGGCTTCCCCTTTCTCTTTGGCCACTATCTGGCTGGGGAGAGGCCTCACCTAGATGTTGTTGAAGGCCTGTTACAGCCGCTGTATTGGGGATTTTCTGGTGATGAGAACGTGTGAATGTCCTGGCTTTTAGCCATCTCCCTACACCTCTCGGAGTGTCAGACAAGACAGCCCATCACACTGGTGGGGTTGCAATCTTTGCCTCTACCACTGCTTAGCTGCCTTTCCTTAGGGCAAGTTACTTAATGGTTCTGTGACTCAGTTTCCCTGTCTGTGAAAAGTGAAGGTTAATAGTACCCACCATATAGGGCTGTTAGAATGGAGTGGAATAATTCATGTAGAAAAAGTATGTATAACAGTGGCTAAAACATAGTCAGGCTGGGCGCAGTGGCTCACACCTATAATCCCAGCACTTTGGGAGGCCAAGGCATGTGGATCATGTGAGGTCAGGAGTTTAAGACCAGCCTGGCCAACATGGTGAAACCCCGTCTCTACTGAAAATACAAAAATTAGCTGGGCTTGGTGGCAGGTGCCTGTAATCCCAGCTACTCGGGAGGCTGAGGCAGGAGAATCACTTGAACCCAGGAGGCAGAGGTTGCAGTGAGCCGAGATCACACCACTGCACTCCAGCCTGGGCAAAAGAGTGAGATTCCGTCTCAAAAAAAAAAAAAAAAAAAAAAAAAAGCCAGTTGCCTAGAATAGAACCAACTAACAGTGGTTTTATTCTTACTGCAAAAAAAAAAAAAAAAAAAATAGGAGTAATGCAAGCATTGGGCCACATCACTACAAAACAAGTGTATCTCAGCATCTCCCATGAGAATACCACTCAGGTCAAAACATGATATAGTGACGTGGGGATGAAAAGGATCCAACCATGGGCAGAATCTGGTGTCTGGTGACAGTGGAGACAGCCCCAGTGTCTAGCATGAGACACGGGGAACGTTCCATTGGAGGGTGGGTGTGATGACTCTCCTAAAACTTTCCCTCCCTCCAGTCCAGATGGCCCCTCCATCCCTCAACGTGACCAAGGATGGAGACAGCTACAGCCTGCGCTGGGAAACAATGAAAATGCAATACGAACACATAGACCACACATTTGAGATCCAGTACAGGAAAGACACGGCCACGTGGAAGGTGGGGGCCTTTGCCCAGGGAGGGGAAAAACAATGAGAAGTTCAGGAGAGGGGAAAGCAACCAGAGGCGTTCCACCTGCAAGGCGTCGGGCCCTTGGCAGGTGACCAGTGAGAGGTAGCCACTGGGACGTGGTGATCACTAGGCTGTGTGGTCAGCAGGTCACTGTCCTGTCTCTTGGTGAAGTAACTGAGGTTCGGAAAAGTGGCGTGGCTTGGCCAACATGAACAGCTGACCCTGAGTTCCCAGGGAACAGAGGACCCTCTGGGCAGGGAGGGGTTGAAAGGCCACTGGGAAGAAGGTTTTCAAAAGTCATGAAAGTTTGGAGTTATTTCCTCAGAGGAATCTCGTCTGGACACACATGGAGGCTCAGACAGAGCTGCTTCTAATGAGTCGGGGGTGCGCCCAGACCAGGGCTCACTCCCCTGCCTCCACAGAGCCCAGAATAGAAACCACAGAACCAACCCCACACCTTCAGGCTAGAAATGGGGCAACTGAGGCTAGGAGGGAGGTGGGCCAGTGGTGGAGCCAGGAGTGGGCCCTGGGGTCCTGAACCCCCATTCTCAGGGTCCAGAGTCCAGTCAGCCTGCACTGCATTCCTGAAAAGGCCACAGTGTGGGTGCCGGCGGCCGCAGAAGGGCTGGGAGCTGAGAAGGCTCAAAATAGGGTGGGACAGGTGGCTTCAGGGTTCCGGGCCTCAGTGTTGTCAATGTCAGGGGCTGCACTGAGAGGGGGAATCCCCGGTGCCATCCGAAGTGCTGAGATGAGAGAGAAGCCACAGCAGGCCTGGGGTATGGCAGGAGCTGGGAGCCAGCGAAGCCGAGGGTTCAGGTGGGAGGGATTTGCAGCCGCTCCCACGGGCACTGGGCCAGGCCTCACCCTCAGGGCCAACCCACAGGACAGCAAGACTGAGACCCTCCGGAATGCCCACAGCATGGCCCTGCCAGCCCTGGAGCCCTCCACCAGGTACTGGGCCAGGGTGAGGGTCAGGACCTCCCGCACCGGCTACAACGGGATCTGGAGCGAGTGGAGTGAGGCGTGCTCCTGGGACACTGAGTCGGGTAGGTGAAGGCGGGAGTCCAGAGCTTCTGGCCAGGACCAGCTCATAGTTTCTCACTGCCAGAAAATCCCCAATGCAGCAGCCATAGCAGGCCTGCAACAACTTGTAGGTGAGCCGTCTCCCCAATTAGATGGTGGCCAAAGACAAAGGGAAGGCCTTTGCAGACAGCACCTCCCACCTGGTCATCAGACCCGCAAGTTGAAATAGGCAAAGGGTAAAGCAGGCAGAAACTGGGCATGGAGTCAGAAGTTCTCCACCCACTCTTCATGAGACGGCACAGCCGGGCAGAGGATGCCACATCTCTCTGTGGGCACAGAGATGTGGGGCTCCAGACCCCACCCCACTCAGGCCTCCTTCCCTCCCTTGGACCACTAGTCATTGGAAAGTGATACCTGGTGTTCAATACAGACTGCAAGTGAGGACTTGAGGGAGCAGAGGAGAGCAGGTCTCATGATCGCTCCTCCTTTAAACTGGGACTTAGGCTTCTGTTAATATGGCCCTTGGTTTCTTAGCTTTTGGGACTACCAAGTTTTTGTGGTTGCTCAGCCCGAGTTTCCTGTTACCATGGGAGCAAGGAAATCTAGAGCCGCAGACTGGGTCCTTGGATTGGAAGGTTTTGCTGTGATTCCTTCATCTTCCCCCCTCCCTGCACTTGCTGTGTGCACTCACCCCTCACCTTTCACCATAGTGACCACGAGGGGACTCCCGTAGAACAAGACAAGTCCAAGGGGTGGTTTCAGAAAGAGTAAGGATACAGGAGATATTGGGAGCAACCCAAGTCCACAGCCAGGCTTGGTAGCAGCAGAGGCCCAGGGAGAGGGCCACGAACAGGTAGAAAGGAGGCCGGACCAATGGGCCCAAGAGAGGAGGAAGAGGGGAGTCCTGGAGGAACCTGGCCTGGGAGCTCAGGGCTGGGCAGCAGGAGGGATTAGGAGCCTCTGGAGGGGCCTTTGCTCCTGCTGGTGCCTCTGCCAGCATGCCTTTCCCCATCTCCACCTCTAATCCTTCCTATTACTGGAGGCCCAGCTAATATGCCACCTCCTTCAGGAAGACCTCTGTGATTGCGATGAACTGTGGTTCTTGCCCTCCCTGTAGCACCTCCTGTGCTATAGATCCTGGAAAGCGTCTGACCCTCCTGTGTCCTCCCAGCACTTTGAACACTGTGGGGGTTCAGACCAATGCCCTTCTCAGTATGGATCTGGCCTCTCTCCCCTAATCCCCCAAGGCAGTAAGTTCCAGAGTCCTGGGCCTGCACAGAGCAGGGTCTTAGGGAATACTGCACCAACCCCACTCCCTGCCCTGAGGTCGATTTCCCGCCCAGATGCTGACATGCCTCTTTCTCCCTGGCTGCTGGAAGTGCTTCCTCTGTGGGTGCTGGCCCTCGTCGTGATCTTCCTCACCATCGCTGTGCTCCTGGCCCTCCGCTTCTGTGGCATCTACGGGTACAGGTGAGGGGACTCTGTGGGGCTGGAGGTGGTAGCCAAGACCCCAGAGGGCACCAGGGAATCCCACCCAGCTCCCTCCAGGCCCTGCTCTGCCACTCGTTTCCTGGGCCTCAGTTTCCCCTCTGGGAATGAGCATGGGAGCAGCTGGCCCTGAGGTCTCTGATGGCTGTCACCTCCCTGGTGTCTTCCAGGCTGCGCAGAAAGTGGGAGGAGAAGATCCCCAACCCCAGCAAGAGCCACCTGTTCCAGGTAGGAACTGGCTGCAAGAGGTGGAGTGGGGGCTTCTCTGTTCCCGCCGCTCTTGTCTCTGCCCCCACCTCCTCTTTCCCTTCCTGTGGGCTTTGGGTGGTAGGGATGTAGGTGGACTGGGCTTTAGGAGCTTTGGGAGTGGGGCCACACTTGGAGATTCATTCCCGGGGTTCCCTGGAATGCCCACACCTGGCAGAGCTCTTCATGGAGACCAGTGGAGAGAACTGAGTGTGGGGATGCCTGGGACAGGGTGGGCTCACAGAGGGGGTTCCTGCAACCAGGATGGATGGGGTGTCAGGAAGCAGAAGAGCTCCCCGAGGACAAGATACCTAGGCTGAGCTTTGAGGGTCCCAGTGGTGCCAGGTGGCAACAGTTGCTCTGGCTCAGGGCATCTTGAGGGTGGAGACAGAAACCCTTCAGGAAGGGAGCTGAGGGGGTGGGACAGGAGGCTGGGGGCCATGTTGGAAGGCTGAGATGACCATGGGGAAGACACCAGCATGTGGGTGATGGGAGCCCTATAGTCAGGCAGGCAGGGCCAGCTTTGCCTGTGGAGGGGTCTCTTGGCTGGTGTGGAGGAGAAATGGGGGTGAGCATGGAGACAGGCACCCCAGGGAAAAATCACAGGAAAAAGGCCCTGTCCTCAGGTATCAGGGACATGGGGGAAGTCCCAGCCCCTCTCTGGGCCTCACTTTGCTGGTGTCAAAAGGCCGTGGCCAGTCCTGAAGAGGTGGAGATTCTTCTCTTGTCTGGGGGCTCCTTGAATCCTCCTGCACCCCCGTCACCCTCTGCCTTGCCCCCACCTCGGACCTCCTGATGCCCACCGGCCCAAATGTCTCTGCTCTTGCAGAATGGGAGCGCAGAGATTTGGCCCCCAGGCAGCATGTCGGCCTTCACCAGCGGGAGCCCCCCACACCAGGGGCCGTGGGGCAGCCGCTTCCCTGAGCTGGAGGGGTGAGTGGGCTCGTGGATCACTCCTGACCTTTGGGGATCATACCGGGGGCTGACTCCATTGTGGAAATCAGGGACTCAAGTGAGGCTGCCTGTGGCTCACTGTGAAGGGATCCAAGAGGGCTGGTTTGCACTAAAGCAGGAGGCACCTGGTGGGGATGTGAGGAAGAACTTCCTCTTTCCAGGCTAGGAAGTGCCAGACAAGGGAAGTGACCAGAAGTGAAAGAGGGAAACAGATGGCCTTCCCCCCCCGGCTGCCTCGGAGGCGTCACACTGCAGAGGCCTCATGGGGTAGCTGGGGCTGCAGACTCCCAGGAACTCAGCACCTGAGCTGGCGGCTCACCACCAACTCGGCAGGGAGAAGGGGGTGGCATGGTTGATAGAATGATGGAAGGGGTGCCCACAGGCTGGGCATGAACCTGGTGCTGAAGGAGGTTGGACTTTAAGGTCAAAAGGGAGAGGGCTCCAGCCTTGCGGAGGAAGACCTTGAGCTCAGCATGGAGGATGGAGCTCCTGAGCTACAGAGAGACTGAATCCATGTCCCATGTCCTTCTCTGGGGCCCCTGCTCCCTCAAACCTGTCCCGTTCAGGTTCTCTCTGTGAGCTCTGGGGGACATCAGGGCTTCCAGAGAACCATCTCCACCCCACTAAGACCCTCGTGCCTGAGCCGAATCATCTGCCCGGGGTTGTCCCAACTCTTCTGCCCATGTTCTTCCCACAGGGTGTTCCCTGTAGGATTTGAGGACAGCGAGGTGTCACCTCTCACCATAGAGGATCCCAAGCATGTCTGTGATCCACCATCTGGGCCTGATACGACTCCAGCTGCCTCAGATCTGCCCACAGAGCAGCCCCCCAGCCCCCAGCCAGGCCCACCTGCCCCCTCCCACACACCTGAGAAACAGGTTTCCAGCTTTGACTTCAATGGGCCCTACCTGGGGCCACCCCACAGCCACTCCCTGCCTGACATCCTGGGCCAGCCGGAGCCCCCACAGGAGGGTGGGAGCCAGAAGTCCCCACCTCCAGGGTCCCTGGAGTACATGTGTCTGCCTGCTGGGGGGCAGGTGCAACTGGTCCCTCTGGCCCAGGCGATGGGACCGGGCCAGGCCGTGGAAGTGGAGAGGAGGCCGAGCCAGGGGGCTGCAGGGAGCCCCTCCCTGGAGTCTGGGGGAGGCCCTGCCCCTCCTGCTCTTGGGCCAAGGGTGGGAGGACAGGACCAAAAGGACAGCCCTGTGGCTATACCCACCGAGGACCCTGGAGCAGCCTCTGGTTATGTCTCCTCTGCAGACCTGGTATTCACCCCACACTCAGGGGCTTCGTCTGTCTCCCTAGTTCCCTCTCTGGGCCTCCCCTCAGACCAGACCCCCAGCTTATGTCCTGGGCTGGCCAGTGGACCCCCTGGAGCCCCAGGCCCTGTGAAGTCAGGGTTTGAGGGCTATGTGGAGCTCCCTCCAATTGAGGGCCAGTCCCCCAGGTCCCCAAGGAACAATCCTGTCCCCCCTGAGGCCAGAAGCCCTGTCCTGAACCCAGGGGAACGCCGGGCAGGTGTGTCCCCAACATCCCCACAGCCCGAGGGCCTCCTTGTCCTGCAGCAAGTGGGCGACTATTGCTTCCTCCCCGGCCTGGGGCCCGGCCCTCTCTCACTCCGGAGTAAACCTTCTTCCCCAGGACCCTGTCCTGAGATCAGGGACCTAGACCAAGCTTTTCAAGTCAAGAAGCCCCCAGGCCAGGCTGTGCCCCAGGTGCCCGTCATTCAGCTCTTCAAAGCCCTGAAGCAGCAGGACTACCTCTCTCTGCCCCCTTGGGAGGTCAACAAGCCTGGGGAGGTGTGTTGAGACCCCGAGACCTAGACAGGCAAGGGGATAGAGAGGGCTTGCCTTCCCTCCCGCCTGACCTTCCTCAGTCATTTCTGCAAAGCCAAGGGGCGGCCTCCTGTCAAGGTAGCTAGAGGCCTGGGAAAGGGGGTAGCCTTGCTCCGGCCCCCTTGACTTTCAGCAAGTCACTTCTCTCCCCACGCTCACACACACACACACACACACACACACACACGTACATGCACACATTTTTCCTGTCAGGTTAATTTATTTGTAGGTTCTGAATTATTAGAACTTTCTAGACATACTCATTCCATCTCCACCTCATTTTTTTAATCAGGTTTCCTTGCTTTTGCCATTTTTCTTCCTTCTTTTTCCGCTGATTTATTATGAGAGTGGGGCTGAGGTCTGAGCTGAGCCTTGTCAGACTGAGACGCATCTGGTTGTGTTTAGGACTTGTGTGGGCTGCCTGTCCCTGGCAGGTGCTGATGCACATGACATGATTCCCATCTGGGTGCAGAGGTGGGAGGCACCAGGTGGGCACCCATGGGGGTTAGGGCTTGGAAGAGTGGCACAGGACTGGGCACGCTCAGTGAGGCTCAGGGAATTCAGACTAGCCTCGATTGTCACTCCGAGAAATGGGCATGGTAATGGGGGGGGTGGTGGTGCAAGGGACGCACATGAGAGACTAGGAGTTTCTGGGGAGCCCTGCTAGTTGTCTCAGTGATGTCTGCGGGACCTCCAGTCCTTCGAGACCCCATGTCATGAAGAGAAGTTAACGGCCCAAGTGATGGGCAGGCTGGTGGGACCTGGGGAACATCAGGAGAGGAGTCCAGAACCCATGTCTACTGCAGAAAAGTCAGGGGAAACTGCCAAACAAAGGAAAATGCCCCAAAGGCATATATGCTTTAGGGCCTTTGGTCCAAATGGCCCGGGTGGCCACTCTTCCAGATAGACCAGGCAACTCTCACTCCCACCGGCCACAGATGAGGGACTGCTGGTCTATGCCAGGGCCTGCACCAAGGATTATGGTTCTTTTAAATCTTTGCCTTCCAAATACAGGAAAAATAATGGCATTAAATTGCTTTAATTTGCATTATTTTCGTTATCCAGTTTGCACATATTTTTATAGGTATCTCAGGCATCGATTGGTATTTTTTAACTGGGCCACGCCCATTAAGGTCTTTCTTCTGTTGGGTGCTATCATTTTCTGATTTTTTTTGACTATTGACATACAGTCTTTCACGGATGGTGGAGTGTTTTTCCCCAAATCTGTAATTTGTCTTATGATGTTTTATATGCGGTTTTATGGTGTATGAATGTGAATGCTTCTGTAATGTCAAACAGATCCCTAGTAAACTCCTTCTTCACTTTTACTGTCAGATTTACAAAGGTCCTCCCATTGCAAAGCAGCGTTTGTCCTAATTTATATATTGTTTTTCTAGTTCATTTTGTGTTTCCAACTTTTCATGTAAAATTTTAATTATTTTTTGAATGTATGGATGTGAGACGGAGGTGCCTTTTGGTATTGAAATTCTTTTTCCATGTATCTGAAGTGTTACTTTTGTGATATAGGAAATCCTCGTATACATACTTTATCGGTCCCCAGGCTTCCTATTTTGTTACCTTGCTCTCTTATGGCATCCACCATTTTGATTGTTCTACTTTTATGATATGTTTTCATAAGTGGTTAGGCAAGTGTTCTCGTTACTTTTGCTCTCAAATCCCTGTTCATTACAGCAATGTTGGTGGTCAAAGAAAATGATAAACAACTTGAATGTTCAATGGTCCTGAAATTCATAACAACATTTTAGTACATTGTAAAATAGAATCCTCTGTTCATAATGAACAAGATGAACCAATGTGGATTAGAAAGAAGTCCGAGATATTAATTCCAAAATATCCAGACATTGTTAAAGGGAAAAAATTGCAATAAAATATTTGTAACATAAAACAAAGTGAAACCCTGAATTTGTGTGTGAATGTTGGTGTAGTTGGAGGAAGGGGTTGCTCTTTGAAACCTCAATTGCTATTGTAAGTGATACAGCTCCAGTGACTGGAGGAACACCAGGGTCCTTAGTCTTGTACTGATTTAAATAAAACGACATGGAAACACATGGAGTGGTTTTAAGGAGTGGGGAATTTAATAGGCAAGAAAGAAGTTAGAAGCTCACCTGTACAGAGACAGAGGGAGGGGGGATCCAAAGCTGAGAGAGGAAACTCTGAGTGCCACAGAAATCAGCCAGTTATATGAGGAGGCTAGAGAAGGCAGTATCTGATTTGCATAGGGCTCAGGGGATTGGTTTGACCAGGAATGTCACTCATGTAACCCCTGAAAAACCTGGCCCTTTCACCCTAGCATTTTAATATGCAAATGCAGGGCGCCATGATGTTCTACACAGGTGGGACTATGTGGGGGCACCCATATTGCCAGGCAAACGTGGGGACAAGGAAAAGATGGCGGGAATCCCCATGTTTGGGTGGACCCAGTTTCTAATGGTCTGCATTTGCATATCAAAGTTGCCAGCCTGACTCTAAGAGCCGGGGCTTTCCTGCTAGACAAGAAACATTTTTTGGAGCTGCTTTTAAAACAGAAACGAAAACTTCCCAAGGACCCCTTTTCCTCTCTATCTGCCTCAAATAATTTTTTAATAACTCCTATAACATAAGGAAATGAATTCTGCTAAACAGAAGGGCCTTTGGTCTTTGGGGCACTACAGTGGGTACATGATGGCATGTGGAACACCATGCAATGGAGGGAGACGCAGGGCACTCCTGGGAAAACCCAGGAGGGATGAAGCAAGAGGAAAGACAGTGAGGGAAAGGAAGATAAAGAACACTCTTTTAAAAAATCGTTCATTATTATCTGAAATTCCAACATAACTGAACGTCCTGTATTTGATCCCTAATCATGAGAGTGAAAAACTAAATAGAGACTGAGTTTCCCATACAAATAACTGAGAGTGATCGAGAGCTTATTCCCGGCAGGCCCCATTCGAGTGACCTCTAAGATCAATTCATTTAGATACTATGGAAGTGGAAGATACTATCTTTATCATTTTTGTCATTGAGGAAACTAAGGCACAGAGATGTCACACAACTTGCCCCAGGTCTGCCAGCGGGTAAGGGGCAGAGCCAGGACTTGAACTGTAGCCCTGCGTCTCAGAGCCTGCCCTCAAAAGGTGAGTCTCTCACCTAAAGATCCATACGTAGATGTAAGATGATCCATGTTGGTTGGCAAGACAGAAAAATCCATAAACCAAATAAATTGATTTGGTGGCAGGGGGAGATTGAATCAGAGGTGACCCTGAAAAATGTCTGTTTATCTGGGAGCTGAACACTGAAGGTGCAGTTCTCACCTATTGGAGTCCCTAGAGACCTTTCCTGGAGGACTGTACCTCCCTCATCTGTCTTCCCCTGATAACCCAGCCCAGAGACATGCATGTAGTAGGTGATCATTGAGGTGGGCAAGGCCTGCAGGAGGCTGTCCCTGAGATGGAGGAGGACAAAAAACTTATTAGGGGGATGAAAGGGAGGGCAGGAAGCAGAAGTGGGCCAGGGAAGCCATTGGCCATCCAGAGTTGACATTTGTCCCCCCATGGGGAACTTGGGGGCATGAATTGCCTGTTGGAAGAGCCTATGTTGGGTGGAAATGGCCAGGCCCAGAGCCCTTCATGGTGGGGAACCCTGAGAACACACTACATAAGGAAGAAGCAGGGCTGGAGGCCATCAGCAGCTTGGGCCTCACAAGCATTTCACATGTTTAATTGATCACACAGAACCGTTGCACCAAGACAATCGTTTGCTCCTAGAGGGAGCCTTTCCTTCGTTTGGAAACAATCCTTTCCCAACCCCAACAAGGCGACCTGCATCCGGTGGTGCTCAATCAATAAAAGCTGGGCAGCCCAGGTGCAGGGGCAGTGTGCCCAAAGCATTGAAATGCGGTGACTTGGGCCATGGGTCATGCTGGGTGTCCTAAGCAGGGGTAACTTCATCTACCCGGTGACGCAGGTAGCAACTCTCTGGGTCTGGTGGCACAGGAGGTAAAGGAATTTACCAAGCCAGTTGTAGGTAAAGAAAGGCAGATTTATTAGAGAAGGTATGAAAATACAATGCAAGGTTGTAATTACAATGAGCAGAGAAGGAAGGGGCTGTCTGCAAAGAGGCAGTGGCTGGAGGGAAGTTTCATAGAGTCACGTTGAAGAGGGGTACATGCAGAACGAGCAGAACGAGGTCATTGTGCCTGGTTGTGATTAGCTGTCTCTCAAAACAGTTGATCACTTTTCTCCCCACTTGGGGCCCTCCCCAACCTGGGGCCTCTTCCTCATTGTTGCTTATTTATCAGGACTCCACCAGGGACAGAGTCACCCTACAAGTCCTAACTCAAGTGTGGGTTCCTCTTAGAACACAGCCCCTCCAGCTCCCTTGGAAATCCCCAAGTCTTCCCAAACAATGTAGGACTTTTCTTCTTGGTCACTTTGCAAGCCGGGGCCCCTAACCAGTGATGCCTTGCCCAGGTCTCACTCAGCCACGCTGTCACGTATAACTTGTATAACTTGTACCCATGTTCAGCTCTTGTATCTCGCCCAAGAAGAATGAAGATATACTGGACATTGGAGGGTGAGGAGGGCTGAGAATAATTTTACTGAGTGATGAAAATGGCTTTCCGTGGAAAGGGGACTCAGGGGTGGGAGGTGGGGTGTGGGGGGAGGTTTTACCATGTGGCTCCGTCTGGGGCCCTTTATGGACTCAACATGAGGAGTGTAACCTGATTGGTTTGTGAGTACGCAAAAAAGTTTAAAGTGAGAACACCACTCAAAGGTGTGCACAACGGTGTGAGAAAACCAATTAGGAAAGGGTAGGGAGGTATATGTAAAATAGGTGAAGGGTGAGGACCAATCAGAAGTAAGCATGCCAAACAGAAAGACAAGTTCTCAATCCAGTCCAGTCGGATGATTTAACTTGTAGCTTGGCTTTCAGGCTTTAAACTGTCTTTGGCTTGGAGGTGGGGTTTCACAGAGGACCCGCCCCAACTGCATAGGCATTTGTCCACCTCCTGCTTCTATCACAGAGCATGTCTCAGCCTCTCTGTCCTGCCACTCAACTTTGTTCCTCTGCCTTTATTACCCATCTTGTAATTCCTGGCTCACAGCTTTGTGTTCCAACTAGACTGTGAGCTCCCTGAGCCCAGCTACTGCCAGGCTCACTTCCAGCTTCAATGCCCAGCTCGGACCGAGTGCATCTGCTAGTGTGTGTGTGTGTGTGTGTGTGTGTGTGTTAAAAGTGTTTCTTGCTGGCTGGTTCTGGAAATTTGTCATTCCCTGTCCTCTATCGTCCTGTTAAAAACTTCAGCTGAATTAAATTTAAAGGAGTTTAATTGAGCAATAAACAATTTGCGAATTGGGCAGCCCCCAGAATCACAGCAGATTCAGAAAGACTCCAGGGGTGCCTCGTGGGCAGAACAAATTTATAGACAAAAAAAATAAAGTGACATACAGAAATCAGAACTGAGGTACAGAAACAGCTGGATTGGTTACAGATTGGTGATTGCCTTATTTGAACACAGTTTGAACACTCAGCAGCGTATGAGTTGTTGAAGTATAACTGCTGGGATTGCCCAAAACTCAGTGATTGTTACAGACGCATACTTCTAAGTTAGGTTTTCAATCCTGTCTACCTATTAAGTTAGGTTGTAGTTCATCCACAAGGACTCAAATATGGAAGTACAGAGTCCTTCTCAGGCCATATTTAGTTTGCTTTGACATCCCCATTGAGATGACTCAACTATTCGGCTAAGGGCTATAGACAGTGAAGAAATGTGACTAATTGCTGGATACTGTAGTATATTGAGTGTGCAAGAGCATTATATCTAAAAAACAATATACATACTGCAATTTAAAATGCTTTGCTGCTAAAAAAAAAATAATGCTAACAGTCATGTGAGCCTTCAGCAAGTTGTCATCTTTTTGCTGCTGGGGGGTCTTGCCATGATGTTGATAGCTGCCGACTGAGCAGAGTGGTGGTTGTTGAAGGCTGGGGTTGTGTTGAAGGCCGTGGCAATTTTGTGACTGGCCACCAATGGAGTTTGCTGCATCAGTGGACTCATCCTTTCATGAAATTTTTATTGGTAGCATGCAATGTTATTTGATAGCATTTCTTTCCAAATTGAAGTTAATCTTCTCAAACCCTGCTGCTGCTTTGTCAACTAAGTTTATTTAATATTCTTCATCCTTTGTTGTTATTTCAACATGTTCACAGCATCTTCACCAGGAGTAGTTTCCATCTCAAGAAACCACTTTCTTTGCTTATCCATAAGAAGCAGCTCCTCACCTGTTCAAGTTTTATCATGAGATTGCAGCAATTCAGTCACATCTTCAGGCTGTACTTCTAATTCTAGTTTTCTTTCTATTTCCACTACATCTGCAGTTCCTTCCACCCCTGAACTCTTGAATGCCTCAAAGTCGTCCATAAGAGTTGGAATTGACGTCTTCCAAACCCTGTTAGTGTTGATGTTTTGACCTCCTTCCATGAATCGCGAATGTTCTGAATGATATCTAGAGTGGTGAATCCTTTCTAGAAGGTTTTCAATTTACTTGGCTCAGATCCATCAGAAGAATCACTGTGTATGACAGCTATAGCCTTAGGAAATGTGTTTCTTAAATAACAAGTCTTGAAAGTAGGAATTTCTCCTTAATCCAAGGGCTGCGTAATAAACGTTGTGTTCGCAGACATGAAAATGACATTAATCTCCTTGTGCATCTTCATCAGAGCTCTTGGGTGACCAGGTACATTGGCAATAAGCAGTAGTATATTGAAAGATATATATTTTCTGAGCATTATATCTCAACAGTGAACTTAAAATATTCCTAAACCATGCTGTAAACAGATGTGCTGTCAGCCTTTACTGATCCATTTCCAAAACACAGGCAGAGTAGATTTAGCATAATTCTTGTATTAGTCTGTTTTCATGCTGCTGATAAAGACATACCCAAGTCTGGGCAATTTACAAAAGAAAGAGGTTTAATTGGACTTGCAGTTCCACATGGCTGGGGAAGCCTCACAATCATGGTGGAGGGCAAGGAGGAGCAAGTCCCATCTTACATGGATGGCTGCAGGCAAAGACAGAATGAGGAAGGCGCAAAAGCTGAAACCCCTGATAAAACCATCAGATCTTGTGAGACTTATTCACTACCATGAGAACAGTACGGGGGAAACTGCCCCCATGATTCAATTATCTCCCACTAGGTCCCTCCCACAACACATGGGAATTATGGGAGTATAATTCAAGATGAGATTTGGGTGGGGACACAGAGCCAAACTGTATCTTTTTTTTTTTTTTTTTTTGAGATGGAGTCTCTCTCTGTCACCCAGTGCCATGATCTCGGCTCACTGCAAGCTCCACCTCCCGGGTTCACGCCATTCCTCAGCCTCCCGTGTAGCTGGGACTACAGGCACCCACCACCACACCCAGCTAATGTTTTGTATTTTTAATAGAGACGGGGTTTCACCGTGTTAGCCAGGATGGTCTCGCTCTCCCGACCTCGTGATCTGCCTGCCTCGGCCTCCCAAAGTGCTGGGATGACAGGCGTGAGCCACCGCGCCTGGCCAACCGTATCAATTCTTAAGGGCCTTAGGGTTCTTTGGAATTGTGAATGAGCATTGGTTTCAACTTAAAGTTACCAGTGGCATTAGCCCCTAACGAGAGATTCTGCCTGTCCTTTGAAACATTGCAGCTTCAAACAAAAGGCATCTTCTTCCAATAAAAAGGTTATTTTGTCTACATTGAGTATCTGTGTTTAGTGTAGCCACCTTCATTAATCATCCTAGCTGGATCTTCTGGATAACTTTGTGTAGCTTCTCCATCAGCACTTGCTGCTTCACCTTGTTCTTTTATGTTAAAGAGATGGTTTCTTTCCTTAAACCTTATGAACTAATCTCTGCTATCTTCCAACTTTTCTTCTGCAGCTTCCTCACCTCTCTCAGTCTTCAGGGAATGGAGGAGCATTAAGGCCTTGCTCTGGATGAAGCTTTGGCTTAAGGGAATGTTGTGGCTGGCTTGGTCTTCTATCCAAACCACTAAAACTTTCTCCATATCAGCAATAAGGCTGTTTTCCTTTCTCATTCATGAGTTCACTGAAGTAGTACTTTTAATTTCCTGCAAGAACTTTTCTTTTGCATTCATAACTTGACTAACTATTTTCCCAAGAGGCCAAGTTTTCAGGCTATCTAGGCTTTCAGTGAAGCTTAATCATTTCTAGCGTTTGACTTAAAGTAAGAGATGTGTGCAACTCTTCCTTTTACTTGAAAGCTTAGAGGCCATTGTAGGGTTATTAATTGGCCTAATTTACATATTGTTGGGTCTCTGGGAATAGGGAGGCTAGATTAGGTGTCCAGTTAGGGCCTGCTTCCTCATAGATGAAGCCTTCTCACCACAGGGTGAGAGATAAGAGAACAGCCAGTCAGTGGAGCAGTCAGAACACACAGAACATCTGTTGATTAAGTTTACTGTCTTCTATGACAGATCATGGCATCCCAAAACAATTGCAGTAAGAACATCACAGATCTCAGACCACCATAACAGAGACAATAATAATGAAAAAGTTTGAAATATTGCAAGAATTACCAAAAGGTGACACAGAGATGAAACTGCCCCTATAAACTTTATGAAATTAATCATGGAAGAAGGAAGGGGGAGAAACAAAAGTCACCCACGCTTGCAGCACATTTGGCCTCCATCATGAGGTTGGCCTGCTCTCCAGCCTGCGTCCTCATAGCTGTTTGGTGCCTATTGTGCTAAAATCACATAGACCTGTTACGAGATCACGGTTCCCCTTAACTTCTCCGTAGATAACAACGTGAACATTATAAAATGTTTAGTTTTCCCTGTGAGATAGTCCTTCAGGTCCCATATACTGATGAAACTACCGACCCAGCTGGTCTGAAGGACCCCACAATGGGCTGACTCACCAAAGAATGCAGTTTCCATATCATGATGATTTCATCCCCCCTTCCCCCGACCAATGAACAACCCCAATTTTCCAATTACGGAGGGAGTCTTTCACCCTCTATAATCCCCTTAAAAGCCCCAGCCCAAAGCTCCTTGGTGAGATAAATGGGAGGGTCTCCTCCCATCTCATCGCTCAGCACTCTGCAATCATTAAACTTTCTCTGCTGCAAACCCTGCTGTCACTATGTAATGGGTCTGTTACTGCATGGTGGGCGTATGAGCCCATTGGTCCTATAACAGAGACATGAAGTGAGCACATGCTGTTGGAAAAATGGTGATGGTAGACTTGCCAAAAGCATGGCTGCCACAAACATTCAATTTGTATAAAACATGGTATCTGCAAAGCACGATAAAACAAAGTGCAATAAGGTGAGGTATGGCTGTATATTCAAATTAAAATGAGATGTAGTTCTTTTACTCACCACATTGGTAAATATTACTGGGAAAATGACTGATAATGTCCAGAGTGGGAAGTGTGTGGGGGTACAGGTACTCTTGTACTATAAAATACAAGTCTATTTTTTTAATAGACTTTACTTTTTAGAACAGTTTTAGGTTCGCAGCAAAATTGAGTGGGCGGTTCAGAATTCCCATATACTCCCTGCCCCACACATGCACAGCCTCCCCAATGATCAACAGCCCACACTGCAATCGTCTTAGCCCACTGGGCTGCTATAACCAAAATAACATAGACCGGTGGCTTATAAACAAAAGAATTTATTTCTCACAGTTCTGGAGACTGGGAAGTTCAAGATCAACATGCTGGCAGATTTGGTGTCTGGTTAGGGCCTGCTTCCTCAGAGATGAAGCTTTCTCACTGTAACCTCATATGGCCGAAGGGGCGAGGGAATCTCTTGGGTCTCTTTTATAAAAGCACTGATCTCATTCCTAAGGCCTCTGCCCTCATGAACTAATCACCTCCAAAAGGCCCATCTCCTAATCCATCACCTTGTGGGGTAGGATTTCAACACAGATCATTTTGTAATTCATAGACGTGATGTGATGATTGGGTGTTCCTATGCATGTGTGAGATGTGCCACCTTCAAACCTTGTTACTGTAAGAGTTAAAGAAAGAGGAAAGAAGCTGGAAAAGGGGCTCAACAGTCAAAAACAGGTTTATTTTGGAGAATAAACCTGAAAGGGGCTTCTGGCCAATTTCAGTCAGGAGGATTCTCTATTGCAACTATCAACAGCCTGCACTACAATCGTCTTAGCCCGTTGGGCTGCTATAACCAAAATAACATAGACCGGTGGCTTATAAACAACAAGAGTATTTATTGGTTTTAGAGTGAGAGAGCTTTATCACAGGCTTGGAATGTTCTGTGTAGGGGAGAAGTTTATGGTGAGGTTGGAATGTCTCTGGCTGAAGGGGAGGTTATGTTGGGGCTGACGTCTCTCCGCCGGAGGGGAAGTTATCTCCGGGCTGGCTTGTCTCTGGTCAGGGAGAGATTTATCTTATGGTTGGAATGTTTCTGGTCAGAGATGTCATTTGTGGTTTATGGTCATGCTGACCTTAGTCATTAGGCTGATGATCTTTGGATTTAGGCAATTTTTGATCAAGGGGAACTTTAGAATGGCAGTGCTTGTCCAAGATGGTGATGCTTCTGCTCTGTCAGTTACCATGTGGGCATATTACCTATCTGACATGAACTTAGAAAAAAGAAACTAAAAAAAAAAGCAAAAAGGATTTCAACACACTAATTTGAAGGGATATAAACATTCAATCCATGGCAACAGTGGTACATTTGTTACAATTGATAAACCTACATTGATACATAATTATCACTCAAGGTCTATAGTTTACATAAATACATCTTGACAGGTATCCAGCATTATAACATGGCACAGAGTAGTTTCACTGCCCTAAAAACCCTCTGTGCGCCACTTTTTCATCCCTCCCTCACCCTAACCTCTGGCAACCACTGAACCTTTTTCTCTCTCCATAGTTTTGCCTTTTCCAGAATGTCACATAGTTGAAATCATACTGTATGTAACCTATTCAGAGTCACTGTTTTTGCTTAGTAATATGCAGTTAAGTTTCCTCCGTGTCCTTTCATGGCTGATAGTGCTCATTTCTTTTCAGTGCTACATAGTATTCCATTGTCTGGGTGTATCATAATTTATTTATCCACTCTCCTACTGAAGGACATCTTTTTTGCTTCCAAGTTTTGTCGGTTAAGGTTGCTATAAGCATCTATGTGCAGGCTTTTGTGTGGATATGTTTTCAACTCACAGGAGTAAATACCAAGGAGTACAATTGCTGATCATATGGTTAGAGTGTGCTTACTTTTATAAGAAACTGCAAAACTGTCTTCCAAGGTGGCTGTACCATTTGGCGTTCCCACCAGCAATAAACGAGAGTTCCTGCTGCTCCACATCCTGGCCAGTATTTGGTGCTGTCCATGTTCTGGATTTTGGCCATTCTAACTGGTGTGTAGCGGTATCTCATTGTTTTAATTTGCAATCCCCTAATGATGCATGATGCTGAGCATCTTTTCATATGCTCTTTTCATATCTGTATGTCTTCTTTGATGAAGTGTCTACTCTGGTCTTTAATTGGGTTGTTCATTTTCTCATTGTTGTTGTTTTTTTTTTTTTTAATTTTGTTGTAGAGATGGGGTCTCAACTCAGGTGATCCTCCCACCTCAGCCTCCCAAAGTGCTGGGATTACAGGCATGAGCCACCACACCCAGCCTTTATCATTGAGTTTTAAGAGTTCTTTGAATAATTTGGGTAACAGTCGTTTATCCAAAAGATATGTCTTTTGCAAACATATTCTCCCACTCTTTGTCTTGACTTCTCATTCTCTTGACCAGGTACTCTTATATCATTTTAGTGGGAAGTTGTTTCTTGGACAATATCTAGCAAAATGAAAAACATACACCTTTTGACTTTACTATCATGCTTCTAGAAATATTTGGACCCATACCCAAAACTATAGGTACATAAATATTTGTTGCAACATTGTTTCCTTCTAGAAATAGAAACCACATGGAGGGCCGTTCACACAGGGGACCAGGCCCCAGCCAGGGCCCCCAGTCCCTCACCATGCTGGGTCAGAGTGATGGTGAGCCGGGTGCCCAGAGGCCTGTCAGGCTGGAATGAGAAGTAGTCAATGTCACTGATGACAAAACTGTGATAGGGAATGACACATCTCCTGGGCACACAGCGGGGACAGGGGCAGGCTGACCAGAGCATGTCATCACTGAGGTAGCAGGACACAGGCTCCAGAGGGTCCCTGCTGGGAGAGGACACAGCTTAGCCCACTGTGCATGGGGATCACTCACTCTGCGAAGGTTCATTGAGTGCTCACCACTCACTGAAGAAGCCTCCGGGTCTTGGATCGGGATTGGATCTCACTGCGAGCGAGTAGGCAACAATCATGAGCAAAGGCGTTGCAGATTTTGATGAATGCTTTGAAAGGATTCCTGAGGGTCCTTGGTTGTGAATAGACTGAGGTGGGAATGTGGCAATGTTGGAAGCAGGGAGCCCTGTTAGGAGGCTTCTGGAATATCCAGGTGACAGGAAGTGGTGTGCACCAGGGTGGTGGGGCTGGCGTGGGTGAGATTTGCGTTCTGCTTGAGATAAGGTTAGTGGCATTTGCTGGTGGATCGGATGCTGCAGTCGGAAAGGAATGGTGGCAAAAGAGACTTAAAAACAAAACAAAATCCTCCCTGTTGTTTAGCTTGAGCCACTAGGAGCTCCCATTTGGCAAAGGGAGATGGGGAAGACAGAGGCAGCAGAGCTAGGTGAGAGTAGGACTTTGGTTGAGGACATATGGAGCCAGAGATGCCTGTTGTCTAAGTGACAGGTGGAGAGGCCAGTGTGCCTGGAGGGCTGGAGCTTAGGAGAAGTGTGGGCTGAAGGTCGCCTTTGGGAGATGCCCTCATGGCTTGAGGTGGTCTCTGCAGAGTGGATACAGCAGAGAGGAGGTCCATGGACTGGGCCTGGGGTGTTTCACCCGTGGCAGCCGAGAGAACAAAGAGGCAGCAGACAAGGAGAAAGGAGGATGGGCAAGGCCCTGGGGGCACTGGGTGAGCTGTGGGCAGAGCCAGGTGCAGGAGGAACTGCAGGGAGGCCGCGGTGGTCCTCCTCGTCAGGGGCTGCCCCTGGTCAAGCAGGAAGAAGGCAGAGGCCCAACCATGAGATCCTGCTCCTGGGATGTTTGCTGACTTGGACCAGAGCAGTTTGGGTGGCCTGATGGGGGCAATATCCTGGGGAAGTGGGCTCAGGAAGAAATGGCTGGAAAGACACTGGACATGATGAGTGTGGACAACTCTTTATGGGGGGGCTGCTGTCAAGGGAAGCAGAGAAAGGGGGGCCACAGGGTTGTGAGCTCAGGAGATGCCCAGGCGCTGCACTCCTGTGGGCATCTGTGAGGGGGTTGGGGCAGGTTTGCAAGGCGATTGGGAAAGATCCTGGGAGAGGGCACGGCGGGTGACACAGGGCAGAGTGGGGACTTGGGGGCCGTGATGTTCCTGAGCAACAGGGCCAGACTGCATCGGGTCTCAAGCCTTAGACAGGAGCCCCAGCCCAGAACCAGGCCCAGGCCCAGGCCCCGGTGGTGGGCAGAGGGGGTGGGGAGTGTGAGTGTGGGGTGGGTGGGGAGCTTCTCCCTGGTCCCCTGTTGTGTCAGAGCAGCAGGAAGCAGGTCACAGGGAGGGTCGGGATGGTCTTTGAGGAGAATGGAGACGGTCTGATGGAGGCCCCCAGGAGAACTGAAGGTGGTAGAGGGGTGGGGGGTGGCAGAGCCGGGGCCCCCTCCCCCTCTAGGCGGGGGGACCTCCAATCAGTTGTCACCTGCCTCTCTGGTTCCAGTGGCTTAATTACTTCATTTAAGGCTGATTCAGTCCCTGGCCAACACCGCAGAGCAATGCTGGTCCCCTTCCCGTGTGGTTCGTGCCCAGGAGAGCTCAGGTGGGAGAGGTGGCAGCCCACATGCAGAGGGGGAGCCTGGGAGAGCATGGAGCCCCCTCCCAGACACGTCCACACGGACTGTTCTGCCACTCTCCATCTGTGGCCAGGGAATGACAGGGTGCCTCACCTCCAGGGCCTCAGTTTCCCCATCTGTGAACTCGGCTTTGTGGCCTGGCCCTGCCCACCTCACAGTGAGGAGGAACTAATATAGATCATGTGGGACAATTGTGTTAAATTGTGACAAAATAAGAGATGACTGTAACCATTGTTACCACCACCATCATCAACGACATCAGTGTAGAAGGTGCTCCCCAGAAACCCCAGGTCAGACGGCAGTACCCAGCCTGGCAGGTCCCTGGTGGAGCAGGAGCTCCTGGGAGGGCCTCCCTCCTCCTCTGTCCTCTGTCCACTCCCACCCCAAGGCTGACCTGACACGTCCCTCTCTATACCACCATCCCACGCCAGGCACAGTGGACACTGTAGCCCCTGCCCGTGGCCCCTGCATCCAGCATCACTCACTCATTCACCCAGCGAATGAAGGTCACCTTGACGAGCCACTGGGCATCCTGGGTGTCTGCCCACTTGCAGGTGATGTGGCTGGTATAGTCACTGTAGCAGTGCAGGGTCTGCAGTGGGACAGTTTCTGACAACAGGGGCAGGAAGGTGTCACCTCTGTCCCCTACAGGGTCCCTTATCACCACCACCCCCAGCTGATCTGGGGCAGAGGTGCCCTGGGTTGGGAAAGGGGTCTGCCAGGGTGAGCTTCTGCCTGTGGATCCTCCTCTCCTGACAGAAGCACCGTGCAATCCCTGGAGGATGGAGACACGCAGCAGCGGCAGGCCCTGCCCCCCAGACCCCCAAGCATCCTGGGATGAGGCACAAACCCAGCCTTGAGATGAACCCCAAGCCAGGACACTGCTGGAGCAAAGGTCTGGAGGTGGGAACCACTGAGGTGCAGCAAGTGTCTGCTGGGGAAGGAGAGGAAGGGAAACAGCCAGAGCAGCCACCCTGCAGCCTGGGGGCCTGGAGTGCTGTGCTGAGAAATATGGGCTGGGAAGCCAGACACACTCAGATGGACTTTCCAGGACAGGATGAGCAGGAATGTGCAGGAGGAGGGAAGTGAAGGAGGCCCAGGGAAGGCCGGGGGACAGACGAAGCAAGGGGAGCAGGAGGAGCGTGGGTGGGCAGGGTCCCGGTGGTATGGTGCAGGCCTCCTCCAGGGTGCAGCAGTAAGGAGGGGGCAGGGAAGGGGTGGGAGCCACGGAACTCACCTTCTGCCCCCGCCAGGCTAAGCCCCCAGCACAGGGCCAGTAGGGCCATGAGGAGCAGCTCCCAGGCCAGTACCATTTTCCTGGTCAGCTCTGGACAGGCAGGTGCGGGCACAGGCGGATGCTGGCCATGGGCGGGGGTGGGATCCTCCATGCCCTGGAGTCCTGTGTTCCTGCCCAGCTGGGAGCCAGGCCAAGCTGATCTCACCAGGTCTTGTTATTCCTCCATCCATGAATTGCCATCCTACCCCAGGTCCTGAGAAAAGAGATGTGGGCCAGGATAAGGCCCATCCACCCCTCTCGTCTCCCCAGGGATATGGCCGATGAGGAGGGAGAAGGCCATGATGGGGGTACGGGGATCCTGGGTCTGTGCTTTCTCTACCTAGTGTGGATCTCCTCCTCTGCCGCTCTCACCCATCCCCGCAGTGCCGGTGTAGATTCTGTGTGTTTGTATTGGGTGCTACTGGGTTGATGCCCAAGTGGGCTGTGTTAAGCTCTTCCAGTGATTTTGGCGGATAAGCTTTGTGGATCCACCCACCACAGATGGAGCCTTTCTCCTCCCAGGTCTTGAGGATGCACAGACACCCTTTGGGCTACCTCACTTAACACCAAACACTCCACCATTCTTCCTCACCTGCCCCAAGCTGTTACTGCCCATCCCTTCTTCTCTGCAGGAGCTTGAGGCATTTCTTAGTTTCTTGCCCTTTGTGATGTCACAAGAAAAGTCAGATGTCTTCTTTTCTCCTTCCTCAACACTTCTGAAACCATGAAACATGCAAGCCTCCACCCACTCACACACCCACATACACACCTACACATATCTGCACACACATGCTCAGACAACCCTGATGGGACCTGACCACCCTATGAGGGCGCTGACAAGACCTTGAGGATGCTGGGAAGGATCCAGGAAGGAGGACAGGATAGGGATGGAGTTCCTGAGGAGGCAGAGGGGCTTCTCGGTACTGAAAATGGTGAACTCTCAGTCTTCCTGCCCTGCCCATGCTCAGCTAAACAAAACCACACCAGCTGGTCTCACTTAAATTCAGGATTACCGTTGGAGGCGGGGGTTGTGGGGAGGCTCTTAATGCTGCCAGAACCCCAAATGACACTTCCCAGTAGCAAGGAGGAACTCTGCCCTTCCCAAGAAGCTATTTCACACCTCTCCACTTCCGTCACACCTCTACTTCCCCTGCACCCCATTCCCAGGCCCCACTTCCCCTGCACCCCATTCCCAGGCCCCACTTCCACCTTAAGGACTCATGTACACCCAGCCACTATACAAACATGCACACCCACAACCACATACACAGACGCCAATGCAGGCACCCCTGACTTGCATCAAAGTCAACACCCAAATGGGCCAAATGGCTCCAAGTGAAGGAGGAGGGGCAAAAGACAGGCATGGGGGGAGGGAGAGACTTCTGCTTCTGGCCATAATGGAGTAACTAGGACCAGGTATAGCCTTCTACTTTAGAAGTATAAAACTTGGCAAACGATATTAAAAATCTGTTTTCAGCTGTTAGAAAAGAGGAGTCCTTCTATATGATCTCTCGGAGAGTGAAAACAAACATGGTGGGTCCTATGATCATCCTACCTTTCTTTTCTTTTTCTTTCTTTTTTTTTTTTTCCTGAGACGGAGTTTTGCTCTTGTTGTCCAGGCTGGAGTGCAGTGGTGTGATCTCGGCTCACCGCAACCTCCGCCTCCCAGGGTTCAAGTGATTCTCCAGCCTCAGCTTCCTGAGTAGCTGGGATTACAGGCACTCGCCACCACACCCAACTGATTTTGTATTTTTAGTTGAGACGGGGTTTCTTCATGTTAGTCAGGCTGGTCACGAACTCCTGACCTCAGGTGATCCACCAGCCTCGGCCTTCCAAAGTGCTGGAATTACAAGCATAAGCCACCTTGCCTACCTTTCTACCTTTCTACTACTTTCTGGACTGTGATGTAGGTAGAAGAACTCCAGCATGACCATGGCAGTCTTGCTGTGTTGGGCGATAGGGGTCTGAGTCTGAGGAGGCGAAAGAAGCCGGAATTTGGTGCAGAAAACAAGAGTAGAAAGAGCTACACAGAGAAAGAGACCCAGCAAATCTACATAGAGATCCTCTTGCACGTACTGCTGAACACTAAACCATGCATGTGTGGGGGGAAGCTCCACTAGACTGTGTAAATAGTACACAGAGAGATGTATCCGAACAATTTCCAGAACTCACCAAGGGCTAGGAGATGTTCAAGTTCCAACCAGCCAGAATAGGAATTCTTACTGAACACCTCACACATTCAGTAGAGAACCAAGAAGAAAAACACTTTAGTGCCAGCACTAAACCAGCCCAGGAGAGGGCCATTCTAAAACTGCTCTAGGCCAGCATGGTGGCTCATGCCTGTAATCCCAGCACTTTGGGAGGTCAAGGCAGGTGGATCACTTGAGGTCAGCAGTTCGAGACCAGCCTGGCCAACGTGGTGAAACCCCATCTCTACTAAAAATACAAAAATTAGCCAGGCGTGGTGGCAGGTGCCTCTAATCCCAGCTACTTGGGAGACTGAGGCAGGAGAATTGCATGAATCCAGGAGGTGGAGATTGCAGTAAGCAGATATTGCACCACTGCACTCCAGCCTGGGCAAAAAGCAAGACTCCATCTCAATAATAATAATAATAATAATAATAAAAGTGCTCTAAGGAAGCTTAAAAACAAACCTTAAAAGATCAAACTGATTGATATGGTTTGGATTTTTGTCCCCATCCAAATGTCATGTTGAAATGTAATCCCCAATGTTGGGGGTGGGACCTGGTGGAGGTGTTTGGGTCATGGTTGGGGGATCCCCTGTGAATAGCTTGGGCCATCCCCTTGGGGAAGAGTGAGCTCTCACTCTGAGTTCACAGGAGATCTGGTCATTTAAAAGTGTGTGCTACCTACCCCTACACTGATATCTCTCTCTCTCTCTCTCGTTCCTGCTTTCACTGTGACGTGCCTGCTCTCCCTTCACCTTCTGCCACAATTGGAAGCTTCCTGAGGCCTCCCGAAAAGCTGAGCAGATACCAGCACCATGCTTCCTGTACAGCCTGCAGAACTGTGAGCCAATTAAACCTCTTTTCTTTATAAATTACCTGGTCCTGGGTGTTTCTTTATAACAGTGTGAAAATGATATAATACAGAAAATTGGCACTGAGAGTGGGATATTTTCCATATTAGGTCATTCTCATATTGCTGTAAATCAATAAATGCCTTAGACTGGGTAATTTATAAAGAAAAGAGGTTTAATTAGCTTACAGCTCTGCAGGCTGTACAGGAAGCATGGCACTGGCATCTGCTTGGCTTCTTGGGGAGGCCTCAGGAAGCTTACAATCATGGCAGAAGGTGAAGAGAGAAGACACGTCACACAGTGAAAGCTGGAACAAGTGAGAGAGAGAGAGAGCATTAGTGCAGAGGCAGCTGCCACACACATTTATTTTAGTTTTATTTTTTATGTTTTTATTATTATTTTTGAGACGGAGTCTCGCTCTGTTACCAGGTTGGAGTGCAGTGGCACGATCTCAGCTCACTGCAACCTCCACCTCCCCAGTTCAAGCTATTCTCCTGCCTCAGCCTCCTGAGTAGCTGGGATTACAGGTGCACACCACCACACCTGGCTAATATTTGTATTTTCAGTAGAGATGGGGTTTCACCATGTTGGCCAGGCTGGTCTCAGACTCCTAGCCTCAGATGATCTGCCTGCCTCCGCCTCCCAAAATGTTGGGATTACAGGCATGAGCCACCATGCCCAGTGGTGCCACACCCTTTTAAATGACTGGATCTCCTGTGAACTCAGAGCGAGAGCTCACTCATCACCAAGGGGATGGTCCAAGCCATTCAGGAGGGATCCCCCTGACCATGATCCAAACACCTCCCACCAGGCCCAACCTCCAACATTGGGGATTACATTTCAATACAAGACTTGGGTGGGGACAAATATCCAAACTACGTCACTGATCTGCAAGTAACTTAATGACTCATCCGAATAAAGTCCAACACTTTTTGAAGAAAGACAACACAATGCAGCAGTCACCAACATAAAATACACAATGTTCAGCATCCAATCAAAAATTACCAGATGTAGGCCAGATGCAATGGCTCACACCTGTAATCCCAGCACTTTGGAAGGCCAAGGCGGGAGGATCACTTGAGCCCAGGAGTCTGAGACCAGCCTGCACAACATGGTGAGACCTTGTTTCTGCAAAAAATAAAATTTAAAATTAGCCAGGCATGGTGGTGTGCACCTGTAGTCCCAGCAACTCGGGAGGCTGAGGTGGGAGGATCACTTGGGCCTGGGAGGTGGAGATTGCAGTGAGCTGAAATCGTGCCCCTGCACTCCAACCTGGATGACAGTGAGACCCCATCTCAAAAAAGAAAATTACTACATGTAGAAAGAAGCAAGAAAATGTAACTCACAACAAGAGAAAAATCAATCAAAGATAGAACCCCATAATGATGCAGCTCATTATGGAACTGGCAGACAAGGACTTTGAAATAGTTATTATGAATAGGCTGAATAATTTTTCAAAAACATGAAAATAACAGAAGTGGAAGATGTCAAAATAAAAACAAATAAAACTGCCACAGATAAAAGTACAACATATGAAAAGAAAATGTCATCGAATTGGCTTAATATTAGTGAATTTGAAAATATAGTAATTGAAACTATCTAAATTAAACAGAATAAATCTGAAAAAAAATTATTATAAACTCCCATGCATCATTCAAGCCTCAGCTGACGCAGGGCCTCCTCCATGCAGCCTTCCCTGACTCCTCATGGGAATGCAGATGGGAGTGGCTCCAATAACCACAGCTGGTGTGAGCCCACAGCCAGACAGACCAGGGTTGGACTCCCATCTCTAGTATCGCTAAAAGTGAGACCTTGTGCAAATTATCTGCATGTTACTTCTCCAAGCCCCAGAACTGTCATCTGTTGCTTGGAGATGGTCGTCTACAAACCTCAAAACGATTTTGAAGGGACCAAGTGAAATAATGCTGTCACATGGTAACCGATGATCGGAGTTAGCTAATCACTTGTATTTTCCTTGGTTCCTATTTTGCCCTGTCCCTTCTTCCCACACAGTCCTGGAGTGCTCAGTGTTCACGCCCACCCCCAAAACCCCACAAACACACCTGATTCATATCTCTCTCCCTGCTTATTTGCACATGTCCTGGCACAGAGGTAGCACTTGAAATTGTGTGTTGGAAAATTTGGGTATTGGAAGGTATTGGAATGAATGCATGCATGGATGGGTGGATGGATGGATGGATGGAGGGATGGATGGATGGATGGATGGATGGATGGGTGGGTGGGTGGATGGATGGAGGGATGGATGGGTGGATGGATGGATGGATGAGTGGGTAGATGGCTGGATGGATGGATGAATGGATGGATGGATGAGCAACTCCTTGAGGACAGAAACTCCAGAGCCCATGCTTTTCTACTTTGGATCTCTGGTTCTATCCAGCCAGGTATGAGGCTGTGCACACACTGAGGGACCTCACTTGGTGATATAAAGACTAGATGCCCCGTGTAGGCCACAGAGATGGGCACATCGAGTCCTGATGTTTAGAATTCAGAGATTGGTGTCTACCTTTTCTCCCTGTCTTTTTCCTGTGTTGGGGAGAAGGGCAGGGAGGAGGAGAGGGAATGGTGGGAACCATTGACATTCTGCCTTGATGATTCTTGAATTACTGCCTGCCAGGAAGGGGACCTGACTGGGAACAGTGTAGGATGCCCTTCCCTGGTGGGGAAAGTCTTTCCTAGAGTGGAGGATTGGAGGGTGTTCAGGGAATGCCTGGGGCGCCCTGGGGGCCCTGAGCTCTCTTTGGCACCCCTGCATGTGTGTGAAATCACGGTGCTGGAATGGAGAGGGCATTCAGGGGACATAAAGGATCTGAGCTAATGTCCTGTCCCCAGCATTCTTTCTGTCTTGGATGGTCCCACTTGGCTTCCTTGAACCCCTTCACCAAACTGGGAATGCAGAGAGGCACCAGACCCAGGGCTGGCCAGGAGGAACTCAGTCCGAGATGTGCACAGACTGGAAGTAGGAGGATGCTTCTCAGAGGATCACTGGTGCTGGACTCATCCTTCGTGCCCTCCTCCCACAGCCATGCCCTGAAACATTAGGGCCTGGGAAAACTGACCCAGCACAGGGTCCGCTGGGGATTTCTGCTGCCTGGAGCTCAGGAAGCTGCATCTCATTGCCGCAAGGAAATGTCTACCCTCACCGCTCACCAAGAGAGTGCAGAGAGACTCACGCTGCTGACCCCTTCCCTCGGTGAGGAAGATGCCTCTCAGCCTCCCAGCTCCCTGAGTGGCAAGAGCTCAGTACCCTGGCCAGGCTGCAATGTGTGTGCAATGCAGAAATGTATGTGGTACGTGGAAAGTAGAACACAGGAAAATACCAAAGCCAAAGCTTCTTATAGACAGTGATAACTGCAAATTCTAAAGTATCTTTTTATAAAAACATTAAACAATAAAATACTTTAAAACTAAACAATGATCAGTGAGCCTTGTGGAGGTCCTGGGTCCAGCTATGAAAATTGACCAGAAGGGTAAATTTCCTGTAACTCAGTCATGGAAGGTGGTGTCAAGATAAGCAATGTCCTGTAATGATTGATTGTGTAGCCGGAACCACCCTATCTGAGTTTAAATCTCAGCTCTGCCCCCTTGCTAGCTGTGTGGCCTTGGGCAAGTTACTTAACCTCTCTGACCCCCAGTTTTCTGATCTGTACAATGGAGATTATAATAGCCCCTCACTGTCAGGATTATTATATGGATTTTTTAGTAGATATGTATGAAGCACTTGAACAGATCACGGCATGTAGGTGTCCTGTCTACATGAGTTAGTTTATCATTGAAGGTGCTTGTGGGCATCCCAGGTGTTATTGGGGGCCCCATTTGTCAATCCCCGGACACCAGTGTCCTTTTGGCCTGGGTCCCAGTCATGCTTCCTCATTTCATTCATGTGCCAAGGCTGCCTGCCCCCAGAATTGTTCCAAGCCTGTCCTGAGAGGAGAGGCTTCCTGGACTATGTGTCCTTAAAAAACTCTATGGGGCAATGGAGTGGAATCTACTCTCTCTTTGGAAGGAGTGAATCTCTGACCCATCTTCATTCTCATTTCACTTGCCTTACTGGTTTTCTAAGTTGATGCCAGTTTCTTTCTGATAAACTCCAAGTCCTGGTTCCCGGACAGATTCCTGGAGAACCTCCCAGAGGCTGAGATGGTGGTAGAATAGAAAACCTCTTTTGTGGAATATGCAACATCAGGAAGGGAACTGAGCGTAAAGGGGAATTAAAGGAGTGTGTGCTTGAACATTTGGGCTTCAGATAGAGACACAGCTATTTTCTGTAGGAGAGTTACCTTGGAGATCTTCTCATACTTGGGCAGGCGCGTGTGGAGGGTGAGTTCAGGCTGAAAAATAGAATGATGAGATTTAGGTGGATTCACAGATAATGAGCTCACAATAGAAATGTTGAGCCCCAAAAAGGATGATTGGAAACAGGACCTTAGAAGCATCAGGAAGGACCTATGTTCTCCTTCACAAGAGAGATGAGCTCCAGCCTTGACTTAGCCTCTGTCTGGCTGTGTAAACTTAGGTGTACTCCCCCGCTGTCTCTGAACCTGGCTCTGAGCTCTCCTCTTCTATAAAATTTGGGTATTGGAAGGCATTTATCAGTCTATATTCTAGGCCCCAACCCCTGTGTGCCTGGGGGAGCCCTTCAACCTCCATTCCTGGTCCTCCTGTGACCCAGCATCCTTCCGAGCCTGGGAGGTGTTCCAGCCCTCTCTCTTCTGCTGACATCTTCATAAGCAGAGCCTGGGACTCTTAAGAAGGTCTAAGCACCATCATCATCATAGAACACACTTGGGGGATACAAGAATAAACCTAAAATATCATCAGTCCAGAGAAAGAAACTTACTACAGTTTCATTATTATCAATGTTGGTATCCAAACTTTAAATGTTGACATTTTTCTGGGGAAGAATACCAATTTATCAACACTGTTTGCTACACGTAGCTCCTCGGTTTCCTCTCCCACACTCCCGCCATGCTTAATAAACACTCCTGTTCAACAAGCCCATTGGATAATATCCCTAATCTTTCAGGGCTTAGTAGTACATTATTCAGATAGTTTCTGGTAATTTGCTCCTAGAAGGAACTCTGCACTTAGGATTAATGGTTCAAGAGGATTCCCAAAGCCTTCATCTTCGATTTCCAAAAATGCTTGGCCGTCTATAGGAGTCATGTCTACAAACATTTTGTTTAAATTAGCCTCCAGAGACTCAAAACTGTGAGGAAATGCCTTCCTAAAGCATTCTTGTAAAGTCTGTTGTTTTGACCTTTGAATAATCAGAGTAAAACATGTGTGGAGTGCTTTGTTTATTTTCAGCCATGTCTTTCCCTTCTTCATTCTCTCCATTGTCTTTATTATGTCTGACTCAAAGATGATTTATCTTGGATATGTACTGATTTCAGAGTTGTTTTATCTTTGTGAGATTTGGACATGACAAAGTTGACATTTTGCTTCTAATGTATTCCTCCCAAGATGTAGAGAATTCTCAAATAGTGCTTTTGCTTCAAGGACCCCTGGCTTAAATGAAATTAAGCCACTAAAAAATGAAATAGAGTTTTTAAAGGGATTTTGTTTCTTGTGAGAACGGCTACTTCTCTAAAATTTCTACAAATATTACATTTATAATACAATTAAATCTCCATTGTTCTGCTTTTTATTGTTATTTAAACTTTATAAGCTCAAACAGTCTATAATATTCTTCCTAAAATGATCGAGCAAATGCACTCTCTTAATATTTGTATTAATAATCAATCTTTTTTCTACTTAGCTATTTAAAGCTCTTAATTATTGTCTTTCTTCATAAAATTAGTAGCTTTCATAATCATTACTTACTGCAGCATTTTACTCTTGAAATAATCAATATGTGTTTACAACTGACTACTTCAATTTCAACACAAAAAGTATGTGGGAAAAATTGCATAAGCAAATACATTGTGAGAAAGAAAAAGAGAGAAGTGGAGGGGAAATTATAGATTAAAAACAGGCAACACCAAGCAATAGTATTCAGAGATACACACAGAGTGATAAAATAATATGAGAAAATAAGAGACCCTGACGTGGAAATTAGGACACTGGATTCCTGGGTTGGGGGGCTGGGAGGTTTGTCTAGGAGCAGTGCAGGGCTCTGGGTGGGTGGCAAGGTTCTGTCTCCTGTGCGGGGTGTAGGGTGTGGAGCAATCCAAGGATATTCACCTTACAATGATTTATTTTTAAATTTAATTTAAATACTTTCTTTTGGTAGAGAGGGGGGTCTCACCATGTTGCCCAGGCTGATCTTGAACCCCTGACCTCAAGCAATCCTCCTGCCTCAGCCTTCCAAAGTGCTGGGATTATAGGCATGAACCACCTTGCCTGGCCTTACAATGATTTATTAAGCTAACCATGTTTCATGTGGCTTGGGGTATTTGTACTTAAAAATAAAACAAGTTTTTAGAAAGGAAAAAATTTGAATATGGAAATTTTAAAAACAAAACCAAACCTGGGACATAATATGTAGCATCAAAGACTCTTCTTTCATAAATTTCTTTTTCCACCTGCCTGTGTTCCTTCATGTTTTCCCCTTTTCCCTCTTGCCCTGGTGTATTGACCCTCTCCTTAGGTGCAGGCAAGAAACTTGCTCTCTCTCTCCTCTTGCCTCCTCATCCCTCTCTTTCCTCTTCCCTCTCCTCTCCTCTGGCATTCAGTGCACCCTTCTGCTGTAGCTCCCACCGCAATTAACTGAAATTCTCTTTTTGTGTGTCTGTCTCTCCTATTGTTCCATAAGCAGCTTGAGAGCAGACGTGAGGTAGGTTTTGTGCAGTTTTGAATCCTCAAAACCTACCATACTCCCAGACATATACTAGACATCCAGAAAATAAGGTTTAAACTCAACATCTTTTTCTTTTCCCATAACGTCTCAAGTTCCACTTAATGATTTTCAATGATTATTCGAAGAAGACTATATATCTTTTAAGAATTAATTTGTCAGAAAAGGGATTTCTGGCTGAAACAATTACAGATTGAGTTTCTGTTTGTAAGTCCAAGAGCCTGCAGGGTTATATGCCTGCTGTGCATGTTATTCAGGGAGTGGAATTTCAATTGACTTCCGTTTTTCCTTTTTGTAAAACATTGTTTGTAATTTTACCACAAATGCACATTTATGTAATAAAAGTATAATTATAATGTTCATTTAAAATTTTTTTTCATCTAATTCACATTCACTTAGCAGTTTAAAAAGCATAAGACGTGTTTACTGCAAATTGCATCTGAAATGCTTTCCTATGTTTGAGAATGAAGATTCAGCTAGAACAGTGACTCCTGAGATGTACTCTGCTCAGGTGTTTCCAAATTTGGTGACCACAGTCCCTCTCATCCTGCATGCTCCTCCACCTTGTGACTTTGCAGCTCCTCCTATTAGGATGTGGAATCTCTTTCCTGTCCCCTTGGATCTGGGCCTGCTTGTGACTTCCTTTGGCCAGTAGAAGGCAGTGGGGGTGAAGCTATATGATTTCTGAGACTAGGCCTTAAGAGGCCTTGCAGCTTCTTTTGCTCTCTTAGAAGTCAGCCATGGTGTAAAGCAGTCCACGCTCTCCTACTATAGAGGCCATGTGGAGACAGAAACACTGGAGGATGGGAAGACATGTGGAGGGGAATAAGCCAGTGAAGCCCTCTCTCACTCCACCCTCATCAAGCTCCCAGCTAAACGCAGCCACATGAATGACCTCACCTGCTTTGTGGAACAGAAGAACCACCCAGCTGAGCCCAGCCAACCCACAGACTGGTGACAAATAATAAATGGTTGTTGTTTTCAGCCATTAAGCTTGGGAGGTGGTTTGTTAGGCAGCAATCAATCATTTGTTCTTATGACAGACATTTGTTTGCTGGTTAGATTGGATGTAACCTGGGATCACATGATCACACATACGCAATGTCAGAAATGTCCCCAACAACAGACACTTGGCAATTTGGAATTAATAAACCCAGCTTCAGAGAATCCCTGTTTCCCAGTCACTGTCTCTCAACTTTCCTACACTGCCACCAAGTATGAGCTAGCATCTATCCCTCTCACATTCCTCACCCCATTAATAGATCCCGTGTTTTGTTGTATCTCATTAATTTCTGGTATGTTTCCTACGACCTGAAAACATAACCAACTGTCTTTCATCTTAAAAAAAAATGCCCCCTTCCCTCACCCCAATCAAGTATCCACCTTAGGCTTTCATACCATCTCTTTCTCCTCTTTCTAGTCAAGCTTTTCCAAAAAGCTGTCTTCATATTCCCATTTCCTATTCACTCCTCTCTCTATTTATTATCACCTGGCTTTAGAATGGTCTCCCACCAGCATCACAGAGGAGCTCCACATCACATAACCAGATGGATTCACCCCCGCCTTGACCTCTCAGACACAACACCAGCACCATGGCCACTCCTAGAGCCTTAAAAGTCTCTCCATTTTTGTGCCTCCCACCACACTCTGCTTTCTCCTTCCCGCTCTGACTGTCCCTTCTCTGTTCCCTTCCTGGCCTCCCAAGCACCTCAGCCAGGCCCTTAGGCACCAGTGTCCTCAGGGGTCTTCAGGGCTCCTCTTCTCATCCCAGTCTACCTGCTCTGCTTTCAAGTTTGCAGGCTCTCTCAAGTTTTACCTAAAGGTTTTCCTAAGTAAGTGTTCTTCCCCCAAACCTAAGAGCTATGAATTCAATGACCTATAGAACCTCTTTCCTTATATGTTCCAGAGACGAGATACCTCAAGCTCCACGTGCCAGAATGTGACTCTTTGGCCACCCCCCAGCTCCCTATCCCCTACTCCCAGTGACTTTGTCTCTTGTAAGAGACCTTGCCCTAGGCCACTGGTTCTGCTAAGGCCAGAGAAATGCCCACACACATGGTTGCTTATGGGAAGGGGTCATCTGAGCCAAAAATGGGGAATGGAGGCAGCTGCATGCCTTGAGCCACACTTGCAGGATCTGCCTGTCCAGGCCTCTCTTGTTCTCAGTGGTGACCTGTCTGCCTCCTGTTCCTGGGTCCTCCTCTTTCTGCGACTGAGACACCTGTGCCCCTCCCCCACTGCCCAGCTGGAGGCTCAGCTCCATCCTCAGCTCCAGGACCAGCCCTGACCCAGGGAAGTAGGGGTTCACAGGGTTACAGTTGTGCCTAGACTTCCTTGAGCCTCTGTCCTCAGCCCTGGGCCCAGCCTTGCTTCTGAGAGCTGGGCCACCCTGTGTGGCCTCTGACAACTGAGTTCCTGCCTTCTTCCCCATGCTGGAGTTTGTTCCACAAAGCTCAGGTTGGAGACCTTGTTGTTCTTGATTACAGCTTACTTCTCTGTTTCCCTACCTCTACAGATGTGGTTTCTAGGCAGTTTTCATTTATATTGATGAGTAAAAAAATTTTTTAAATGGAAAGAAAAATACAACTTTATTTTTAAATAAAAAAGAAAATATCATTTACTATCAACATCATTTTCTACTTTAAAAAAACATTTTATTTTATTTTATTTTATTTTATTTTATTTTATTTTTTTTGAGACAGAGACTCACTCTGTCACCCAGGCTGGAGTGCAGTGGCATGATCTCAGCCTCCTGAGTAGCTGGGATCATGCCTACTATATCTTCAGCCTACAGGTGTGTGCCACCACGCCCAGCTAATTTTTATATTTTCAGTAGAGACAGGGTTTCACCAAGTTGGCCAGGCTGTTCTTGAACTCCTGGCCTCGAGTGATCCGCCTGCCTTGGCCTCCCAAAGTGCTTGGATTACAGGCGTGAGCCACTGTGCCCGGCCACTTTTCTCTGATTTTTAAGTGAAGTATATACATACATACACAGCAGGCAAGTGGAATTCCAAGCAGAATTCCAAGCCACAGAGGGCTTTTCAGCATAATTCTGAGAAGGCAACTTTAAGCAAAGAACTTGCAGACATGGTACAATTCTTTCTTGTTAAAGTCAAGGCAAGCTTTTCTGGGAAGAGACATGAAGACCTTGAGATAGTCTGCTTAGTTTTATTTATTTATTTATTTACTTATTTATTTATTTATTTATTTAGAGATGGAATCTCGCTCTGTCACCCAGGCTGGAGTGCAGTGGCGCAATCTCAGCTCACTGCAACCTCTGCCTCCCCAGTTCCAGGTTCAAGCAATTCTCCAGCCTCAGCCTCCCGAGTAGCCGGGATTACAGGCCATAGTCTGCTTCAAAAATAATAATAATAATAATAGAAGACAATAGTGAACAAGAAAGAAAGAATGATTCCCTCTTCGCACAAGAAGAAAGTTCTGATGCTTTTAGTATCATGGGGTCTTAGGTTCAACATGTAGTGAGAGCTAACCAAGACAATATTTATTTGTTCATCTGAACACTTCTCTATTCCTATGACTATGTCATGCTTTTCCAATTGCTGTAACTTATGGAGTGTTTTGATATTTGTCATCCTCACTCATTAGTCTTCCTTTTCAACATTTTATTGGACATGATTACGCTATTATTCCTCCAAATTATTGTTAGAATCAATTTATCAAGTCATAAAAATGTCCTCTTAGAATTTTTATTGGAATTGTGCTAAATTTAATTATTAATTTGGGAAGATCTGACAGTTTTGACAACTTTGTAATACTGGCTGTTTTGATCCAATAATTATGGATATCCACTTATTTTGGGAATTTTACTTCGGCAAATTTTAAAAGCTTTTTCATAGGTTCTTATTAGATTCATCTCCAGATTTTTAAGATTTCAGCGCCAGCCTACCTTCTCTCTCTCTCTCTCTCTCTTCCACCTTCCTCCCACCTCTCTCTTTCTTCTTTCTTTCTTTTCTTTTCCTTCCTTCCTTCCTTCCCCTCCTCCTACTCCTCTTCTTTCTTTCTTTCTTTCTTTTCTTTCTTTCTTTCTTTCTTTCTTTTCTTCCTTCCTTCCTTCCTTTCTTTCTCTTTTTCCTTCTTTTTCCTTCCTTCCTTTTTCTTGCTTGCTTGCTGGCTTTCTTCATTTTCCTCTTTTGTGGCCAATATCTTCCCAACCTATTTTATTGCAAATGATTATTATTAGTGCAAAGAAAAGCTACTGATATTTGTATAATGAGTTTATACCCAGCTCCTTCTCAAAGTCTTGTTTGTTGAATAATTCTTATTTAAATCTTACATGCTTTCTAGACATACAAGCATCTCTTCTTCAAATTATGAGCTTTGTCTCTTATTTTTAATACTTATTTTACATATTATTCCTATTCAATCACAATTGCCAGAAAGTTCAAAACAATGTCGACAAATTCTTGGTGTTGCACACACCTGTCTTCAGAGAGATTGCATAGGGAATGCCAAATGCTTCACCATTCGAGAGACTTAGCATTGCTTCCTGAAAAGTCCTCTTGATCCTACTAAAAAAATATTCTACTCATGACAGCAGGCATTCACCTCTCAAGGGTCTATGTCCAGGGAAATGTTTCTGCCTCCATCTCCAAGTGGCCATGTGAGGCGCTAAGACCACACCAGAAGGCTCCTGTGGTTGGGCACCACTGGCGGGTGACAGAGAGCTCCAACCAAAATGCCCTTAATGTTCCCCTCAGCTTGGTTTGACTTTACACGGCTTCTCACTGACTCTAGGCCCTGACCTCCCTTATTTTAGAGCATTTTCTTTAGAAAACTTGTCATTGAAAATGATTTCTCTGTCCCTTTGAGATGTTGGTAAATCTTTTCAAAAGCCTCTTGCTGGCCAGGCACAGTGGCTCACGCCTGTAATTCCAGTACTTCGGGAGGCCGAGGCAGGCGGATCACCTGAGGTCAGGAGTTTGAAATCAGCCTGGCCAACATGGTGAAACCCCGTCTCTACTAAAAATACAAAAATTAGCCGGGCATAGTGGTGCGTGTCTGTAATCCCAGCTACTCAGGAGGCCAAGGCAGGAGAATCACTTGAACCCAGGAGGCGGAGGTTGCAGTGAACCAAGACTGCACCATGGCGTTCCAGCCTGGGAGACAGAGCGAGACTCTGTCTCAAAAATAATAATAATAAATAAATAAATAAGCCTCTTGCTAGGTTTACAACCCAGGACAGTCTTTCCCAAGGAGCCATCCTTTCAAAGTTTGGTGATCACCGAGGAATATATCCCCTATTTCTCTGTTCCACGGGAGGGTAGGAGCCTAACTTTGGTGAGCAGTTGGACAACTACCCCCTGTTGTAAAGATATGAGAAAGTTTACTTTTCCTTTGGGTAAAGCCAGTTGGAAAACAGAAATGGCCCATGATCTCCCTCTCAACCCGGTGCTAAAACACCCTCCCACCCTTCTTTCCACAGAGTTGAGGTCAGACTTAGTTCTAGTCTCTCTCCTCTATTGCAGTAGTCTTGAATAAAGTCTTCCCTGCCTGTTAATTGTGTCTGGTGCAATTTTTGCTTTGACAATTCCTAGCGTGGTGACATGGAAGCCTCAGCATTGGGACAATCCCTTGAAACCCCAAAACCATGAAGGGGACATCTAATGCTATGGGATTCCTTTACAGGGATTTTCCTGCAATTTATTGTGCTGATTGATGTCCTAAGTTGGCATTGCTGAAATGAATTCTACCTGGTCAGATTCCTTTAAAATATTACCAGATTTGATTTTCCAATATTTTATTGATGGTTTTGTGTCTGCACTTATAAGTAAGGTTAGTCTGCAAATCCCTTTTTATACTGCCTTTATCAGATTTACAGAACGTGGTGGGGGGAGTTAAAAATAAAAATAATATAATAAAAAACATTGCTGCCAGGCATGTTGGTGTGAGCCTGTAGTCCCAGCTACTCAGGAGGCTGAAGTGAGAGGATTGCTTGAGCCTAGGAGTTTGAGACCAGCCTGGGCAACAAAAAAGCTTTTTTAATTAGCCAGGCATGGTGCTGTGCACCTTAGTGCTGTAGCAGGATGAGCCGCAGACAAAACTCCTCAGACACTGGATTAAAGAAGGAAGGAGGCTTTATTCAGCCAGGAGCTTCAGTAGACTTGCATCTTAAGAGCCAAGCTCTCTAAAAAAGAAATTTTTGGCCTTTTTAAGGGCTTACAACTCTAAGGGGTCCACGTGAAAGGGTAATGATAGATCGAGGAAGCGTGGAGAATGTGACTGGGGGCTACATGCATCAGCTAACAGAACAGAAAGTTTTGTAGTTCTACTTTATACAATGTCTGGAATTTACAGATAACACAAGTAGTTTAGGTCAGGGGTTATTATTGTTGTTGTTATTATTATTATTATTATTATATTATTTTAACTCCTACAGCTGGGTGATGGTGCCAAGGTTGTCTGGCTATTTATCTTACTTCTGTTTCTTTCCAAATTTTGCTTTCTTCCTTTTCTCCTGTCTTATAAACTAGGCAAAAGCAGGGAGAGGAGTGCAGCAGGAAAAGCGGTGGTCTCCTTTCTTAGTGTCAGCTACTGGGAAGGCTGAGGCAGGAGGATCACTCGAGCCCAGAAGTTCAAAGCTACAGGCCAAGCACAGTGGCCCACACAGGTAGTCCCAGCACTTTGGGAGGCTGAGGTGGGCAGATCACCTGAGGTCAGGAGTTCAAGACCATCCTGGCCAACATGGTGAAACCCTGTCTCTACTAAAAATACAAAAATTAGCCAGGTGTGGTGGCATGTGCCTGTAATCCCAGCTACTCAGGAGGCTGAGGCAGGAGAATTGCTTGAACCCAGGAGGCAAGGCAGAGATTAGCCGTGAGCCAAGATTGCACCACTGCACTCCAGCCTGGGCAGCAGAGCAAGACTCCATCTCAAATTTAAAAAAAAAAAAGAAGAAGTTGTTCAAGGCTACAGTAAGCTGTGATCACACCACTGCTCTCCAGCCTGAGCAGCAGAGCAAATCCCTGTCACTAAAAAATAAAAAGAGAAAAAGAAAAATAAATAAAAAGAGTTGTTTTACACTTAGATTTCAAGATTTAAAAAGCTGTCAAATACCATATATTCAAAAATTCTGGTACCGTAAAAAGAGAACAGTAGAGATCTCTTAATGCTGCAATTATCCACTGAGGTTTCACAGTTTATGAATATCATGCTTTTTTGTAGAAATCTGCTAAGTTTACTGTTGAATCATTTATGTACACTGACTAATTTTTGAGCCGTCATCAATTTTCATGAATTATGTAATTTAGCCTCAGCAATGTATCACATGCATTTGAAATAATTAAACTTTTCAAAGAGACTTAATAAGTGCAACAACGAGTAAATTAATGCATTTATTAACATCAGCAGAGCTCTTTTTTTTTTTCTGGGAGACAGGAGTTTGAGTTCAGGTAAAGCGACACTCTTGGCTTTGAGGCTTTTTTCTAGCTTTAAACTCTAGCCTGCAAGCTGTTTCTGATTAGCAGCTAGGTGACCTTCATTGTACAAAGAGCCTTCATCCTCTTGATCTTGGGGTTTCTTTCTAAAGGGCCTTGTGTGCTTTCATCCCACATTTTAAGATATGATAGCTGCATTGAACGAATTGGGAGATTTTCCTTCCATTTTTTTCTTTCCATTGGTATTATTTAAATAACATGAGGATTATCTGTTACTTAAAAGGTAATCTGCCTTGTAAGAAATTAACATTTTAAATGAACTTAAAAACAAAAGAGCTTGCCTGTTAAACTATCTAGGCCTGATGCATTTATAAGTGATTAATTATTAAACACACTTTTCCACTTTTTCTATGATTATTCTATTCTTTAGTATTTTACCATTTAAAAGGAGACTTGTTGCTTTCTGAAAACACTCTTTCTTTTTCTACATGTCTGCTGGCATTCACCTCTCAAGGTTCTGTGTCCCAGGCAAATGCCACTCTAAGATGCCAGGCCTGTCTCTGCCTTCAGTCAACTTTCACGTGGGTTTCCAAAGCTTAGTATTAAATTGGGCATCAGGTTAAAATAAACATCAGAAACATTCTCATCTTTTTTCTTTCTCACTAGCATTTCTACTTCCTTTTGTTTTGTTTGTTTGTTTGTTTGTTTAAGAAATAGGGTATTGCTCTGTCACCCAGGCTGGAGTACAAAAGCATGATCATGGCTTACTGCAGCCTTGACCTCCCGGGCTCAAGCAATCCTCCCATCTCAGCCTCCTGGGTAGCTGATAGTACAGGTACACGTCACCAAGCCTGACTATTTATTTGTTTTTTGGGGGGTTTTCTTTGTTGTAGAGACAGAGTCTCACTATGTTGCCCAGGTTGGTCTTGAACTCCTGGGTTCAAGCGATCTGCCCACCTTGGCCTCCCAAAGTGCTGGATTACAGGCGTGAGCCAACGTGCTCAGCCTCTATTTCCCGTTGAACTGGTTTTGGTAAGATATTTTACAGGCTAACTGTGTATTTCATCTAGCAGCCAGCAAGTGTTTGCACATCGTTATAAATTATGTCTTGTTATAAACTTGTTCTAACAACAATTCACTCTGAGCAGGCATTCCGCATGCTCATTACATAATATTTTTGTCTCTGTGCAGCTGCACATCTGCACCATAGTGTAGCTCCCTGTCCCTGGGTGACCGACTGGAACTAGGTTTCTCCATCCCCAATAGGCCTCACTGTGTCTCATCACACCAAAGTATTTTTAAACAGGCTTAATGAAGACAGCATCCTCTGTATCATTCCCCGGGAAGGCTGAGCAGGTTGCGCACCATAAATACACTTCAACGTTCCTATCTGCCTAAGCCTTGGATCCCCTCCTCTATAATATAGCCAGGTAAATGCCTGCATCCTGACTGCATTTAATGGACCACGGGCCCCGGGTTGCGGTTGCAGCACCCAGTGAGCTATGAGAGCCGCCCCCAGCTGCTCCATCTGACAGATTGAGGCCAGGCTCTCCAGCCAGCACTTCCATCTTCATCAGTTCTGTTTGTTTAACGTTATGTTCCTTCTGCCCTGGTCTTGCAGCCTGAAATTCATTCCTTCACATATTCCCCAGGTTTCCAACATTATAAATTGGCAAAGGTCTTGCAATTGTTTGGATGCCTCCTCCCAGATCAGCTTTGGTCGTCATTACCCAAGGGTCTTGCCAGGATGTTATGGTTCTGAAAATAATAAGAGGTGGGAGTAAAATCAACAGTCCCCTCAAGGCAGCAGCCTCAGGTGAGTTAATTTAAGTCTTGAGGCAAAAGAAGATTGATCTCCAGTATGGAAAAGAGCTGCTATTGATGACTAGGGAGATGAAGTCTGGGGTTCAAGGTATTCAGATTTATCAAAATCTGCCCAAATTTCCACATTCTAATTCTTAGAGTCTCTCTCTTTCCCAATTAATCCCTTGTTACAGAAGAGATCTAGCAAGGTCATGAATTAAATTTGTATTGTATTTTACTTGGAGTTTGGTTTTTAGAAATCCCGGCCCTGCCTGTAATCCCAGCACTTTGGGAGATCACGGTGAGAGGATCACTTGAGCCTAGGAGCTCAAGACCAGCCTGGGCAACATAGGGAGACCCTCATCTCAACAAAAAAATTTGCAGATTAGCCAGGTTTAGTGGTGCACACCTGGAGGTCCCAGCCACTTGGGAAGCTGGGGTGGGAGGATCGTTTGAGCCTGGGAGGTAAAGGCTGCAGTGAGCTGTGATCATGCCACTATACTCCAAAAAAAAAAAAAAAAAAAAAAAAAAGGAGAGAGAGTGAGAGAGAGATAGAGAAAAGAAATCTTGGCCCTGTGACCATAAGAAATAAGGAGTTCTTTCAGAGTAATCTAATAATTCTCTGGTTGTCTATCTTTGCCTTCAGCTGGAAATTTACAGTCCTAAATTTGTCTGTTTTTTTTCCTCCACTTTTTCCAGTATGGTCAGAAAAATCCAGCCCGTTCTACAAGAAGAATCTAATATAAGAATCTTATATTGCAACAGCTACTTGATGTCCCAAGGCCTTGCTTGCCGTAGGCAGTTGACCCCAGGCAATTACAGATGCTAATTTAGGTAACTGATTTGTCAAAGCATGTCATGAACGGCTAGTGTCTCACTTTCCACTGGCAATGAAGTCACTGTGGCCTTCAAATCTAAAAAGATGAAAGGAACAATTCCAGATTCCTGTATTCAAATATTTATTCTCCAAAAACCCCTTTTAAAACCAAAACAACTTGGAAAGAGCACGCAAAGCAAAAGCCAGAGAAGCCGCCAGTGGGTGGGAGAAGCTGCCACTAACAGGCAAGGATGGCTTTCAAGAGCTCCCAAGGGAGGGGCTGGGCATCTTACTTCCCCCATACTTGGCTACTGGCACCTTCAGAAGACAGTGTCCTCTCCTCTCCTGTCTTCTAGATCTTTCTCTAGAGCCTCTCACTGGGGAACAAACCTGGAACCACACAAGGAAGGGGCTTCTGGGAAGTCTCTGCCATCCAGAGGAAACCTTCGAAGGGAATGGTGGTGACAGGTAATTGACATGGACAATCCTGTATAGTGAGATGGTTTCTCCTGTAGCTGTTTCCCTTTGAAGACTCTGACAAACCTACACCCTCTGAATGCTAACAGTAGTCTTAAAAGTGTCATGGAAGGCCGGGCACGGTGGCTCACGCCTGTAATCCCAGCACTTTGGGAGGCCAAGGCGGGCAGATCACCTGAGGTCAGGAGTTCGAGACCAGCCTGGCCAACATGATGAAATCTCATCTCTACTAGGAATACAAAAAATTAGCCAGGCATGGTGGCAAGTGGCTGTAATCTCAGCTACTCAGGAGGCTGAGGCAGAAGAATCGCTTGAACCTGGGAGGTGGAGGTTGCAGTGAGCCGAGATCCTAAGTCCTTCCATGACACTTTTCTTTTTTTTTTTAAGACAGAGTCTTGCTCTGTCATCCAGACTGGAGTGCAGTGGCGGGATCTTGGCTCACTGCAACCTCTGCCTCCAGGGTTCAAGCGATTCTCCCACCTCAGCCTCTCGAGCAGCTGAGATTACAGGCATCTGCCACCACTCCTGGCTAATTTTTTTGTATTTTTAGTAGAGACAGGGTTTCACCATGTTGGCCAGGCTGGTCTCAAACTCCTGACCTCAAATGATCTGCTGAAATGATCTCCCAAATGTGCTGGGATTACAGGCGTGAGCCACCACGCCCAGCCAAAAGTAATGTATTTTTTAAAACCTGGCAGGAGGAATTTGCCTATCTGAGATACAGACTATAAGGGCTGATGGTGCCTGTGAGGAGAACGAAGATGTCCTTTTGCTCTGGATGACTCTGTATTTTCAGAGCTGTCAAATAGTGTGTTCCCTCTGTTTGTCTCTCTCTCTCTGAATCCCCTTCCCAAGGTTGCAAGCATAATCAAGGCCCTCCAGAACAAAGGTGCTCGATTTCATTAATAAAGCAATGCAAAATGAAACAACTGTGTGATCCTATTAGACCTCTCATATTACTGAAAATAAAGCAAGTGACAGCAAAAGTCCATGAGAAGAGGAGGAAACGGGCACGCTCACTCTCACACTCATGACAGTGCAAATTCGTGTGTTTCTGGAAGGCAATTTGTTAACTTACACAATAACATTTTAACTAAATATACCGTATTACTCTCAGAAACCTAGCCCACGGAAATACTGAAACTGCCTTTGCAGAATGGCTCACACCTGTGATCCCAGCACTTTGGGAGGCTGAGGTGGGTGGATCACAAGGTCAGGAGTTGAAGACCAGTCTGGCCAAGATGGTGAAACCCCGTCTCTACTGAAAATACAAAAATTAGCAGGGCGTGGTGGCAGGCGCCTGTAATCCCAGCAACTCGGGGGGCTGAGGCAGAGAATTGCTTGAACCTGGGAGGCGGAGGTTCCAGTGAGCCGAGATGGCGCCATTGCACTCCAACCTGGGCAACAAGAGCGAAACTCTGTCTCAAAAAAATAAATAAATACAAAAATTAGCTGGGCGTGGTGGTGCATGCCTGTAGTCCCAGCTACTAGAGAGGCTGAGGCAGGAGAATTTCTTGAACCTGTGAGACAGAGGTTGCAGTGAGCCCAGATCGCACCACTGCACTCTAGCCTGTTGACAGAGCAAGACTCCATCTAAAAAAAATTAATAAATAAATAATAATAATTACAAGTAATGAATGAGAGAAAACTAATGTGGCTGACTCCGTCTTGCTTCTAACCTCACAGGCTAAATTGCTTTTTTGCTTATTTTAGTGCAGAAGTCAAGAAACTATGAGAGGAATTTAGTTTATAGCTAAACTTACAGGCAAGGAAAACTGATTCCCCCACCACTCTGCTCCTTGTCCAAAGATTGAAGCTGCATTCATAAGACAAGGGTAGAACTGAGGTAGAGTATTGAACTTTGCTAAGGAATAGGCAGAGTTAAACAGTGACCGGCCAGTGCTAAGCTTGTTTTTCTATAAGTTGCTTACTGTCCAGAGTCACTTAACTGGGGGTTAAGTGGCAGGATTTATAATTCCCCCAACTACTCCTATAGATGACATCACTATTGTGAAATCTAAAAAAATTGGTCTTTGAGATATTTTTCAGATTTAGCATTTTGATAGACCAAGAGCTACCACTTGGTCCTGAGACCGCCCACCCCCACCACAACCCACCCCAACTCCCAGGAACTGATTCAGCTGCGTGAAGGCAGATTTATTTATTTATTTATTGAGACGGAGTCTTCTCCACCCGGGCTGGAGTGCGGTGGTACAATCTCAGCTCACTACAACCTCTGCCCCTTAGGTTCAAGGGATTCTCCTGCCTCAGCCTCCTGAGTAGCTGGGATTACAGGCACGCACCACCACGCCTAGCTAATTTTTGTATTTTCGGTAGAGACGGGGTTTTACCTTGTTGGCCAGGCTGGTCTTGAACTCCTGACCTCAAGTGATCCGCCCACCTCTGCCGCCAAAGTGCTGGGATTACAGGCGTGAGCCATCGTGCCCGGCCAGATTTAGATGCCCTGTGATTTCATCTCCGGTCAATCAACGGTTCCAGTTCCCCAACCCCCTGCCCACCAAAGTACCCTTAAAAAACCCTAGCCTCTGAATTCTCAAGGGAAATGGGTTTGAAAAATTTCTCCCTGTTCCCCTCACTTGGCAGGCCCCGTGATTATTAAACTCTTTCTAGGTGGCAACACCTCCCGTTCTCGTTGGTTTCTTCCGGGGCAGCGGGCAAAAAGAATCCACTGAGCTGTGACAATTCTGACATGAGCATGAAAAGATGTGTACAAGGATGTTCCGTGGGTGTGGTTTGTAATAGTCCCAAGCTGGAAATATCTGAAGCTCCCATCAGTGGGCATCTGGTTAGTGTAACAGTATGATGAGGGGGATTTTCAAGATTCCAAATTCAGACAAAGAGGCATCAAGGAGCCCACATCTGCAGAGAACCATAAACAATGGGGGTCAGATGCCCTCTCAGGGTTCTGCAACGCCACATCCTCACTAACACACTCTGGCCCTCCTCTGGGCCAGGGAGACCTGGGCTAGAGAGAGAGGGAAGAAGTGTCAGAGAGGTGAGTGCTTGGCCAGGTAAGAAAAACTGTGGCTTTTCCTTCCCCCTTACCATGAAGAAGGAGCTGGGGTGCGCACCTCTGCCCCAAGCCAGGTGAGGATACCTCCCAGAGGAGCAATGGTAGAGGCTGGGGGCCTTCACTAAGGGGAGACTCACATTTTGTTCCCCAGTGAGAACAACCCATCGTGCCTGCAGGACCTTGCTGTGCTCTCTGCCTTCTGACCTCTGATAGGGAGGAGAGGGTTGGAGGGAGACCACGGGGGATGGAGGCTAGTGGGGCTGCCACATTTCCACCCCATGAGACCACAGGATGAGGGAGCTTCCAAAATGCAGGTAGACCCCAAGGTAGGGAGTGAGGTGTTAGTGGCCACGCAGAGCCCATCCAAGAGGGCAGACGACTGGGTGAGAACACCCCAGCAGGCCAAGGCTGTGGGGTGTGCCCCGGAGGAGGGCAGGACCCGAGGCATATGGGGAGCCGCTGAGCCGGTGCATCTCCCTCATGGGGGCGCTGTGCAGTGTAGGTGCCCCCATGGGTTACGCACACCTCCTCCAAGAGCGGCCCCCATAGCAGAGCAGAGCTGGCCAGAGGAGCACTAAGTAAGCCAGGCTGACAGAGGTGCTGGAAAAGAGGTTCAAGGAGGAGCTGGAACTGTTACAGGCATTCAAACCAGAGTGACTCCATTTTGAACAGGGGCTGGGCAAAATGAGGCTGAGACCTACTGGGCTGCGTTCCCAGGAAGTCAGGCGTTGTTAGCCGCGGGATGAAATAGAAAAAAAAAAAAAATTAGGCAGGCCTGGTGGCGCACACCTGTAGTCCCCGGGAGGATTGCTTGAGCCCAGGAGTTCGAGGCAGCATTGAGCTAAGATCTCGCCATTGCACTCGGCCTGGGTGACCGAGTGAGACCCTGACTCTAAAATAAGTAAATAAAAAGAACCAAAAAATGTCTAGTTATGGATGATTTTTACTTTCCTTTAGACGCCATTCTCTATAATAAAAAATGTTGCATTTGTAATCAGAAAATTAAAAAAAGAAAGAAAACTATTAAAACTGAATTGGTAGAAGAATGGGTTAGTGAGACAATCCCTCGGAGAATCTCGTGCTTTGGGAAATCTCTGTGCCGTTTGTAGAAGGATTGCACCAGTGACGCGGTGACACCCATCTCCTCCCAGCCCCGCCTCCTTCCTTCCCATCTGCTGCTGAGGCTTGGCTCGGCTTGTGCTGCCACCTAGAGGTCAGCGGCAGACATTACTTCAACCCCTCTTCCTCAGGGGCAGCCGCTCCCAGCTGCAGTTTTCCCTTTTCATTTTAAGCCCTTGAATTTCAGAGTTGAGGATGGAGCTTTGTGGGAACTTCCAATGTGAAAGCAAGATACGGGCGAGGGCAACACAGAATGAGATAGAGAACATCTGTGTGTGCATCTGTACATGCAGGGCCCAGTGCAAAATGAAAATGTGGGGGCCCCTTGTTCAAAAATTATTAAGAATCTCAAAATTGTAACAGTAGAGCATTAAATCAAGTGCAGCGCCCTCTGAGAATGAGCCCTCTGGGACTGCACAGGTTGTAGGCTGCATGCCTATGAAGCCGACTGGCATGCTTGTATTTGAGCTTAAGTTAGCAATGTTTTCGTATGCTGTGCCTAGGGGTGTACGTCTACAAATATGTGTATTTGTGTGTATGCATCATGTTGGTGTGCACCTGCTTGTACAAATGTGCTTAGATGTCTGGGTTTTTTTTTTTTTTTTCCTAGACGGAGTTTCGCTTTTTCACCAAGGCTGGAGTGCAGTGGTTCAATTTTGGCTCACTGCAACCTCCACCCCCCAGGTTCAAGCGATTCTCCTGCCTCAGCCTCCGGAGTAGCTGGGATTACAGGCACCTGCCACCATGCCCGGCTAATTTTTGTATTTTTAGTAGAGACGGGGTTTCACTATGTTGGCCAGGCTGGTCTTGAACCCCTGACCTCAGGCAATCCACCCATCTCAGCCTCCCAAAGTGCTGGGATTACAGGTGTGAGCCACCACACCCGGCCTTAGATGTCTGTGTGTAAGTTCATGTATGGTGTGTTTGTGTGTGTGTGTGCATATATGCATGTGAGACAGCAGGTTTCTCTGTTCCAGGGAAGGACAGGGGCCTCAGGTTTCTCACTCCAAGGCTGCTGAAGAATAGCAAGAGGGGCTGGGCGCGGTGGCTCACGCCTGTAATCCCAGCACTTTGGGGGAGGCCGAGGCAAGCAGATCACGAGGTCAGGAGATCGAGACCATCCTGGCCAACATGGTGAAGTCACCTCTCTATTAAAAATACAAAAATTAGCCAGATATGGTGGCGGGTGCCTGTAGTCCCAGCTACTCGGGAGGCTGAGGCAGAAGAATCGCTTGAACCCAAGAGGTGAAGGTTGCAGTGAGCCGAGATCATGCCATTGCACTCCAGCCTGGTGACAGAACAAGACTCTGTCTCAAAAAAAAAAAAAAAAAGAATAGCAAGAGCGTGTCTTCCTATAAGAGGAGCTGTCAGGTCCCACCCACTGAACTGCAGAGCTCTTGGCACAGAAAAACTGTCTCCTAACCTCAGCGCTAAGAGAAGACCAAACTCTAGCTGGTTCCTAACAGCATCAGGACGTGTCCCTTGGATGACTCCAGCACCACCATCCTCTCCCCATTAAAATGTCACCTGAGGCTGGGTGCAGTGGCTCCTGCCTGTAATCCCAACACTTTGGGAGGCTCAGGAGGGAGGATCACTTGAGCCCAAGAGTTTGAGACCAGCCTGAGCAACATAGCAAGACCCCATCTGTACCTTAAAAAAAAAATGGCCCTCACACCTGTAATCCCAGCACTTCGGGAGGCTGAGGTGGGCGGATCACCTGAGGTCAGGAGTTAGAGACCAGCTTGCCCAACATGGTGAAACCCTGTCTCTACTAAAAATACAAAAAATTAGCCAGGCATGGTGGTGGGTTGTAATCCCAGCTACTTGGGAGGCTGAGGCAGGAGAATCACTTGAACCTGGGAGGCGGAGGTTGCAGTGAGCCAAGATCGCGCCACTGCACTCCAGCCTGGGCGACAAGGGCGAAACTCTGTCGGAAAAAAAAAAAAAAAAAGCCCAGGCATGATGGCGTACACTTGTAGTCCCAACTACTCAGGAGGCTGAGGTGTGAGGATCACTTCAGCCCAGGAGTTGGAGGCTGCAGTGAGCTATGATTGCACAACTACTCCAGCCTGGGTGAGAGAATGAGACCTTGTCTCTAAAAAAAAATATATGAATAAATAAATAGATAAATAATGCTGCTTGAGAAAGCTCAACATTACCTGGAGAATTGACTGTTTTTGTTCTAGCCAATACCTGACAATAGGTCCCTGTATTTGGCCGTTAATTCGTAAGAAAAAAGGTTTCATTGGCTCACAGTTCTGCAGGCCATACAGGAAGCAGCATGCTGGCATCTGCTTCTAGGGAAGCCTCAGGGAATCTTTTTTTTTTTTTTTTTTTTTTTTTTTTTGAGGTGCAGTCTTGCTCTATCGCTAGGCTGGAGTGCAGTGGTAGGATCTCGGCTCACTGCAACCTCCACCTCCCAGGTTCAAGCGATTCCCCTGCCTCAGCCTCCCGAGATGCTGGGACTGCAGGCACATGCCACCACGCCTGGCTAATTTTTTTGTATTTTAGTAGAGACAGGGTTTCACCATGTTGGCCAGGATGGTCTCGATCTCTGGACCTCTTGATTCATCTGCCTCGGCCTCCCAAAGTGCTGGGATTACAGTCATGAGCCACCGTACCCAGCTGCCTCAGGGAACTTTAACTCATGGCAGAAGGCGAAGCGGGAGCAGATGTGTCTGTCACATGATGAAAACAGGAGCAAGAGAGTGAGGGGGGAGAGGCCACACAGTTGCCCAACCAGATCCCACAAGTACTTACTCCTACTGCAGGAACAGCACCAAGCCACGAGGGACCCACCCCATGACCCAAACCCCTCCCACCAGTCCCCACTTCCAACATTGGGGATCACATTTTAACATGAGATTCGGGAGGCAACAAATACATACCCAAATTATACCAGCCCCGGCCTCTCTTTCTTAGAAAATTAACTTAAGAACAGCTTACAATGATGAACCCCTCCCCGGTCCCCTTGAGATGTGTGTGCATCTTCTACAGCTCAGGAGCAGCCTGAAAGTTGTTCCTTTGAAATGGAATCCTCAGGAAGGACAGGGCCTCTGTCTCCCTGTCTCTGTGGGTGAACTGAATCCCAGCTGAGATCATTGCCAGCTTGCAGACACAGACACAACTGGCGGGATGGCACCGACCCTGCCCAGCCCTCATTGCTGTTCAGTTGAGTGCCCGCTGTCTTCCCAGCTCCCACGTTCTTTCTTTCAAATGTCTGCCCAGCCACCTCTGCACAAGCTGGAACAGAGCTCAGCTCTTTCCCCTGCTGAACCAAATCTGCCTCCACTTCCACTGCCTGCACTCACATCGGTTGTGTTTCCCTTTGACACCCACTCTGCCACCTGGACCATTCAGGGTGCTCCCCCTGACTCCTGCCACCAACGCCCGCACTGGCCTCCTATGACAGGGACACACGCTACTGCCAACGCTGCTGGAGCAGAGCCTGTCCCAAGGCTGCAAGTGCCAAGGAGGTGCAGCCCTCCCCTGCCATGGGGGCAGCTCTCCCCCAACTCCCTGATAGGTCTGAGGTTCTACAGATTCTACATGCTTCCTAGAGTTCCTGGGGGGAATTAGGTTCCAGGGGTAATTGCCTTCATCGTGTACTTTTTTTTTTTTTTTTTTTTTTTTTTTTTGAGATGGAGTCTCTCTCTGTCTCCCAGGCTAGAGCACAGTGGCATGATCTCGGCTCACTGCAACCTCTGCCTCCCAAGTTCAAGCGATTCTCCTACCTCAGCCTCCCGAGTAGCTGGGATTACAGGCGCCCACCACCACGCCTGGCTAATTTTTGAATTTTTAGTAGAGACAGGGTTTCACCATGTTGGCCAGGCTGGTCACAAACTCCTGACCTCAGGTGATCTGCCCGCCTCGGCCTCCCAAAGTGCTGGGATTACAGGTGTCAGCCACAGCACCCTGCCAGTTGTGTACATTTGATAGGCTTCCTTCTTTCTCTCTCTTCCCCACTCCCCTCCCCGCATCTCCTTATGAGGATTCCCAAGTAAACCCTTGCATGGGAATCCTTGTTCCAGGATCTGCTTTTAGGGAACCCAAACTCTGAGGCTCTTCCCCAGCCATGTGGCTTGGTCCCCAGGGACTGTTCTGGAGAGGCTTTGGTTTTTATTCTCAGCTGGGCAATGTGTAATATGCTTATCTGCCCCCTGCAGGCAAAGCCCAGCCCAGACTCCACCCTAGGGTCTAATTTCTGTCCCTACAGATATCCTTCATCTCCCCTCTCAGCTTTCCTGTGTCTAAACTGAAACAGTTCCTCCTTTGTCCTTTCTTTGTTTCTAACCATTTCTGAGTGGCTGGGGTATGTAGAAAATATACTAAGGCTAAATCGCACTTACCCAGCCCCTCTTCCATGCCAGGTACTATGGCAGGTGCTTCATCCCAGGAGCCCCTAGACCCTCACAACCGCCCCATGAGGTAGGTTCTCTGACTATCCCCAGTTTACAAATGAGGAAACTGAGGCTCAGAGGAGGCCTCTTGCCCGGGGTCTCACAGCTGTTTGGCAGCTGAGTTGGCATCCGGAGCTGAGTCCTGGTTCTGGCCACCCTGCATTGAATTAGCCAGGGCAGAGAGGTCACTGAAAGAGTGCCCCAAAGGAAGCCGAGACACCTGAGCTCAATTCTGTGTCCTCCTGTCACACGCTGTGGGACCTTGACAGTTCACTTTATTGTCCATGCATGCCTCAGTTTCCCCATTTGTTAAACAGGAAGGTGCAGAGAGGGGCCTCTAAAGACCTCCCAGCCTTTTTCCTCTTGTTCTTCCTCAGGGAGGGAGCACAGTGTTATAAAGACTTCAGGTCCACAGTCCAAGCAGGGCTTCTTGGACTGTGGACCTGAAGTCGGCCTGTAATTATCTCGGGTTACTTTGTTTGAAGACGTTGCCTGGCTTTTCCCCAAATCCTACCAAATACATCTGCAGCTTTTCCTTCTCCTTCACCCAGGTTTAAAATATCTCTCGCGCTTCATTATTACAAAGAATTTAATGATGAGCAGCAAATACGAAAATCTCCATGTAAACTTCCTCCTCTGGACTCTTTGTTTGTTTGTTTGTTTGAGACTGAGTCTTGCTCTATCACCCAAGCTGGAGTGCAGTGGTGTGATCTCGGCTCCCTGCAACCTCCGCCTCCTGGGTTCAAGTGATTCTCGTGCCTCAGCCTCTCAAGTAGCTGGGATTACAGGCACCCACCACCACACCCAGCTAATTTTTGTATTTTTAGTAGAGTCGGGGTTTCATTATATTGGCCAGGCTGGTCTCAAACTCTTGACCTCAAGTGATCCGCCCCCCTCGGACTCCCAAAGTGCTAGAATTACAGGCATGAGCCACCGCACCCGGCCTCTCCTCTGGACTTTTAACATACGTATTCTAGACCTCAACCTTGCCCACCATAGTTTGTACTTCCCCTGAGCAACGTAACCTAGGTGAGGTTAAAGGTGAGGACCTCCAAGTTAAACCACCTGGATTCAAACCCCAGCTCCAACACACTAGCTGTATGACCTTGGGCAAGTCACTAGAATTCTCTGTGCCTCAATTTCTGGATCTATGAGACAATGAGGGCAATAAAGGTACCCACCTGGCAGGGGTGTTGTGGTGACTAAGTGAGTTCATGTATATACAGTGCTTTCTCAGTGCTAGCTATTATTCTTAATGGGGTCACCCTGTGGTTCAAGTCCCTTAAGTCTGAGAAAATGTGGTCTCTCCTTGGTGAATCAACTTATCTGTGTTGGACATTGCAAGAAGGCTGGGGAGTAATGTAAACAGACCTAACTAAATATTACATAAAGGCCAGGCACAGTGGCTCACATTTGTAATCCCAGCACTTTGGGAGGCTGAGATGGGTGGATCACTTGAGGTCAGGAGTTTGAGACCAGCCTGGCCAACATGGTAAAAACGCCGTCTCTACTAAAAATACAAAAACTAGCCAGGTATAGTGATGCACACCTGTAGTCCCAGCTACTCAGAAGGCTGAGGCACAAGAATTACTTGAACCCGGGAGGGTTGCAGTGAGCCGAGATCTCCAGCCTGGGTGACGGAGTGAGACTTTGTCTCAACAACAACAAAAATCTTTTAAAAATTAAATAAATAAATATTATATAAAACAAAATCTAGGGAAAATCCCTTAGTAGGGGGTCACAGGTTAAGATGACTGGAAGAAAGCTATAATCACCCGGAAATGATTGCACAAAAGAATGGGCTTCCTTGTTTAGGGACAGCCAGAGGGTATGTGCTGTGGGAACCATTTGGGGAGCAAATGAGCAGCTGAACTATTTACTTCTGACCTCCAAAGGGCCCACAGTGACCAATTCCCTTCCCCCTGAAGACCTGGAATGTTTTACCCTAGGAAGTCTGCATGGGACGCTGACCTGCTCCAATGCTCTAGTAACATTGATCCCAAATCACCTGGGGCCTGGGGCAGTGCTCCCCAGCTTCTAAATTCCCACCCTGGAAGCCCCAGGTGGTTGACTTCCATCCCCCAGGCTGTACCCTCTCTGTCCTGACCCTTCACCACCTTGTATTAAGCTCATCTATGTCCATATTATCATCCCTCTGAGCCAAGGACTACTCATCTCTGTCTCCCACACGGTGCCAAACACTCAGCATATAGTAGGTGCTCAGTAAATACTGGCCTGCTGGGGCCAGGCACAGTAGCTCACACCTGTAATCCAGCACTTTGGCATGCCGAGGTAGGCAGATTGCCTGAACTCAGGAGTTCAAGACTAGCCTGGGCAACATGGTGAAACCCCATCTCTCCTAAAAATACAAAAACTAGCCAGGCATGGTGGCACGCACCTCTAATCCCAGCTACTCAGGAGGCTGAGGCAGGAGAATCGCTTGAACACAGGAGGCAAAGTTTGCAGTGAGCCGAGATCGCACCACTGCACTCCAGCCTGAGTGACAGAGTGAGACTCCGTCTCAAAGATATATATATATACCGGCCCACTGAAAAGGGATTTGGATAGGAGGGGCCCAGGCCTGGCTCCTGTCACTGCCCTGGACAGGTCACCTAACCCCTCTTGCTTGTCATAAACCAGGGAAGCCAGCAGCACAGGGAGGCTAAGATGCCCTCACTCAGACTGATTCATACAATGCCAGCAATGAAAGAAACTCAACCCCTTGTCCTGAGAGTAGGCTTACTCCCTTCTCTGATTATCTGCTTCCCAAGTGCGATGCCTGCAATGCGGGCCAGAGGAAGGAAGTGGCCAGGCCTTTGGCAGGCACATTTCTCCATGAGCATTGGTAATGGGTATCTGGATTAACACATCAGTCCATCTAACCACCCCCCACAGGATTCCTCTTCCTCAGCTGACCTCCCAGGCTTCTGAACCTGCAATTTTAATAAAATCATTGTCATAATCACAGCCGTTGTAACTGATGTACATAGCTTTCTCTGTTCCAGGCGAAGTGAGGAACAGTGAAAACTATGTATAATAATTTGGAGTGACGCAATCAATTTTAGCGTGTTCAAAGTTCTGAGAAGTCTTGCGCAAAAGCAATCTGTTTAGTGTTATGTAAACTAGCATAACCTGATTTATTTGACAATGGGATAATTTTTCATAGAATATCTGTTAACATGCCACAGAGTTCTTTTAAACATATTTAGGAAACTGGGCCTGGAGGAAGGAAAAGCGTAAGTGTTTATTGCATGTCTATAACTGGCTCTGTGCCAGATACATGGCATGCATTTTCTCAGGTAATCTTCACAATAGCCTCTGAAAGAGATGGAACTGTCCCTCTATTAGTACTCTAGAAATGAGAATTGGCTCTGACAAGCGAGGTGGTCTTCCCAAGAACACGAGCCTAGCTAGAGTCTCTTGTTGCCTTTCTACAGCAAACCTGCATTTGAATTTTCCTCTGCTGTGGCTCCTTCTAGTTCCTGTTTATTACAGAGCCCATGATTCTGGGAGGGAGAATGGGAAAAAGATCAGCCTACCACTCTGACATCATTGAGAGTTTGGATTTGCAAAGCAGGCAACGTAAACTCCTGTCTTGCAATTTAAGCATAAATGTGTTCAATTTGGCCTCAGTTTCCTCATCTATAACATAGAACTGGAGTGGGAGTAGGAAAGCACGGTTAGAAAGATGTAGCTAAATGGTCTCTCTGTCCCTCCACAGCATGTACATTGTGGGCTTATGATTCCGAATCTCTGGGCCTGCAATTTGGACATACTGCCACCAGGGGGCGATCTGGACTGGGATTATAGCCATGGCAGGCTCATCTACTGTATCCTGGGTTAAAGCATCCTAAATTGATTTTATTGGTGTTCCCTTGAGTGGTACACGGATATTACTGAAATTATGAAGATGGTTTTCAGTCACAGTGGGCAAATGAGGCCCTGCATGAATTGAAGTGTGACCAATTTTTTTCACTACATGAATTAATGCTTACTTACTACCTGGCCTCTGTGCCTCCTTGAAATTTAAGAATCATTGTGAATTCCACTATCTAGGGACCTCAGGAACATGAAGAACAAGGAATGCTATTGGGAACCACGCCAGTGAAATAAAAGACCTTCTTTAAGTTAAAAAAAATCTATGTATATTTTATTTACTTTGCCAAGATTACAGTTTTTCTCTCTCTAGAATATTCAATGTTTAATTAAAAAGGGCTCCTCTTTCTGAGGATGAATCTTTAACTGAGACAAAGTCATAAAACATGAGACATTTGTTCCCTTATGTCAACATTGAAATTGCTCATTTAACTTTAGATCAGCTCACCAACACCGTGTTTCTCAGACACTCTTGCTAGCATCTTAGTTATCTCATCAGAAAGCATTTTGGCAGCTCTCTCTTGTAAAGCTGCTTCTGAAAAGTACTAAATTAAATGTAATGTAAAGTTGGATTTCTGTGGCATTCTTCCCATTCACCTTCCATACTCATACCCATAAGCAATGGACTGGTTTTGTGTGTCCCTTTTGAAGGCTACATCAACAGTACATTTCCTGCTGTAGGGGTTGTTCTGCAGATTGTCATTTTCACCCGCCATGATGTATTGTGAGATCTTCCCATGCTGATACATGCAGATGTGGTTCATTTCTTTCCACTGCCATAGATCATCTCATTTGTCCATTGTCCAGCTAAAAAGCATTTAGGTTGTTTTACTTTTTTTTTTTTTTTTTTTTTTTTTTTTTTTTGAGATGGAGTCTCCCTCAGTCGCCCAGGCTGGAGTGCAGTGGCATGATCTTGGCTCACTGCAACCTCCACCTCCTGGGTTCAAGTGATTCTCCTGCCTCAGCCTCCAAGTAGCTGGGACTACAGGCACCCGCCACCATGTCCAGCTAATTTTTTTGAATTTTTAGTGGAGACACGGTTTCACCATGTTGGCCAGGCTATTCTCAAACCCCTGACCACAAATGATTTGCCCACCTCAGCTTCCCAAAGTGCTGGAATCACAAGCATGAGCCACTGCACCCAGCCAAGAACAAGATCTTTTAATACTTGCCAGGTTGTTTTCCTATTGTAAACTACGCTGCAATGGAGATCTTTGCACGCACTCCTTATATACATGTTCAAGGGTTTCTCTAGGCTATGTAGAAATGGAAATTGTAGGTTGTAGGATATAATTTCAATTTTGCTAAATACTCACCCACTGCTCTTGGCTCATAATTCATCAAGTGTACGAAAGTTTCCATTTCCCTCATTCTCATCTACACTTGCGTTTTAATTTTCGCCAACCTGATGGATTGTTTTCATTTGCATCTCTGATTATTGGGGATAATGAGCATCTTTTCAACTCTTCTGTGTGGCTTCTTTAGTCATTAACTCTTTATGTCCCAGCCAGACTGTAAATTCCTAGAAGGAAGGTTGGAGTCTCAAATGTAAGGTCCTCACAGAGGACAGCCCTGTCCAGGCATAGACTGTCTGTTTCCTACCTCACCTCTGTGCTCCTCCTTGGAGCCCTACCTTCCAAGCTTAACGAGCTACCTGCAGCTTGCCAAATACATCATGATGCAGTTTCATGCATACCATGCCCTCTGTCTGGAATGTTGTGCCTCTTCCAGTCCACCTGAACATCCTTACTCATGTTCCATGATTCATCTCAAGAGCCATCTCCTCTATATGAAGCCTACAGTATGACCGGCACCCCACTCCATCCCAGGCAGAGCTAACCACGTTCTCCTTTGTGCTTCTGCTGGCTCCACGTGAACATCTCACGCCTGTGTAAGACTTCTGAGCATCTGTGTACCGATGTATCTGTCTCCCCACCATATTCTGAACTCTTTGAGGACAGGCACCATGTCTTATTTATTTTTGCACGTCCAGCTCAGTGATCAGGGCTCGGCAGGGGTATATCATGGGTAGATAAGTCTCTAAGCCAGCTTCTTCCACATCAATCTCCTGCAGACTGCAAAGCTCTGAGGTCTGGACTGTATTGCATTCATACTGCATATTGCATATGCATGTTGCATATTGCATATGCATGTTGCATATGCATATTGCATATTGCATATGCATGTTGCATACTGCATGTTGCATATGCATGTTGCATACTGCATGTTGCATATTGCATGTTGCATACTGCATGTTGCATATGCATGTTGCATACTGCATGTTGCATATTGCGTGTTGCATACTGCATGTTGCATATTGCGTGTTGCATATGCATGTTGCATATTGCGTGCTGCATATTGCATGTTGCATATTGCGTGTTGCATATTGCGTGTTGCATATTGCGTGTTGCATATGCGTGTTGCATATTGCGTGTTGCATATTGCGTGTTGCATATTGCACGTTGCATATGCGTGTTGCATATTGCATGTTGCATATGGCGTGTTGCATATGGCGTGTTGCATATTGCATGTTGCATATGGCGTGTTGCATATTGCATGTTGCATATGGCGTGTTGCATATTGCATGTTGCATATGCATGTTGCATATTGTATTGCATTCATATTGCTGTTTTCACCGTGCCTAATAGGGCTGAGTGTTTGTTGTTCTCAGTCAACAGGCACCACAAACACTCAGCCCTGTTAGGCACTGCACTGTCATACTACGTACACTGCAGTACAATTGACTGATAGAGTAGAAGTGGCTTTGGGTAGAAATTCCTGGGTTTGCACCCCAGCTTCCTATGCATATAATCTTGTACAATTTCCTTGGCCTCTCCAAGCCTCAGTTTCCTCACCTTCATAAAGGGAATGATAACATTTTTGAGGACTGGTATAAGGATGAAATACAGTTGCGTATATAAACCATGTGGCACATAATCATTTGCCACGTTATCATTTCTATGTCAGAACAGCACAGAGTCTGCTTTAGCCACAAGACTTTGGGTGGCTCATTTTTTCAGGTGTCACATGTGATGGGCACATAGTAGTTAATAAAGACAAAGTCTAGTGTTTCCAGTGCTCAGAACAGTGTCTTGCAGAAACTAAGTACCCAGTAAAGAAGTTGAACTGAACTCTGCACTTTGCACATAATTAGGTACTTGACAAATATTAAATCAAGTCAGATTCACTTCCCCGTATTGCATTCCGATCCAATCCTACCTTTAAGTCATTCCCGGATGGGCACAGTGGCTCACGCCTGTAATCCCAGCACTTTGGGAGGCCAAGGCGGGTGGATCACTTGAGGTCAGGAATTCGAGACCAGCCTGGCCAACACAGCGAAACCTCGTCTCTACTAAAAATACAAAAATTAGCTGGGCATGGTGGCACACGCCTGTAATCCCAGCTACTCAGGAGGCTGAGGCAGGAGAATAGCTTAAACCCAGAAGGCGGAGGTTACAGTGAGCCAAGATCACACCACGGCACTCCAGCCTGGACAACAGAGCCAGATTCCATCTCAAAAAAAAAAAAAAAAAAAAAAACAAAGAAAAAAAGTAAATAAGTCATTCCCTTCTGTGGGAGGAGGGGCAGCTGAGGGAGAAGTGGGAACATGTCTCCTCTTCTCCTGGTAGTGATTTTGATTCTTCCTCTCGCTTTTGATCTTTCAAAAGCAAGATGACCACCAGGACAAACTATTATTTTGAGGTCGCCAATGAACCATTCCTGCATACAGTAATACTCTTATGTATTCCCCTCTCACAAAGTCTGGGCTTGGCCATATGTCTCTTTGGACACAGGGACATTGACAAGCCAGTGCAAGGCTTGATAAACAATTGCACATTGAATCTTGTCCCCTGAGATGGCTCCTTCTTGAAACCCAGTTCCCGTTCCAAAAGAAGCTCAAGTGAGCCACGAAGAGAGGCCCCACGAGAGAGAGTGATGATCAGCCAGCCCCCCACTGTGGTTCTCATCCCAGCTGAGGCACTAGGCGTGGGAGAGGAGCAGACGTCTTCACCGCAGATGTTATACAGAACAGAAATGAGCTGTACCTCCTGAGCCCTGCCTAAATTGCTCAATCATGAGCAAATTAAGGATCATGTCGTTTTAAGCCCACAAGTTTTGGTGGTGTTTTGGAACACAGCAAATAATAAATAACCCATGGGTAGAGCACGGTCTGAGGGTGCAAGTCAGTGATCTGGGGGTGGAGTGTGCAGCGGGCTTAGAGGCTCATCAGGTGAAAAGCTTCAGGATCAACTGCAAAACAGAACTGCCTGACCTAGAACCCATTATCTGGGGACTCTTCCCTGGGGCTCCAAGTCCCAAGGATCTTATGGGCTGAGGATGCTTTTGGCTGCTTAAACAATCAGGAGGTCCTCAGGCTCATATTACATGAAGTCCAGAGGCCAGCGGCTTCTGGCCAAGTTGATGGAGCAGCTCCGCGAAGCCATGGAGGACCCAGAATGTGCTGCATGGTCTGCAGTTCCTCTGGTCACAGGTGTCTGGCAGGAGTGGTCTGGGCTGCATGGTTCCTCATTCATTACATCAGGAAAGATGGATGCTCTCCCAGCATTCCCAGTGGAGAAAAGAATTTCCCAGAAGGCTGCACACATCCACACATTTCCTTGCATCTTATTGGCCCAAATTGAGTCACATGTGAATGACTGAACCAATCACGTGCAAGAGGTGGGATTGGGGTAGGGGTTAAGAATCACCATGTGACCAATCAAACCCGCCACTAGATTGGAGGAAATATGTGTGGCCAGTTCCTCTGACGTCCGTGTCTCGTGGGGGAGGAATGGATGTCTGGGAATAATTGGCATCTTCTAGGAAGAGCATGTAGGGTAACATCCAGCAGTGTCCACTATAGGACCCCCTCACATAGGGCATGTGGGAGAAGCCAGGCACCCTGGGCTTGAGACAGAGTCATGCCCAGCTCTCATGTCCCTTCCTGGGATAATGGGTGTAGGTACGTGTGTGTGCATGCATGTGCAGGAGGGAGGACTAGGGAATAGTTTGGGATCCCAGGGCTTCTATCTTCCCCCAGTTGGTCTCTCCAACACCACACATCAGCCTCCACTCCAGTGTGAAGAAAGTCACCAAGCACAGGAGAAGGACTCAGACCTGAGCCTTTCCTTATTGTTAGCACTTTATTTGAGTAGAAGACACCTCTACTGCGTCAAATCTAGTACTTTGAGCTCTTAGATTTACTGTTTTCTGCATATTTCTCTTCCAGTGCTTTCTGCAAGTTCAGGTTCATAGCATTTTTCTGGTGCCACCGTCCTACAGAGAGCAGGAGAAGAGACAGCACAGATTAGATCATCCAGCAGTCTCTGGAGTTGCCCAGATCCCAGGGATGACTCGTACCTCTTCCAAGTCCACCCCTGGCTCTGTCTCCTGCTCTGGTTTCTCTCTGACCCTTAGAGCCGACACACCCTGCCGGTGGAGGACAGTCCCTGCCTCCCATCACCCGCAGCTCCTCACTTACCCAGATCATCCGTCTTCCTGCCATGCCAGTGTTCTAAGTCCCTCACTGATTTCTCAATGACCTCTGGTGTGTAGGAAGCCTTCATGAGGCTTTTTGTCTCCTCAGCAGCCCCTGTAGAATACCATGAAGAAACCCCAAGTGCCCAATTCAGTGTCAGTCAGGTACTCCCTGGTTTATATTGGGTGTCAGTTTCCTCTACGGATAGTAAATTGTGGAACGGAAGGAGAGTGGGAGGGGTTTCAAAGTAAAGTCGTTTGGGTTCAAACCCAGACTCCATTATTTATGGGTAGTACAGCCTCAGAGAAATTTTTAACCTCTCTGAGCTTCAGTGTCTTCAACTATACCAAGAAATGAGATTTTTTTTCATGGTTGGAAAGACAAAATTATTGGACATTCATCAAGACATCTAGCAAGTGGCAACTAATACCTGTAACTTAAGAAAACTCATTTCTGTTTTCAAAATTCAAACATGCACAAGCGGATACGTTGCAATGATCAAGAGTCAGCAGAAACACCAAAGGACAAAATCTCCCAAATTAGCAAAGATTTGAATGATCAGATACAGAATACAAAATAAGTATATTTAGGCCGGGCGCAGTGGCTCATGCCTGTAATCCCAGCACTTTGGGAGGCCAAGGCGGGTGGTTCACGAGGTCAGGGGTTTGAGACCAGCCTGACCAACATGGTGAAACCCCGTCTCTACTAAAACAAAAATTAGTTGGGCGTGGTGGCAGACTCCTGTAATCCCAGCTACTCAGGAGGCTGAGGCAGGAGAATTGCTTGAACCCGGGAGGTGGAGGTTGCAGTGAGCCGAGATCGTGCCACTGCACTCCAGCCTGGGCAACAGAGAGAGACTCTGTCTCAAACAAACAAACAAACAAAAACTATATTTAATGATTGAAACCATAAGAGAGAATAAAAATATAAGCAAAGAGTAAGAAACCATCCAGAAAGAGCAGATAGATTAGTAAGAGAAGCAAACGGAATTTCAGAAATGAACACATAATAATTGAAAAAAAATTAAACTCCGTGGCAATAAGATGCCTGGGACTGGCTTTGAAATAACCTTGGGTGGGAGTGGATGGGTGGGAGAAAAGATGAGACAAGATCGGCTATGTATTAATCATTGTTCAGGCTGAGTGGTATATGCAACATCTATTTATAAACTAAGTTCTCTTCTTTTCCATAAGCTTGAAAATTGCCATCATAAAAGTTTAAAAAGAAATTCAATTAACAGGTAAAATAGCAGATCAAATAAAGCTGAGAGAAAATGGTAAACTGGAAGATATACCTAAAGAAATTAATATTAGGATGCAATACAAAGAAAAAAAGATGTGGCCTGGGCGCGGTGGCTCACGCCTGTAATCCCAGCACTTTGGGATGCCGAGAATATATATATAAATTCTATATATACATATATATAAATCCTGTATATATATACATATATAAATTCTATAAAATAAGAACATGTAAGCTGGGGTGGAGGTCGGGAGAGTAATTAAAGTTAATTAAAGTTTTGGTTTTTTTTTTGAGACAGAGTCTCGCTCTGTCTCCAGGCTGGAGTGCTGTGGCTCAATCTCGGCTCACTGCAACCTCCACCTCCCAGGTTCAATCTACTCTCCTGCCTCAGCCTCCTGAGTAGCTGGGATTACAGGCACGTGCCACCACACCCAGCTAATTTTTGTATTTTTAGTAGAGACGGGGTTTCACCATGTTAGCCAGGATGGTCTGGATCTCTCGACCTTGTGATCCACCCATCTCGGCCTCCCAAAGTGCTGGGATTACAGGTGTGAGCCACTGCACCCAGTCAAATTTAAAGGCTTCTAAGGCCCTTAGTGTTCAGGAAAACACAAATGCCTAGATTAACTTTATAATTTGTTAATTACGCATATAAAAATGTCAAAGGTAACCACTCAAAGAATAAGAGGAGTAGAAAAGAACAAATATCAGATTGAGAAAAATAAGAAAGCTGATGCAAATCCAAAAAGAGAGAGAAAAAGAAGCCACAAAGAAAAAGCAGCACACCATCCTGGCTAACATGGTGAAACCCCGTCTCTACTAAAAATACAAAAAAAAATTAGCCGGGCGTGGTGGCGGGCGCCTGTAGTCTCAGCTACTTGGGAGGCTGAGGCAGGAGAATGGCGTGAACCCAGGAGGCGGAGCTTGCAGTGAGCTGAGAGCGCGCCACTGCACTCTAGCCTGGGCAACAGAGTGAGACTCCATCTCAAAAAAAAGAAAAGAAAAGAAAAGAAAAGAAAAAGCAGCACAAATAGAAAACGCAAAATAAGATCATGGAAATAAACCCAAATAGTCTATATCAGTAACAAGAATCAATAAGAATGAATTAAACCCATTCGTTAAAAACCAGATGATGACACTACAGAAAATGTTTTCCAGGTATATATCATTGAAAGCACATTTAAAGGGACACAAAGAGAGGATAAACATGGAAGAATAGAAAAAGATATACCCAGGCAAACACTAACCAAAAGCAGTCTGGTCTAACTATATCAGGCGAAATAGACTGTAGGGCAAAGCCACGATGAAAAACAAAAACAACTGCAATTCATTAAGGTAATGTAATGATTCTGAACTTGCTACATTGAAATAATCTCAAAATAGATAAGGCAAAATTGACAGAACCACAGGACAAATGGACAAAGCTGCTATTATAGGGGGAGATTTAAAGACATATATTTTAGTAACTAATAGATCAAGCAAAGAATATTAATAGGGATTAGAAGATTTGTGCGGAAATCATTAACAAGCCTGTTCTATAGACAAATGCAGAATCCCTTACCCGAGAGATTATTATTATTATTATCATTATTTTGAGAGGGAGTCTTGCTCTGTCGCCAGGCTGGAGTGCAGCGGCACGATCTCGGCTCACTACAGCCTCCGCCTCCCGGGTTCAAGCGATTCTTCTGCCTCAGCCTCCCGAGAAGCCATTACAGGCATGCGCCATCATGCCTAGCTAATTTTTGTATTTTCAGTAGAGACATGCGCCATCATGCCCAGCTAATTTTTGTATTTTTAGTAGAGACGGGGTTTCACCATATTGGCCAGGATGATCTCGATCTCTTGACCTTGTGATCTGCCTGCCTCCACCTCCCGAGAATTTTTTTTTTTTTGAGACGGAGTCTTGCTCTGTCACCAGGCTGGTGTGCAGTGGCACAACCTTGGCTCACTGCAACCTCCGACTCCCTTGTTCAAGCAATTCTCCTGCCTCAGCCTCCCAAGTAGCTGGGAATACAGGCACGTGTCACCACGCCCAGCTAATTTTTGTATTTTTAGTAGAGACAGGGCTTCACTCTGTTGGCCAGGACGGTCTTGATCTCCTGACCTCGTGATCCGCCTGTCTCAGCCTCCCAAAGTGCTGGGATTACAGGCGTGAGCCACCGCGCTCGGCCCCTGGAGAGATTATTTTTAAGCACACACAGATCATCTACAAAAATCACCATCTACTGGGCTCTAAAGCGAATCTGAACAATTTCAAAGAATTGAAATCATTACAGGGCTGTGTTCTCCAATGACAGTGACACAAGCTGGGAGATGGAATCCACCCCAAAGACAAGAGAGCAAAACAAGAAAGAGGAAGACACCAAATAGAGGAAATCGGAATTCCAACAATGGAAAGAAGTGAAAAAAAAGAAAATCCTTGGTAAGCTGGTTCAGGGATCCCTGGATACCTGGACACAGAGGGAAAAAGACAGGACATAAGCTACCACTCTGCCTGCTCTGTGACTCAAAGACACAATGTCCAGGTGAGCCCAGCCAAGGTTTTGATTTGCACTTGGCTTGTCCTTACCATGGGCTGACCCTCTACTCTCCCCTGCCAGCCCTGCTGCATGGAGCAGATGAGGACCTTCATGTTAGCCCACAGGGGTGTCCTGCTGCATGGAGCAGATGAGGACCTTCATGTTAGCCCACAGGGGTGTTCTGCTCTGACCTCCTTCTGAAGCTGGAGCCACGGTGAGTTGGGAGGCAGAAAATACACAAAGGGCCACTCACCCTGGCTATATTCCTGCAGGCCATCCCACATGGTCCCCCCGCAGCCCTGTCTGTGGGAAGCCTATACACCCAGGACTCACGGCCATGCCAATTCTTTCCCCACATGGAGTTCACTAAACTCTCAAGACACCCAAAGCCAGACTAAGACCCAGAGCCAGCTGCATTTTCCCCCATGCTGTTTCCGTGATAGTGAATAAATTTCATGAGATCTGATGGTTTTATAAGGGGAAAATTCTTTCACTTGCTTCCCATTCTCTCTTGTCGGCCACCATATAAGACGTGCCTTTCACCTTCCACCATGATGTGAGGCCTCCCCAGCTACATGGAACTCTGAGCCTATTAAACCTCTTTTTCTTTATAAATTACCCAGTCTCAGGTATGTCTTTCTCAGCAGTGTGAAAACGGACTGACTATATTATATTTAATGGTGCAATGTTAGACTCAAGAAGGAGATAAGCATGCCTGTTTTTCCTGCTTATATACACCATTGTCCTAGACAGGTCAGCCAGATGCTGATATAAAGGTGAGAAAAGCCTAGTGTTTAAGAATTTAAACTCTAGCCTCTGACTGGCAGGGTTTAAATCCCAACTCTGACCGTTCCTACCTGTGTGGCCTTAATTAAGTTATTTAACTTTTCCATGACTCAATTATTTTTTATCTGGAAAAAATGGGAATTGTAGCATTTACCACATGGGATTCATGTGGAGAATAAAATATATATATAAAGTACTCAGAGCAGTACCTGGCATATGTTAAATACTATGCATAAATGTAGCCATTATTACTATTCAAAAGCACCCCTAAAGAATCTATAAATAATTATTGGAATTAATTGGTGAGCTGCATAAAGCTTCTGGATATGAGATTAATATACAAAAACAAAAATTGCATTTGTGTATATGTTATCAGCAGCAAAGTTAGAAAATATAATTTTAAAAAGATATCATTTTCAACAAGCAGCCAAAAAAGAGATTCTCCTGAGTAAGTCTAACAAAAACACCTGCATGATGTTTATAGAAAAAAAAAATCACAAAATGTTACTGAGAGATATCGAAGGAAGATTTAAATTAATGGAGGTATACACCATATTCATATATTAGAAAATTCATTATAAAGCTGACAACAGCCCTTAAGTTGAGCTGTAGATTCAATGTATTTCCAATCAAAATCCCAACAGGGTTTTTCATGGAAATTTCTGTATATTAATAACATTTGTATGGAAGAGTAAAGGGCCTAGAAACCCAAGACATTAACTGGTGATGGTGGTGGACGGTTGGTAGTGAGAGTATTGCCTGACCAGATATCAGGCTACTTATAATACCTTGGTGATTAAAAATGTAATATTAGACCAATGGACAGAATAAAGAGTGGAAACTGATCTATGCATGTGTCGAAACCTGATGGATAACAGAGGTACCACTGTAGGTCACCGGGAGGAAAGATGAGCCTATTCAATAAAAGGTACTGAGGCAGTCAGTAATCCACATAAAGAAGGAATTGAAAATGAATCCCTACTGGGGAAAGATTTCTGGTGTTGTCGTTCCATTATCTTGAGGGCTGGGCACATATATGCCCAAGGAATGCCTGAGCTCGTCATCTCACTCTTTATACAGCTGGGCAAGCTGCCTAAAGTTTCCTCAAGCCTCAGTTTTACTGCTTTCTTAAATGGCTAAAACTCACAAAAGCCGTCTACAGTTCTTGAAAATGAATCCCTGCTTCATACTAAAAACAAAAATCAACTCCAGGTGGATTAAAGACTTAAATGTGAAAAGCAAAACTAAATATTTTTGAAGATTGTATAAAAGATGATCTATGATTTAGCGTAGGATAGGAGTCCCTCAACCTGCTCCCCCTGGCAGCTTCTCTAATTCAGTAAATAGCCATCTCGTCCTTCCAGTTGTTCAGGTCAAAACATTGAAGTCAACCTTAATTCCTGTCTCTCACCGCAAAATCTATTCATTAGCATATTCTCTTCTCTCTGCCTTATACAAATATCCAGAAGCCTACTACATCAAGCTACCTTCACCATTACCTCCCTGAGCTGCTATATTGCACAATGGTGCCTTCCAAAATAGTGCAGTGCACTAGCCCAGCTTCCAACACCAAGCCACCATCATCTGTCCCATCTGGAGTTTTGCAGCTGCCTCCTACAGGTTTCCCTGTTTCTGCCCCAGCTCCCTACGTCCATTCTCCCCATAGCAACTGGAGTGAGCCTTTAACCTGAGCCAAACAGGGCCATTCTCCTGCTTAAAATCCTGGCTTGGTTTCTCATCTCACTCCGAGTAAAGACCTTCCAGCAGGTTTCACGACCCAGCCTGTTTCCTCTGATGTCTTCTGCCTCACTCCTGTGCAGCCATACCAGCCTCACCAACCTCAAACAGCAAATGTAAAGGCTAACCCCGGGTGGGTGGAGACAGAGAGAGACAGATGGATGGGCACACTGACAGCACTGTGTGGTAGGGTGAAGCCCTGATTCATAGTGTTTGCCAATTTCCAGAGTGTAAATACTACTAGCATGGCCAATTTTAAGACAGCATTTATGTGCCAGTCAGTTCAGGGAGACAATTGCCTCTTGTGAGCTGGTGCAAGCTGCTATGAGCTCCAGCACACCCTTGGCACAGTTCTACTTCCCAGGCGGGATGATGGGACACAGACATTTTTAAAAATAGATTCTTTTACATTTATGTAGACATTATCATACAAAGTTGTATGGAACAGCTATTTGGTGACCGATAGTTGTTAAAGAGAGAACTGGAAAGCAGGATCTGGAAGGCCAGGAACAGAGAACAAGCAGAACTGTATTCTCGCTTTCCTCCCCCAGCACCATCCCTTCTCCAAGCTCAGAGAAAAATCCAGAAAGGCTTCCAGTGGGTATCTGGTTCCTCGGGTGACAGGGATCCGAGCCAGGTGGAAGAGATTTGTCAGGCCCTGGGAGCACTGGAGAGGGCCTGGAGTGAGGAGAGAGGAAGGAGCCGTACCAGAAAAAGCCTCATTTCGCAATGAGGCCAAACCAGAATGTGGGGCAGAGAGAAGCCCCTGCGTGCTGTGACAGGCATCTGAGCTATCCAGAAGACCCTGGGAACAGGATCATAGCTAGGGAGGTGACTTAGTGGTCAAGAAAAGACTATGAGGCTTTGAAGGCAGAAGGAACACCTGACTTTGAGTCCTAGACACAATGCAGACTACTGAGAGTTCTAAGGCAAATGATCTTAAATCTGCCCGTGAAATGGAGCTAATAGCAGTCTCCCCACCCCAACCAAACAGGACTACACTGATCCAGTGGAAACCCTCTGTAAATGTCAGAGCCTCCAACCCACCCTTCCTTTCTCCCCAGGTGGCGCCACCTCCGGGCTCTGGAGAAGAAAAATGATAGCCTGACAGCTACTGAGTGCTCACCATTTGCCTCGGCCAAGCACCTTCATGTGGCACTTCATAAAGTCCTGCCAGTGACCCAGCAAGGGCCATACTCTCATTATCATCCCCACTGTACCGAGAAGGCAGCGGATGGAGAGGTTGAGGATGCCACCTAAGGTCATACCCAGCTAGTGAGTGGCTGAGCTGAGCTTTGAACCAAACAAACTTGATATTGTCACTGTGGCCAAAGGTGCCTGGGATGGGGCTAGGGGTGTGGGGAGCAGCAGTCCTGGGCCTTCTACTGGGTCCTGGGCCTCCTACTGGCAGATTAAGAACAAGAGGTGGGCAGGGCGCAGTGACTCACTCCTGTAATCCCAGCACTTTGGGAGGCCAAGGTGGGTGAATCACTTGAGCCCAGGAGTTTGAGACCAGCCTGGGCAAAATGGTGAAACCTTGTCTCTACCAAAAATACAAAAAAAAAAAAAAAAAAAAAAAGAAAAGAAAAGAAAATAATTCACCAGGTGTGGTGGCGCGCATCTGTGGTCCCAGCTACTTATGGGGGCAGGGGAGTGGCTGAGGTGGGAGGGGTGTTTTCTTGAGCCTGTGAGGCGGAGATTTCAGTGAGCCAAGATTGTGCCACTGCACCCCAGCCTGGGCAACAGAGTGAGACTTCAAAAAACACAAGAAGGGAAGGGAAGGGAAAGGGAAGGAAGGGGAGGGCAGGGGAGGGGAGTGGAGGGCCGGGGAGGGACCAGAGGTGCCTGACTGCCAACTGGGACAAATCATCCACACATCAAGGACAGGGGACTGGATGTTCCCAGCACTCGCAAGCTGACATAGAGGACACACGGGCATGAAATAAGTGTCCTTGAAGATGTGCCCTGGGGTCCTAGACCTCATATGGAGTGGAAACCCCAAACGCCTTCCCTGCCCAATGCCTGGGAGACCATGGGTGTTCACGGCCCCACCCTTGCCCTTTGACTTGACCTCGAAACAAGTTTGACCGCATGTTGTAGCCAAGATCATAGTAGTCTGAGAAGACGGAGGACATTTCCACACGATTCTGGGTCCTGCTGGGCCATGAGCTTGCCCTCTTCTGGCCCTCGAAGATTTCATCAATAGCCCTTTGAGCCTGAGCAGGGAGGCAGGGACAACAGACAGGGGATGGAAAAGCAGTGTCAAGCCCCATATCTCCCTCCAACTCCTCCTCCCTTGACCCTGCCCTCCCCACCCCGATCCCACCTTTAGCCTGCAGCCCTCAACCTATTCACAGGGCTGGGGAGCTGGAGTATACAAAGGCCCCAGCCCTAACCCCTCTCATCACCCACACTGCTGTGGGTGGGGGACATCAGGTTAACGATCATAAAACCTCTTCCAAGCATTGAGCACCTGCTAAATGCAATATAGGGTGCCACTCTTCCCACCATTTTATAAATGAGGAAAGTGGGCCTCAGGAGGCCAGAGATCACCCAGTTCACATGGCTGGCAGGCCACAGAGCCCTGGCTTGCCTCCTACGACTGAGGCATCACACAGGGCAGCTCTGGGTGGGTGCTTAACTTTCAATGAGGCCAACTCCTTCTTCATACCAGTAGGGAAACTGACACGCAGAGAAGCTGAGCCCAGGCCCAGGGGCAGGACACCTAGGTTTGAGTTCCAATTCTGCAATATATCAGCTGTTGACTTCAGCAAGCCTCTTCTCCGCTCTAGGCCTCAGTTTCCCTACATGTAAAATGTGAAGGCAGGGTGGAACTGGATGGTCTTTGAAGTGGCTTCCAGCTGTGACACTTGCTGGCTCAATGACACTTGTGACATAAGTTACAGGTGGGCAGAAAACACAGATTTCTTGATTCCAGCCAGGGACAATGGTGGCTGAAGAAAGAAAGGACTTCTCCCAAGGCTGGGCAGGGCGGTGAGAGGTAGTGACCACAGAGTCAACCTCAAATTGGGACAAGTTCCTCTAAGTGGGGCAGAACATATCAAGATTGTGACCTTCCAGACTTGCTGGTGGTGGGGTCACTGCACTTTAAGATGACAGAGTGGAAGGGGAGCCTAGGAGAAGCCTGACCCCCAGCTTTTGTGACCCAAGCAGATCGTAGCCCCTCCTTGGGACTTGGTTATACCATCTGTTAAAAAGGAAACAATAACTCCTGCCTGACTTTCCACACAATGCAGTTGCTATGAGGGTTGAGATGGTGGCTTTGAAAATATGTCTCAGAATGCCAGGGCAGAAAGAACACAGCATTTGACCAGAAATGGTAGATGAATTTTATCTTAAGTTTCAGTTGATTCGTAGTGACTGCCTGGAATGCTATATTGGGTGGAAAAGAGTGCTGGCATTGACTAGCAATGTCTGCCATGAATGCAGGCTGGGAGGGTTGTGATACATACACCATGTATTTGTCAGCCTGATCTAGTCCAACTGCCTCGCTTTACAGATGTGGAGACTGAAGCCCAGAGAGGGTAAGTAACTTATCCAAAGTCACCTAGCATTTAGGAGCAGGTCCAGGATTCAAACCCAAGTCTTCTGATTCCCAATAAATGCTATCCATCCACTAAATGTGGTCTTCTTTGGGAGACTTGTTCAAATGGAAAACATCCAATTCACACAAAAGGCTTTTAACTGCAAAGTCATTAAGGACCAGAGTTCCAGAATCTGCTGACCCAGTTTGCACCCTCATCTCGCACAGTTGGGTGAATTTGGTTGACTGACTTAACCCCTCTAAGCCTTGGGCTCCTTATCTATAAAATGAGGACAATAATAGTACCTTCCTCATGGGTTGCTGGGAAGATGTAACAACTTGTTATACGTGAAGTTTAAACAGTGCACAGTGGCTGGCACACAGCAGGTGCTCAGGAGATACTGCTTTCTAGTGGTATTATTATAGGGACTCTGTACTCAAGAGCGAGTTTATCTTATGTCCTCATTATAAGACTCTGCATCACCCTCCTGGCCCCTGCTGTGACACCTGCTCCTCGGAGACCAGCTGGTCCACCACGTTGCTCCCAAACTTGTGGCGAATGTTGTTAGGAATGATGCTGCCCTTCTGGTTCGTGGGCGTGCTCCTCTGGTCCTGGGCCCCCGAGCTGGGACCGTCATCCGTCCCCTGATCCATCAAGGAGGATCGAGAGCCCCCGTTCTTCAGGGACCTGGACTGTGGGTCCATCCCCAGAGAACCCCTGCCGGCAGCAGTCGGGGGTGGAGGGGGAATCTCCTTCAAGTGGCATTGCCCTAGGGAGCTGCCTTGAGCGCTGGCTCCCTGGGGCAGGGGCTGTGGGGATGACAGACCCTGGTTCTTGAACTTGGAGGTGTCCAAGGAACTGTAGGCCGCTTTCCAGGGGTCCAAGTCCTGCTGGCCCTCCTTGTCATTCGGATGGGCCCTGGTCAAAGTGGTTGTACCTGAGCAGGACAAAGAGAAACAGAGGGGGAGGGAGACAGACACGGAGACAAGGGCAGAAAGTAGAGGGTGGGGAAAGGGGCAGAGATGGGGGTGAGGAAGGGGAACCCGCAGACAAAGAGGCCCAGAGCTCCACAAGCAGAGAAGGGGAGATGGACAGAGAGAAAGCGCAGGAACCAGAGGCATGGGTGGGAAATTAGGAGACACAAAGGGAGAAGAGAGGTCAGCCCGCCCTGCCTCCCACAGGCAGGGTTAGTCCACATTGCCTGGGGCAACAAGGGCTGCCGCCCAAGCCTGTCCCGCCTTGAGGCCTAGCTGTGTGACCACAAGCAAGGGGCTTGGCCTGTCTGTGCTTTCGTGTCCCTGGCTCCATTTGGATAGTTCCTTTCCCCACTTTTCCATCTTGAAACCTCCCCCTCACTCTCCGCAGTGAGAATCTGGCAGCAGCGGCACTGGCAGAGGCGTTCCTGGGGCTAAGCCACGTGCCTGGGAGGTACTGGAGTTGGATGGGACTCCCAGACTTTGCTTCCAATGCAAGGCTGCTCCCCACTACCTACCTCCTCCCTTCGCCAGGGCTGAGAAGTGGCGCCATCCCAGCCACCTCCCAGGCTCTCTCCTCCCCACCTCTCCCTGTCTCCCACGTCCCTGCCCACAGCCTCCGCTCCTCTGGGTCTCTTGCTCTCAGCCTTCAGTGTCTCCTCACAGCCTGGCCCCATCCTCCACCCCAGATTACAGCTGTAAATGTGTTTGGTGGTCTTCCCTCCAAAACCTCAAGACGAGTCCTCCAGTCCTCTTAAAAGATACATAGGGGCTGGGTGTGGTGGCTGTCAGACCTCTGAACCCAAGCTAAGCCATCATATCGCCTGTGACTTGCGCGTATATATCCAGATGGCCTGAAGCAACTGAGGATCCACAAAAGAAGTTAAAATAGCTAGTTCCTGCCTTAACTGATGACGTTCTACCATTGTGATTTGTTCCCGCCCCACCCTAACTGATCAATTGACTTTGTGACTATACACCCTCCCCACCCTTGCGATAATGTACTTTGTGATAGTCCCCTACCCTTGTGAATGTACTTTGTACGATATGCCCTCCCCACCCTTGAGAAGGTACTTTGTAATATTCTCCCTGCCCTTGAGAATGTACTTTGTAAGATCCACCCCCTGCCTGCAAAAAAATTGCTCCTAACTCCACCGCCTATCCCAATCCTATAAGAACTAATGATAATCCAACCACCCTTTGCTGACTCTCTTTTCGGACACAGCCCGCCTGCACCCAGGAGATTAAAAAGCTTTATTGCTCACACAACGCCTATTTGGTGGTCTCTTCACATGGACGCACATGATAGTGGCTCATGCCTGTAAGTGGTCATTAAGGGCCTCACACCTGCAAGGGTCATTAATGACACGCCTGTACATGGTAGCTCACGCCAGCACTTTGGGAGGCCAGAGTGGTCAGATCACTTGAGGTTAGGAGTTAGAGATCGGCCTGGCCAACATGGTGAAACCCTGCCTCTACTAAAAATACAAAAATTGGCTGGGTGTGGTGGCGTGCACCTGTAATCCCAGCTACTGGGGAGGCTGAAGCACGAGAATCACCTGAACCTGGGAGGCGGAGGTTGCATTAAGCTGAGATCACGCCACTGCACTCCAGCCTGGGCAGCAGAGCGAGACTCCACCTCAAAAAAAAAAAAAAAGAAAAAAGATACATAGCTTTGTTTCGCTTTTGTGTATGAATGAGACCAGAGTCGTGTGTTGCTTTGTAACTTGCTGTTCAATGCACCACCCTGCCTTGGGGATCTACTCAAGGTAGCGGAGACAGCCCTAACTTCCCTTCGGAGCCCTGCAGGGCTCCACCACCACCCCACAGGGGGACATTCAGATCGATCCAGTTTAGTTTCTCAGAGAAGGATGCTGCAAACATCAGGCTTTGGCAGCCACTGGGGTTTTTATTTCACACCCACGGGTCCCTGCTCTGCTGTCACAAATGTGGAGCTAGGGGAGGGCCCTTCTCGCCTACTCCTCAGGGGACTGCAGACCCTTCCCCAGGGCAGTGGGAGACAGGAAGCTGAGGTTTCTCTGCTTCCCTGCCCACTTTCTCCTCGCCTTCCTTCCTCTCGGTGCCTTTGTCATGGCTCTTTGTCACCTACACGACAGGCAGAGGGAAAACCTATTCCCCCAGACCAGACTTCCTTCTTCCTGTACTGGGCTCTGCCCCAACCAGCAGGCAGCCAAGCAGAGGGGCACATCTGGGGACAGCTGGACTGTCAGGATGGGCATGATGACCCTCCTCAAAAGAGCGGAGGCAGAGACTGGGAAGACCACCCACCTGATCAACCTCAGCCCCCCTCACCCTGCTCCTGAAGAGCCTGAGGGCCCATCGCAGGAATGGGCTCCTCCTGGATTCGGGCTTAGGACAGCCAGTCCTGCACTGCCTCCTCTATCAGCAAGTGCTGTCGCCATTGCCGGCTCATGCTCAGCCTGCCCTTTAGGGTTACGGGCATGCTTATGGCCGAAATGTGTCTTGTATCCCTGGCCCGGAGAGCTAGCATATTCACCAACACCTCAACTGAGCAAAAACCAACTGCATGTCAGGTGCTGTGCCAGCTGACAGGGACACAACAGGGAGCTGAAAAAGCCAACCCTTTTCCTCTCAGGGTTGAATATCTGTTGAATGAATGAATGGATGCTGCATGAATGAATTAAGACCTGCATCTGCCGTTTCAAGAATCTCATTGCAACTACACCTTTCCTCTACTCCATTCATTCAGCTGTAAAATGGACAGAGTAAACCCTGCTTCATTTGCTATTATGAAGATCAAATGATCAGTCCACAGAGTTTATCTAAATGTGGCCATGTATCAGGATTCCCTAGGCTCTCATTAAAAATACTGATTCCTGGGCCCCTTTCAGAGCTGCTGCATCAGAAAGGCCCTGAATCTGAGTGTTTAACAAGGCCCCTGGGCATTCAGGTCATTGGAGGAAGATTTTAGCAGGATCGCTGCCCCAACTCACTGGACTCTTTTCTCCCCATCCCACCTGCCAGCCCCAGCCACCCTCCACTCACCCCTGGGGACCGTTCTCAGAGCAGGCCTGACTCAGTCACGCCTGTATTGAAATCTTTCCTCTTGTCCTCAGGGCAGAGTCCCTGCTCTCAGAACTCCACAAAAGTGCCAGACCTCTTTCCCTACCAGGCCTTTGCCTGAGCTGTCCCTCCTGCCTGGAACACTCCCCTCCACTCCTTGGGCTACACTACCCCTGGTCTTGGATCACATGTAACCCCGTATATACCTCCCATTCACTGAGGCTAAGCCCCTCACCATGTTCCCCCACAGCACTTCCCTTCTGGTATACACAAGACTTAGAGCACCTGAGTCACCCCCTCAGGATGGAGACCATATCGGAGTGATAATCCCTACACATGGCAGGATGGGAGAGCTCAGTAAGTCCATTCCCTCCTTTTTCCTTCTGTCTTCCAACAGAATGCCCCCTATGAAGCCCGGGCCGATGGTGGGTCTGGAGGCCAACACAAGACGGAAGGGGAGGAGAAAGGGCCGGTGCCCTGCTGCCCCAGGGATTCCCTCCAGAAGCCTGGATGTGCATTCAGCACATCCCTGGTCTGCCCGTCCTACCTGCTCGGTGGCCCAGCTCCATAGCCTCTTGCTGTGGGACAGGCAATTCCAAGCTTAGTCCTGTAAACAAAGCGCCACGTTTCATCGTCTCAGATGACACACAGAGTCTCTGTGAACAAGGATGAGCTGGGAGCTGAACAGGAAGGCCTGTGGCTGTCTGCCCGCCCCGATCAGAGGTTCCTAAGCTGCTCCTGGTGCCCTCTGGCACTGCCCAGACCCATGGAGCCTCTGCCCCATTCACTCATCACCCCTGGCACACGGGCTTCCTCCTGGACTTCTGCAGCCTCTGCCCTCTCTGAAAAGCCCTGGCCACCCCCACCCCACCCCACCAGTCCTCAAAGACCTTTCTCAAGCAGCCTTGGGACCCTGGGCTCCTTCTACTCCTTCATAATCTTTTCATCTCCTCCTCCTCTTCTCCCCTATCACCACCACCCTAGGAGACCCTAGCAGGCCCCTGGCTGTGAAGCCCATTGCCCCAGCCCCCAGCCTGGCAACCATCTGTCTTCCTGCAAATAGGATTGTATCCATTTGCTGACTGCTCATTCATGGTCAGGGAAGGGAGGCAGCTTAGCCACCACGAAGAAGAGACAAGAGCAGGAACTCATACTTTGCTCTGGTGTAAACTACGTCTTCTCTCTAAGGCCTTTGGGTCAAATCAGAGGGGTGGCTTCAAAAGCTGCTGCAGCTTTCATGTTTGTGTTCCATTTTCTCGTGTGATCTTTTTCTTTTTTCTTTCTTCCTGTCTTTTCTTTTTTTTCTTTTTTTTTTTTTTTGAGACAGGGTCTTACTTACTCTGTTACCCAGGCTGGAGTGCAGTGGTGCAATCTCAGCTCACTGCAACCTCCGCCTCCCAAGTTCAAGTGATTCTCCCATCTCAGCCTCCCAAGTAGCTGGGATTACAGGTGTTGTGCTACCACACCTGGCTAATTTTTGTATTTTTAGTAGAGATGGGGTTTCGCCATGTTGACCAGGCTGATCTCTAACTCCTGGCCTCAAGTGATCCACCCGCCTTGGCCTCCCAAAGTGCTGGGATTACAGGTGTGAGCCACCACACCTGGCCTGTGACTTCAGTTTTGTTTGCTCTCTTTCCCTGGCTCTCCTTGGTTTGCTCATTCTGATGACAGCAAATGCCATGTTTTGAGCTGCCCTATAGAGCAGCCCATGAAGCAAGAAACTGAGGGTGACTTCTGGCCAAAAGCTCATAAGGAATAGAAGCCCTGAGTTCAACAGTCTTTGAAGAACTGAATGAATCCTGACACCTGAATGAACTTGAAAGTGGATCCTTCCCCAATTGAGCCTTGATATGAGAACACAGCCTGGATGACACTTTCATTACAGCCTGTGGGATACCTGGGCCAGAGGACCCAGCCAAGTCAGGATCCTGACTCCTATAAATTCTGAGATCATAAATTTGTACTGTTTTAAACATGCAGTGTCAAGCTTCTAAGCTTTATGGTCACTTGTTATGCAGCAATACATAGCTAATACATATTTTGGTACTAAGAGTGGGGTGTTGCTATAACAAATACTTAAAATTTTGGGACTGAATTTGGAACCAAGCAGTGGTCAGAGTCTATAAGGAATTTGAGAAGCATGATAGAAAAAGCCTAAATCACCTTAAACAGTTTTTTTTTTTTTTCAGGAAAAATCTGGAGTTGGAAGATGCTGCCAGTGAGGGCCCAAATGGAAGTGAGGAATACATTACTAGAAATAGTGGAAGAAAGACCCTTGTTATGTAGTGGCAGAAACAGTGACACTGTCATCTGCAGTTATGTGACTAATGAACTGAGTGATTTAGCTAAAGAGTTCCAAAGAAAAGATTGTAGTTTCCTCTTAGTTTCTTCTTGCTGCTTGTAGTGAAATGTGAGAGGAAGGTGATGAAATGAAGAAGGGACTGTTAAACAAAAAGATGCCAGTACTTAATGGTTCTGAAGTTTCATCCTCTCCAGATCCCAAAAGATGCTAAAATTAAGAAATGGCTTCAGAATACTGGAAAGTGTGCCCAAGAGTGTGACTGTGCGACTTCTTGTTAAAACTTCAGAAAGATCAAAGGATCAGGGTATTACTCTGTCACACAAAGGGTGCTTTAAAGAGATTAAAGAGATGCCTGATATATCCTCTTAACAGAACCATAGGACCTCTAGGAAGCTTAAGGATCCTCAACAGGAGCCCCAGTTAAAAAGGGGTGTGACTTTTGTTCAACGGAGTGAACCCCTGTAAGTTTTACCGTTGAGAAAATAACATCAGCAAAATGTTGGCAGCTTGGGGTAAAAGGGATAGAAGCAGTACAAAATGAAAAGATACCATTGAACAAAAAATAAAAATAAAAAAGGCAAGTCAGAGAGTGGAAGCAAGAGTCTAGAAGGCAGAGCTGAGAGCCATGGAGAATTATTCCCGGCCTTGAAACCTAATCAAGGAACGTCCAACATTTGTGTGGCTGGATTTCAAAACTGCTATGGACCATTGACTCCATGTCTCCATTTTCCTCAATTTTGAATAGGAATGTCACTAGCTCTTATCCTATGCCTATCACATCATTGTATGTTAGGTGTGCTCAGGGCAAATTACTTAGTTTCACAGATCTATGATGGAGAATAATTGAATTTGAGAAGCTGTACTTAAGGAACAACACTGGAGAAGCCTCAGCCACACCTGAAGCTGATTTATATGACCAGATTCTAGCTTTTAAACTGATGCTTTAATAGGATGAGAATTTTAAAGATCTTAGGAGAGGATGAATGTATTTTGCATGTGGAAGGGATGTACATTATTGGGGGCCAGAGGGCAGACAGTGGTAGGCAGTTGACATGGCTCCCAATGATCCGTTTCTTGGTATAATTCTCTCTCCTTTAGTGTGGACTGGACATAGTGATGAATCTGGCAAAAATGAGGGATGTCGCATCCATGATGAACTTATAAGAGACTACGACTTCTGTCTTATTCACACACTCTCTGCAGCTCTCCTCAGCTCATCTTCTCTGACGGAAGCCAGTTTCCCTGTTGTGAGCTGCCCTATGGAGAGGTCCACAGGGCAAGGAACTCCAGAGGAGCTGGATCCTGCCATGTGAATGGGTTCCTTCTCTGGTCGAGCTTTGAGATGAGACTAGAGACCCAAGCAACACCTTGATTGCAGCCTGTGCTGCAATTGAGAGACCCTGATTGAGAGACCCTGGGACAGAAAAATCACCAACACTCCACCGGTATTCCCAACTCACAGAAACTGCGAGATAGTAAATGTTGTCTTAAGCCCACTAAGTTTTGGGGTGATTTGTTATGCAGCAAGAGATAACTAACACAAGTCCATGTCAAGCATTCTCACATCTGGTAAATTAGTCTGGTCTTCACAAATACCCAGTAAAGTGTTCAGAGACACTACTAACTTATCTTCTTTCACAGATGGAGAAAATGAGGCTCCAAAAAGACACAGGACTTCACCAGGTGGGGCTAAAATTAAATTGCACGTTTTCAAGCTAGGTGAAGTTCAAGTTATCTCCTTCAAGTTGTCTTTCTCCTCCTATCCCCATCCCCCATCCCCAGCCACCCACCTGACGTGCCCACAGCAGCTCTGTATGTCCCAGTGCACTGCCAATCCACAGCAGTCTGGATGGGCTACAATAGAAGTGTGGACTCACTTCCAGTTTCTGACCTGGAGAGAGAGAACCCAAGAGACTTTGGTCAAAGAGGGCGGGAAGGTAGTTCCAGTCTAGGCAGTCTTCACTCACAAGCAACTCTGAATGGGGAAAAGGAAGATGAAACCCCATGTCCTGGAAGAACCCTGGCCCTTCATAAGTCTCTGCCTCACCTCTCCAATCTCTTTGATAACAACGGGAAACACATGAACCACACTGATGTGTGCTGAAGCCCAGGAGTGCAGAACCCCGCTGCAGAACTACTGGTGAAGACCAATGGATGGTTGCTGGGAAGTGGCCTCCCCCAGATGTTCATTGGAGTTGCCATGGTGATCACTATACACAGGGCTCTGTTACCTCAGAGGGCTGATGGGCCCACCCCTAGGGAAAAGAGGCCAGGAGAAAGCCAGGACTGAGGAGGCAGGAGGGGCTTCATGTATTGTTCACTCTCTCATCCACTGGAGAATGTCAGTTGAGCCCCCACTACTTGCCAGGTGTGCCAGGCACAGGGGGCTCAGATGCTACCAAGTGCAAAAGACGTTCTTGGGAGTTCAAAGCACTAAGTAGAGAGAAGAAGTAGTTCTGTGTAGGAAAAAAGAGGAAGGACTTATGAAAGAGCCATTTGAGTTGGATCTTGAAGGATGCGTAGGAGCTTAACAGTTTCGAAGGGATGAAAATATTAAAGGCATGAATGTGTGTAACAGCATAAATGTAGATCAAGGTCAATGGGAAAGGAGAAAGATGCATCTGGAGCTGTCTGATTTGGATTCCCAGGAATCAGGGACCTGGGAGGAAAACTCAAGCAAGAATGGAACAGCGAGAGTCCCCTCTCCTATTCCTGAATAACAAGGGCTACAGAAGGAGATCAACAAAATTAAGTGACTTCTTTTCTGCAGAGAAAAAGGAGGCAGAAGTCATTGGTGCCAGCACTGGCCCATTCCTGCCTGGCTGTTGCTCAGCCTGGACAAAGAGTAGGTATAGTGAATGCCTCCTGCAAGCCCAGCCTTTCAGGATTTCCCCAGGAAACAGAGAGTGCTGTGGTTAAACTTGGAGTCCCCAGAATCTGGGCCTGTCACTTATTAGATAAGAGACTAGCCAAGTCCTTTAGCTGAACTTCCTTCATATGTGAAACAGATATCACCCAACACTAAAGATAAGGGTGATGGGTGAATAAAACAATTTTTTGCAAAATGTAGCACATTGCCTTGCACAGAGAGAGACATCACAAAACTCTAAGCTACTTCCACAAGCAACCCATCAGCAAGTCCTTCAGAGTACACTAGACTTGGATGCCTTCATCCACCTCCACAACTCCCCCCACTCCCTGGTCCAAGCCACCCCCATCTCTTGCCTAAGTATTATCTATTGCTGCATGACAATCTTGCCATAAACTTCGAAGCTTAACATACAACTGTTATCTCACAGTTTCTTTGGGTCGGGCGTCTACTCATGGCTTAGCTGAGTTCTCTGCGTTGGGGTCTTAGCAGGCTACAATCCAAGTATTGGCCAGGGCTGCAGTCTCATCTGAGGTTCCACTGGGGAAGAATATGCTTCCAAGCTCATGTGGCTGTGGGAGGATACAGTTCCTTGCAGTCTGTTAGACTGAGGGTCTCAGGCTCTCTGGCTGTCAGCCAGAGGCTATCCCCAGTTCCTTGTTCTGTGGGCCCCCCAACATGACACTGACTTCATCAAAGCCAGCAAAGAGGGGGTCCCCTTGCAAGATGGGGCATTACAATACTGTGTACCATAATCACAGAAGTGGCATCCATCACCTTTGCCGTAGGCTGTCGGTTAAAAGTAAGTCACGGGTCCCACCCTCAGTGAAAGGGAGAGGGCGACTCAGGGCATGAACGTGATGGGGCAGATAATATGGGGACCACCCTGGAGTCCACCGTATCCTCTGACAGTCTTCTCACTCAACAGCCCAGCAATCCTATTAAGACCTATGTTCGATCATATGTCACCCCTCTAATCAAAACCTTCCAGCTCAACCACAGTAAAAGCTGACATCCTCCCATTTATCTGCAAGGCCCTACCCAACGTGGCCACCATTCTTCTCTGACTTCTGCTCCTCTCACTTTCTCAAGTGCCCCCTGGGTCCCTGCCATGCGAGGCTCTGCTGTATTTTGGGCACACCAAGCACAGGCCCTCCTCGGGGCCTTTGCACGGGCTGTTCCCTCTCCTCTCCTGCAACTTCCTTCCCCCACATGCCTACATGGCTTGCCTCTTCACCTCCTTCAAGACTCTGCTCGCCTTCCCAGACCACCTTTTCTTAAAAAGCATCCCAACCCACCCCACACTCCCTACGCCTCTTTTCCAACCTTTTCTACCATTGCACCTTATCGCCATCTGACATACTGTGTATAGTTGCTTCTTCTTCCCACAGCAGGATCTGAACCACATATGAGATGGGAAGAGGACTGTTTTGTTAGTGGCATGGAAGTGAGAGGGGTCAGCCCTCCAGACTACCAGTCTCTCCACTACAGATCCCACCGGCCTCAGCATTCAGCCCCATCACCCAATCTGCCAGCCCCAAAACCAACCTCCTCAGCATCTCCTGAGCACCTATTTGCCCCAATGCCAAGCCAAGGACAGACTTGGTCTCCGGCCCTCCAGGATCCTGTCTTCACTGGGAAGGCTGGATAGTGGGGAACCAGGAGTCCCCAGTAGGTAGGGCCCGGAATTCTTCTTGCAACCCCAAAGGAGGTCTAAGAGAGGCTGTTTCTGGGAAACTCGAAATGCAGCCACATGGGGCCAAGCTACCAGGTTGCTTTCTTCTGCCGTGGCTTCCTGATTCACCTGCCAGAACCTGGACCTTCTCCCAGGGCCAAAGCTCTTTCTCCAGCCCCTCCCGCCACTGCTCCCCAGGGGGTCTTACTCTGAGCCAGGAAAGGTGCTCGAGACAGAGGCCACCTTCCTTTCACCTGCTCCTGAGCATGGCCTCTTCTGAGAGGCCCTGGGGCTGTGTGACACCTCTATGGACATACTGGGAAAGCCAGCCGTCCCCCCGCCCCTACCCAGGAGGCTGGGGCTACAGCAGCCGGGACTTCAGCTCTCTGGCTTTCTGGTTCCCTTCCCACCTGCCTTCCTGGTAGGACCCAGCGTGCTCTGGGACAGAGTCCACCTGGCATGGGACAGCAGGAGGCTGTTTCTGCCAAAACTGGGTGAAAGTGGTGTCCTCGGTATGGCTTCCCCAGCCAGAGGGGCTATGGTGGTCTCTGGCCTTGGTGGAGTCTCCGGAGTTTGAAAGACGTGGAAGTTTGGGGGCAAGGATGGAACCCAGAGAGAGGCAGGCAAACACACTACTCAGAAAAGGCAAAGTTTATTCCAGTGTTGACAGAGAGAGGGTGAGCCTTGCACAGCAATTCTAAAAACATGTCAATCTCCTTCACCTAAGAGGTAAGAACCGGCTGCAAGTCATGGGGTCACTAAACCGGCTGCAGTTACAGTAAGCAGGAGAGGTCACGGCTCAGGCCTTCTCAGACTTTCCCTGGGACACACGGCTCTCTGGGGGGGCCCGGCGAAACCACTCGGACCAGGAGCCATCGTACACGGCCACATCAGGCTTGCCGCAGAGGTAGGCAGCCAAGGCCACATGGCAGGCGGTGACTCCCTTGCGGCACGTGGCAATGAGAGGCTGCGAGAGATCCACCTTCTTGGTCTGGAACAGAGCACGGAGCTCTTCGGGGCCCTTCTCGAAGCCATCCTCAGTCAGGAAGTCCATGAAAGGCATGTTGACGGCGCCACGGATATGGCCCGAGTCCAGTCCTGGGCAGGGCAGAGGACACAGGTTAGGGGATGTATGAGGGGTGGGGACTAATGGAGCCTGGAGGATTCCATCAGCTGTAGCTGGAAGGATAGATAGCTTTGCAAATAAAAATAACTTCTTTGCTCTGCTTGGAGCTCAATTTATTCCCAGCCCCACCTACTATCATTTCTCATGACTTAAGATGCCTGCAACTCCTCCCCTAACACCTGTCTTGAAGTAGAGATGCCCAAAAGCACACTTGCTTGAGAGGACAGCGGCATGAGTCTCAGCTCCACTAACCTTTACCTTGGGCAAATCATTTCACTTCTCTGAACCTCAGTTTTCTCATCTGTAAAATGGGCTCAGTGGTACATACATAACTCACAGCCATGTTGAGAAGAGCAAATGGGACAACTTATTGCAAATGCTATGTGCTGAGAACACAGCGGGTGAAAGGTAGAGACATAGCAAGGCCCTCTGGGAGATTCCAGTCTAACAAGAAAGACAGATGCTAAACAGATAACCACATAACTAATCAGATATGTCACCCCATTTTACAGATGAATCCGCTGAGGCTTGGCAAAACAACACGGCTCACCTAAGGCCACACAGAAAGACGAAGGCAGACCCAGGATTACATCGGGGCCTCTGGTTTTCTGTTAAGCACACAGTTGCAGAAAGAGCAAGTGACCTGGTGTCAGACGTAAGGTCAAATCCCCCTGGAGCAAGTTATGTCAGCTCTCTGAGCCTCAGTTTCTCCATAGGAAAAATGGAAATGAGAGTATCCACTGGGTATTGGCTGCTGTACGGAGCGGGTGGCACAAGGAAAGCGCTGGCTTTGGAGCCTGGCCCACCCACCCTGCCATGCTGCGCCCCCAGGCACTTCACCACCTACGGAGGGTGTAGGGGGAGAATAGGGACAGTGTGGGCCTTTTTGGTCCCCTCTAAGAACTTGGATGGAAGCAGAGTGGAGGGACTAGGCTGGCTCTAGGGTCCTTTCTGGAACTGTCTCAGTACCCAGTGAGGGCCCTCGGCCAAATCTGACTTCAGAAGAGCCAGGAATTGGGGCAAAGGGGAAGGCCATGGCCAGAGCTGGTGCCACCCACAGGGTGAGGCCACAGGCCAATCTCACACATGCCCCAGGCCACTCCTGTCTTCCTCGAGCAGCCCACACCCTGGCAGGGGTGGGGGCTCTATGGTTGGCCCCACTCCCAGTGCCCAATCTGCACTCTGGCCTGACACACACATATCTCCATCTCTTTGAGCCCTCCTTGCTCCCCAAATCCCCACCCCCATTCAACCTGGATTATGGGACAGGGCAGGAACAGGGTGGCAGGAGTGGGAGGGGAAGGATCTGACTAGTGTGGCCAAGGCACATACTGGGGTTGGGTACAGCCAAGCAGGCCCTGAACCTCCGAGCCTCAGTCTCCCTCCTGCAGAACGGGGACAAAACCCCACCTAGGTCGGATGCGGTGGCTCACGCCTGTAGTCCCAGCACTTTGGGAGGCCAAGGTGGGTGGATCACGAGGTCAGTTCAAGACCAGCCTGGTCAACATGGTGAAACCCCGTCTCTACTAAAGATATAAAAAATTAGCCAGGTATGGTGGCATGCACCTGTAATCCCAGCTACTCGGGAGGCTGAGGGAGGAGAAACGCTTGAACCTGTGAGGCGGAGGTTGTAGTGAGCCGAGATCACCCCATTGCACTGCAGCCTAGGCAGCAAGAGTGAGACTCCGTCTCAAAAAAAAAAAAAAAAAAAAAAAGTAAACCTCACCCACCGGACAGGTGTGTGGGGAAGTCTAACTACTGCAGCTAAAAGCACCCAGTGACCCTGGCAGGCACACGATTCGGTACATCATCACACCAGCTATGTCCCGATCCTTTCACCCTGGGGCCAAAGAGGATTCCAAAATCTATTAGTACAAGTCGAGTTTGATTGGCAGTGGTGTTTACAATCAACTGTCACCAGTTACAGATTTCTTTCTTCCTTCTCCACTCCCACTGCTTCATTTGAATAGCCTGAAAATCAAGTAGAAAGGCCAGGCATGGTGGCTCATATCTGTAATCCCAGCACTTTGGGAGGCCCAGATGGAAGGATTGCTTGAGCCCAGGAGTTGGGTAACATAGCAAGGCCCCATATCTATAGAAAAAAAAAAAAATGAGCCAGGCGTGGTGGCATGCACCTGTAGTCCCAGCTACTTGAGAGGCTGAGGTAGGAGGATCACTTGAGCCCAGGAGGCTGCAGTGAGCTGTGATCATGCCACTCCAGCCTGGGTGATAGAGCAAGACTCTATCTCAAAAATATAATAATAATGAATTAAAAAAGAAAGTTTGATTGCATATAATGTATAAAATTACAGCAATTTCTTCCTGTTGTGTTTCACCTGCTTTGCCTGGAAACTTGAATCTAAGATGTGTGCCCACCCTACCAACGAGGAACAATGGATCAGCTGGCATCGAGGGCATTCTTTCCCAAGAAACCCAGCTTTAAAATGTTTCCATAGTGGGCTGGATTGAAGTGCATTTGAAAGCACAACGGGTTGAATCCTGTTTTGTTTTGTTGTCCCCATCCCTGATGACACAGCCCTACTGTGTTCTTCTGATTACATAAAGGGCACCCCTTCTGAGTAAAGATGAAGTCAGGGAGTTTCTGTAGAGCGGGCCTCCCGCACTGGGCCAGCTGGACGGGGTGAAGCGAGGGGAGCTCAGGGCCTGTCTGGGGCATTTAAATGAACTGTGGGAAGGGCTGAGATGAACCTGGGCCAGAGAACTTTCAAGAACAGCCAGTTTGGCTGGACGCAGTGGCTCACGCCTGTAATCCCAGTACTTTGGGAGGCCGAGGTAGGCGGATCACGAAGTCAGGAGATCGAGACCATCCTGGCTAACACGGTGAAACCCCGTCTCTACTAAAAATGCAAAAAAAAAAAAAAATTTAGCCAGGTGTGGTGGTGGGCCTGTAGTCCCAGCTACTCGGGAGGCTGAGGCAGGAGAATGGCGTGAACCCGGAAGGCGGAGCTTAAAGTGAGCCAAGATCGCACCACTACACTCCAGCCTGGGTGACAGAGTGAGACTCCGTCACAAAAAAAAAAAAAAAAAAAGAATAGCCAGTTGGTGGAAAGGCACATTGGGCCAGAAAGCAGAGGCTCCCGTGTTTCTCTTCCCAAGTCTAGCTGAAGGCTTCTGGCTCTCCCTGCCCCCAGCAGGCATGCCCCCATTCCCATAACCTGCAGCACCAGGTACTTGACAGCAGGTGCTCTCAAGAACTTTATCCTCCTCAATCCTCACAAAGCAGGGGAGATTATTCTCTCAGCATTGCTGGGGAACCCAGGCTCAGAGAGGTGAAGTCACTTGCCTCAGGACACACAGCAAAGGTAAGTGAAGTCTGATTCGTCTGCCCCCAATGCCTGTGTTCTTTGACCACCCTGAGCCTCCCTGGAAAAGGAGACCGAGGCTGGGGAATGGATGAGATGACCTCTCGTGCTCAACTACTTGAGTTAACATCCCTCAGGCCACTGGTAGGTGTGGATTTTTAAGGCCAAGAAAAGCTGTCTGGCCCTTTCTCCTTTCACTAAGGAATCCAGAGCAGGCAGCCCCAGAAGGCAACCCCTTAACCCTGGCCAGGAAGAGGCAGCCCCACACCTTCCCTCCTCCCTCAGCCAAGCTCCCAGCCCTGGGAGGGAGAGATAGGTAGAGTGGATTTTCAGTCCCATACAGCAGCCCGGGAGCCACACCATGGAGCCATGACCTTTCCCTCAGCCTCTGGGTTTGCTTACAGCTCACCCCACCCACAGCAGTAGCCTTGGGAAACAGCCCCAACTTGAAGCCTGCCGACCTGGGGTCAAGTCCCAGCCACTTTGCCTTAACAGAGAAGCCCTTTCCTTGTCCCCACCCACAAAGTGGGAAGCCTACCTAACCCTGCCTGCCTCCTCTTGCAGAGCTGCTGTAGGTGTCCAGAAGAGACTATTATAAAAAGTGTTCTGTAAATAAAAGTGCTCATTAGGGGGTTGATACCCTCCTCCCTTCTTCACCCTCACTCCCTCCAAGAAGGGAGGCAAAGAAAATTAAGTCGATAAAGAAACTGGGCTGGATAAACTCCTACTCTGCCTCTCTCACTTCCTCCAGCCCCCTTCTCAGGTGAGCAGCGCTCCTTTCATGAAGAACAGTCAGCGGTGAAGGCACTAGCCTGAGGCTACACATCAGTATCACACCTGGATGGAACCCCAGGTCTGGCTGACTCCAGGACTAAGGGCTTGTGGAGGCACAAAACTACATCCAAAGAGGAAGGCGCTTGCCTTCTCACTTCCTGAGAAGGAAGTGGCCACCAGATATCTAAGCTCTGCATCCCACTCCATTTGGGGTCATTCCTTCCAGAGATGACCAGGGCCAATGCCTGACCCCCAGGCCTGCCACCCCCATGCCCCTGTCATCTGGACCGCTGAACCTACGGGTGCCTCCCTGATCCCACACCAAGCTGGGAACCATAAACTTGGCAGAGCCTCATGTGCCTTTGTGTCCCCAAAATATCTTGTATGGGAGGCCAGCAAAGCCTTTTGGAGGAGGGGGTTGGGGCGGGAAGTGCCATACCCTCCTGGATTTGTATCGTTCCTTACCCTTCTCCAAATCCCTTTCCAGCCACTGCTACTTTTTTTTTTTTTTTTTTTTTTGAGACAGAGTCTTGCTCCGTTGCCCAGGCTGGAGTGCAGTGGTGGGATCTTGGCTCACCGCAACCTCCACCTCCTGGGTTCAAGCGATTCTCCTGCCTCAGCCTCCCAAGTAGCTAGGATTACAGGCGTGCACCACCACGCCTGGCTAATTTTTTAAAATTATTTTTAGTAGAGACGGGGTTTCACCATGTTGGTCAGGCTGGTCTCGAACTCCCGACCTCGTGATCGGCCCCCGCCCCCCCCACCGGTCTCCCAAGGTGCTGGGATTACAGGCGTGAGCCACCACGCCCGGCCGCCACTGCTACATTTAAACAAATGCATACTTCTGTGGGTAGGGCTGGCATGACTCTTCTCATTTTATGATAAGGAAACCCAGAGAGGCCAAGCAACTGGACTGAGGTCACCCCAAGGAGGAGTGGCTGAACTGAAATGAGAATCCATGTTCCCTGGTGCTCCTGAGGGAAACTGAAGGAGGTGTGAACAGGATTACAGAGGAGGAACTTCAGCATCCCGGGCCTTCAGGAGGCATTACCCACTGCAGGCCATTCTCCTCCTCTGAGCCTCATCTGTAAAATGGGTGAGGACATTGGAACTGGCACCTGCAAGCTGTCCCTTCCACTTATTTCTTAGGTTGCTTCAGGGCAGGCTGGGAAGCAGCAAGAGAACCAATTCCACTGATCCTCCCCCATGACAGCTTAAATCCCAAGGAGAAGAGGCATCTTGAACCAAGGCCAGGAGAGGGCTGCAGGCGTTCCCAGCCAGGATTCTCTGGGAGGTGCCAAATGAACTTGAATCTTCAACTCCAGACCTTCAGAGAGCAAGCAGGCAAGAAAAATATGGGGCCTAGAAAAAGCTGCGCTGGAAAGGGCAGAGACCCTGCTGTCCTGGCTCTGTCACTAACTAGCTATGCGGTCTTGGCCCCTGCCTCTGTGCACCTCAGTCTCCCCTCTGTCAGATGAGGTCACCGTTCAGGCCCTCCAGCTCTAAGAGTGTGCAAAACAGTTTTCCCAGCATTCTCTCTGTGGGAGGTACAGACAGGAAGAGATGTTTTTCAACAAGTCAGGCAAAATGTTGCACACGAGTTAGATTCTGTAGAGAAGGAGCTCTGACTGAGGAAAGAGCCACCAAGGAGGTGCCCAGAGACAAGAGAGGGCCCTGCTCCTGGAGATGGCCAGGCAGGGACTGGAGGGCACTCAGCAGGAGTGATGGCAGCGAGACTCCAGTCCTGCCTCTAGAAGAGGGAAGACCTCCGAGGTTCTCTCTGATTAGGAGGTTCTAGAACTCAGCATTTCCTCTTCTGAGGCTCCCCCCAGCCCTCAAGCAGTATCCAATCCACCTGGGCTTCCCTACCACAGGAGAGGAACTTCTGAGTCGCCTTCCTGGGGCAACCAGCAGAGGGGACTCCCTCCTGGCCCTGGGAAGTAGGGGTAGGGCAGCATGGGGTGCGTGCTGGTTTATACAGGTGCCTGGTTTGAAACAAGGCAGCATTGGATTCGAATCCTGGCTTCCACCACTTAATGTCCTGGCATCTCAGTCCCCCCACCCCCTGCTGCCAAAACAGGGGCATTGAGCCTTGTTCGCTGAGATAATGCGGTGCCAAGTGTCTGGCATGAAATGGCAGCTGCTGTTACAGCTCTGCGACAGGCTGCAGCTGCCTGGAAAGGTTATGGAACAGACGGCCTTTGCAAACAGCAGTCAGGGGCCCCAGGAGAGCTAGATTTGCGGAGAGGGGGATCCTGGGGGGAGGGACACTGTTGATGTCTATAAAGGTTTCTGCGGGACGAGAGAGGCCTGGAGAAGCTGGGTGTGTCCATGGGAGGTTTCTGTACAGCAATGCAAACGCTGGCTCAGGGGCATGACACCCTCAGGTATATCCTAGTACATGTGGGGCAGCTGGTGCCTGGGAGTGGAGGCGGTGGACATGTCACCAGTGACTTCTGCTGATGTCACTCCACACAGATGCTAGGTGGCTTCTTAGCACATGGCTATGAGGACACATTCTCGGGTCCTTGTGGATCCAAGCTGAAAAAGCCTTTAGGTTTGTCTCCACCTTCTGGTTTTATCGATGGAAAGACTGAGGCCTACCTGGGAGGATTGAAGGCATGGGACGGACCCTGGAGAGGGTCCCAGTCATCCTTACTCTCTATCCTTCCATGGGGCAATACTCCCCAGGGACCACCCAGCACTGGGACACCTACCTACTGCATCCGGCTCCGGCTCGGTGCCCAGGAACCGCCCTTGAGACCGTGAATCCACCAGCTGGAACCTCTTAGATTCAAGGTTCTCCAGCACCTGCTCGTAGGTCTTGAGCAGGGAGCGGTCCAGTGTGGCTTTGAAGACGGCCGGTTCTGGGCGTGAGGGCTCGGATGTCACCGGGTGGCCCTCCTTCAGCCAGTTCCGGAAGCCACCATTGAGCACTGATACGGTGCGGTGGCCAAACACACGGAACATCCACCAGACCCGGGGAGCATAGAAGCTGCCCAGGTGGTCACCATCATACACCACCACGTGCGTGTGGTTGCTGATGCCCAGGCGGCCCACATACTCGGCGAAGCCAGCCTCGCTGGGCAGCATCATCTCGTAGGGCGACGCCGTGTCCCGGCACTCTTCTATGTCAAAGAAAGAGGCGCCGGGTACGTGGCGCTCGAGGTACTCCTTGCGGGCCTCTCGGGTGCCTGGTGAGTACCAGGACGCGTCCAGCACCCGCAGGCCCGGCCCCAGCTTGCCAGTCCTGATGGACTCCGCCAGCCACTTGGTGGAGACCAGCGCCCGGTAGAGCACCTGATGAACCATGGCTTCAGCTCTGCGTGTCACCTGGCACGGGTGGGAACCAGGAAAGAGAGACAGGCGTGAGGAAGGAAGTCGGTGTGTTCAGTAGGGTGAGGCCTGGGAGAAGCTCTTTCTCCCTCCGCACTCCCCCGGGTTCCTTGTTTACAGCAAGCCAGCGGTGCTGGGGCGTGCAGCGGGATAAGTTTGCAGATTCCCTCTGGAAAGCCGGCCCCGCCCCTCCCAGCCGGCCCGGGGGCCCAGCGCAGAAGCGGGTGGGGCAAGAGTTTCCAAGGACTCCAGATAGGGGCGCTTCCTGGGGCGGGGATCTGGCTCCTAGAAGTTACAGTACTCGATCCCGCCGGGAAAGAGCAATGAAAGCATGCCCGGGATGGGGGGCGATGGCATCTTGGGCTTAGAATCCCCTTTCCTTCCAAGGCAGAGGGGGTGGGCGTACGGCGAGGAAGCTCCGCGGGCCGCGCACACGCTATCGCCTGTGGCCTCCCCAGGCAGCCCGAGCTCGCCCGTCTCCAGAGTGCCCGAGTCCGGCCCGCAGCTCGCTGCCCTCTGCCCTAGGTGGTTCAGGGGTTCCCGGGGCACCCCGTCCCACTCTCGCAACGCTATCCTTCCCCGGACAGCAGGTGGCCCGGCCGGCGGCCCAGGCGCCCGGCCGCCGCCCCCGCCCCGCACTCACTCGCCCCGGACGCCGCGCTGGCGCTCGCCCCGGCCCGCTGGAGAAGTTGGCCAGTTCAAACCCCCGGCCTCAGCTCCCCAGGCGGCGCGCACCATCGCGCCACCGCCAGAGGGGGAACCCTGCGCCGCCCGCCGCCATCCCGCGCCTCCCCCGCGCCGCCGCTTCGCGCCCGGCACCCGCCAACCTCGCGCGCGGGGCATCAGGGACCCGCGGGGGTCTGAGGGGGGACGCCGGGTGGCGCGGGGGCCGCGCGGGCCCGGGCTGGGCGGAGCGGGCGTACCCCCACTGCCCGGCTGGTGGAAGGCGCGGGCAGCAGCGGCTCCGAGTGGCCGCGGCAGTGGGCTGTGCCGGAGTCTCCTCCCTTTGGCCCGCTGCAGGTTGGTGGCGGGAGGAGGGGACAGCTGCGGGCGCGGGGAGGGGGCGCCGCGCCGCGGGGGCCATGGCGGAGCCACGAAGCCGGGAGTCCGAGACCCGGGTAACTGCCGCGGCGTGGCGGCTTGCCTTTCTGGAGGGGGAGGGAGTGGCTCTTTGGGGGTGCGCGGCGCGGGGCTCCCGCGCGGGACCTGGGCGGAAGAGGGGGCTTAGTCTAGGAGAGAAGGCGCGCCGCTACGTTGGCACTAAGGGTGACTGTCCGCTTGGGGCGGCCTGCCGGGTGGGGTCGTGGCGAGTGGCGGGTGGGGAGCCTTGGGTGGAAGTGGGTGACCTGGTGCCACCAAAGAAGGCGGGAGAGAGAGAGGAGGACAGGGAGACGAGACCCCGCTGACCCAGAGGCCCCAGGAAGAGACACTAGCCAATAACTTGTTAGTGAGTGAAAGGAACTAACATTGTCAAGGCCTGCTTGGTGTGGCACTTTGCTGGGTACTCCCGTGGTGTAACTTAGTTCCCACAATAACCCTGAGGAGTAGGCCAGAAACTTACTAAGACAGGAGAGAGCGGCAGAGCGAGTTGCTGGAGGACACACCCAGAGTTGAGGCCGGGCCTGATCCCTGGTCTGAAGCCCACGTGGTAACAGCTGCCTTTGTTTACCTGGCTCTTCCCTGAAGCCTCACGCTTTTTAAAAAATTGCCTGTTTTTAACTTAGCCCGTTTAATCATAAGTTGATGTAATTCAATTTTTAATAATAGCTGTGTTTAACAACCAGTTGGCAAAATTCCTGAAAAGCTCACCATGGGCTCTTGCAAACTGGGGGATGCCATTGCCCCTCCCTAGCTTTTGCAGAGGCTAGCCTGGAAGCTTTCCCTGTTCCCCAACCCCGAGCTTTGGTTTTGTTTTGTTTTTTGAGACAGGCTGTGGTTCTGTGGCCCAGACTGGAGTGCAGTGGCGCCATCTCAGCTCACCGCAACCTCCGCCTCCCAGGCTCAAGCCATCCTCCCACCTTAGCCTCCCGAGTAGATGGGACCACAGGCATGTGCCACCATTCCCGGCTAATTTTTAAATTTTTGGTAGAGATGGGGTTTCGCCATGCTGTCCAGGCTGGTCTTGAACTCCTGGGCTCAAGTGATCTGCCCATCTCAGCCTTCCAAAGTGCTGAGATTACAGGCATGAGCCACCATCCCTGGCCTCATCCCCCTTTTAAAAAAAAGGTTTTGTTCTAAAATGCTCACAGCAATCCTCAAAGCCTAGTGTCTGGTGGTTGGGGGAGGGGGTGGGCAGGAGGGACCAGGCTGGGGAGGTCCTAGAGGAGCGCCCAAGCTCTGCTCCTCAGGGGGTACCCTGGATCCAGCCTGTGGCTCACGCTTGCCTCAGTGCAGCTGTGTACCCTTCTGACATGAGCCTGAGGCGGTTATGTCCTGGGGTCCTCCACTCCCAGGGCACCCCTACCTACAGTGATCCCAGCTCCTGAATCACACAGGCACCTGGTTTCTACCTCTCCCTGACACCCACAGCCTGCCGTCACACCCTCCTTTATGGCCCACAGACCTTTGTGAGAAGTGCCAATCAAGCAGGCAGACTGGGGCAGGGTGACCTCAGATCTCTGAAGTCCCACCAAGCCCTGAAATTCTAAGATTTTAGATTTGCTGCTGTCAGTTCCAGGGCCACCAATGAGAGTAATGAAATAAATAATGCAATATTATTATTATTATTATTATTTTGAGATGGAGTCTCACTCTGTTGCCCAGGCTGGAGTGCAGTGGCATGATCTCGGCTCACTGCAACCTCTGCCTCCCAGGTTCAAGTGATTCTCCTGCCTCAGCCTCCCGGGTAGCTGGGACTACAGGCTCATGCCACCACGCCCAGCCAATTTTTGTATTTTTAGTAGAGATGAGGTTTCACCATGTTGGTCAGGCTGGTCTCGAACTCCTGACCTCATTATCTGCCTGCCTTGGCCTCCCAAAGTGCTGGGATTACAGATGTGAGCCACTGCGCCCGACCTAAACCGTTTTTAATGATTATTAAAACCAGCCAGATGTGGTGGTTGCCCCTCAACATTTATTGTTTAACCTTGGCTCTAAGAGGTGGGGGTGGGAAGCTCCATTATAAGGAACAGAAACCACCCAGAGACCCTACACACCCACCATCACACAACCAGTTAAGCAATGGAGTGGGGTTTACATTGATTTTGGGAGCTCTCTGGCTCCCAAACCAGGGCTCTTTCTACGGTAAATGGATGATTGGGTGAGGGAAACAAGGATCCTCAAGAATGGGGGACAGTGTTGGGGGGTGCACAGGGGCTGCTGTGGTTCCCACAATAGGGTTCCTCAGGAAGGAACCTGCAGCATCTGCCAGCACAGCGCCCCCTAGCTGTGCTGTAACGCAGATAATGGGGATCGCCCCTTAGCCAAACACCCCTTGGCAGCCTCCCTACCCTAAAGACCGTGCTGAGGCTTCCTGGGCCCCTGGAAAAGTCAGATTAGTCTGGACTTCCTCCTACTCCAGGAAGCCTTCCCACCTCTTCTGCTGCCACCCCAGGCAAAAATAGGGGCCCTCTGTGCTCAACACTGAATTCTAAACTGTCCTCAATTTGACTGTCTCTTGCCTGCAGCCTGACTTTTCCCCCCAGGGCTTGGCAAAGGCAAGAGTGCCTCGGTGTCCGGCACAAGGCCTGACCGCGTGGGTGAAGTAGGTCCCTAAAAGCCAGCTGCGGCGAGACTGTGGTGGTGGGTACAGGATGTCACCCTAGAACTCATTAGGCCCTGGTCATCATGGCACCTGGGGCAGGGGAAGTCCAGCCTGAGGGGTCAAATTCTGGCTGCAAATCCTGAGGCTGCCTCCTGTGACCACGGGCAAGGCACTTACTCTTCTAATTGCCAGTGGCCTCATTCATAAAGCAGGCATCCTAATACCTGCCCAAGGCTGCGGTGCTGAGCATGTGACCTGGCCCGCAGAGGCACTCGGTCCACAGATGTTGTTCTCTACCTGCCCCCTTCATTTCGCTGGCAGGATTGCATGCAATGGGTGTCAAGGTTGGGCCTCACACGGGATAAGTGAGAGCTGACCTGCAGCCCATACTCCACGCAGCCAGCCATGGGCCCTGGTGGGGGCTCAGCCTCTGCCTGGCAGAAGGGGCCCTCTCACCTTCACAACGGTGGCTTCCCAGCACAAAGGGCATAAAGTGTTTGGGGAGTCTACACCCAGGAAGGCTGTGGGCTGGCCTGGCAAGCTGGTGCACTATCTCTGATATGCAGGAAAGATGGAGAGGAGAGGGAGGGAGGTGCGAAGTCACTGTTGCTGCTGCTAGAAGGGCCAGAGAGAGCCCAGGCTGGACAGGCAAAACCTGGCCTCGCCAGACTCCCAGAGCCTGCACAGAGTGTGTGGCTGAGAAGTCCGGATTCTGGTGCCAGACCGACTGCCTAGTGAGAAGCCTGGCACCACCGGGTCAGGTTAGTGCACTTTTTCTTGTTTGTTTTTTGTTTTTGAGACAGAGTTTCGCTCTTGTCCCCCAGGCTGGATTGCAATGGCACGATCTCGGGTCACTGCAACCTCCGCCTCCTGGGTTCAAGCAGTTCTCCTGCCTCAGCCTCCCGAGTAGCTGGGATTACAGGTGCCCGCCACTAAGCCCGGCTAATTTTTTGTATTTTTAGTAGAGACAGGGTTTCACCATGTTGGCCAGGCTGGTCTCAAACTCCTGACCTCAGGTGATCCACCCGCCTCGGCCTTCCAAAGTGCTGGGATTACAGGCTTGAGCCACCACACCAGGCCAGGTTAGTGCACTTCTGTGAGCCTGAGTGTCCTCCTTGAAACGGTGACAATAATATACCAAGCCTCTTAAGATCACTCATTCAACACATACTGGAGAGTCTACTGTGTCAGGCATTGTTCTAGGATATTGTTAGGATTCAGTGGTACCCAGCAAGGACTCAGTAAATTCCAGCTACTGTTCCTATTAGGTCGCCAATATAAATGCTTGATAAGTGAATGAATGACTTCCATCTGGGACTTGGTTGCAAATAAAGCCGAGCTGCATCTTAGGGAGGGGTGAAGACTTTGTCCCTGTTTGTGCCTTGAAGCCAGCAGGGCCTTGCCCTAGGATACCTCCAGCCACCTTCCTGCCCAGCAAGTGGAGGTGAGGGGCGCGGCCTGGGGCTCTCCAGGAGGTCATGGTCATTGGGTCACTTGGAGCTTGTGTTTATATGAGGCCTGGCAGAGGGAGGCCCCTGGCCACCCACCTTTGTGCCCAGGTTCACCACCGCTGGTTTCTGCGTTCCCTGGACTCTGCCCTGCACGGGCCCCACCTCCCCCTCCGGCCCTCACCCATGATCCAGCCCCAGCCCCAGCCCCAACACCGGCCTCTCCCTGCTTCCCTCCTGACATCCTCCCTGTCGCCCAGGCCCGCAGCCCGAGTGTCGCCGCCATGGCTTTGCCACAGCTCTTCCGCGCGCTGGTGTCAGCGCAATGGGTGGCCGAGGCGCTGCGGGCCCCGCGCGCTGGGCAGCCCCTGCAGCTGCTGGACGCCTCCTGGTACTTGCCGAAGCTGGGGCGCGACGCGCGACGCGAGTTCGAGGAGCGCCACATCCCGGGCGCCGCCTTCTTCGACATCGACCAGTGCAGCGACCGCACCTCGCCCTACGACCACATGCTGCCCAGCGCCCAGCATTTCGCGGAGTACGCAGGCCGCCTGGGCGTGGGCGCGGCCACCCACGTCGTGATCTACGACGCCAGCGACCAGGGCCTCTACTCCGCCCCGCGCGTCTGGTGGATGTTCCGAGCCTTCGGCCACCGCTCCGTGTCACTGCTTGACGGCGGCCTTTGCCACTGGATGCGCCAGAACCTCCCGCTCAGCTCCGGCAAGAGCCAACCTGCTCCCGCCGAGTTCCGCGCTCAGCTCGACCCGGCCTTCATCAAGACCTACGAGGACATCAAGGAGAACCTGGAATCCCGGCGCTTCCAGGTGGTGGACTCCCGAGCCTCTGGCAGGTTCCGCGGCACCGAGCCCGAGCCCCGAGACGGTAACGCGGGGGAAGGGGGCAGGAGGTCGTCGGGGGCGCTGCCTCTACGCCCTGAGCAGTGCCCTGGACTTGACCTTCCTTTTATTTTTGTAATTTATCTTGCTTTCATTTCCTTTCCTTTTTTCTTTCTTTTCCTTTTTTCTTCCCTTTCCTTCCCTTCTTTCCCCTTTTTCCCTTCCGTTGCCTTCTTTTCACAGGATCTCGCAGTACCACCCAGGCTGGAGTGCGGTGGCACAATCATGGCTCACTGCAGCCTCAGCCTCCTGGGCTCAGGTGACCCTCCCCCGTCAGCCTGACCTTGCCTTTAAAGGCCACTGCATGAGGTGGGGAAGGAGATTGGACTTCCACTTGCCCTGGTGACTTTGTTTGTTAAGCAGAGCAATAATACTGGCCCTTCCCCTCCTGTGCTTTGGGCAGTGACTCTCCCTAGCTCATTGGGAGCCCTGGTTCCCAAACGGCTCTCACTCCAACACTAGAGGTGTGGGGGGTCACTGTGGAATGTTGGGGGGCAGGCCCCAGTATGAGAGAAAAACCCAGAGGGATGGTCCTGATCAGGGCTACCCATGCCCCTGAGGATGGTGGAATGAAGGCAGAGTCGGGGGCGCATAAAAGGAAAGTGTTTCCTAGGGGCCAAAGCTTGGAGAACTGAGGGTAGAAGGGGGATTAAACAGAAGTGGGTAGGGCAGAGCCTTCTGCCTCTGGGCTGGATTTCCTCAGGCAAGAAGCCCGTGGGTAAGCTCTGTATAATGCGAGGAGGGGTCCCCACAAAGCAGGCTGGTCAGTGGTCACACTGGTGTGAGTCTTTCAAACATCCGGTGTAAGTAGATACTGTCATCGCACAGAGGAGGAAATGGAGCCCTGCCCAAGGTCTCAAGAAACAACCCAGCCGGGATTCAGAGTCGGCAGCCTGCGCACTTAACAGCCATGAGCAACCAGGAACTCCCCAGTCCTTTCTCTTGTGCCTTCAAGAGTGCAAGAAACTGACCACCGCCCCTAGGGAGCTCCCTGAAGAGCATTCCCATGGCTACAGATTGGTTTGGAGCCGCTTGTTTTGGATGGCCTGAGGGCAAGGACTGTCCCTGCTCTTAATGGTCCTGAAGATTAGCTCAGTACCTGGCACAGAGTCGACGTTCCCGAGAGGTTTGGTGAATACAGAAGGTCCCTGTCGCATGGAATCCCGCAAAGCAATGTTGATGTTACCGGAACCATAGGAAACCGCTGATATCCAACCATTTTTGAACCTACACAGGTGTCAGTTTCATGTGGTTCAGCCTAATGAGAGCACCACCTTCATCCTGTTGGGTTCTCCATCTCAGCCCCAGGGGGATGAGCAACACAGGGGAGCTAGCTGGTGGTGCCAGACTGGGGTTCAGATCCCTGCCACATTTACATGGGCTTCGTGACACACGACGGGTCGTCTAATCTCTGAATCGCAGCTTCTGCCTGTGTAGAATGGGAGCAGTAACACAGAGCATAAAGGCATGGTAGGGGCAAGGAGAGCAAGTGTGTAAAGCACTCAGCTCCGGGTTTTCATGCACAAGTGTGCCGCACACTTGTGCCTGACACTTATTTCAGTTGCACTAGCTCATCTATAGAATGGGAGGTGATACACGCCTAGCAGGCTTGTTGTCAAAACAAACTAAGCTCAGTGCAGCTGGATCAGTGATGAATATCACTGTTGTCATCATTCCCACTCCACAGCCTGAGGCCTGGTCAAGTGCTCCTGTGATGTGCCACACCAGTCCAGCAGGCAGGGGAAACATGCCTTGCTTGGTGGGGTTCAAGGTGTAGGGATGGCCCTCCCTTTACAGTCACCACCCTGGGTTGAGAGTTTGTTCTTCTTCCTTGCTCTGGGCTGGTCTCTATGTGATATCTGACCAAGCCCGGTTTCTGTGTCTGTTAAGTGGGATGCATGACCCATTCCAGCCTCTCCACAGACTCGGGAGTGCTATCTCTATGCCAGGGTCTGATACTAGATACCGATACATGGGTCAGCAGCTCCCGTGGGAGTGTCACTCCACTGTGGAGGGAAACCAAGGCAGAAGCTAGACAAGAGTCTGAATGGCTCAGATTTGAATCATTAGGTTTTGAGGGGGAGTTTTGTTTGTTTTTGTTGTTGTTATTGTTGTTTTGAGACGGAGTTTCGCTCTTGTTGCCCAGGCTGCAGTGCAGTGGTGCGATCTCAGCTCACCACAACCTCCACCTCCTGGGTTCAAGTGATTCTCCTGCCTTAGCCTCCGGAGTAGCTGGGATTACAGGCATGTGCCACCATGCCTGGCTAATGTTTGTATTATTAGTAGAGATGGGATTTCTCCATGTTGGTCAGGCTGGTCTCGAACTCCCAACCTCAGGTAATCTGCCCCCCCTCAGCCTCCCAAAGTACTGGGATTACAGGCATGAGCCACCGTGTCTGGCCCAAGCATTAGTTGTGAAGGTTTATTTTGTTGCAAATCCCAGTCCTGCATGAAAATGGGAATGTTAGTAACCCCTGCCTCGAGGTGGGGCAGTGAAAACAAAAAACACCCTGGGAGTCTGCAGAGGTGTGGGCCTTTCCCATCCCATTCTTTCTGCTACAATCAAAATGATCTTTTAAAAATGGAAATCTAGGTTGGACAGGTTAACTCCTACCTATAATCCTCACACTTTGGAAGGCTGAGGTGGGAGGATCCCTTGAGCCCAGGAGTTCAAGACCATCCTGGATGTGATGGCAAGCCCCTTCTCAATAAAAAAAAAAAAAGTAACAGTAAAAAAGTAAACACAGAAGCCTGAGTTCCCCCTGCAGTCAGGTCAAAGCCCCCAAGTCTTACTCCAGGCCTGCTAAGGCGTTCCCATCCCCTTCGGCTTCCCCTTTGGGCCTCTGGCTCCTCACTGTCTGGGCTTTGAGACAATGACCTTTAACCCCTCCAAGCAACAGATGGTTCCCTCGCCTCTCAGATTCCCTCTGCCAGGGATGCTCTAGGCCTCCATCCACCTAGACCCCTTTATGTGACTGAATCCTACTCATCCTTCCGGGCATTCTCAGAGAAACTTCCTCCACCCACTGAGCCCCCAGCCAGTGTGGCGTGATGGTGGGAAGCATACACTTGCCTGGGTTTACTCCTCCCTGTCCTCTGCTAGCTTGCACAAGCTAGTCTTTGTACTTCATTCTCTTCATCTGTACAAAAGAGAAGATAATCATTTCTTTCCCAGAGAATTTTGGGATGGATTAAAGGAGAAACTATAGCTGACCATCTCTAAACAGTGCCTGGCACAAAGTAAGCATTCAGTAACATCAGCTATTGGCCAGGCAAGGTGGCCTACTCCTATATTCCCAGCACTTTGGGAGGCCGAGGCAGAAGGATTGCTTGAGGCCAGGAACTCAAGACCATCCTGAGCCACATAGTGAGACCCCATGTCTATAAAAACCAAATTAGGCCAGGCTCAGCGGTTCATGCCTGTAATCCCAGCACTTTGAGAGGCCAAGGCAGATGGATCACCTGAGGTCAGGAGTTCGAGACCACCCTGGCCAACATGGTGAAACCCCGTCTCTACTAAAAATACATAAATTAGCCAGGTGTGGTGGGTGCCTGTAATCCCAGCTACTCGGGAGGCTGAGGCAGGAGAATCACTTGAACCCAGGAGGTGGAGGTTGCAGTGAGCCAAGATCATGCCACTGCACTCCAGCCTGGATGACAAGAGCAAAACTCCATCTCAAAAAAAAAAAAAAAAGAAAATTAGCTGTGCATGGTGGCATGTGCCTCTAGTAGTCCCAGCCCCTCGGGGGGAAGCTGAGGCAGGAGGATTGCTTGAGCCCAGGAGGTTGAGGCTTCAATGAGCCATGATCATGCCACTGCACTTCAGCCTGGGCAACAAAATGAGACCCTGTCTCAGTAATAATAATATCAGCTATTGCTATTACTGGCATTATTTTTTTTTTTTACATGCCCCAGGCCACCCAGTAGGGCATTTTTGGAACACCCATTATGCTTGTAATTATTCAGTTGCCTGTCTGCCCTGCCAGATTAAAACTCCTTGCCTGCAGGTACTGCACGTTCTAGCTAAGCAGGGGTCTTGTTTATTGCTTTGCTGTCCCTAGGGTGCATAGTCAGGAGACCTTGGGGCCCAGTTCTTAGGTTCAAAGTTCAGTCAGCAATTTGCTAGATGCATTAGCCTTAGGTGGTACTTAACCTCGGCATCACCGTGTATAAAATGGGGGCTCCTCTAAACAGTGCTCAAGTTTTATGGTTGTGAGAATTAAATGAGATGGTGGATATAAAGGATTTAGCACCATGCTTGCATGGGATGCTCTCAATATCTCGAGTGCCACAAATACGAGGTACCATTCATAGCATCCTTCTATTTGTCCCCTCCTCCCTGCTCCCCTGCTGTAGGCATTGAACCTGGCCACATCCCGGGTACCGTGAACATCCCCTTCACAGACTTCCTGACCCAGGAGGGGCTGGAGAAGAGCCCTGAGGAGATCCGCCATCTGTTCCAGGAGAAGAAAGTGGACCTGTCTAAGCCACTGGTGGCCACATGTGGCTCTGGCGTCACGGCCTGCCACGTGGCACTAGGGGCCTACCTCTGCGGCAAGCCCGACGTGCCCATCTACGATGGCTCCTGGGTGGAGTGGTACATGCGCGCCCGGCCAGAGGATGTCATCTCAGAGGGCCGGGGGAAGACCTACTGAGGCTGGGCAGGACACAGGCGAGCTCGGGTGATGCCGGCCACCAGTAATGCCTGGCCTGGTAGCTCCGTCTCTGCTTTCACCAAGAGAGTGTTTCTTCGCTCAACTCAGGTGGCATTTGGGGTGACATCTCAAAGGCCAGGAACTCCATTGACTTGTTGGCTGCCAGTAGGGGCGGGAGGAAAGGCGGAGGCGGGCCCTGGAGGAGGGAGGCCACAACTCCGAGCTGCCCACCTGGTGCTGAGCTGGGACCCCACCTCCTTTCTGTTTTATTTTTGAGGAAATAAAATAACCAAGTGCTAAATCTTTGTAGCTCTGGGGCTGCCTCGGTTTTCTAAGGAGCCAGGGGTTCTGTCATGCCCAGCAAAGGTCACTCTGGGGAGCCTGAGGGTCTTGGAGATCCTGTCTCTGCCTTCCAAGCAGTGCTGGGGCCCCAGAGCTCCCCACTTCTGTGACCGGGCTAGCCCCTAGCAAGCTGTCCCTCATCCCATAATCCTGCGTGTTCTCCCTTCTGGCATCTGGGCTATTTAAGGTGAATTTTCCTGTGACATGTCTGTGGTCCCACCCAAAGCTACTCTCCCACCACCTGCCCTTCTAGCAGGTAAATAGTGCATCTCTTTTCCAGAAGATGGGTCCAGAGCTTAACAGGAGCCTATGCCATGCCAAGGAGGAATGTCCCAGCCCAGCTGGGATGTTCTAGGGAAGGGCTGAGCTGGGCTGAATTGGAGGAGAACCTGGCTGTAAACTCTGGAAGCTCACACTTGGGGGCTGGTCTCTGGAATTCCCGGAGTGGGTGGACCCAGGGAGTTTGATTCTTTCTGCTCAAGGAGAACATCTCTCCCATTTCCCAAGGATAGGGGCTCCATCCTCCTTGCCCAGGATTTATCCTTTGTGCAGAGGTGGACGTAGGTGTCTGAGAAGGCCCCAAACTCCCCCCTGCCCATCACGACCTGGATCACCCCTCCCCATCTTTCCAACCCCCAGGCACCATCTCAGCAGCGCAGGGGCAGTGTCCCGCCAGGCGGTACTGGGGAGAGCTGGAAGTTATCTTATTGACCCTTCCTTTGGAAACAAGACCAGAGAGGGGCAGTGACTTATCAAGGTCACACTGTGAATTTATGAAGAGCCAGGGCCAAATCCAGATTCCTTGACTCAGTTTACTCCTCTTTTCACCTGACTGTATCCCCTCAACTTCCCCCTGATGCTGAGTCATTTCCCAAGTCCGCAGGGATGGGAGAAATCGACACAGCGTAGAATCTTGGTTTTCCAAGTAAGAGCTCTAAAGTAACTCCCAACCTCTCAGAGCCTCAGTTTCCTCCCTTACAACATGGGAATCGTGTACTTCTGAAGAAGAGAACTCAGATGAGAGCCTTTCCAAGAGTTCACTGCAGACTCCCCGTTTTCCGCACTTGGGGTTCTCAGCCTCAGCGCTGCTGACATTTACACTGAATGATTCCTTGTCATGGGGGCCGTCCTGTGTGTTGGGGGATGCTTGGCCGCGTTTCTGGCCTTTGCCCACTAGATGCCAGTAACACTGCCCAGTTATGACAACCGAAAGTCTCCAGATGTGGCCAGATGTCCCCTGGGGGGCAAAAATCACCCCCAGTTAATAACCACTGCTCTAGGGGCAAATAACACAATTGACCACTGCAGTCAGGAACAGTGTAGACAGGGAACCCCAACATGGAGGGGCTCCCCGACTCCCCGTCATAAGCACCTTCTCCCAGAAGTGGAAGTGAAGCAGTTTAGACACTCCCCCCTTTCTGACCAGTCTCAGACAAGCTTTATTTTGCCTTCCTGGAATGGGTCTGCCCCTTTGAGGAGACAAGTTTGTCTGCAAACTTGTGAGGTTCTGATCCAGCTTCCAGTCCCAGCCACTCCACACAAGGCTGCCTGACCTTGGACATGCTGCCCAGCCGCTGCGGGCTTCCGTTTCTTTTTTTTTTTTACCCCCACCCCAAGATAGAGTTTGCTCTGTTGCCCAGGCTGGAGTGCAATGGCACGATCTCAGCTCCCTGAAACCTCTACCTCCCTGGTTCAAGCGATTCTCCTACCTCAGCCTCCCGAGTAGCTGGGATTACAGGCACTCACCACCACGCCTGGCTAATTTTTGTGTCTTTGGTAGAGACAGGGTTTCATCATGTTGCCCAGGCTGGTCTCACTCCTGACCTCGTGATCCGCCCGCCTCGGCCTCCCTAAGTGTCGGAATTACAGGCATGAGCCGCAGAGCCCAGACCCGTTTCTTCACCTTTAAAATGGGCACAATAGTACCTTCCTGGCCGGCACGGTGGCTCACGCCTGTAACCTCAACACTTTGGGAGGCATAGGTGGGAGGATCACTTGAACTCAGGAGTTCAAGACCAGCCTGGACAACATAGTGAGACCTCATCTGTATGCAAAAATAAGAAAAAAGATGAGCTGGGCAGAGTGGCATGTGCCTGTAGTCACAGCTACTTGGGAGGCTGAGGTGGGAAGATCGCTTGAGCCCAGGAGGTCAAGGCTGCAATGAGCTGTGATTACACCACTGCACTCCAGGCTGGGAGACAGAGCAAGATCGTATCTCAAAAGAAAAAAAAAAAAGAGTACCTTCCTGAGCAGTATGAGGATTACATGAGATAATCCATAGAAACTGTTTTGCTTGGTGCAGAGTAAACACCAAGTGTTTCCTCCCATTAGTTTTAAAGGAGTTTTACTTATTCAGCATGTTAAGTGCCTTCTGTGCTTCTGGCATTGGAGGAGAGAGAGTGACAAATAGAATTGTGTCCCAGCCCTCTCAAAGCTTCCAAACTAGGGAGAAGCTAGTCTTTTAGAGTACATTTCTAGAGAGAAGGGGGTGCTATGAAATGATCTATTTCACAACAGACTAATTTTACAGGTGGGAAAACAAACTCAGAGAGGTTCAGTGATTTGCCTCAGGGCACACAGCTAGTTTGCTGGAGGAACCTAACTGGAGTTAGAATTCTCCAGGGGAGGAGTTTCTCCAGCGGATCTTGCCTGCCACGGTTTTCCAGATTCCAGGATCAAGGTGAGAACAGAAACGCGTGAGAAGCTCAGGGAAGATGGCCACGTGTTTCTCAGCTCCACAGGGAAACCTTGAGCAGTGGAATTTAATCAATGGGTTTGGGTTAGGCACCCTTCCGCTACCCTAGTCCAACCTGCAGCAAGGAAACCAAGGCTGATCCCAGCCCGGGCTTTTTTCTCCTGGGAAGGTCCTCCTTGGGTCTGGACAGGCTCGGAAGTGACCTGCCTAGAGGTGGGCGATCTGGCTGCACCTTTCTAGGACTACAGAGCTTCAGTTTAACTTTGCAGGAGTTTGTTAGGAATGAACTAGACACACACCCTCCCCCCAGCTCCGTCCTGCCTCCTGCAAGCCTGAACTCTTAGAATAATTAACCACTCACTGCAGGATCCTGGCCTCTGCCAGGGCCCGCCGCACCCACCCTGTGTGTTCGAGGCAGGAACTTGCAACACTGAGCAACAAGAATGATGAAATTTTTATCCACTTGGCAAATATTTGCTCAGCGCCCCCTCTGTGTCAGGAACAGTTGGAAATGCGTTTCCCAACCTTGCCTAACCAGCTGCCCTGGAATGTTTTCCACTTCCTGGGTCATCGCCTCCAGAGATCAAAGCCCCCATCCACACAGTGGGCTGAGTATGGGTCCATGCAGTGATCTGGTCCTGGTGCTGTGGAATCAGCTTTGCACCAGGCCCCGGAAGGTCTGCGTTCCAGAGCCTTCCTGTTGGGGCCTCAGTCTTCTCATCTGAAAAACGGGAGCAAAATCAGTTCTGCCATGCCCAGTGTGGGTGTGATGTCACATCAGGTAAGGCTCAAAATGAAGTCAGATGTCACACCTACTGGAATAACCTCAGCTATATAAGCACAGTGGAGCTTTATTATCCTTAACTCATAGAGGATGAATCATTTGGGGGAAGATGAAATGTTGAAATATTCAGGTTAACGGAAAGTGTTATTTTAAGCACCTAAATTTTTTACCTATTAACCTAGTAGGGGTGGAACGTGGTAGGCTGATCTTGCCTGCACTTCCGGGGGCTTTGTTTGATCCCTTGATTGCACAGCGATACCTGCAGGCGCTCCTTGCCCCTCAACTGTCAGGATGTTGAGGTCTTCAGGTCCTCGATACCGAATCCTAGCTGACTGCCCTTCTGGTTTCCTGTCTGTGTTCTCTGGAGTCTCCCTCGGCCTGCTTCGAGGTGGGCCCACTCTCTAGATAATGCCACCATTTGGATGGTTTCAACGACTGTGCTGAGCCAGTGACTCTGGAGTCAGGGCCTCCCGCAACTCGATTCCTCCTGAACTCAGATCCCTGAGTCGTGGCCTCCCAGGCCCCAACCCTGCTCCTCCACCTGTGTCCCCTGTCTCAGCGTGCACGGTCACCACCTGTGGGTCACCCAGGCCCAGACCTGGCAGCAAGTGATCTGAGACTCTGTCCCACTTACCCACAGCCGGTCAGACCTCCACCTCTACTCCCATTGCCTTTGTCCAGGTCCCCCACTCAGCCCACACCCAACACTCAGCCCGTCTCCTCCATTCATTCCAGGGTACTTCCTAGGGACAAGCCCTGTGGCAGGATCTGGGGGCATGGAGGATAAAGACCAGCCCTGAGAAGGGGCATTCGCCCCATGGGGAGGGACAGACATGGATCCTGGCAACAGTGTGGCGAGGAGTATCTGAGAAGTGGAAACACAGAGAACCGCCATGGGTTGGGGTGCTGGTTCTGGGTCTGAGAGGCACCTCCGCACCCGCGCATAGTCCCTTTTATGAATTCCCTGGACTGTGCCCTCTTGCTCCAGGGAGAGCTGCAGCAGGGGACGGTGCAAAGAGCAGCCTCCAGAGCACCCTGACCTCCAACTCCCTGGCCGTGAGTGTGGGCAGAGGGGCCTGGATTTCCTCATCTGTGACATGGCAATAATCCACTTTATAGGATTGCTATGAGGATGAAGTGATTTGATTCATACATAGCACTGACAGCAGAAGCTGACCTCATAAGCACCAAATCTACGGGCTTGTTTGTTTGTTTGTTGTTTGTTTTAAGATGGAGTCTCACTCTGTCACCCAGGCTGAAGTGCGACGACAAGATCTCGGCTCACTGCAACCTCCACCTCCCAGTTTCAAGCGATTCTTGTGCCTCAGCCTTTGGAGTAGCTGGGATTATGTGCGCACCACCACACCTGGCTGATTTTTGTATTTTTAGTAGAGACGGGGTTTCACCATGTTGGTCAGGCTGGTCTCGAACTCCTGACCTCAAGTGATCTGCCTGCCTTGGCCTCTCAAAGTGCTGGGATTACAGGCCTGAGCCACTGTGCCTGACCACCATGTTGTATTGTTACAGTTACTGCTCTCCTGTCCTGCACCTGCCCCGCCTGCCTCCCTTGGCTGGGCTGTAAACCCTTGAGGGGTAACGTATCTTGTTCATGTTTCTTGTCCTGGTACCAGCACGGCAACTGACATGAACGGGGGTTTTGGGGCTCAAAAAGCGTTGCCCTAAAATACGGCGTTCTGACATGAAGCAGCCACAAGGTCTATCTGACCTCCCTGCCTCCTTGTCTGAATCCTCTGTCTCTCTCAAAGTGCAGGATGACGCTGTTCTCTGAAGTTTCTTTATCTACCTAGAAACAGGACCTGCCAAAGGAGAACACAATTACCTTCCCTGGAATATCATTAGCTAGAGGTTAAAACTCATATCCCAGAGGATATGAGACTGAACATTAAACACCACACCTACAGCCCAGATAAACTTCATCCCAAACCATTATCTGCTCTCTTTCCCTTTCAATGTCCAAAGAAATTATTAATTATCATCTGGACACTGGACTCATTCATTTCCCCCCTAAAAACCATTGACTGTCCTTCAAATTGCCACGTGTCCCCCATCTCTCCTTCCCCCGTGAAGAAGGGCGCATGCACCTGTACCCCACTGGGTTATCGGGTAACTTCTGTGATTCCCTCATGCTCTGCATGTTGAAATAAATTTTGCCTTTTCTCCAATTAATCTTCCTTTTGTCTGTTGATTTTCACCGAGCCTTCACGAGGAGAAAGGGAAGCTTTCCCTTTGTCTCTGCAGGGGCCAATGAATGTTTAACATTACACAAGTACACTGTCAGGGCTGAGAGACACGTTAATAACCCCTCCTGTTTACTGTTTCCATGTGCCAGAGAGGATGCTAAGTGCTTTGCCTCCATTTACTCTAACCATTCGGAGAAACAAGTGTTATTATCCTCCATAAGTCAGGTGATTGAGGTCAGGAGTTTGTGACAGCCTGGCCAACATGGTGAAACCCCGTCTTTACTAAAAATACAAAACATTAGCTGGACGTGGTGGTGGGTGCCTGTAATCCCAGCTATTTGGGAGGCTGAGGCAGGAGAATCACTTGAACCCCGGAGGCAGAGGTTGCAGTGAGCTGAGATCGCACCACTGCACTCCAGCCTGAGCAACTTTGCCTCAAAAAAAAAAAAAAAAAAAAAGTCAGGTGACTTGCCCAAGATGACAGGAGAGGTTGGATCTGGGACTGGGCTCTGAATCCTGGACAGAATGACCACAAGGCTTTTGTCCACCACAACATAGAATTGGGGAGGGGATCACAGAAGAGGGGGCAGGCTTCTCACTGCATGGGGAGGTGTCATACGCCCCTTAAAACACATAGGCGTGTATGCACATGCGCACAAACACATGCACGTTCACGCCTTTGTACACAAGTGAGGAACAGGGCAACCAAAGGCTAATTTATTTGTCTGGCTAGCTGTGTGCTCTTTGATATGTTTCTCCAGGACTTTTTTTTTTTTTTTTTTTTGAGACGGAGTCTAGCTCTGTCACCAGGTTGGAGTGCAGTGGCGCAATCTCGGCTCACTGCAACCTCCACCTCCCGGGTTCAAGTGATTCTTCTGCATCAGCCTGCCGAGTAGCTGGGACTACAGGCACCTGCAACCACGCCCAGCTAATTTTTGTATTTTCAGTAGAGATGGGGTTTCACCATGTGGGCCAGGATGGTCTCGATCTCTTGACCTTGTGATCCGCCCACCTCAGCCTCCCAAAGTGCTGGGATTACAGGTGTAAGCCACCACGCCTGACTTCTCCAGAACTTCTTTTTTTTTTTTTTTGATGCTGCCTGATTGACTTCAAAGTAAAAGCAAGGACAGGTATGGTGGCTCATGCTTGTAATCACAACACCTTGGGAGTCCCAGGCAGGAGGATCGCTTGAGGCCAGGAATTTGAGATCAGCCTGGGCAACAAGTGAAGACCCTATCTCTTCAAAAATATAAATTAGCTGGGCATGGTGGCGCACACCTGCAGTCCAAGCTACTCAGGAGGCTGAAGCAGGAGGATCACTTGAGCCCAGGAGAAGTTCAAGGCTGCAGTGAGCCATGACTGCATCACTGCACTCCAGACTGGGCAACACAGCAAGATCCTGTCTCTAAAAATAAATAAATAAAAAGAAAATAAAAACAAGAAAGCATGAATTTTATTCACTTCGGCTTTTTCCTTTTCTTTTCTTTTTTTTTTTTTTTTTTTTGGAGACAGACTCTTGCTCTGTCGCCCAGGCTGGAGTGCAGTGGTGCGATCTCGGCTCACTGCAACCTCTGCCTCCCGGGTTCAAGCAATTCTCCTGCCTCAGCCTCCTGAGTAGCTGAGATTACAGGCGCCCGCCACCACGTCCAGCTAATTTTTTTTTTGTATTTTTTTAGTAGAGACGGGGTTTCACCATGTTGGTCAGGCTGGTCTCGAACCCCTGACCTCGTGATCCACTCGCCTCGGCCTCCCAAAGTGCTGGGATTATAGGCGTGAGCCACCGCGCCCAGCCTGGCTTATTCCTTTTCTTGAGGTGCCTTTCTCACCTTCTGCAAAATGGCAGGTAAATGCCCCTCCTCTAACCTGCGGAAAGCAAATCAGGGGAGAAATTCAGCACCAGGCTGTCCTCGCTTTCCCAATGACTGGAGCTACACATGCAGCTCCTCAAGTGGGAATAAGGAGCTGAGCATGATTCTAGGTAGGAGGGATGCTTGATGGGCAAGGACAGGCAGAAACCACTAGAGACAAGAGCCGCTGTGGGCTGGCTGGGAGCTCCGGGCCAGGAGGAGCATCTCTAAGAACAGAGCAGAGCCGCTGAGGGTGGTATGGGTCCTTCAGTGTGCCCACCCTCATGTTACCTGCTTGTTCACCACGCCCCTGGCTCTGAGACATTTCTGGCTGCCTGGTTGCCCTTCCTCGGCCCTGTACTCGTGTCCAGCCTCTGCCATCTTGACTCAATGGCCCTTGGCATGCCCCACTGAAGTGTCTGCTCTGGCCATGCCAGCTCCCACCTGGATTGGCACATCAGCCTCCCAAACCCTCCCAAGCTATCCTCTTCCTCCTTATCTATTGTGTGGGCCATGCCAAGAGCCAGGCTGAAGCAGGCAGTGGGGAAAAGAGAAACCGGGCAGGGAGGGGACACATGTGACTGTACAGGCAGGACCCCAAGACCTTGCAAGGAGTCTTCGCCAGTGTTCGGCCAGTGGTCAGCTGAGGCGCTGGCATGGGGCTTGGGCCCCTGGGGTCAGAAATAGGACAGGATGGTCAACCTGAGGTGAACAGAAAGAGGTTTTGGAACTGAGGTCCTTCCAGTGCAGCCCTGGAGGATGGAAACAGGAAGGAGAACGGGAGACAGAGCCTGGGAGCAGGGATGGGGTGGGAAGCCGCCAGAAGCCAAGGGAGGAGGAGGCAAGCCCCAGAGGCTGCAGCTCTCCTGGCCTGGCCATTGCGCAGGAGGTGCGAATGTGTTAGGCTGGCTGGCAGATTCAGCGTTGGGGAAACGGATTGCAATAGAATGTGAGGCTGAGTATCATTACACTAAGTCACCTGCTTGCCATTCGAGGACAGCAGAGTTCAAACAGGAGTTGCAGGAACTGGGCTCTGAATTATCATCACACTCAATCATTTATGTTCCAACCGATTCTCCTGCCTTTAAAAAACAAATTGGCCATAAGAAATATTTATTAAAGACCCAAAAATAAAATAGCAGAATAGGCAATTAGAGAAAGCTGTGAATCCATGATTTCTAAATAACTGGTTTTTAAAAAATAAATTATTGGTCAGGTGCAATGGCTCACGCTTGTAATCACAGCACTTTGGGAGGCCGAGGCGGGTGGATCATGAGGTCAGGAGTTCGAGACTAGTCTGGCCAACACAGTGAAACCCCCTCTCTACTAAAAATACAAGAATTAGCTGGGCGTGGTGGCGCACACCTGTAATCCCAGCTACTTGGGAGGCTGAGGTAGGAGAATTGCTTGAACCCGGGAGGCGGAGGTTGCAGTGAGCTGAGATCGCGCCACCGCACTCCAGCCTGGGCGTCAGAGCTAGACACCGTCTCAAAATATATATTATTGTTTGAGGAGACAAGACCTGTACTCCGAATAAATCTGAAAAGGTACCAAAGGATTCACAGGAGCCTCCCTCCCAGAGCAGCCCCAGTGAGTCAATTCCTTTCTCCCAGGCAAACACTATGTCAGTTTCTTGTGTATCATCAGAGATGATTTGTGCATCTAAAATAAAACACATATATATGTGTATATATTGTACATATTGCCTCTCTCTTTTTTGTCCATAGCATTTTGTTTTCAGATAATATGATAGTACACCTGAAAAACCCCAGAGAATTAATAATAAAAGTTACTCAAACAATAAAAAAAAAAATCAATGAGGTATACAATTAACATATGGAAATCAGGCTGGGCACAGTGGCTCAGGCCTGTAATCCCAGCACTTTGCAAGGCTGAGGTGGGCGGATCACTTGAGGTCAGGAGTTCAAGACCAGCCTGGCCAACATGGCAAAACCCCATCTCTACTAAAAATACAAAAATTAGTCAGGTGTGGTGGCATGCACCTGTAGTCCCAGCTACTCAGGAGGCTGAGGCACAGGAATCTCTTGAACCCGGGAGGTGGAGGTTGCAGTGAGCCGAGATCATGCCACTGCACTCCAGCCTGGGTGACAGAGTCAGACTCTGTCTCAAAAAAAAAAAAAAAAAAAAAAAACTAACATACGGAAGTCCATAGATTTAATATACTCAAACAATAGCCAGTTAGGGAATATAATGGTAGGCCGGGTGCAGAGGTTCACACCTGTACTTAATTCCAACACTTTGGAAGGCCGAGGTGGGTGGAACATGAGAGGATCGCTTGAACCCATGAGTTCAAGACCAGCCTGGGCAACAGAGGGGCACTCTGTCTCTACTTTTTTAAAAAAGAGAAAGAGAGAGAGAGAGAGACTCTAATGGTAGAGAAAAACCTCAGTTACAATAGCAACAAAAAAAAATTCAAAAGGACAAAAAAAGCAACTTAACAAGAAATGCGCAAAGCCTATTTAGGATAGCTTTAAAATAACCTCCTAAAAGACTCAAAAGTAGGTTTGAACAAATGGAAGACATCCCTCGTCCTTGAATAGGACAACTCAACATCATAAAAATGTCAGTTCTTCCTAAGATAATTTAAACATTTGACCCATCTACAATAAAAATATCAATATGCTTCTTTATTGGGCTAAAAATGCTGACCCAAGTTCACATGGAAAATCAAGCATGTAAGAATAGCAGGAAAACTTTGAAGAGAAAAGGCTACAAAGGGTCTGACCCTACAAGAATACTCTAAAGACTCTCTGTAATTAAAACAGTGTGTGGCTTGTGCATGAATAGACAGACCAATGGACTAGAATAGTGAGTCCAGAAATAGGCTCGAATACTCCAGGAAACTTAGTGTATGATAAAGGCATCTCAAACCTCTGGGGCAAAGATGGACTTCTTTTTTGTTTAAGAGACAGGGTCTCGCTCTGTCATGCAGGCTGGAGTGCAGTGGTGTGATCATGGCTCACTGCAGCCTCGAATCCCTGGGCTCAAGCAATCCTCTTGCCTCAGCCTCCCAAGTAGCTGGAACTACAGGTGCGTGCCACCACACCCAGCTCCAAGTAACTCTTGAATGTGATATTTTGGCTGTTTGGACTACACATACTCAGGCAAAATACAAAATAAACAAAAAAAACTTCCAATAACAAATATTGAACTCTTGTTAATAGGTTTGTTTTTCACAATGTTATAGGTTACCAATTATAAAACTAGGACTGGCCAAATAAGTAAGTAAATGTATTAAAGATACTGGGAGCAAACTGTTTCCCTATTGGAGAGAAGACAAACAAATATGGAAAGGGAGAAGACTTGAATGAAGCCTGTGGTGCTGGACTGAAGTTGGAGATATCAGCGTGAACTCAGGATTTCTACTATAGACAGGTGCAGAAACAAGTGTGTGTGTGTGTGTGTGTGTGTGTGTGTATACGTGTTTCCCAGCTCTAGCTCTGTTCCTTGAGATTTCCTGAAAGCAATGACATCCTAGTGCAATGAGCCCACCAAATGCTCAGGTGTTAGTTTTATCTTTTCTTTTTTTGAGATGGAGTCTTGCTCTGTCGCCCAAGCTGAAGTGCAATGGCACGATCTCAGCTCACTGCAACCTCCGATTCTCAGGTTCAAGCGATTCTCCTGCCTCAGCCTCCAGAGTAGCTGGGATTACAGGTGCCCGACACCACGCCTGGCTAATTTTTGTATTTTTAGTAAAGACAGGGTTTCACCACATTGGTGTCAAACTCCTGACCTCAAGTGATCCGCCTGCCTCAGCCTCCCAAAGTGCTGGGATTATAGGCGTGAGCCACCATACCCAGCCTGCTGTTGGTTTTAAATACCATTATCCATCAAAAGGAACTGGAGCTGCTGGGGCAGGAAAAGTATAATATGAGCCCAGACTGTTTTGCTGGGCCAGAAAGGAAGGAAGTGCTCAAATGATAATGAGGATGAGTCAGAAGGATACAGGAGCCAGTTGGAAGAGAAGAATGGAGAACTGCTGTTTAATGAGTACAGAGTTTCAGTTTTGCAAGATGAAAAGTGTTCTGTGGATGGATGCTGGTGATAGAATCACAACAATGTGAATGTATGTAATGTCACTAAACTGGACACTTAAAAATGATTAAAATGGTAAATTTTATGTGTATTTTACTACAATGTTTAAAAAGATTCAGCGTTTAAGAACTTGTTTTTAAAAAAGGACACGGGCCAGGCGCGGTGGCTCACGCTTGTAACCCCAGCGCTTTGGGAGGCCGAGGCAGAGCGGATCACAAGGTCAGAAGTTTGAGGCCAGCCTGGCCAACATGGTGAAACCCCGACTCTACTAAAAATACAAAAATTAGCACGGCATGGTGGCGTGCGCCTGTGGTCCCAGCTACTCAGGAGGCTGAGGCAGGAGAATCGCTTGAACCTGGGAGGCAGAGGTTGTGGTGAGCCGAGATCGCACCACTGCACTCCAGCCTCCATCTCAAACAAACAAACAAAAAAATCGATGGGGGAAAGGAGTAACTGTACAGCTCAGAGACCCGGCAGACACCACCTGCACAAAATGATCCGCCCTGATCTCACCAGTAATGGGATCACGGACATCAGATTCCTTCAAGACCTGATGCACAGGCAAGAACACAACCTCATTTCTATGAGAGTCCTGCCAAAAATGCATATGCTGAATCCAATCATGAGGAAATATCAGGCAAACCCACACTGAGGGTTTGCCTATCCCCCCCAAAAAAATCACCTATACTCCAAAAATGAAAGAGAGAGAAACTGTCCCAGATCAAAGGAGAACTAAAGAGAAATGACAAGAGAACGCAATTGTCCTAGATGGGCTCCCAGAGGCTTTTAGCAAAAATTTTTCCTTTCTTTTTCTATAAAGGACATTAGTGGGACAAATGGAGATTGGAAGAAATCTGTAGATAAGCTATGGTATGTATCAGTGTTAATTTCCTGATTTTGACCATTGTCCTGTGGTTATGGAGAGAATGACCTTGTTTTTCAGAAATCATGCTGAAGAGTTTAGGAATGAAAAGTCATTAATTTTGCAGTTTACTTTCATATTTATTTATTTTTAATTTTTATTTTTTTTGAGACAGAGTCTTGCTCTGTCACCCAGGCTGGAGTACAGTGGTGCAATCTTGGCTCACTCCAACCTCCGCCTCCCGGGTTCAAACGATTCTCCTGCCTCAGCCTCCTGAGTAGCTGGGATTACAGGCATGTGCCACCACGCTCGGCTAATTTTTGTATGTTTAGTAGAAACGAGGTTTTACCATGTGGGCCAGGCTGGTCTCGAAGTCCTGACCTCAAGTGATCCACTGGCCTCAGCCTCCCAAAGTGCTGGGATTACAGGTATGAGCCACCATGCCCAGCCTGTAGTTTACTTTCAAAAACAGTTCAGAAAAACAACAAAGAAGGTGGGGAGAGAACAAAGGAAGGATTGTGTGAACACTTGGCACATCTGGTAAAGGCTCTATGGCATTTTTTACTGTAATGTTTGCAACTTTTCTCTAAGTCTAAAATTATTTTCAAAGCAAAATGTTTTGTTGTTACTTTAATGCAGTTTTTTCTGATTTAGTTTCAGCTAGGGCTGCTCACTGACCCCACTTTCTTTCTTTCTTTTTTTTTTTTTTTTTGGGATAGAGTCTGTCTCTGTTGCCCAGGCTGGAGTGCAGTGGCCCAATCTCAGTCACTGCAACCTCCGCCTCCCGGGTTAAAGCGATTCTCATGCTGGCCTCAAGCTTCTGACCTTGTGATCCACTCCGCCTCGGCCTCCCAACGTGCCACCAGGCCCGGCTACTTTTTGTATTTTTAGTAGAGACAGGGTTTCACCATATTGGCCAGGCTGGTCTCGAACTCCTGACCTCAAGTGATCCGCCCACCTCAGCCTCCCATAGTGCTGGGATTACAGGCATGAGCCACTGCGCCTGGCTGACCCCACATTCTAAAACAAGGTGAAGTGCTGGACTCTCGAAAGCATTTCTTGCTACTGAAGTGGTTAAGAGCTAGTTGTAGAACCCTAGGACCACCCCCCGACCCGCACCTCTCCTGCCCCCAGCAGTGATATGAGAGCTGCCACCAGGAGCAGCAGGAAGGTAGAGGACGCTTTCTCTAGTGGCAGGTGTTGGGGTGCTGTCCCATGGAAGAGGTGCATGGGGTGCCTCCTCTCTCCACAGGCTGAGTGAGAGGGCTTCAAGGAGGCCATCTGCCGAGCTTCACCCGTGTGTCCTGGATTCTGGGGGTCTCAGAGGCTGGGCGGGCCCTTGCCTGGAAAAGCCTGCATCCTGCCAGCTGCTCCTTTCTGGGGTCAGGAGGCGCATGTGCTCTGAGTCTTGCCAGGGTGGGGCCTGCCTGCAGGCTTTTCTCGGCCCAGCTGAGAGCTGGCCGAAAGGAGATGGCTTGGAGCTGTCCAGAGGGGTACTTGGTGCATGAGTGCACAGAGGCTGGAAGCGGGGTTGGGGAGTGGGTGGACGGTGGAACCCAGGAAGCTGATCCTTGAGGAGCATCCCAAGGGGGCAAACCAGAGAAGACACTGCCCAGGAAGAGACCTGTGGTAAGAGCTACTCCCAGCAATGGGGGCACCAAAGAACCCTCAAAACAACCTGCCAGAAAACAAGGAGCCAGCTTGAAACATCTGCTCCAGCCACAGCAAAGCCACACCAGAGAACAAAGGACTCCAGGCAAGGAAAACCTTTCCTGCTCTTCCTTCTACCCGCACCCCCACTCCCGCCAGGGAGGAAGCAGAGTGCGGATCAGAGGGTAGAAGGAGCTGGAGGATAGGCTGGGGCCAGAGCGGCACAGCGGACTTCTTGGGCTCCTCCTACGTAAAGTGGGATCACGGCCACATCTCCCTGTTGGGTTAGGATTAAAAGAGATCATCCACAAAAGTGCTTGGTGCGGTGCCTGGCATATGGAAGTGCTCATAAACGTCCCTCTGGCAGCAGGGGCAGAGTCCACGGGGCCCAGGTGGACAGACAGTAGGTCCCTGGTTCTGTGCCGTCAGGCTGTGGAATTAACATGTATTGGAGCCAAGGAGATGTTGAGGCAGGAGAGGGGAGTCCTGGGGAGGGGAGGCTGGTGAGAGGCCGGCTGCCATAGCCTCAGTCCTGAGAGCTGAGCTTCTGCAAAAGGAATCAGCAGTAGCAGACACATAGGCAGGCAGGTGCCCTGGGGCTGCTGTCCAAGACACTCCCCAAGGACCTCAGCGGGCGGGCGCACCCCCTGCTGGTGAAGAGGAGTCTCCGGCCACTCTCCGGCCCAGTCAAGTCAGGTTGGGAGCACGCTGAGCCCCACCCTGCTGGCTGAAGGGAGCTGAGGCCGGGGCCCAGGTGGTCCAGCAGGGACCCAAGGGGCCAGCATCACTGCCGCCCCCACTGCACCTTTGTGCAAATTAGAGAAGGCACCCTTTCCTCCAGACATTCCTGCCCTTCCTTCTACCTGCATCCCCACTCCCACCAGGGAGGAAACAGAGGCAGGGTGGAGGGTAGAAGGAGCTGGAGGAGAGGCTGGGGCCAGACATTCCCAAGCCTGTCACAAGTGCTGAGCTTTAGACTTTCGGAAACGAAGGAGACACGGACCCTCCCCTGGAAGAGCTCACAGAGAGAGCCTGTAATGTCTGCAGACTCCAGTGTCACCATCATATCGTGAAAGGGCTGTCAAATATTCAAGTCTATGGACCCATGTCTAGCCTCTCTGAGAATGATGCTTCCAGCCCAGTACTTAACACATAGTAGATGCTCGGTGATAATATTCACTGTGTGCAATAGCACTAATAAGCATGAATTACATTACAATGTAAATATTGCAAACGGTTTGAAGAGGTTGCATAACTAACTAACAAGGTGTCATGAGTCAGGGTCCCAACCCGGAGCAGAGATTCAAACCCTGGGCCATGGGCCTCTGGAAGCCTGATCTCATGCACCCACAGCTCTGGCTGGTCAGGAAACACTCTCTCTGATCGGATATGCCGGTTTCTCTCCCCAAGTGACCTGAAAAGGTGCAGACGCTCAAAACCAAACACCCCACATCAAGGATAAGTAACAGAATTGGCCCCAGGCAGTGATAGGATTGGATCTGACATAAAGAACAGAAAATGGCTGATCAGAATGTTCTGATGTGCTGAATCTGGGGAAGAGGAGAACTGAAACCAAAAACCCAGCAGGGATGAATGACGTCTTAGTCATGGAACTGACAGCAGCTGTGAAACAAGCCACTCAGAAGTGAGGCAGAGACTGCTGCTAAGCTGAGAAGGTTCAAAACAGGACTCAGTGATGCGCTCAGGTGAGAACTTCAGGATGTATCTTGTGTTCTTTCAGCTCTATCCGGAGCAGAAAAAAAAAACTCTTGGGCCATTCTAGGTCACGGGGGGTTGGGGGGATGGCATGAGGAAATGACAGCCAGCCTGCTCTGGAGCTGGGGTCATCTAGAGTGGCCTTTCTCTCTGCCTTTCCCTCCAACCCCAGGAAAGTGGAGTTGGTGGGCTTGGTTCTTCCCTGACTAAAGAGAAATGGATGTTAAGGGGCAGCCTTTGCATCAGGCACTGATCTTGGGTCCAGACAATGATAGACAGGGTGGCAGGACTGGCTTCACCAAAGCCAGCGTTCCCTGGTCTTCACACAAGCGGCCTGGCGAGAGCCCTCCACCTGCTAGCTCTTTAAATCCTCACAACAGCTGCATGAGGTAAGCACTACTATTGGGGAAACTGGGGTTCAGAGAGGTTAAATGACTTTCCAAAAGTTACCCAGCTGATAAACCACAAAGCCTCGGCTAGCATCCTTGTCTGGGGGCCTGTACCCCTTAACCATATCTCTGTTCTATTTCACTTTCAAGTGGAGTCCAGAGCCATATTAAAAAGCACTGAATGGGACGTGCGTGGTGGCTCATGCCTGTAATCCCCGCACTTTGGGAGGCTGAGGTGGGATGATCGCTTGAGGTCAGGAGTTCAAGACCAATCTGGCCAACATAGTGAGACCCCATCTTTAAAAAATGACAATAAAAAATAAAAATAAAAAGCACCAAAGCACCTGATCCCTAGTGGTCTTGTGGTTGGGGGGGGAATAAAGAAGGAAAGGAAAAAAAAAAAGTACTTGAGGCTGCTCTTCCCAGAAGAAGACATCAGGGGGTGGTGTAATCAGCAGGCATTTGAAATCTGGCCCTCCTCCAGTTTAACCATCACCCTGAAAAGCAGCTAAGGAATGTTTGGAGTTTTATCGTTATCCTCTGAATGAGGAAGACATGCAAAAATCTATGCAGAGTGACAGTCCATGACTGCTGATATGGAATTCCATATTTTGTCCAAGCCTCCCAAACCCACCTACCCCAAACCAAAGCCTTCCCTAGGGCAGAGGCCACCTCTGGCATCTTCATCTCTGTGTTTCAATGTCTGGCATATACAGTGGGTACCCAGCAAGCCCAGCGATGGCCTGAATGCCAGGCTGGTTGTGGGGAGGGGCCAAGCATCCTTTTCAGAGGTGGGTGCACCCTTTCCCAACCCAAACATGGCTTCATCCGGACAAAGCCCAGGCACGGGCAGGGATATGGTGGCATCTGTCGGCTCTATTTAAGGCCCGGGTCTTGCCACCTGGCTGTTGGCTGTGGCCCTCGCCAGTGAGGTTGTGGCTTCAGATGGGAGCATTTTAGGAGCTTGCTGAGCAGAGCGCTGTGTCCAGGGATAGGTTGGGGTGTCTGTGGAAAGGAGGGGGAGTGAGACTGGCCCAGACAAAGCCTTTCCCTCCACTTTGGGACCAAAGGTGCTGGCCAAGTCCCCGCCTGGCACCTCCAGGGCTGTATCTAAAAGGGCAGTGCCTGTCGGACAGCGGAGACCAGCCCTGCCCCGGGCTCAGACAGGCCTGTGTTGGACCAGCTGTGGGACTGCAGTTTTCTCATCCGTAATGTGGTGTCGAGAGCACCCGCCACAAGGGTGCTGTGGGGTTCCATGGGAGGCCGGAGAGCAGAATGGTTATCAGCTGTGGCTTCAGAGCCAGCAAGACCAGCTCTGAGGCCAGCGCAGTTCTCAGCAGCCATTTCCAGCACGACCTAGTAGGGACCCCTGGTCTCTGAGCCATGACCTCACCCTCTGTAAGATGGGGATGGGAACAAGATGGATCTCATTGGCTTGCTGTGAGGATTACAGGAAAAACACATGGGTGCTACTTGGTCCAGAACAAACCCTCAATAAATGACAGCTGCTGCTCCTGCTGTTACAGGATGCCTGGAACACAGTCTGTGGCATGTAACGGATGGTAAACTTGTCTTCATTGGATACACATAGTACGTGTGGCGTTGCACTTAGGACAGTGTCTGGCACATGAGAAGCATGAAGCAGTGAAATAAAATAATATGGGGCCAGGTGTTCACGTCTGTAATTCCAGCACTTTGGGAGGCTGAGGCTGAGGCTGATGGATCACTTGAGGTCAGGAGTTACAGACCAGCCTGGCCAATATGGTGAAACCCAATCTCTACTAAAAAATACAAATATATGAATTAGCCAGGCATAGTGGTGGGTGCCTGTAGTCTCAGCTGCTCAGGAGGCTGAGGCAGGAGAATTTCTTGAACCTTGGGTGACAGAGCAAGACTGTCTCAAGAAAAAAGTAGGCCAGGCGCAGTGGCTCATGCGTGTAATCCCGACACTTTGGGAGGCCGAGGCAGGTGGATCACCTGAGGTCAGGAGTTCGAGACCAGCCTGGCCAACATGGTGAAGCCCTGTCTCTACTAAAAATACAAAAAAAAAAAAAAAAATTAGCTGGATGTGGTGTTGCACATCTGTAATCCCAGCTACCTGTGAGGCTGAGGCAGGAGAATCGCTTGAACCCAGGAGGTGGAGGTTGCAGTGAGCTGAGATCGCACCACTGCACTCCAGCCTGGTTGACAGAGTGAGACTTGGTCTCTAAATAAATAAATAAATAGAAAAAATAAAATAACATGGAAATAGAGCATGAAGGAAGAAGACTCCATCTCTGCCCCAAAGACATTCCCACTGTATTTGGGTTTCTGTTCCATTCATCCCCCTCCCAAAGTCAGGCCCAGTGTTTGACACCTGCAATATGGCAGAGTGGGGACAGGGCCTGTCCTCAGGGAGCTCACACTGTAGAGTGACAGAAACAGACCAGAAAATGGTGCTACTGGAAGTGGAGGTGGTCTCTGGGTAGGTCCCCCACAATGTAAATGTTGGCTCCTACCCTTCCCTCCCCCTTTCTCCCTCCCTGCCCCTGGGCTGTCCCCCACCCCAACTATCTATCTTGGCACCAACACCAGGTTAAGATTCCCCAAATGCCACACTGATGACACTCCTCCTTTGCTGAAAGACTCGGTGCTGTCCAAGTCCTGCTGTAGCATCCACACGCCTCAGTAGAGAGAGGCAACCCTAGGTGGGCAGCGGCTGGCCCAGGAAACATGGGGGCTGTTCCTCACCTTCCTGACTTTTTTTTTTTTGAGACAGGGTTCCACTCTGTCACACAGGCTGAAGTGCAGTGGTGCGATCATGGCTCACTGCAGCCTCGATCTCCTGGGCTCAAGGTATCCTCCCACCCCAGTCTTCCCAGTAGCTAGGACTACAGGCACATGCCACCATGCCTGGCTAATTTTTTTAAATTTTCTGTAGAGATGGGGGTCTTACTATGTTGTCCAGGATGGTCTTGAACTCCTAGGCTCAAGAGATCCTCCTACCTCGGCCTCCCAAAGTGCTGGGATTACAGGCGTGAGCCACTGCATCTGACACCTTCCCAACTTCTCCTCAGGTGAACTCCTTGTTTCATTCCAACTGGCCCACAGCTGGCCTCTGGAATGCCCTTATCCTTCCCCATACAGCTTTGCTCTTTCCTCTTTCCCCTCTCACCCCACCCTCCCCTCTCCCCACCTCCGAGACCCTCCCTGGGCCCTTTTCTCTGACACTTTGTTGTTGTTGTTGTTGTTGTGAAGACGGAGTTTCGCTCTTGTTGCCCAGGCTGGAGTGCAATGCCGCCATCTCAGCTCACCACAATCTCCACCTCCCAGGTTCCAGCAATTCTCCTGCCTCAGCCTCCCAAGTAGCTGGGATTACAGGTGTGCGCCACCACACCTGGCTTATTTTTTATATTTTTAGTAGAGACAGGGTTTCATCATGTTGGCCAGGCTGGTCTCGAACTTCTGACCTCAGGTGATCCGTCCTCCTTGGCCTCCCAAAGTGCTGAGATTACAGGTGTGAGTCACTGTGCCTGGCCTGGGCTCCCCCTACTCTTGACCCAGATGTAGATGGTCTTCTAACTGGTCTCTCTGTGCTTCAAACCACCCTCCCTGCAACCTAAGGGTGATCCACATTGCAAATCTGACCGTGTCACTCCCCTGCCTGCCACCCTTGCGTGAAAGAAGAAGTATCTCCTGCTCTAGTTTTCCTTTAGCTGACAATGGTCAAGGCCTCACTAAGTGCCAGCAGTCCTGCCAATCTTTCAAGGCCACTTCACATCCCATCTCATTCATCTATCCATGCATTCAACATAATAAATGCCGGGGACTGTGCTAGGTGTTTTTTTTTGTTTTCTTTCTTTCCTCCCTCCCTCCCTTCCTTCCTTCCTCCCTCCCTCCCTCCCTTCCTTCCTCCCTCCCTCCCTTCCCTCCCTCCCTCTTTCTTTCCCTTCCTCCCTCCCTCCTTCCTTCCCTCTCTCTCTCTCTCTTTCTTTGACAGAGTCCCGCTCTGTCACCCAGGTTGGAGTGCAATGGCACGATCTTGGCTCACTGCAACCTCTACCCCCCGGGTTCAAGTGATTCTCCTGCCTCAGCTTCCCAAGTAGCTGGAACTACAGGCGTGAGCCACCATGCCTGGCTAATTTTTGCATTTTTAGTAGAGAAGGGGTTTCACCATGTGGGTCAGGCTGGTCTCGAACTCCTGACCTTGTGATCCGCCTGCCTCGGCCTCCCAAAATGCTAGGATTACAGGCGTGAGCCACCGGCTGTTTTTTTGGTTTTCTATCACTTTATTTTTTTAAAATAGAGATGGGGGCCAGGCGTGGTGGCTCACACCTGTAATCCCAGCACTTTGGGAGGCCAAAGGGGGAGGATCACTTGAGCTCAGGAGTTCAAAACCAGCCTGGCCAACGTGGTGAAACCCTATCTCTACTAAAAATACAAAAATTAGCCAGGCGTGGTGGTACATGCCTGTCATCCCAGCTACTCAGGAGGCTGAGGCATGAGAATTGCTTGAACCCAGAAGGCAGAGGTTGCAGTGAGCCGAGATGGTGCCACTGCACTCCAGTCCGGGTGAGAGAGTGAGACTGTATCTCAAAAAAGAAAAAAAAAAAAAAAGAGAGAGAGAGAGAGAGAGAGATAGGGGTCTTACTATGCTGTCCAGGCTGGTCTTGAACTCTTGGGCTCAAGCGAGCCTTGGCCTCCCAAAGTGCTGGGATTACAGGTGTGAGCCACCGCACCCAGCCTATGCTACGTGTTTATAGACATTTCATAACTCAATCTTCACAACAATGCTCTGGGGTCACAACTATTGTAAATCTCATTTGGCAAGAGAGAAAGCCAAAGCTCAGAGAGGAAGTTGCTCAGGACACACCTAGTGAATTTTAAGTAGCAGGATTCCAGTACACCTTTGATCCACTCCCTGCCAAGGAGAAAAGCCTTATGCAGAAAGCAGGGCATTGGGTGGTAACAGGGAAACTTCTCCCAGCACAGGGCCAGGATGCCCAGTGTTCGGGCCAGCTGTGTGTGACACTAGATCAGTGAGAGGAGCCCCAGACCTCTCCCCCATAGGCCAGGACCAGGACTGAAACCACTAAGGAGAGGAAGCTAAGGAGACAGATTCCTCGTCAGTCCTTGTCCCTCCCTGGTCCCGAACCACATGAGGAACTGCTCCCTTCCCCCATCCTGGGGTCCACAGAATGACGGTCCCCCTCCAAGTTAACTGGGGAATAACTCAGAAAGCCACCCGCAGAACCAATCCCTCCTCCTTCTTGGGGAGGACTTGGAAAAACTGAGAACGGCCAAAGCCAGAATGAAAACTCAGTTCTCCTGACTCGGATTCAGGGCCTGCTCTACTCTTCCTCCTTAGAAGTCCTTCCCAAGGATCCCTGCCATTCCATGGTTGGGGAGCAGGAAAGAGGCCTTGGTGGGTACTCACTCACCAGCAATGTGAGTAAGGCGGTCACTTCGCTTCTGTGACTTCATCTGTAAAATGAGTATAGCCCAAAATACCAGACTCACAGGGCTGCTGAGAGCTTAAATGCATAACGCACATACACAAAGTGTCTGGCATACAGGTGCTCAGCCAACCTCAAGTCCAGCTATGTCGTTCTCCAAGAACTCAGGTGAGGGAAAGAACCTACTCCCACCCACCCCGCCCCCACCCCTATACACACAAAGGGCAAATGAAAAAATATGACGAAACACATGCGGGTCAATGCTATGGGGATTCCTGGAGGGGAAAGTTTCTTCCCTTATCAGCTGTTGGATGACGGAGACAGCACGAGGGAAAAACGAGAATGCTCGGACCGATGGGAGTACTGCAGATTTGGGGAAGCCCTCATTCTTTTCCCAGAGGCCGGGAGTTCGACCTTCCCCATACATAGTTATTTGGCCAGAGGGCATCTTCACCAGCCCAGACTGCGGAACTGCGGCGAAGGGCGAAGCGAGGCGGGACCGGGGGCGGGAACAGCGCGGGGCGGGAGCAGCGCGGGGCGGGAGCAGCGCGGGGCGGGACCCTCCCCGCCGCCCGCCGCCCACGCGGAGCCAGGAGGCGCGGACTACAGCTCCCGGCCTGCCCCGCGTTAGGTCCCCGCCCGCCCGCAGCGCCCGGGAGGAGGATGCAGACGCCGCGGCCGGCGATGAGGATGGAGGCCGGGGAGGCAGCGCCGCCGGCGGGGGCGGGCGGCCGCGCCGCAGGCGGCTGGGGCAAGTGGGTGCGGCTCAACGTGGGGGGCACGGTGTTCCTGACCACCCGGCAGACGCTGTGCCGCGAGCAGAAGTCCTTCCTCAGCCGCCTGTGCCAGGGGGAAGAGCTGCAGTCCGACCGGGTGAGGCCCCCGGGGTGGGCGGCGAGCGGGCGGTGGGTCCTCCGCTCGCCCGACGCGGGGCTGTCGGGCCTGGCTCGCCCGCCAGGCTGGGGACCCGGCTGGGTTCATTTCCGAGGAACTGGAGGCGGGAAGAAGCGGCAGGAGGAGGGGAGGGGGAGGTGGGTCTGGTAGTGAGGGATGTGCCCATTGCCGTGGCAACCGGACAACGCAGGCCGCGGCCATTAGAAGCTCTCGAGCCGCCCTGGATCGGGGCCTCTCCTTCTCCTTCGGGGCTGTGGACAGGGAGAGACCTGGGACCTTTCCTCCCTCCCAAAGGGGACTCCTGCTCTGAGGAAAGAGTCGACGAGGCTACTTCTCCCGCTCTTTGGGATGTGGGTGGCGGAGGGGTGCAGGGAGCTAGCTGGATGGAGGAGCCCTGGGGCGCCTTCTGAGCGGGCTGAATCTAGAAGGAGCGTTGGCCCAGCGGACGCTATTTCTGAGCACCCACCCTGACTCTGCTGCACACTAACTGCCGCGACCTTGAGTCGGACCCTTCCCTGCACTGCGCTCAGCCTCCTTCCTCATCTGTAACACGAAGGGCTGGTCTGAAGATGACCTCTAAGGTCTCCTGTCCCCCATCCGTGGCCCTCTGATGCTGTGGCCTTTGGCAAGTCGCCTCACCTCTCAGTGTCTCCGATCTCTCTGTAGAGTAGCATGGAAGCCCACCCTGCCTCCCTGCCCGCCCGAGTGTCCAGTGAGATAGTGACTCCTTTGGAAACTTGTAAACGTCCCCTGAAAGCCTAGGGACCTGGGGCGACAATGGGGCTGGCTTCAGGGGACAGCCTCTAAGAGGGACATTCGCCGAGCCCTGTGCTGGGCCAGTTGCCACTCAGACCTCCTCTCACCGGATGCTCACAGCAACTCCTGATTATGGGGAGAGGAGTGAGGCTCAAAGAGGCCAAATCATTAGCCTAAAGTCACACATTCAGGAAAAGTCAGAAGCAGGGCTTGAACTCAGGTCCATCTGACCCCAATGCCTTTTTGCTCCTTTGTGCCTGCTCCATCCAGGGAAGAGCTCTCCCTCGACTCTCCTTCCCTCTCTGTGCGTGTGCGGGGTTGGCCGGGGAGAAGTCTCACTCTTCTCTCACCGAGCATCCTTCACCTCCGTAGGATGAGACCGGGGCCTACCTCATTGACCGTGACCCCACCTACTTCGGGCCCATCCTGAACTTCCTCCGGCATGGCAAGCTGGTGCTGGACAAGGACATGGCTGAGGAGGGTGAGTTGGTCCAGAGGGCTGGCCTGGGACCCACATCCTAGTCTGGCCTTATGCAGCCTGCCAGGGCCCTCTGTGGAGGCCCCAAGCCATTTGGACAACCAGGACAGCCAACTGCCTGCTTGGTTGTTTCCTACCTCTTCCCAATCGGATGGGGCTGATTCCCGAGCATCTGCCTGCGCCTAGCCTGGGGCTCTGCCAAGCGGACGGGCTCAAGCTTTCCCTGGGTACCATCAGGGAGGTGAAGAGACACATGTGCAGGGGATAGAGGAAGTCAGGGAGGCCCTGTGGCCTCTGCTGTGAGCTATGATGCCCTTTCTCTCTGGCCTCCTAGGAAGCCAGGTGTGGATGGTCACATCTGGAGGCTGGGATGACAGGAATGCAGTGTTGACAGGCATGGGGAGAGCTCTCTCTCTCTTTCTCTGGCTGATCCAGTATCTCAAATTGTCCCTGGTGAGGGCTTGTAAGTGGGTGGAGCGGGTGACTGTTCACTAAGTCTGGCAGCCTGTGCGGCACAGTGCTGGCTGTGGGTGGAGGCAGGGGAGGGGGGAGTCTGCTTCCCAGTGGGGCTTTGGTTATCCCCAGGCCTAGGTGGCTGAGGCCCTGGATATGCCCATATCTGGGCCTAACAAACAGTGGGGAAGCCATGTCTGGGAGAACGACCTGTTAGCAGAGCCGCAGCCAGGGGCAAGGACTACAGTCAGTGCCAAGTTAACTCTTCTTTGGGACACAGGGTGTGGCTCTCGGTCAGCTGATCCAGCCAGACCAGCTTGAACATGTCACTTCTCCTCACTGCGTCTCCACTGGTATCTGTTAAATGGGGGCGGTGATCTGCCTTCTGGAGGGAGATGTCATGAATCCCGTGCACAAACAGCACCTGTGCGTGCCTTCCTGCTCTGGGCCACGGTCTGCCCTCCCTGAGCCCTATGGGACACAGAGGTCTGGAGGCCCAGCAACTCTGTAGTAGGTCAGGACCACAACACCAGAGTCCACTGTAGGTGCCTGGCCCTGCAGAGCCCCCACAGCTTGCCTGTTAATCCCTAGGGAAGCACAGATACCATGGGTGTGGCCTAGGCTCAGGAGCAGGCCCCATCGGGAGGGAAGTAAACACCTCAGCTGCGTCACAGCCAGCACCTGTTTACACGCCCTGTGTTCTCAAAGCCCTGCTATTCCCACACTGTCAGACAGGGCTGTCCGGGGGCTAGAGTATCAGACAGGGTTATCTGGGGACTAGGGGATCACACATGGCTATCCGGGCGCTAGGAGATCACACAGGGCTATCCGGGGGCTAGGGGATCACACAGGGCTATCCGGGGGCTAGGGGATCACACAGGGCTAGAGCTCATCCAGGGGATAGAGGATCTGAGAGGAGACTTACTAGCTGTGTGACACTGAGAAAGTGACCTAACCCCTCTGTGCCTGCATGCCCCCATCTGTGAAATGGGGGACCATAGCACCCACCTCGCCGAGCTGTCATGAGGATAAAAGGAGTTAATAGTGCAGCATGGAGCTCAGTGCCTGGCCGGAGGATGTGGGATGTGGTGCTAGCTGTCTGTCACCTGCAGGGCTCCACCCAGGGCACTGGGGATAATTCTCATAATCAGGCAGCAGCACTCCCTGACCTCCTGCTCTGTGTTTGGTCCTGTGTGGGCACCGGGGACAGAGGGCAGATCAGAAATGTGAGCCCCATCTTAGCCATTTCAGGCTGCAATCATGAAGTACCATAGATTGGGTGGCTTGTGAAAATCAGAAATTTATTTCTCTTGGTCCTAGAGGCTAGAAACCTGAGATCAGGGCACTGTGGCAGGTTCTGGTGAGGACTTTCTTCCGGACTGCAGACTGCTGACTTCTTGTTGTGTCCTCATGTGGCAGAAAGAGAGGGAGCTAGCACCCGCCCGCCCCTTCTCGAGAGCTTGTTTGGAGGTTCTAGCAGGAGAGCGCAGCTACTCACATACCCTTGACCAAAGACCGGTCCTCCTCTATCAGGGGTGGTCGCCCCCTTCAATGGAGCTCACAGCTTCGGAAGGGACACACCTGGAGCAGTGAGGGAGGAAGGGGACACGCACCTAGCCAGCCAGATCAGCTAAATCAACCCTGGTGATCAGTGGAGTGACAGATGTCCCAGCCAGATCGCCCTCACATCCAATTAGCCTTTCTTATAAGAAGACTGATCCCACCCTGGGGACTCTACCCCCATGATCTCATTACCTCCCCTCCTAATCCCATCACAGTTTTCAGCAGGTGGATTTTTGGGGAACACACACATTCCGCTCATAATGAGCTCTGTCCCCAGGGAGCCCAGAGGCCAGTCAAGGAAAGGGCCCAAAGGTCCCCTGCCTTCTGGGAGCCTAAGGGAGTCAAAACAGCTGCAAGCTCATCGCTTCACTGGTGGGCTGACTTCTTCATCTCCCAGATTAACTTAACTGTAAGATGGGGACAGTAATGCCTGCTCTCCTCATATCCCTGGGACTTGTGATGAGCTCGTGCGGGGTGTTGCAAACTGTAAGGTGAGGCAGTGGGGGGAATGCATGGACACAAGGGTATGTGCTTACAGTGGGGAGACATGGGCTCTGGAGTCTGCGGCACTTGAGTTCCCTCTGGCGCTTACCAGCTGTGTGACCTTGGACAAGCTGCTTCTCTTTGGGAGCCTCAGTTTTCCCAGTTGTTCAATGCGGATGATGAAGTACCTCCTTCTAGTTCTGAGAATTCAAAAATGTAATGCACCTGGCACTTAGAATGTGCTTAATAAATAGGAGCACATGATCGGGGGTCAGGCAAGGCCCTGCTCATGGTGACATTCTGGGGATCAGTCCCAGTGACCCTGCTGTCTCTTGATAGCCCTAAAGCTGCCCCAGACTGTGGCCTGGCAGGTACCCCTAGGTCACCGCGCTCAGCACAGCAGAGCTGTGTGGCAGCCTCTCAGCCCCTTCCACAGGAAGTGTGGGATCCAAGGAAGGAAATGCTCCCTCTTGACCCCTAAACTCACAGACACTCAGCTCACCCTCAGGGCCGGTGATCAGAGCGGGAGGTGGGTTTCGGGGTGGAGGGAACAAGAGGAGAATGGGGCATGGAGGCAGAAGGAGTGACCTGGGATCTGTTCCGTCTGTGCCAGGGGTCCTGGAGGAAGCCGAGTTCTACAACATCGGCCCGCTGATCCGCATCATCAAAGACCGGATGGAAGAGAAGGACTACACAGTCACCCAGGTCGGGAGCAGGGGCAGCACACATGGCCAGGGCAGGGGCTGGTGGGGAGAGGGAGGCTGAGAGACGGGGCGGGAGGCAGAGGAGGTTGGGAGAGACAGGACCAGTGTTTGTCATGGGGAGGCCGAGTTGGCCTGTAAGGAGAGGCGTGGTTGGGCTCCCAGGCTGCCCAGCACAGCCCCAGACTCGGAGACGGACACTGGGGTTCAGTCCCTGTCTCAGCCCCATTTGCTGTGTGTTGGGCCAGGCTCACTCTCTCTAGACCTTGATTTTCTCTTATGGGATAGAGAGGGGTGGGAATGGCACACCCATCCCTTCCTCATAGGCAGAAGGGGGTCCGTGTGGAGGTACGGGGTGCCCTGCAGAAGGCAATGCAGGATTAGCAAATTGTGCATTTCACGGCATGAGATGGTCGCCTGGTGGGCTCGGCACAGGCTGTTGGGGCTGGTGTTTGTGAGCTTGGAGCCTGGGCCTCCCTGGCCAGTCTGCAGGAGGAGGGAGAGAGATTTTCCGCCTACTCTGGGGGATGTGTGAGGGTTGGGGGACAGGTAGTGAGGAACCATTTCTCAGGCCCAGGGGATCAAAGAGGGGAGGCTTCGTGTCTCCTTGAGGGCCTGACTCCTTGAGGGTGACCCAGAAAGTTCCCTAAGCCCCACCCATGTTCTTTCTTGAATTACCCGTGTTCCGGTTCTGTCTCCTTCACCCTTGAGCTAGGTGACCTTGGGCAAGTAACTGGACCTCTCTGAGCCTCCATGGAAAGTCCCATAATGCCTAGGATTCTTGGAAGGATTAAGTGAGATGGTGCCTGGTGAATGCCTAGTGAGGAGCAGGTGCTCAGAGCATGGCTGCCTCCCCCCAACCACCTCTTCTTTCTCTCCCTCTCTTCTTCTTTGGGTATGTTGCGGAGGTAGTGGCAGCAGGTGCTCATGCCCCTCCTGGGGTGCCTGGTGCTCCCACAGGTGCCCTCTATGTGACCCTTCTGCCCACAGGTCCCGCCCAAACACGTGTACCGCGTGCTGCAGTGCCAGGAGGAGGAGCTCACGCAAATGGTCTCCACCATGTCTGATGGCTGGCGCTTCGAGCAGGTGCGCTGGGGACAGGGGCGTGCCACCAGGACCACCCTGGGACCTCCTAGCCTCTGACCAAGCAGGCCCCTCCCTTCCTGCAGCCCCAGCCTTGGGTTCCCCACCACAGTCCCCCTCACCCCAGGGTTCTTCTGAAATCAAACTAAACAAGGTTAGGAGAGACCACACTTGGTGGCAGGTTGACCAAGAGAGAGAGGATAGGAGCCCCAGTGGCCACAGGACAGCACGGGGTGTCCTTGTTGGTGGGAGTCCTCACAGCAACCGGGTGGTGATCTGTCTGGCGGCATGAGTGAGTCTGTGGTCCCCGAAGGACAGCTCAGGTGCAAGGAGACCAGATCCACATAGGTGAGTGGAGTCTACCTTGAGTCAGTACCTCTTAGAACTCAGAGTCAGGATCATGCGATCGTAGCAGTTCCTGATGCAGTTTTCAGGGTCTCCGCAGGGGACATGCCCAGTGGCCGGCATTGCAACATGCAAGGGAGCCCAAAGCAGTGCCTTCCCGTGAGGTCTTTACGGTGAATGGTGGTTCCTCCCAGTCCAGATGCAGTTTACCCATCGGGAGATCCTTATCCCGAGGGACTTTATCCCTAGTCATGCAGCTGACCTCCCACCTCTCAAGTTGCCAGAGGAGCAGAGCCAGAAAGTGAGCCCAGGGTCAAACGTGCCTTTAGAGAAGGAGAGGGGGTTGGCTAGCCTTTCTCCATGCCCACCCACACGTTCCCTGGCACATGGAGACTGCAAGGCAGAAGGTCGGAGCCCCCAGGATGGCCTGGAGGGATGGAAGAATGGGCCTAGTGCAGAGCCAGAGGCCTGGCTTCACCTCTAGGCCTCGCCACGGACATGCTTGCCACCTTGGGCAAGTTACACCTCCTCTGCGGTCCCCAGTTCCCTCATCGGGGAAGTGGGCTAACAGTACCTCCTCTGTAGCACTGTTGTGAGATTAGAAGGGCCATCAGTAAAGCTTATAGCCCTCCGTAGGACTCCCTATGTTGGCATTAGTGTCATGCAAATCATTAGAAATCCATATTGAAGTCTGCAACACTCAGAGAGGACTTGGGATCCCCGATGCCATTCCCTGCTCCACCCCTTCCTAGCTGTGAGGCCTTCAGCAGGCCTGAGATTCGCTTCAGGGGACTCATCACCTTGGCCGCTCTGCAGGATGGGGGCAGCCTGGTGGCCGCTCAGACTCATCACCTGAAAGAACTTTCTTATTAGCCAGAAGGGCTCTGTGGGCGTGGTTATTCTAGGGACCCTGGAACAAGGGCAGGGCCACTCTGAGAGCCTCTGGGTGTCTTTGGCAATTGCACAGGCTCTCAGAGGCTGAGCAAGCAGGCCAGGGACCATTGGTTATTTGCCCTTTGGTCTCAGGAGTGGACCACCTGTCCCACCTCTGCTTCCAGGAGTGAAGGGAATATTCTGTGGGGCTCCACCTTGCCAGTGCCACCCTGCAACCTTGACCTGGGGCTGCGTCAGCCACATCTAGAATGGGGGACAGCCACCCTGTAGAGGCCTCTGCCTGCGTTTAGAAAAGGGCCCCCTGGCTCTGGGGCTAGGCTGGAGGTGGTGGTGGGGACGGCGGTAATGCTGCCACCCTCCACCAGGGATCGGGCCAGCCAAGCCAGGAGGAGAGGCTGGTCCTGGGGCACAGACCACAGGCACAGGTTGCAAGGGGGAACACTCTACCTTCCTGCCCAGAGGTGCCCTCTACAAACCCAGGAGTGGGCCCGACAAGCCGCAAGATTAGGACCTGAGCTGGTATCTTGATTTGAGCGCCGAGGTCTGTCGTACCCTGCCCCATGGCCCCCAACACCAACCTGCATTTTTCTCCCCATGCTCCGCCCCTCTAGCTGGTGAACATCGGCTCCTCCTACAACTACGGCAGCGAGGACCAGGCAGAGTTCCTGTGTGTGGTGTCCAAGGAGCTCCACAGCTCCCCGAACGGGCTGAGCTCAGAGTCCAGCCGCAAAACCAAGGTGAGCCCACCCGCCTCAGCCCGTGTCCAGAGAAGGCTCCTGTCTCCCTCCACCCTCCCCACCTGTCCCACCCCTGTGCCTGCACCATCCCTCCACCTCTCTCCCGCCGCTGCCCATGCACAACCCCATGCTCACAGCCACCGCCATCCATCCCATGCCACCCGCCGTTACCCAGGCCCAGGCTGGGAGCAATGAAATGAGAGCATTCCCAGGGTGCGGCCAGTGTGGACTCAGAGGCTGCATGAAGGGGGCTGCTTAGTGGCCACCGGGCACTGTGGCATGGACTAGGGGTCAGGGCACAGTGTGGCACTCTCTGTGTGACTTAGGACAGGGCTTGTCCTCTCCCAGCACCTTTGCTGCGCTCTCTGAAGTGAGAAGGGAGGATCACATACTCTGTAGTGCCTTGGAGCCTGGAACTTCTGAGATCCCAAATGGCCGTTTATTCCCCAGGGACAGGTGCATGTCAGGATGAGGAAGCCACCGCCGTAAATCCTGCCCCTTTCCCAGGCCCCCTCCTTGGCCGCTCTGCAGGATGGGGGCAGCCTGGTGGCCGCCAGTTCTGTGTGTCTGCCTGGCCTGTTGAGGCAGCCTCCCGAGAGCGCCCTGGCAGCATCCACTGTACCACTGTGGGGAGAGGGCTGAGCGGGGGTCCTGCCACCCTGGACCCAGTGCTGTGGGAAGTCCCAGGGGCCTTCGCAGAGCCACAGAGCAGGCGTGAACCAGGCTGGGAAGAAGGCAGGCTGCTCCTCCTGGGGCCCGCCCCTGCACAGTGGAGGCTTACCTCTGGCTTCCTGTCTGTCTGCCTGCCTCCCTGTCCTGCTGTGACACACCCTGCCTGCCCACCCACCCCCACCACTGCCAGGGCTGACGCTGCCCTGCAAGGGTGCAGAGCGAGACTGCTCCTTCTGCCTCTTTGGGCCAAAGCCCCCGGACCTGGGGTGTCAGAGACTGGCTGGCATCCCAGATCTGGGTGGTGTCTGCCCTGGGGCTTCCTTGGCCACATTTCTACTCAGGAGCAGTCTTTCCAAACAAGGCCTTCCCAGGCACCCCTCAGGGATACCCCAGTCCCACACCCTCCCTGTTCTGCTTCATCCCCTCCCTCCAGCCTCGCTCTATGTAACAGCGCCAGGCTGACCCTGGAGCATGCCCACAGCACCCCATCCTCAGCTGCTTTCCCCAGGCCCTCCCCAATCTGCCCAGGGGACAGGAGAAGATGCCCCCAGCTTCTGTGGCTGGAGCCCTCCCCTCTCCCGAGGTCCCTTTCACCTTGCCTGAGACTGGGTCTTTGGGGATAGCCAGCAGGCCCTGGCCCCTCTGTTAGTGTCTCCACTCTTTCTTCCCTGGGTCCGCCGGCTGGTTCACAGAGCACGGAGGAGCAGCTGGAGGAGCAGCAGCAGCAGGAGGAGGAGGTGGAGGAGGTGGAGGTGGAACAGGTGCAGGTGGAGGCAGATGCACAGGAGAAAGGTGCAGCCAACCCCCAGGAGGATGATTGCTAAGCAAAGCCGGAGCCTCCCGCCCACTCCTTGCTGGAGCCAGCTGCAGAACCGGGGGCCCCGGGGCTGCTGGGGGGGCACCAGGGTTAGCTCAGCCACTTGCCTGGCGCCTCACCCGCATAACCATCCCTTCTCTCACTTTCTCTTTGCAGCCCAGTCATCTCAGGATCCCGCTAACCTTTTCTCCCTCCCACCACTGCCTCCTCCTCCGCTTCCCGCTGGAGGTCCTGCCTCATCTTCATCCACCTCTTCTTCCTCCTGGATCTCATCTGCACCCTGCCTCTTCCCTCTCTGCCCCTGTCCGGGTTTTCTCTCTGCCTGCTCACGCCTCCATCCCGGGTCTGCCCTGGTCCCAGCCTCCCGTGCCCTCCACCCAGGCCCCCTGGCCCTGCATCCCAGAGCGTCCTGCCTGCCGCCTCCTGCGCCCCTTCTGGTACCTCCTGCCTCCCAGCCTGGGGAGGAGGGGCGCAGCTGCACCTCCTCTGTGCCCACCAACCCTGCCGGGCACCTCTGAGGCTGGGCCCTGGCTGCAGGCCCTGCCCCGCCTCCTCTCCTCCCGGCCTCCTCCTCACGTTTCCTCCTTGCAGGTTCCCGTCCGCACCCTCTCAGACCTGAGGCTGAGCTTGCAGTGAGGGCTTCTCCTCGGCCCCTCGCCCGCCCCCAGAGCTGCCATCCCTGGTTTGTAGCTTGGCGGTGCTGGAGGGAGGGGTGGAGCGAGGAGGGTGCTTATCTCTTGATCCTTGGACTTGAGCCGAGCTTTCGGCTGATTATCTCCACCCACCAAAGTTTCTCATCCGACCTTGGCCTTGGGGGTGAGGCTCTGAGAGGAGAAGAAAGTTAGGGAGTGGGAACTTTCCTACCAGCCCATCAGCACCAGAGCCAGGCTGGTGGGGAGGGAGGGACCGCTGAAGCAGAGGCCCTGGCCGAGTCCCTGCACATCCAGGAGCTCCTGTGTCACTGCCTTGTGGCATCCCCTATTTCTGTGGGGATGGGGAGGACACGCCACTTTTGGATACCATTGGCCTATGAAGTGTCAGCCAGAGTGGCTTAAGGATTGCAGAGTGGCAGAAAAAGCCCTGGCCGTGTGCCCACAAGCCCCCCACCCCACTCTTTTCTGCCTGCTCTGTGACCTTGGGCAAGTCACTGTCCCTCTCTGGGCCACAATTGCCTCTAAAATGGGGACAGACAGCTGCTCTCCGTGGCTTCTTTCGCCTGGGGCATCAGTGCCTCTCCTAGCCCTGACCAACCCCCATCCCACCTGCTTCAGAGTCTTGGCAGAATCTGGCCTCTGTAGGTGGCCGACACCGAGCCCAAGACGGGGCATGGGGCTCCTGGATGGGTTAGTTGGGGTGCCCTTCCTGCTCCCCGCAACTCAGTTCTGAATCCACCTTCTTTGGGCCTCAGCCCCACCCCCTCCTCCAGAAGGAAGCCTGTGACTCAACTGCCTCTCTCTCTCTCCCTCTCCCCCACCCTTCAATCTCCTCTCCGCCCCCTGGCCCTGCATCACCCCCTCCTTACCGGCCCCACCTCCTCCCCTCCCATCCTCCTGCCCTTCCCCTCTTTTTTTTCTAGCTGTTACAAGCCAGAGGCACCCGGATGTGAGGCCCCAGATCACCTCCAGGGACTTGGGGTTCCCATCTGAAATCCTTTATTTTTGTACCATGGGGTGGGCCCCGGGCCTGAGAAGGAAGAAGCGCCCTCTCCCCGGCCTCCTCTGTCTGCACCCGTGGGGCTGTGACTTACCCCTGCCTGCAGGGGCGGGGCGGGGGCCCCCTGGGACCTCTTAAGGCCCAAGGTGGGCCCCAGGACCTCTGGGCAGAGTCAACTGCTCATGGCAGATGCGTGGCAATGTCTGGCTGTGTCTCTCCGGCACCTGCGTCCCCTCTCCCGGGCTCCCCTGCTGCATGGTGGATGCGCTCCTTCGTGGCCCAGTCACATTGCCTCCTTGAGCCTTAGTCCAGGGGGTCACTCCTCCCACCCCACCTACCTCACAGGGTTGTTGTGAGGGTGCGCAGAGGAGCAAAGTCCCTGAAGGCCCTCAGGCAGTATATAGGGGCCGCCCACCTTCAGCTGCCCTGGGATGGGAAGGACCCAGCCCGACCCCTGGGCGTAACACTGTGTTTGCAAATGGAGATTCAGGTATTGGGGATGCAGGTTGTGGGGAGCTGGCCTGGCAGAGTAGGGGTAGGTGGCTTGGACTTCTCCTTGGTAATCCCACCCCCAGCCATTTGCATTGCTGGCCCAGCGCCTGGCCTGGAGGGTGGGGAGAGGCAGCAGAAGGGGCTGGGCAGGGGCGGTGGAGGACTCAGGAACTGCCCGGGGAAAATGGGTATGGCGGCTGAGCCAGGGGCCCTCCTGTGTTTGACTTCCCGGGATGGGTCCTTGCTTCTCAGCTGTGTCCGACCCCGCCATGTAATAAAACCCAAAGGAACAGCCCAGCCTGGCTGTTGCCCTCTCTTTCTCTGGGCCACTTTTGGGGTCGGGGCTAAACTAAAGGTGTGGTAGACTGGTCCAAAGGAACACGGCTTTGTCCCGAAAGCCCAGGGACGCTGCCCTGTTGTCATTTTCCTGTGTGTGTTGCAGGGAGGGCTTGGGGAACTGGCTATATCCTTTGCCCTGGGGCCGGATACCAGAGCACCTGCCCTACCTGGCCGGAAGCCAGAAGACAGAACTCTAGGGAGAGCCCTGGGCTGCCTCTGCCACATCCTAAACCTCTCAGGACGCCCCCTCCACTTCTACTCTGACACCTGGGCCACCGCCATCCCTCCCTATTGCTGCCACCCCTCTGCCCAAAATCCTGGGAAATATAAACACCCCGCCCTCTCCCTTGTCTGTGCCTGCTGGACCCAGCCCAGACCACAGACCCTCCACCCACCGTGGCCAGTTCCTTCAACTCCCCAGTCCTCCCCGCTGCTCGAGGAAATCCTGCCGGGCAGTGAGCCCCTAAGGCGCAGGCCCTCCACAGGCTGGGGCGGGGGCACCCTCTTGCCAGCTCAAGCCTGGAGGGCCTTGCCACTTCCCCTGAGGACACTCCACTCCAAAGCTGGACTCACTTTTAGGGTTCAACTATCCTTGCAAAAGAGTCACCAGGAGGCTTGTTAGGAGAACAGATGACACGTCCCCCGCCCTCCAGGATTCCAATGAAGACTGAGGTAGGGCCCAGGGTGATTCCAGATCATCCAAGGTATTCTGCGTGTGTTCTGCCCACCTGCTCTGGAGACGCTCCCTGCCCACCCAGCTGCTCCGGCTCCTCCTGGCAGGACCCAGGTGGGTGCTCCCTGTCCCTGGTTCCCCTTCTGCCTCATTCACCCACAGACCTGGCAGCAGCGCCCATGTTAGAAAAACCCCTCTTCAGTTTAGGGCCCCTCTGAAGCTCCCTCTCTCCCTTCCGCTCCCAGTTAGGCATCTAGAAAGAGTTGTCCACACTTGACCGCCCACCCTCACCTCCAGCGGGCCCCCTGGCTCCATCACAACTGCCCGCAGGGGTCCAAAATCATCCTTCAGTCCATCCCATGGCGCTGCTCAGTCCCGGCCCATCCTCTCCATCCTGGAATCCTGCAGTGGCCTCCTAACCAGCCTCCCTGCCTGCTGCTCCCTGCACACTGGTGCCAAGGCTGGTTCCGAAATGTGAATCCATTCATGTCACTCCTACGCTATAGAGCCCACCGTGGCTTCCCAGAGCTTTCAGGGTCAAATCCTTGGCTCAACCCCAGGCTCTGCTATCCCGCCTCAGTTCGCCCCTCTGAGTTCTTGAGTCCTCCTCTCAAGCTCTGTTCTAACACTCACTCGGCTTGCTGGGTCCTAGTGTGCCTCATTCTTCCGGGACAGTGCCTTTGCACATGCTCTTCCCTGCCTGGAATATCCTTCCCAGATATTCCCACCTGGACCACCTCTGAACCCCCAGCTCAAGTCTCACAGCCTCCAGGCAGCTTGCCTTGACTTGCCCAGTCCACGCTCCCCTCCGGCCCCTTCCCACTGGATCATTCCCACTGCTCCTGGGGTCAGGAGCCAGGTCCTTCACCCCTGTGGCCCCAGCACAGTGCCGGCACGTGGTTGGAGCCCGAGGCTTTATTCAGTGGCTCAAATAACACAAAGGGAGTGAGTGTCGCACTGGAGAGGGCCTTGGCAGACAGGGAGCTGGGAGACAGGAGTCTATGCCACCTCCACTCCTAACCCCCAGTGCCACCATGAGGATGTCTTAACCGCCTCTCTGAGCCTCAGTTTCCTCCTAAGGTTCCAAAAGGAGACCATTGCTCCTCACATCTCTCTGACCTGAGGGTTCCCCAAATGATTGCCTTCCCGGCATTTCTTCTGGGACCTGGGCAGCTGCCCTGGAGGCCCCAGCCCTCAGTGGCCACGCCCACTGCCACTGAGCCCACCTTGGCCTTCTGGACACTTGTCAAACAGGCTGAGCAGGAAGCAGGGGCTGCTCCAGTCAAGGGCATGAGGCTGATGCCTGGCTCCCCCGCATTCAAACTCCAGCAGCGGGGCTTGGATCAGGCAGCTTTATTCCAAAGGGCAGCTGAGCTCACCTCCCGGTGAGGGTCTGGGCTGTGAGGGCCCAGGTGGCAGGCAGGGGTGGGGCAAGGACCCTGGAGTCAGGACTTCCCCACCTTTTGGCTTACGGTGGCAGCGGGCCCACGTGGCAGTCGCCAGGGCTCTGAGGGTCCCCTCCTATGGGAGCACCTTCCATTCCCAGATCTCAAGTTAGACCAGGGGCTTCCGAAGCTGGAATCTGCTCTCTGGAGGCAAGGCTGCCCAAGCAGCCTCCGTACAGAGTGGGGCGTGCCTCAGACACTCCTGGGGATGTAGAACCAGCATTCTTGCTGCTGAGCCACTTCCTTGCATTAGGCAGCAGTGGAGGAAGGGGACGGAGGAGAGCGAACCAGGAGGCAGAAGGGCTGGGTGTGGGCCTGGGTCCCCAGGGGACGTCTTGACCCCCCCAGCTGCTGGCACTCCTCCGTCCTCCTGCCATCACTGGAGCAGACGTCAGGGACAAGACAAGATGCCACCTCCTGCCACCACAGGGCCCGCTCGCCCCCCCCCCCCCCAGAATACTTGTCCCCCTGCTTGGCAGTTGCCCTCGGCTCTCTGAGTCCAGGAGGTGGGCCCCGCTTTGCAGGGGGGCAGTTCCTCAGGTCACCACTTGCTGGATCCAGCTGATCACACCTGTGATGCGGGTGTAGACGCCGAAGTAGTTAGGCCGGCCACAGCCCAGGCCCCAGCTGACCAGCCCCGCCAGGAACCAGCGGCCACTGAGTGCCTTGCACACCAGCGGACCACCCGAGTCACCCTGAAAGGGGGAAAGGAGAGAGGACTGAAGCAGGGTAAGGGCACCCCCTTTTTCAGGTGAAGAGCCGTAGGGATTAAGTCCTGACTGTTGGGAATTGACTGGGTGCCAGAGTCACGTTCAGTCTTAAAGCTCTGCTTTCCCCTCGCCTGCTAAATGGAGAGAGCCCAAGCCAGCCCTCCCCAGCCTCCAGCCAGCCTGGGCCCTCCTGGAACTGTGGCTGTGTCCCCACGCCCCCACTCTGCCTCCGCCTCCCTTCTGTGGCTGACACCCCTTTCTTCTTCCATGCGTCCACCTCACTGTGGGACCCTGGGCCTAGTGCCTTGTGGTGGGCAAGGAGCAGAACTGGGTTTGAGCCTAACACCTGCCCATCACAGCATCTCTTCTGATCTGTGGCTCTGCAACCTTGGGCAAGCTCCTCAACCTTTCTAAACCCGTCTCCTCTTCTGTAAAGTGGGGGTGGCTATCGCCACCTTGCTGGGAGGATGGGAGGCTTCAGCAGACTGATGAGAGCAAAGGGCCAGACCCTGGTGATGTGAGCAGCATGCTTTCTCCCTCCTCTCTCCCTCCCATGCCCGGGGGACTCACCTGGCAGGCATCCTTCTTGCCCTTGCGGTAGCCGGCACACAGCATGTGTGGCGTCACCTGGTAGCGATAGGCCTCGCTGCACAGGTCCTGTGGGATCAACTGCACATCCACTTTCTGCAGAGCGTTGCTGATGGGGCCTGTCCGTGGTCAAGGACAGAAGTGAGATCTAAGGAGCCTGGAGCCCCTGTTCTCTGTTCTCCCTAACACTATTCCCTTTGCATCTCAGGAGCCTGCTTCTCTCCTGCTCTGCCCACCCTTACCCCTGCTGGGGTCGCACCTGCCCCTCTGCCTCCCTGTCACTTTATTCTAGCTCCTTCTCTGTGGGGTTCATGGTGACAGAGCCCCCAACCAAAGCCCATGTGGAGGGCTGGGCACAGTGGCTCACGCCTGTAATCCCAGCACTTTGGGAGGCTGAGGCGGACGGATCACCTGAGGTCAAGAGTTTGAGACCAGCTTGACCAACATGGAGAAACCCTGTCTGTACTAAAAATACAAAATTAGCTGGATGTGGTGGCACATGCCTGTAATCCCAGTTACTCAGGAGGCTGAGGCAGGAGAACCGCTTGAACCCAGGAGGCGGGGGATCCGAGCCGAGATCGTGCCATTGCACTCCAGCCTGGGCAACAAGAGCGAAACTCCGTCCCCAAAAAAAAACAGAAAAAAGAAAAAAGCCCATGTGGATGAGTGTCTTCCTCCAGCTTCCTGTCCCTCACCTCTGTCTGCTCAGGCACCTCTAGGCTCTGGCTGGCTCCTCGCTGCTCTGTTACAGCACCTGGTGATGTCTCCAAAGCCCACATCTGACCCCTTCATGGTTTCCTTAGAACTCTGCAGTGCCCCAACTCTGCAGTCTGCCCTAGCACTTCTCCACGAGGGCTGCATATCACAGTCCCCCCGGGAAGCCTTGATACACAGTTTTTCTTGAAGCTGCACGTATGGGTCTAAGGTGCAGGTAGAAGGGAGAACTCCTGGCCCAAGATCCTTACACTGGCCGGCAAGGCCCTGTCTGCCGTTCTGGCTGCTCCTTGCCCAGGCACGCCTGCCCCCCACCTCAGCCCCTCTGGCAGGCTGCAGATGTTCTCACATCTTCCTGTCTTGGCACCTGTGTCTTCACCTGAACGTCTTTCCCCTTTGTCTGAATGTTGCCAACTCATCTTCCAGGCCTCAGCTTAAACAACCCTCCCCTGGGAGCCTCCCCTGACCCTACCTGGGCAGGAGCCTCCTCTGTGTCTCCACTGTTCCTGCATTTCCCCTCCATGTCAGCTCTTACCACTGTCTGTCTCCCCCGAGAATGTTCTCTCTTCATCCTTATGTACCCTTCCCCTAACCCCATGCCTGGTACATACTTGGTGCTCAGAAAGTGTCATTGAGTGACTGAATGAGTGAAGGAATAGTGAATGAACCAGCCTTTGCTTTGCCATGACCTCTGCCATCCCCTTGGGCAAGTCACTGTTCCTCTGAGCCTCAGTTTCCCCATCCTTAAAATATCTCTGCGGCCCCGCCTGCCTCCAGATTATAAGTCATTGTACGCATTTTTGGAGCCACCAACGCTAATGCTGCAGGGCATGTCTGTAGGTTTGCCAGCTGGGTCTGTGTCCCCAAAACTGTGCGGTGGCCGCCAGGGATGGCCAGCTCTGGTCAGTGAAGGTAGAAAGGGGAGAGACCCTGTTTCTGAGAGCAGTAGCAGGAAGAGCGGGGGCTCTGGAGGCAGCCAGTCCTGGGTTCTAATCTCTGCTCCAGTCCTCTCTGGCTGTGTGACTTACAGCAACATGTCTCTGGGCCATGGTTTCTCCATCCATAAAATAGGGCCACAGCATCCGCCCCTAGGGCTATTGGGTGGATTATATGAAGTCAAGTTCCCCTAAAATCCAGCCTGGATGTGGAAAGTGCTAATAATTAAGAGCTTCCACTGTTGCAGCCCAAGGAGCAGCAGGTGGAGCAGCACGTGGGCAGTGGCGTCCCAGACCTGCCCCTTTGCCCCACACATAACGCCCTTCCAGAAGGAAGGGAAGAGCTAGGAGGGGAGGGGCAGGGGCCTATGGGCCGCATTAAATGGTGGTTTTCTACTGTAAAATTTAGCCCAATTTGAATCCCAGGACTAGAGGGCCTATGGGGTGGAGCCCCGGGACCCCCAGCCCCGCCCTTCTCCAGGCCAGGTGTTGCGGGGCAGATCCGCACGGTCTCCCTCCGCCTCCCGCCGCCAGTCCCTGCTGCTCACCGCCCTCGCGCAGGGCACCCCAGCCCGTAATCCAGCAGTGCAGGCCGGGCTCGAAGAAGTGGGAGCGCGCGGGCAGGCAGACGGGGCGCACCGCGGCCGAGCGCACCACCGGGTGGTCGAGCTGCAGCAGCGCCACGTCGTAGTCGTGACTGTCCTCTTCGTGGTACGGGTGCAGAAGCAGGCGGCTCACCTTGAAGGACACCTCGCCAGGCCAGCGCGAGTTCTGCCACACCTTGCCCAGGAACACGGTCCACAGCACCGGGGAGGCCATGCTGGGGTGGGGTGGGGTGGGGTGGGAGGAAGCTGCCTCTTCCCATTCAGGGACCCTCAGGATAGCCAGCTCCCCGCCCGGGACAGTGCCCTCCACACCCAGCCCTCCCTTCCCTCCCTGAAGGTCGCCTAGCTGGTGGTACAGCGTTCAGCCTTCTCCTACTCGGCCTGCCTGGGTTCCACGCCCCAGCTTCATCCCTCCCTAGACATGTGTGTGCCTCTCTAAGCCTCTGCCACCTCATCTGCAAATGGGAATGGCATTTTCTACTCGAATGTTCTTGAGAGAATCCAATAAGACCGTGTATCTAAAAAATGTAGCACAGTGCCAGGCCCCCGACACAGATTTCTTTTTTCCTGTGCGCTTTACAGACCCAGGCTGCTCTGAATTCCCTGAGGCTGGTGGGTCCTAGTGGGGAGCGGGTGGGAGTCGAGCGTGGAGGAATTGGACTGCGGCAGTCAGCTGCCTGGGTGGCAGATGGGCAGCCTTCGGGTCTCTCTACCTGAGGGCAGTGGGGAGCCTGGGATGGGGTTAAAGAGAGCTAGGTGGTCAGAGCACCCTGCGCCCCAGAGAGGATACAAAAGGGGATCCCTGTGCAGGGCCTGGGGGCGGACCAGGAGCCCAGATCTGTCTAGGGGTGGATTGGGGGAGGTTTCAGCCCACCAAGCAGATGGGAAAGATGGCCATGAGGCCTGATGAGATCTCCCCTGGGGGGGTCCCCAGCCCCACCTGCTACCTTGTGTCACACCTCGGGGAGTGTCATAGCTTATGACCAGGTTGGGCAGTTCTGTCCTTTACTGCATCCCCAGTGTCTAGCACAGCCCCTGGCACATAGTAGGAGCACAAGTGTTGCTGAATGAGTGAATGAGATGAATGAATGAATTACTGGCCCAACTTAAAGCAAGATACCAAAAGTAGATGGCAGAGAGGTGGAACAATGTGTTCAGGGACCCAGTAGGTCCTGGTGGAGCCAGGACTAGAACTCACGTCACAGTAGCCTGTCTGGGGGGTCCACCACCCTTCCCTCTATCTGCAAAGAGCTCAGACACAGTGCATCTTCCACCCGGCCTTCCCTGCCCTTGTCTCTTACAGCCTAGGCCCCCACACCCTCCCGCTCACCTGTCCTCCTGGAAGCAGTGGGCAGCTGTTATCACCCAGCGGTCAGCGATGAGGGCCCCCCCACAGATGTGTCGACCCCGAACCTGGAGGCTGGCCTGCCATGGCCACTCACCCTCGGAGGACACAGCTCCACCAACAATGCGGCTGGAGGGGCCCTGGAGGCCACAGTCTGGGAATGGGGGCAGGTGGTGGGGTGGACAGAGGAGGAGGGGAAGGGGAGAAGCAGACAGACAGAGGAAGGGCAAAGGAAAGAGATGGAGAGACAGAGAACAGGAGAACGATGGAGGCAGAGAGACCATCAGGACCCAGGCAAGGGGGCAGAGGATGGGATAGAGACCAGGGGACAACAGTGAGATTTCCCTCCAGCTTCCTGCTGTGGGCAACCCCCTCCCTCCCAAGCTCCAGGGCCCCAGGCAGCCGGGCAGGGCTCACCACAGTGCTGCTCGTCCGAGCCGTCCCTGCAGTCAGGCCACCCATCACACTGTGGATTGGGCTTCTTCACACAGCTCCGGTCCTCACACTGGAAGGTGAATGTCCCGCATGGCACCCCTGGGACAGAGGGGATGGGGACAGGGCACAGAAGGTGGGTCTCTGAGCCCCAAGGGAGCCTTCCAAAGTGGGGTGCAGGAACGATGGAGCCAGGAGGTGACTAGAGAGTCTTTTCCTGAGTCTCCTTTACGGTCTCCTAAAAGCAGGCCTTGTCCCCCCGCCCCCACAGCCCCTCCACTCAGACTGGCCTGTTGAGCACAAAGTGGTGTCTCCATTCTCAGACTGGAGATCCTGACCACAAGGTCATGTCTCCCTGTCTGGTGTGGAACTTCAAGGCAGAACTGTGCCTCCACTTTTAGACCAGGGTCCCCACCTAGCCTGGCAGTCTCCCAGGCTCTGGCCCTGCCCAGTTGTCCACCTTTTCCTCCCTGCTCTTCACTGTAAAGAACTTTCCACTCCACCACTTGGTCTTTGCCTCTTCTTTCCTTCTGCCTATTTAAGTTTTAATTCTCACCAAGGGCCAAACGCCTACCTCCTCCAGGAAGCTTTTCATATCTGACCTCCCTGCCCTCCAATCTTCCTAAAAGGCAGGAGAGTCACGCATCGTATCCTCCTACTAACAGATAAGCCTTGGAAGGCAGGGCCCGCATCTCTGCTGTTTTATTCCCACTTCCTCACTGCACCTTGCCTATCGCTGGGTAGCCTGCAAGTGTTGGTCAGTTGGTCAGTTGGATGAGTAGATGCATGGATGGATAAATAGACCCAGACAGAAGATTGGGCAGACAAGCCAATAGGTGGAGTGGTGGTCCATTAGGGAGATGGACAGACAGCTAGAAGGTTGGATAAATGTGTGGATGTAAGGACCAGTGGACAGACAGGGGGCTAGGGAGATCAGTGGATGGGTGGATGGATGGGTGGATGGATGGATGGATGGATGGGTAGATGGATGGATGGATGATGGATGGATGATGGATGGATGGATGATGGATGGATGGATGATGGACGGATGGATGGATGATGGACAGATGGATGGATGATGGATGGATGGATGATGGATGGATGATGGATGGATGATGGATGGATGGATGATGGATGGATGATGGATGGATGGATGATGGATGGATGATGGATGGATGGATGATGGATGGATGGATGATGGATGGATGGATGATGGACGGATAGATGGATGGATGATGGATGGATGGATGGATGATGGATGGATGGGTGATGGATGGATGATGGATGGATGGATGATGGATGGATGGATGGATGGATGATGGATGGATAGATGGATGGATGATGGATGGATGGATAATGGATGGATGGATGATGGATGGATGGATGATGGATGGATGATGGATGGATGATGGATGAATGGATGATGGATGGATGGATGATGGATGGATGGATGATGGATGGATGATGGATGGATGGATGATGGATGGATGGATGATGGATGGATGGATGATGGACGGATAGATGGATGGATGATGGATGGATGGATGGATGATGGATGGATGGGTGATGGATGGATGATGGATGGATGGATGATGGATGGATGGATGGATGATGGATGGATGGATGATGGATGGATAGATGGATGGATGATGGATGGATGGATAATGGATGGATGGATGATGGATGGATGGATGATGGATGGATGATGGATGGATGATGGATGAATGGATGATGGATGGATGGATGATGGATGGATGGATGATGGATGGATGATGGATGATGGATGGATGATGGACGGATGGATGATGGATGGATGATGGATGGATGGATTATGGATGGATGGATGATGGATGGATGGATGATGGATGGAAAGATGGATGGAAAGATGGATGATGGATGAATGGATAATGGATGGATGGATGGATGGATGATGGATGGATGATGGATGGATGGATGATGGATGGATGGATGATGGATGGATGATGGATGATGGATGGATGATGGATGATGGATGGATGGATGATGGACAGATGGATGGATGATGGATGGGTGGATGGATGATGAATGGATGGATGGATGGATGATGGATGGATGATGGATGACGGATGGATGGTTGGATGGACGATGGATGGATGGATGGTTGGATGGATGATGGATGGATGGATGATGGATGGGTGGATGGATGATGGATGGATGGATGATGGATGGATGATGGATGGATGGATGGATGATGGATGGATGGATGATGGATGGATGGATGATGGACGGATAGATGGATGGATGATGGATGGATGGATGGATGATGGATGGATGGGTGATGGATGGATGATGGATGGATGGATGATGGATGGATGGATGATGGATGGATGGATGGATGATGGATGGATAGATGGATGGATGATGGATGGATGGATGGATGATGGATGGATGGATGGATGATGGATGGATAGATGGATGGATGATGGATGGATGGATGGATAATGGATGGATGGATGATGGATGGATGGATGATGGATGGATGATGGATGGATGGATGATGGATGGATGATGGATGGATGATGGATGGATGATGGATGAATGGATGATGGATGGATGGATGATGGATGGATGATGGATGATGGATGGATGGATGATGGATGGATGATGGATGGATTATGGATGGATAGATGATGGATGGATGGATGATGGATGGAAAGATGGATGGAAAGATGGATGATGGATGGATGGATGATGGATGAATGGATAATGGATGGATGGATGGATGGATGGATGATGGATGGATGATGGATGGATGATAGATGATGGATGGATGATGGATGATGGATGGATGGATGGTGGACAGATGGATGGATGATGGATGGGTGGATGGATGATGGATGGATGGATGATGGATGGATGATGGATGGATGGATGGATGGATGGATGGATGATGGATGGATGATGGATGACGGATGGATGGTTGGATGGATGATGGGTGGATGGATGGATGACGGATGGATGATGGATGGATGATGGATGGATGGATGATGGATGGGTGGATGGATGATGGATGGATGGATGATGGATGGATGATGGATGGATGATGGAAGGATGGTTGGATGGATGATGGATAGATGGATGGATAGATGGATGGATGATGGATGGATGGATGATGGATGGATGATGGATGGATGATGGATGGATGGATGATGGATGGGTGGATGGATGATGGATGGATGGATGATGGATGGATGATGGATGGATGATGGATGGATGGATGATGGATGGATGGATGGATGATGGATGGATGGATGGTGGATCCATGATGGATGATGGATGGATGATGGATGGATGGATGATGGATGGATGGATGGATGGATGGATGATGGATGGATGGATGATGGATGATGGATGGATGATGGATGGATGGATGATGGATGATGGATGGATCGATGATGGATGATGGATGGGTGGATGGATGATGGATGGATGATGGATGATGGATGGATGGATGATGGATGGACGGATGGATGATGGACGAATGGATGATGGATGGATGGATGATGGATGGGTGGATGGATGATGGATGGCTGGATGGGTGGTTGGATGGATGGATGGATGGATGGATGGATGGATGGATGGATGGATAGATGGATGGAACAGTGGCCATACAGACCAGTAGTCAGCCAAACCAGTAAATCGGTAGATTGACAGTTTGATGATAGGGAGATTGATGGTTGCACAGGTCAGTAGATGCATAGATATATGGGTAGCTGTATGAATGGATGGACAGACGGTGATTAGAGACCAGAAGATAGATGAATGAATGGATGGATCAACGGGTGGATGGGTGGACAGATGGATGGATAGATGAACGGACAGACATACAGATGTAAATACAGAGGGGTTGGTGGGTATTGAGAGGAGAAGCTAGAAACCTTTGCTGAAGCATGTAGCAGGCCTAGACTGCGTTTGGTGTCCCTCCAGACACTCGGCCAGGCCCTGCCCTACCTTCCTGGCACTGCTCTTCATCGCTGCCGTTGAGACAGTCAGGCTGCCCATCACAGACCTTGGGCAGTGAGATGCATGTGCTGTCCTCTTGGCACTGGAATGTGGCTCTGCAAACTGTGTGGGGACACAGAGAGGGGACAGGTGGGAGGAAGCCAGAGGAGCCAGCCAGGGCTTGGCGATGCCTGTAGAAGGTGTGCTGTATTGCACATTACCGATCACAAATCTCTTTCTCTGCTAGTTTGTTTTTATGTCTCACTTTTGTCACAAAGGCTGGAGTGCAATGGCACGATCTCACTGCAACCTCCCAGGTTCAAGCGATTCTCCTGCCTCAGACTCCCGAGTAGCTAGGATTACAGGCTCCTGCCACCACGCCCAGCTAATTATTGTATTTTTAGTAGAGATGGGGTTTCACCATGTTGGCCAGGCTGATCTTGAACTCCTGACCTCAGGTGATCCACTCGACTCAGCCTCCCAAAGTGCTGGGATTACAGGCATGAGCCACTGTGCCCAGCCTCTTTCTCTGCTACTTTACACCCAGAGTTTCACAGCAACCCTGTAAGATACCCCATTTCACTGGTGGAAGCAGATGAGGTGACTCATCCAAGGTCACTTGGCTAAGCCAGAATTTGAAGCCAGATGTTCAGTTTCCGAATATGAGGTACCTCCCCCAGCACCGTGGCAGGATCATCCCCCCGCCATGAACATCTCGCTTCCGTCTTCCCACATAATTCAACCTTTGACAGGGCAGAGGAGGGGGACATCTTCCTCACCCATTCTGTTCCTTCTTGGAAGGCTGGCTGGGACAGGGGCTGGGGGTGATGGCCCTGAGCTGGAAGTCAGGAGACCTGGCTCCCCACTTCTCCCTGCCACTGTCCCATGAGGTGGTCTCGGGGAGGCTGCATTCCCGGTCTCTCTCATCTTGCCACCCTGGCACAGTGAGAGAACCCCACTTCCTGGGTGCTCATAATGGAAGCTGCATGTAGAGGTGGGGTCTCCACTCAGCTCAGAGCAGGGAAGGTGTGGAGGGAGAAGGGATGGGTGGGGAGAGGAGGGATGCGCAGGCAGGTTACTCACCGCAGTTTCTCTCATCCAGGCCGTTGGGGCAGTCCTTGACCCCATCACAGGCAGGGACGCAGAGTCCATTCACAGAGCAGAGGAACTCTCCAGGGCAGGCTGCAAAACCACAGGGGACCGTGGAGGCAGGAAGGGAGCCATTAGGCCATGCATAGCCGCGAAGGCGCACAGACACACATGCACCTGTTCACCCACACGCGCATGGACAGGCAGCCACAGACGTGTTCCTGGGCACCTGTGTACACACTCCAAGCAGACATACATATCCAGACACACACACACAACACACAACACACACATGGGTATGTATGAGTGTGTATTCCTGCAAACCCTTGCGGCTGCCTTGCACACGTGGGCACACAAAGCTGCATAAATTTGTGCAAGCACAAGCACACACACATAGCACACACTCTCTCTCTCTCCTTTTGTTCAGCCTCATAAGCAGCTGCCCACAGCCCCCTTCGTGGTTCCAGGGATGGCCAAGAGGCAGTGAGTCGCTGCAGGGGGTTCCCCCAGCTGCCCATACTCACGGTCCGACTGGTTGTACAAGCCATAGTGCACCCGCACACCGGGCCCAGTGAGGGAGATCTGGGAGGTGAAGTTGATGGTGATGCCGGCCGTGGCCACCACGGGGATCCTCTCGGCGTAGGGCTGCAGGATGCGCAAGCCACACAGCCTGGGGGGGAATCAGAGACGACTCAGGGCTGCACTGGCTGGTCTCCTGGGTCCCGTGCACAGACAGAGCAAGGACAGGACAGCCAGAGGGGCAGGGGGAGCTGCACACCCGCTGTGCCTCCTCTGCCCTGATTTCTCCCTTGGATGAGTGCTCACCCCCAGAGTCATCTTCTAGAAAGTAGCCTGGCTATGTCACTCCCCTGCTCAAAAATCTTCAATGGCTCCCCATTGCCTGCCAGATAAAACTCAATTCTAGTCACAGTCACCTGTGAACTGTGAGGTTCTAGCAAGTCAGGGTCCTTCTTTGAGCCTCACTTTCCTCCCTTATAAAACAAGAAAAATTGGCTGGGCGCAGTGGCTCACACCTGTAATCCCAGCACTTTGGGAGGCTGAGGTGGGTGGATCACCTGAGGTTGGGAGTTCGAGACCAGCCTGACCAACATGGAGAAACCCTGTCGCTACTAAAAATACAAAATTAGCCAGGCGTGGTGGCACATGCTTATAATCCCAGCTACTCGGGAGGCTGAGGCAGGAGAATCGCTTGAACCCAGGAGATGGAGGTTGCGGTGAGCCGAGATCGTGCCATTGCACTCCAGCCTGGGCAATAAGAGTGAAACTATGTCAAAAAAAGAAAGAAAAAGACAGAAGGAAGGGAGGGAGGGAGGGAGAGAGAGAGAGAGACAGACAGAAAGAAAAAAAGAAGGAAAGAAAGAAAGAAGGAAAGAAAGGAGGAAAGAAAGAAAGAAAGAAAAGAAAGAAAAAGAAAGAAAGAAAGAAAAGAAAGAAAGAAAGAAGAAAGGAAGGAAGGAAGGAAAGAAGAAAGAAAGAAAAAGAGAGAAAGAAAAGAAGGGAGGGAGGGAAAGAAAAGAAAGAAAGAAAGGAAAAATTATTTCTGTTGACCTTGAATCTGACAAAAGGCTTCAGTGTGTCAGTTGAGGCAAAAGCCCTTGACTGCCCCACTGTCCACAGATGTGCAAGGTCATTTGCCTTGAGCTTGGTGTGGGACGAAGGGGCAGGAGTGTTTCCCATTTAGGCACCAACCCTCCTGCCTCCCTGTGACACTATGGGCTTGAGGGAAGGAACAGTCCTTCTCCCATGACCAGTAGCTTAGTGCTGATGGGCAGCACTTCTCTGTGCATGGCCACACGGGGTGGGACCACCCCCAGCTGTGGGAGCACCCTCACATCCCTGTCGGACAACACCGCCCCTGCACCCCTGCCACACCACCACCAACAAGATACCCTTGTTCAAACAGAGCAGGTGGGGGAACCTCCAGAGAGGCTGAGTCTTTCTCTCCTACCAGAGAACAGGTAGGAGCCCTCCCATCTCCAGGGCATGGGCCCAGGGGTTCCTCCTGCAGAGAGTCTGGTGCACCTCACCCCACAGAGCAAGTGGGCAGCGGCATGCCTTCACAGAGTGGGTGCAACCACTCCCCCAGAACAGTGGGACCCTCCCTCCACAGCAGCCGGGGGTTCCTTTTCATCCCAGGTGGGACACCCCTGCAGAACAGACGGGGACAGCTTCATCAGCTCATAGAAATGCCCTCCACAGAGCAAATCGGAGTGCTTTGCAGATGGGGGAAACACACCCAGGGCGCAGGTTGAAAATCTGCCGGGAGAGCTGAAAATGCCCCTGGCAGAGAAAGCAGATGGAAATCCAGAGAGCATCAGGAATGCCCCTGAAGGCCAATGGGGATATCCCACAACAAATCCAACACGCTGCGGAGCCGGCCATGATTCCCAAGAGCCAGGCACTTCCCCAGAACTTCTAGAACGTGGTAAGCACTTAACCGTTCAATAAGTTAATCAATTCATTAGCCACTGAACAGCTGAAGATGAGCTTTGAGGCTGTTTTAACATCTCAAGGTGTGTGGCTGGGGCTGAGCCTCATTGGCTATGACATCACAAGGCCTCGTTGCACGGGGATTCTGAGGTTCAAGCAGCACCTCCACCCAGGGAGGGAGGAATTGCTCTCATCCCATTTTACAGATGAGGCTCAAGAGCGCAGGAGCCAAGGTGGAGCCAGAAGCTGGCCTCAGGACCCAGAAGAGCTCACCTAGCTTGCTTGGGGGGAGACATCCGAATTCCCACTGCAACAGGAGCTCTGAGGTCTGAGCCCCCTACATCCCCCATGTCCTCCACAGGCCTGGCCTAGACTCTGGCACCCCCTTAAGTCTATCTGGCCACAGTGACCACGATCTTACCCTTACACCAACCAGCAGTTCTCAAAGCACAGTCAGGGTACCCCCGGGGGTCCAAAAGTCATTTTTATAGTAACACTCAGATGTCATTTGCCTTTTTTGCCCTCATTCTCTTGTAAGGTGACAGGCGAGTTTTCCAGAGACTACGTGATGTGTGACATCGAGACTGATTGAACTCGGAGGCAGATTCAAAGGTCTTGCCTGTTGTCTGTGAAGCCAGTTGTTAAAGAAATGTACAAAAATGTAAAATGACAGCACTCTTGTCACTAAATGTTTTTACTTTTGGAGGATGCAACTAATTTTCATAGAATGTTATTTATATTCAAATGTGTAATGGGCTTATAATTATATTAAAGGAATTAATAAACATTTTTAAATTTTGTTTCAATTTCTAATGCTGCAAGTATAGATCTATAGCCCGTATAAGCGAAAACTCTTTAGGGTACTCAATCATTTTGCAGAGAGTAACTGGGTCCTGAGACAGAACAGGTTGGGAGCCGCCGCCCCTACCATGGTTCCCCCAGCCCAGCAGGGCCGATGGGGCACGAGGCACCGCCAGGGGGCGCCCCTGAGCAAGCCTGGCCCTCTTGCCCTCGTAAAACCCAGGAAACGCAGGTTTTGATGTCTGCTTGTCTGTGAAGTTATCATGGATTGTTTTCCTCACAGAAGGACCTCAGGAAGTAGACAGGGGAGCCAGGGGTTGGGAAGGACTGCTCCGGGGAATGAGGAGTCAAGCGCATCCCATGGGCCTTGGGGTGTCCCTCCCACAGTCACAGAGAGATTGTGGAGAGACAGAGAAGGAACCCAAGCCGGGGTTGGAGGGGAGTGGAACGTTTCACCCTAGAAGCAACTGTGCTTAGGGCCTGCAGTGTCACCCAAGCCTTGGGCAGGGGCTGTAAGGCAAAGACACCTGTGCCTGCTACAGGACGTTCTCTCTTTCAACCTCCAGGGAGAGTCCTAGAACCAGTCTGTAGCTGGCAGCAACCTTTCCCCAGGGCCTCACAGTGTACCCGGGAACCTGTCTGCCTGGGTGGTGTTTGGTTCTCACTCTGGAGGCCTGGAGCACGGGTAGAGGTGGTGGAACCCCTGGAACAAGCGTCTGCTTAGAAGGCGCCAGAGAGGAATTCAAGGCAGCGGCTGGAATCTAGTGGCCAAGCGGAGTCACTCAGCGTGAAGACGATCTGTTTATGCAGCATGTAGAAATTGCTTCATTAAGCCACGAGCTAATTTCACATAATAATCCAGATTCTTGCTCCTCTAGAAGAAGAGGAAGAGGAAGAGGAAGGAGGAGGAGGAGGATGAGGAGGAGGAGGAGAAGGAGGAGGAGGAGAAAAAGAAGAAAAGATGAAGAGGAAGAAAGGAGAAGAAGAAGAAGGAGGAGGAAGAGGAGAAGGAGAAGAAGAAAAAGAAAGAGGAGGAGGAGGAGGAGGAAGAGAAGGAGAAGAGGAGGAAGGGAGAAGAAGGGAAAATGAGAATAAGAAAGAAGAAAGAGGAAGAAGAAGGAGAAGGAGAAAAGAAAGACAGAAAGAAAGAGAAAGAAAGAAAGAAAGAAAGAAAGGAAGGAAGAAAGAAAGAAAGGAAGAAAGAAAAAAGAAAGAAAGGAAGAAAGAAGGAAAGAAAGAAAGGGAGAAGAAGCTCCAAAAACACCACTGGACTACCCTACCCCCCGTCATAGACTCTAGCCCTGGCCTGGCCCTTTGGCCCATCTGAGTTTTGTTTCTGCTGCAGAACTTTCTGGGGGAGGGTGCACATTCTCTGGCTTTCCAGTGCCTCCCATCCAACAAGTGCTCCCCTCTAGCCCTCTCCAAGAAGCACCAGAAGCCTGACTCTTGCGATGCCTGCCAGTTCATCTCGACTACAAAGTACTGAGTGTCTGAAGGCACATTTTTGCACTGTGTGGGCTGCCTTGCTTCCTCACCTCTCTGGATATGGGGAATATGTCCTTCTTGCCTCATCCAGGAGGTAGACAGGGACCCGGGAAGGATGTACTGCCTGGAGGGATAAATGCATGGATGGGTGGATGGATGGAAGGGTGGGGAGAACACAAGAAGGAAGAAGAAGGGTGCATGGGTGGATGAATGCACACCCCCGTGCCCTTACCTACAGACAGGTTAAAGGGGAAGGAGGATCACAGAAGGCAAGTGCTGAAGAAGGGAGGAGAGCAGCACCTGGCATTGCCAGAGCTCTGGACCTGGGGCTGCAGAGCTGAACTGGCAGCCTGGCTTTGCCCCAGGAACAAGCTGTGTGACCTTGGGTCACCCTCAACAAGCTTTAGTTTTCACATTTGTAAAACAGGGGTGATCATATCTCCCTTGTGGCATGGTTTAAGGCATGCATAGGAAATGACTTCTTTGAAGCACTTGCTGACGTCAGGCTGTGAGCTCATGGAGGAAGCAGCTTGCGCTCTCCTGCACGGCCAGCCCAGCTCAGGTCAGCCACACTGAAGTTCCCACTGAGTGTCTGTGGTTGTCAGCTGTGCTGGCCACTAGGGCTCCGGAGAACACAAGGGCCACCCCATAGCCAGGCCAGGCCGGGTTGGGGGTGGCTCCAGCTGGCCTCGGGAACCCATGGTTCTGCCTGTCCCCACTGGCTGGGAGTGAGTGGAAATGGTGGGGCAAATCACAAGAGAAGTGATGTCACAGGAGAGGAAACTGGCAGGAGGCAGGTTCCCGGAAAGGGGGAAGCCTGTGCTTCGGTGGCAGCCCGTGAGAGTGGCTTCTGCGAAATGGAGCAGCCGTGGCCAGATCTCACGGGCCAAGTCCCTCTACCACCCCCAGGCCACTCAAGAGCCTGAGGCCTCAGCTGGGCTCAAGTGGGCACCGGGAGAAGCTAGGTAGAAAGCAGGAAGGTCGGGGTGAAGGAGGCACCATGGTCTCAGAGGAGTCAGGTGAAGTGCCTAAGGATGCTTAGCCCGTGGGGGGCCCAGGCCAGCCTTTCCTCATCACTACGCTGGCACTTGAGGGTTAAGATACCCTCTCCCCTGACCCACCCTCTCCATCAATGGGCATTCTGGGCCAAAGGGCTGTACCTCCCCCTCCCTAAAGTGCCTTGTCTGAAAATCTGCTCTTCCCTAGACCTCTCATGTCTTTGCCACCCACACAAGCAGATTTCCAACAAATGCTCATTCTAAGAATTTCTCAGCATCTACATGGGATGATCACTATCGCCCATGATCATAACTAGAGGGCACGGTGGCCCAGTGTGGATGGTTTGCGGGTGCCACCTCTGCCTTCCCTTCCACATTCATTCACACAGGAGGAGTCTGCGGGGAGGGGACAAGAGTCTGCCTCTGGGGACCCTGGACCCTTAATGAAAGTCTGAGAAGAAAGGGCTGGGACTTCCCAGGCCGCTCTGGAACTGGTGGGACAGCCACAGAAACTGTCGATCCCCCCACCTGGATGCCAGTGGGTTGGCTGGGGATGCCTTGGCTGAGGGAGTCACCAGCTGGCATGGGCCGCTAGAGGCTCAGAGGGAAGAATCGCACACGTGGACCACACACACATGCACGCACACGTGCACAGGCATGCATGGATGCACACACGCACACAGGCATGCATCTGTGCACCCACGTGCACTCCAGATCAGACTGCCTGGCCTTAACTCTGGCTCAATGAGCTGGGTGACTTTGTGCAAATTACTTCGTCTCTCTGTGTCTTGGGTGTCTCACTGGGTCTATGAAAGCAGTACAGGCACCTGCCTCCTCGCTGGGTTGTTGAGGCTGAAAGAGCCAGCACCATAAATCCCTCAGCTTGTGCCTGCCCAGAGCGGAGTGAGAGCCGGTGATGAATGCAGGGTCGTTGCACTTGACCTACGCCCGCGTGTGCAATGTTCTCTACGCGTTGTCTCACTTAGTCTTCCCAAGGCGGGGGTCTCTTTCATTCCCTTTTTTCAGATGAATTACCTGAGGCTGGGAGATCTAAGTCCTCGCCCAGGTAGGAAGCAGAGGAGACAGGTGCTGAGCGCTGGCCTGTCTGGCTTTGACATTTAAGCGCTTTCCACCTCACCAGCCTGACTTGGAATGGCATTTGGCCAGGAATTAATGAACAACTTGTATGGGAGACAATAGCTTCCTGACGGGTAAGTAATCAAAGATTGGGGCCCTGGGCTGGCCTGAACCCCTTGTTTCACAGATGAGGAAGGGGGTGCATCTAGAGATCCATGCAAACCCTGATGCCAGACCCTGCTGAGCACGTCCACTCCCATGTGGCAAGGGAGGCCTGGACAGAGAGAGGGGCAGCTGTGGGGGCACAGGGAGCTGTCAGGCCTCATCCTCACCACGCAGCCACCGCTTGGCTACACCCTGAAGCCCATCTCCACCACTGAAAGGCAGAAAAGACAGGGACAAGAGGCCCAGTCCTTAGCCCTCGCTGGTCCCAGTTTCCCCACCTGTACCATAGGTTGGGTGCTAGGACCAGTTCAGCCCACACATTCTGTAGCTCAGTGGTGCTCAGACTCTGGGGAGATCCCTCCACCCTGTTGGAAGCTGTCCTAGTGCCTCAAATTCACCATCGAGGCATCATTCCTTTGGATTAGGGAAAAGACTCTCCCATCTGTGTTCCACACTCTCTCTGTCATTACCCAAGGGTAGCTCACGAAGTCCCTGTCTCCCCAGTACCCAGACCCTTGCCCGACTACATCAGGGAGGGAGGAGGGCCTTCCCACAGGAAGCATGAGGTGGAGCATCCTTTGGCCTGCTGTTTGTGGCTGTTGGGGATATGGGAGAGACCCCAACTGAGGACCCATCTGCGTGCCACCTAATCCTGCTGAGCCTTGATTTCCTTCTCTGGGAAATGGGAACGGCGCCAATGACCACACAAGTTGTTGGGCCAATGCACTGAACGCTTGTCTTAGCACCTAACTCCAGGCCACCGAACCCCCCACAACCTCTGAATGCTGGGGCCCCGCCTCTGGCAAATGGAATCGCCATGGGGGTGAGGGATGAGACAGGGAGTGTCAGACCCAAGACTGTTCCTTCTCCTTTCTGGGTCTCCCTGAGACATAAAGTTCAGCTCTGGGGTAGGGAGGGAGGCAGGAAAACACGTTCTCATCATTCGCAGAACTATGAATCATGGATCCATCTCAGGGTCACCCTGCGGGTTCCTGTGAGCGGGGGTGAAGCCAGCCATCGCCAGCCTAGGTGAGTAGCAAGGAGGCCTCAAGCAAGCTCCATGAGGGGTCAGGGCAGCCGTTCCCAGAGGTGCCCCCATCATGCTACAGATGCCTTCTGCTCTCCAGACAGCACAGGCCTGCCATCACCGAACCAGCATGTCACCCCAGCAGCACAGGCCTGATGTCACACTCCATCAGCATATCACCACCAAATGCAAAGCCCTGAAGCCACTGCTTCACCAGGTCACCCCCAGCAGCACAGGCCCAAAGTCACCCCTCATGTTACCCCCAACAGCATAGCCCTAAATCATACCATGAGTATTTCTTCTCCTTTCTTTTAATCCTAGTCCCAGATAAATTGCAAAAAGAAGTCAAGCAAACCTTGTCATTCTTTGTCACCTTTTGTCTGGAAGATCCTTTTGAATAGGATCAGCCAACAAGCAAATTACAAGTGTTGGTGATTGGGAACACAGACCCCAGAAATCCAAGAATTCTAGAGCCCCAGAGCCTTCCAATTTTGGCATCTTCCAAGACTGGCATCTTAGATATTCAAACTCTGTAAAATCAAGAAATGACGAATCTCGCGTACTAGACTCTCAACCCATTAGGCCCCCAGAATTCCGAGGTTGGAAGGGAGGGCAGAGGCTCAACCTGTGATGAAGGGCAGAGTCTCCTCTTTCCTGACGCTGACACGATGACCGTTTTCACCCCGGATTCCCAGGGAAAGGGTCTCCCTGGCTCTGCCATCGCTGCTTCAATATTCCTCTTCTCTCTCCCCAAACCTCTGCTCCCCAACAATGGAGCCATGGGAGGGCCTCCCTCTCCCCTTGCCCACTGTCCACCCTCTAAACAATATTACCTGCACCTGAGCCTCCTTCTCTCCCTCTGGGGATGCTGGGATCATCCACACATTTGAGATATGGAACCTCTCCTGTCTTAAATGTCCCCTTCCTTGAATTTCCTAGTTCTCTTTTCTTCCCAGACAAATGAAAACCTGTCCATACACCCTGTCTCTGTTTCCCTGCCTCCCTGCCCACCCCAGGCCTCTGAAGCTGTCGGCACCACCCATGGCCTCCTGGTGGCCAGGCCCAGTGGGTACTTACTGGCCTCACGCCATGGTGACCCTGGCAACGGTTGTCAGTTAGCCTAACCCCACTGTCTCTTGCTCACATCTCTGGAAGGACTCATTGCTTTGTCAGAAACTTAGTTACCAGAGGGGGCAAGTGCAAGAGCAGGGAAGAGGGCAAGTGCCCCATTGGGGATTCAGGGGATCCAGGGCACCCGTGATTTCCATGTTACCCTGTGCAATGGGATTGGAACTGGCTGTGCAGCAGGGGTTCATGATAAGGGAGAGGCACCTCTGATTGTACACGTTGGGTTTAGAGGGAAGGCACCGAAGTGCCCATGAGTCCTTTGGCTCTGGAAACATTTTATTGAAGGATTGAGGGTGCCAGAGGGGGTTAAAGCACCCAAGAAGATGAGACCATTTTGCTGTAATTAGAATGAACATCCAAGGTGTCTGATGACCAAACATGTCTGAGACCTCTGGGGTAGCTAGGGGGGAAGCTGGGGCCAGGGGGGAAGCTGGGGCCAGGGCGGAAGCCGGGACAAGGACAAGGTCAAGGGCAACAGGCCCGACACCAGCCCCAGCCTCTGCTCGCTCCCCTTGCTGCCCCTCTGAGACTGGGGACTTGGGCTTCCAATGAGGGGGTCACTGTGCGGGAGGGAGGAGAGGGAGAGGGAGGGAGGAAAGGAAGCTGGAGGGAGGAGAGGAAGTGGTACCTCCTGTTCTGGATTGTCCACTGGCCCTGGGTGCACGGCAAATCATACTTCTGCCTCCGCAGTGCATAGGCATCAAACCAGAGGGCCAAGCCATAGTCCAGAGAGGGCACCTGGGAGAGAGGAGCGGGCCATCAGATGGCCCATGAGGTGTGGCCAGGTTGGTGAACCCACCTCCCTAACAACAAAGAGAAGGAAACAGAATCCCAGGTGGGGCTAAAGTCTGTCAGTCACTCAACAAACAGGCATTGCTGTGACCCACAGAGGGAGACCTCGCCCACACCCCTCTCCACCCTGGCAGGATGTGTACCCAGGGCTCAGCCTGTGGGCGCTTCAGCAGAGGCGGGACACTGCCCCCTCTCATCCCAGGTCGCCAGGGACCTGTGGTGTGCTTGGGGCAGAGGGCAGGTGGGCAGGCAGGGTGGGGTCTCACCGTGAGGTGCCAGGAGCAGTGGGTTCGGGGTGAATAGTAGCTGGGGAAGTACGGGGTGCTGAAGACGCCCTGGGAGTCCAGGCTGTTGTCCAGTGTCAGGTTCACCTCACAGGCTGGACCAGGAGAGCAGCCATTACACAGGGGTCCCCTGGCTGCACCTCCCAGCAGGCTGGCGCAGCTTGTAACCCCACCACCCCTACCACCTCTGCCAGCAAAGTGCTGTGGTTGAATGTGACTGTGTGAACCTGGGTCTCAGTCTCCTCATCTGTAAAACGGGGACAGTAATAGCACACACCTCACAGGGTAGTAGAGTGGATTAAAAAGACATAAACATTCAAACAGCCTGGCATGTAGTAAGTGCTCGATCCGTGTTAGTTATTGACATTCACAGGACAGCACTCGCCAGTTTACAAAATGTATTCATACCTGCACAGGCCTCACAGTGGCGGCTGGGGGAGAGAGAGCTGTTCCCCTTTTCCAACATGAGGTTCAGAGAAAAGGAGTGGCTTGGTTGAGGCTACACAGTGAGAGGCTGAGGGGTCCAGGGGTCAGGACAGCAGCATGCTCATCTGCCCTAGCCATCTCTCCACGGGGCCAGGGCCCTCAAAGCCCTTTGTTCCCTCCCGCCTCGAGCTTATGTCAGACTCCCAAGGGAACAGCTCTGCTACCCATTTAGCGCTCCAGTTTGGCCAGCTGGGGACCCGGGTCCATGCCAGAGAGTTTGGGGATAAACCGAGAAGAGGGCTGGGACCCTGAGTGGGAGGGAGAAGAGTGGGGAGAGGGGTGAGGGAGAAGCAGCTGCCAACACTCTGTGGCCTCCTGTCTGCCATCCTCCCCTCCCGAGCTCCAGAAATGGCAAAGTTTGGGCCTCGTGTGCGGAGCTACGGCTGGCCCAGGCCCAGGACAGCTGTCCTGTGCGGGGTGGGACGTGCCCTTCCTGGGAAGGGGGCAAGGAGGGAGGTCCCGAAGCAGGAGGAGGGTGGGGGCTGGGAGGGCAGTGGGGGACCTGCCACACCAGTGGCCGTGGCCTGGCTGTGCTGCCATCACACCTCCCCAGGCTCCCTGCGCCCTCTTGGCTGTGAGCAGACTGTCTAGGGCGGAATCCAAGGAGTTCTTAGTCCTGCTGCAAACAAACCCACGTTCCAGGCCCAGCCACTGGTGGGTGCCAAGGGGAGGGGGCAGGGAGGGGGTGAGGGGCAGAGGGGAGGGGACACAGGTCCAGGAGAGTGAGGAGGGAGGAGAGGCCGTCAGCACAGAAAAGAGAAAAGGGGAAAGAAGGAAGGAGAGAAAAAGAGGAGGGAAGCGAGGGAGCGATGCCAGAAAGACAGAGACTGCGAATGGTGGGAGGGTCAAGGAGAAGAGGGGGTGGAAGCACAAATGGCGGAAGGAAGAGGGGGGCTGGGGTGGGGAGTGGAGAGCAGCAGCAGCTTCCAGAATCTTCCCTCTCCCCATCCCATCCCCAATTTGGGCAAAAAAGGTGAGCAGTGAGCCCAGTGGAGGGCCCTGGGAGTCCACCACCACCCCTCCCCTGCCCCAGGGACCCGTGACCTCTCACCCTGGAAGACCACCGGCTGCACGGAGAGCACGAAGGGGTCGTAGTAGCTGTGCAGGCCCTTCTTCCAGACCACCGCCATGATGGCCCCCGACGCCAGAACCTCCACCACGGGCTCCTGGCGGCTGCAGCCGTACACCCTGGCAGAACAGAAAGGTGGCAAGGCTGGGCTGGGGTCTGGGAGGGGAGTGGCAGGGAGGGTGGCAGGCGGCTGCTGGGGGAGGGTGGACGGGAGTCTGGACATCTGGGTTCTGGGTCCAGGTCTGCTACCAGAGACCACTGTGTGTCTGTGGGGAGAATTCTGTGTCTCCCCGGCCCCAGAGGACAGACTGAAGGCCCTCCAAGGACCAGGCTAGCTCCTCGGGTGAGAGAGGCCAGGAGTTTCCCCAGACTTCTGGAGCTTACAGTTTGATGATGATGGCTGGCTCGAGTCCCATGCTCCTTCCCCAGATCCCTCCACCCTGTTACAGAATCATCTGTGACCCCTAGCATCCCTGGCAGGAAGACTAGACTGGCATCTGCAGGGACCACCCCTTCTGGCACCGCGACTCCTGGCTGTGTTCAAGGATGGGACAGGGAGAAGGCAGGTGTGGTCTTGTGACCCCCAGGGTGCCCCAGAAATCTACCCAGAGCTTGGCGCCTGGGAGGCTCGGAACAAATAACCGTATCTCAGACTTCTGGGCTTTTAGAAATCTGGAATGTCAGCCCTGAAAAGAATGGTGACACCGTTGAGGTCAGCTGCTTGATTTCCAGAAGGGGAAACAGGCCCTACCGGCAGTCCATGGCAGAGACAGGCCTGTGCTAGGCACTGCCTGTGATGGCTGGTACCTTCCCACATATGTAGCTGCCCGTGGTCTGCCTGTCTCAGACAGGGGTTCCCCAGCTCCCCTTCACCCTCTCACCAACCTCCACCAAACTTCCCAGTGTCAATGACAACACTCTCTGGAGTCCAGCGCATCTGATGGGTCAATTTATAAGAAACTAACGGCCCCACCTCCCTCTGAGTGGGCAACCCAATAGCCTCCCTGCCTGCCGACTGTGGGTGGGCCCCTGGGCCTTGACAGGAGGAAGGGGTGCCGCTGGAGGGATTGCGGGCACCTTGGCAAGCAAGTACCTGAGCTCCTCCAAGCACAGCCTCAAAATCGCTACACATGGCACCCGAGCAGCCTGCAGCCAGCTGGAGGCATGGTGGGCATAACCCCAAGGGTCTCCCTGGGAGGGTCTTGGTGCCCAGGGTCTGGGGATGGGGCATTTCCTCTGGCCTCTTGCCAGGGGAGGGAGGTGGCCTCCAGTAGCGGGCACCACCCCCTCACCCCCCAGGCCCTCGTCCCTTCTTCCTACCATTCCAGGTTGATCTTCCTGCTGCAGTGCCCAAGTCTCCCCAACCACGCCTGTGCCCCCCCACCCTCCCCAACAGCCACGTCCTTTTTGGCCTTACTGGCTCATCTTCCCTGGGAGGTGGGAGATACGATATTAGGATGGAAGAGACCTGGAGGTCACCTTTAATGGGGGCTTTAGCTTTCATTGTTGGGGGGTTTTATTTTATTTACCTAGCAGCAGAGCCCTTGTTGTAAATGAAATATGGAACGCAGAATCAAAGCACATGGTTGAAGCTGGGCAAGGGGCCACCTGCTCTGTCTTCCCATCACCACCAAAGTCCCCCTCACCCCCATTCCCCAGCAGGTTTCTGGGGTACAAGCTTGAGAACCCCAAATGTCTGACCTGTCATTTTAGAGCTTCTCCAAGGGTCTGGGACAAGGGAGCCACCAGGAGCCGCAGTGAGTAGGAACAGAGCTGGGCCTGGCAGTCAGGTTCCCTCCCAGGCTGAGAGGCACCTGGAGAAGCCCCAGGGGAAATCCCTAAGTGTCCCCACCCTTGTTGGACCTGGAAGTCAGATGGTGTCTGGCTTCTCTGCACTTCCCAGAGCCCTCCAGGAACTCAGCCCACGCACATGCCGCAGATCCAGGTCACACCCAGCAGGGCAGCAGGAGGGGTGACAAGGAGAGAGCAGCTCGGAGACGCCCTGGGGGAGGGGTGTGGCAAGAACCTCTGCCAGCTCACATTCAAAGACTGCGCTTGATCTGAACACACTGGTCCCATCCCTATCTGCCTGGAGGCTGTCCACCGCCCAAGTGAGACAGAAGAGGCATCAGCCTGACGCCCGGCACAAAGTAAGTGCTCAATAAACAATCGCTGAGAACTGCCCAGCCCAGAGCATCTTCCCCACCTCCTGCAGCGCTTTGTAGGCTAACACCCATCTCCCCATCCTGTGGGAGGACCAGGCTCCCAGAGGTCAAGGCCATTTCCAGTCCCTCCTCCCCACCCCCAACCACCTGCCCTCTGATCCTGATCACTTCCATACTCCACACCATATCTCATGCCCTAAAGCCCTACTCCTCTGCTCAAGAACTTTCAATAGCTCCCCACTTACCAAATATCAAAGTCCAAATGGCTCCTGGCACTCAATGCCTTTTGTGTCCCAGTCCCAGTTAGAGTATATATAATGATAACAATAATGGCTAGTGTGTAAGTGCTAGGCACTCACTATGTGTAAGGATCATGGCACAGATAGTCTGATTTAAATCCTCCAATGATCCTGCAAGGTAAGCATGATTATGAACCCACCCTCCCTGCCTCCCAGGCTTCTGGTGGGGTTTAAATGAGATACTAGATTCTCCATAGGAGGGGATGTCTTCACTGCTGGGCCCTGGTGCCTAGATCAAACGCACAGTAGGTGTGCAGTATCTATTTTGAGTGAATGAATGAATGATGTAGGTGGTACTGCTTTGCAAGTTCTAACAATGCATCAGAGCTCATGGATTAAATGTAAGAGCAGAGAGGCTCACTAGTATGTGGGGTGGGCGTGTGGGGGTGTGATGGGGAACCCCCTGCCTCCTAGCTGCGTGCCCTAAGGCAAGTTACTTTGCCTCTCAGAACTTTCAATAGCTCCCCACTTATCAAAATCCAAACGGCTCCTGTCACTCAATGCCTTTTGTGCCCCAGTCCCAGTTAGACTATATATAATGATAATAATAATGGCTAGCATTTACTGAGCACTCACTATGGGTAAGGATCATGGCACAGATAGTCTGATTTAAATACTCCAATGATCCTGCAAGGTGAGCAGGTTCTGAGAGGCAAAGTAACTTGCCTTAGGGCACACAGCTAGGAGACAGGCGGTTCCCCATCACACCCCCACACCCCCACCCCACACAGCAGTAAGCCTCTCTGCTCTTACATTTAATCCATGAGCTCTGATGCATTGCTAGAACTTGCAAAGCAGTACCACCTACATCATTCATTCATTCACTCAAAACAGATACTGCACACCTACTGTGCGTTTGATCTAGGCACCAGGGCCTGGTAGTGAAGATATCCCCTCCCATGGAGAATCTAGTATCTCATTTAAACCCCACCGGAAGCCTGGGAAGCAGAGAGGGTGAGTGTTCTGCCAGGAAGCAGTCAGGATTTAGGAATGACCCCAGAGGTTGAAAATCCGGGCTGCAGCCAGACTCTGAAACATCCCAACAAGCCACGGTGCCTCCCAGAGCTGACTTTAGGGGTCATCTAGAACAACTGCTTTGTTACAGATGGGAAAACTGAGGCTCGGGGAGGGGAAGCGCCCCCAGTACACAACCATCTCCAGCCTCCTGTCCCCTATCCCCTCTAGGCTAGCCGTCCTGTCTCCCAGATACCCAGGCCCAAGGTCCTACCCCCCCTTGTCTAAGAATGCTGTGTGTGACTTTCAACCCCCCCATCAACCACTCTCCTTTCCAGCCCTCCCTCCTGCCCTCATTCCCGCAGACTCACGAGGTGATGAGCCTTTTCTCCAGGGGCCCAGCCACGTCATACATGGCCAGTCGGTCCCGGCACTCTGCCAGCGTCCACTCAAGCCGGAGTTTGAGCATGAGGCCCTCGGGGCCCTGCAGGTGCCACAGGCAGCTGGAGGCCAGGTGGTCAGGCCCCTTCAGCCGGAGGACCTGGCCCTGGCCCACGTAGCTGTAGCGGTAACAACCTGGAGCGGGGAGAAGGGCACAGCCCCTGATTCCTGTGAGCCAGAAAGAGGGGACCCTGGGGAGCCAGGTCCCTCAAGGTCCTCCACCAGGCAGGATGGGCTGGGCAGGGGAGCCGGGTGGGGATAGCCAGACACGCTCTACCCCATCCTTCTCTTTCCCTGTCAGTATCCTCATTCATGCATTTGTTCAGTGGTTCAGTCATTCACTCATGGAATGGACACACACTGAGCTTCATGCCTTCTCAGTGCCCAGGTAAAGATCCAGTCGCTGCCTGGGGACATGGATGACAGCGGGGACAGACAGACACAGAACAGGCAAGAATAGCTCAGGAGGTGATGACTCCAAACCAGGCCTGTGGGCTGGGGGCGTCCTGGGGGTCTTCGCGTGAGCAAAGAGCCTCGGGCGAGCCAGGCAGCTTTGAGAAAAGTACACACAGGGCACGTGTATCTAGAGGACCAGCTGAAGGCAGGGAGGCCCGGCCCAGGCCATTCCCAGGATGGGCGCTGCTTTCTCCTGCGGCCATAGGGAGCCACAGAAGGTTGGGCCAGGCTGGACATGGGCTGGCTTGGACCACACACTCCTCTGGCTGCTGTGGAGACCAGCGAGGCCACAAGCAATGAGGAGGAGAAGGGATGAGGGCTTCACTTCCGGCAGAGAGAAGGGAGTGCCCTAAGGAGGAGTCTGGGAGGCTGCCCTGGGGGGAGGACATGAGCTTTGAGCTAATGATGGTGAAGCCATCAGAATAAAACAGGTGCTTATCAGCATTTGCTACAGGCCAGAAACTGAACTGAATGCCTTCCCTCACTGTCTCACTCAATGCCCACAACAACTCTACGAGATACTTTCAATGATTGTGTCCATTGCACAGACCTGAGCCAGACACATCTGGGTTTGCCCAGCCACCACCTAATCTTTCCTGGGCCTTGCTTTCCTCATCTATAGAATGGGACGATAACACCACCCTTGCAGGGCCGCCAGCAGAGGCTGTGGGATGATACACGTTTGAATGCCCAGCACAGCGCCTTGCACAGTAGGGGCTCAGTAAAGGCAGTGCCTGTTCCTCAGGTGGGTGTGAGGGAGACGGAGCAGGTAGGGCTGGGGAGAAAGGCCTGTGACTTGTCATCCTGCAGCTGGCCCCGGCTGAGGCTCAGACCTAGCCCATCTCACGGCTGCCTCACTTCACAACTGTTTCACCATCATACCCCACCCCCCTACCCCACACACCAGTGAGCCTCTGCTCTTCCATCTAATCCGTAAGTTCTGATGCACTGCTAGAATTCACAAAGCAGTACCACCTGCATCATTCATTCATTCATTCATTCATTCATTCAAAACAGTGACTGTGCACCGACTGTGTGTTCAGTCTAGGCACCAGGGTCTGGCAGTGAACATATTCTCTCCCGTAGAGCATCCAGTATCTCATTTAAACCTCACCAGAAGCCTGATGTTCTTCCAGGAGCCAGTGGGGATTTAGGAATGAACCTGGGATGTGGGAGGCAGCCTGCCGACATGAAATTATAAAACCTGAGTTTTCAGTCTATTTTCTCTGCTTTAAATCGTCTTCTTTGGAAGGCCACAGACAAGCAAAGATCCCCCTGTCAGCTTGGTCAGCCTGAGGGCAGCCCCCAAGGCTAGCGCTATCTGCTGGGCCCCCAGAGGAGAGGGTGTAGGGGGAGGGAACTGGAGAAAAGGAGGGAGGGGCACTACCCTCCCCACCTAGCCCCAACACTCATCAGCTGTGTGATGATGTCATTCTTGGCTCAAGGGTCATACAAAATCAGGCAGCAGTGGGACAGATTCGGTGTCCAGGCTGCAGTGAGCCAGTCTCTGTCCCCAAGCATTGTCTGATTAAGTCCCCCTGAGGCTCTCAGGAGTAATAACTCTGACTTACTATTGGTTGTAGATTATCAACCTCAGACTCTGTAGAGGTAGATGTTCACTAGCTCTGGGTAGTTAACTGAGTCTGGGCCAGTGGCTTAGCCATTCCGAGTTCTGTCAAATGGATGTAATAATGATCCCTGTCCTACAACCTCCTCTGGCCAGTGCTGAGGACCAGGAAGGGAACAGAGGTGAATACACTTTGCTCTGATGCTGCCACCTGTGGCTCAGCCCCTTCTCCCTGACCCCTGGCCGTGCTGACTGCAGTGGGGAGCTGACCTCCCCAGAGAGAGAACAACCATATCTGCCTAGGGAAGGGACAGGGCCTCCACCAGCAGCTGGGGAAAGATGCCAGGCACTTCCTAGGGTTTTGGGTTCTTTAAGTCTTGCTCCAAGCAGATTCTTTGCTCTTGCCACTTTAATAATTACTTTTTTTTTTTTTTTTTTTTTGCTCTTGCCACTTTAATAATTACTGTTTTGTTTTTTTGTTTTTTTGTTTTTTTTTTTAGACTAATTCCGTGGAGAGGTGTGTGCTAACCTTTTGTTAATCAGAAACACCTTCAGGGAGCCTGGCACCTCTTGGCACTGGGAGGAAGTAACTGAACATGCCTTGGGTGTTCCCCGCCCCCAGCCTTTGCCCCTGACATTCCCTCTGCCCAGGGAACCCTTTCTCCTTCTCACCCTGACAAATTCCTTCCTACCCCTATGCCCGAATTTCTTTTTCTTTCGAAAATTATTTTATTTTATTGTTGAGACAGCCTGTCACCCAGGCTGGAGTGCAGTGATGCGATCACAACAGCTCATTGCAGCCTCGGCCTCCTGAGCTCAGGTGATCCTCCCACCTTAGCCTCCCCTCCTCCAGCCCTGAGTAGCTAGGACTGCAGGTGCACACCACCATGTCCAGCTAATTTTTTTTTTTAATGGAGTTTGCTCTTGTTGCCCAGGCTAGAGTGCAATGGTGCAATCTTGGCTCACTGCAACCTCCACCTCCTGGGTTCAAGCAATTCTCCTGCCTCAGCCTCCCAAGTAGCTGGGATTACAGGCATGCGCCACCATGCCCAGCTAATTTTGTATTTTTAGTAGAGATGGGGTTTTGCCACATTGGCCAGGCTGGCCTCGAACTCCTGACCTCAGGTGATCCGCTCAACTCGGCCTCCCAAAGTGCTGGGATTACAGGCGTGAGCCACCACGCCCGGCCCATGCCCAAATCTGATGCCCCCTCCATGAAGTCTTCCAGGATCCCCCAGTCAGGAGCAACCCCTGCCTCCTATAGATCTGGGACTCTGTGTGAGGCTCTTGATTTGCCCCCTCCTCTGCTTTGGAACGAACAATTCCCTCTCTCCACTGCCTCTGGGGCCTCTATTCTCACACTGGCACTTGGTGTTATGAGAATCTGTTTATGTGTCTGTCTCCCTCATGGGGCTTGAAGCTCCTCCGAGGGCAGGGGTGAGGACACGGTCATCCTGGTGTCCTCCGCACAGGAATGGGGCCTGGCATGAAGGAAGTGCTCAGAAAGTCAACTTCAAGGATTTCAGTTGTTATCTCTGCCCCCTGAGACTCTGTGCTCTGGACATGCACTGAACCAGTCTCCTCATTCATGCTTTCGTTCATTTGTTCAATCATTCATTCATGAAACGAACACCCACCGAGCACAGATAATTACAGAACAACTGCCAGGAACATGGGGACACAGAGGCACAAGGCAACATGAGGCTATTACATAGCACTTCTATTGCAGGAGAAAAAATAACTTTCCATAGGACCTTTCCCTTTTCTTTCTTTCTTTCTTTTTTTTTTGAGATGGAATCTCACTCTGTCGCCCAGGCTGGAGTGCAGTGGCACAATCTCACCATCTCAGCTCACTGCAAGCTCCATCTCCCAGGTTCAAGTGATTCTCCTGCCTCAGCTTCCTGATTGGTTAGGACTACAGGTGCGCACCACCATGCCCAGCTAATTTTTATATTTTTAGAACAGACAGGGTTTCACCTTGTTGGCCAGGCTGGTCTCGAACTCCTGACCTCAGGTGATCTGCCTGCCTCTGCCTCCCGAAGTGCTGGGTTACAGGCATGAGCCACCATGCCTGGCTGACTTTTACATTTTTTAATGATTGAAAAAGGTCCTATGGGGCCAGGCATGGTGGCTCACACCTGTAATCCCAGCACTTTGGGAGGTGGAGGCAGGTGGATCACCTGAGGTCAGGAGTTCGAGACCAGCCTGGCCAACATGGCAAAACCTCATCTCTTCTAAAAATATACAAATTAGCCAGGCATGGTGGCAGGCGCCTGTAGTCCCAGCTACTCAGGAGGCTGAAGCAGGAGAATTGCTTGAACCTGGGAGGTGGAGGTTGCAGTGAGCTGAGATCGCGCCACTGTACTCCAGCCTGGATGACAGAGTGAGACTCTGTTATATATATATATATGTCATTCTTGGCTCATGGGCTATACAAAATCAGGCAGCAATGAACCAGATTCGGTGTCCAGGCTGCAGTGAGCCAGTCTCTGTCTCCAAGCATCGTCTGATTAAGTCCCCCGAGGCTCTCAGGAGTAATATCTCTGACTTACTATTGGTTGTAGATTATCAATCTTGAACTCTGTAGAGGTAGATGTTAACTTTCAGAAGACTATAATAAGCTGTCAATGACTTTAATTCACTAGAAAAGACAACCCCAAAGGTTTGAGTTTTCTTGCCTGGTAGGACCTTAACCAGGTTTGTATCTAACTTGGTAATCTTATTCCAGCAGTTCTCTTTTTCCATTAACGATTGATGATAGATAGATAGATAGATAGATAGATAGATAGATAGATAGATAGATATAAACAGACAGCTAGCTAGCTAGACAGACAGAGAGAGAGACAGACAGATAGATAATAGATAGACAGCTAGCTAGCTAGATAACTAGATAGACAAGCAGACAGATATCCACAGAGAGATGATAGATAGATAGATAGATAGATAGATAGATAGATAGATAGATAGACAGACAAATAGATCAGTTTCTTGCATTCTTTACCATTCCACTCGTTCCCCCATTAATCAGCTAAATAAATGTTTGACACATGGTCACTCTATCTTTGTATAAGAATCATGATTTCACCTCTTTGAAAACTACTTTGACCTCATCACCTCCATTCAACAAAGAAGCAAGCATTTGACCAGCAGGATGGGAAGAGGGGAAGGTAAAGAAAGGTATAACAAGGATTTAAACTCTGCCTCCCTCCCTGAGAAGGGGTTGAGACGCTCACCCCCACCTTGGCTCTGAGTGACAACGCTAGATAGTGTGGGAGGAATCTGAGAATTTAGGGGCCATAGAGTCCAGCAGCCAGTTGGTGCACTGCATTAGGGGCCATAGACTCCAGCAGCCAGTTGGTGCACTGCACAACTCACACAAACTACAACTTGGACAGCACCTCCTGCCTTGTGCAGCGTGGTCACTCTGCTGGTCAGCTGAAAGATTGTGGGTCCGCTTGGAGAAACGCAAGGTGACTCTAGCAATATGGCACCAGGTAGGGAGGGAGGGCTGATGAGCCTGACTGGAAAGGAAAGGAAAAGGTGGAAGGAGTGTTCTTGAATGCAATGGCACCGCTACCTCCAAAAGACCAAGTTTTAAAACCAATGTCACTGATAAACCATGAATTGGCAAGACGATTTTCTACCATCAGTGGAAACTAGCTTGTGGGCAGGTTGAAGTCAATGACAGAGGAGACTCACGTTCGTGGACCACTAAACCTGACTCATCCTCACACCCACACAGGAACGCATGCACACCCGTCTACAAGACACACACAAATACACGCATGCACAACACCACCTCCTCTCCCCCTACAGGCTGCAAGACTTGCTTGGGACACATCACTGAGTCCACCATGGCATCCCCTGGGTGACTCTTGGCCAGGGCTCCCTGCACACACGATAGAAGCCATGTGTCCCCCTGACACACAACAAAGTCAAGACAAACACCAACTCAAAAGGAAAGTGGGGAGGGGAAAAAAAAAGTAGCGTACCCAGCGTGGAATTCAGTGCAGCTATGTCTTTCACACTGGCTTCTGATAAAAGGAAATGAACAAACAAATAAACAAGAACAAAAAACAAATAAAAGAAAACACAATGAAAATAAAATTAGAGGAGACTCCTGGAGCCAGCCTTGTCTGAGATTTACCCTAAACGCCCCCACCCTGCCCTTCCGTCCTGGCTCCTTGAATGCAATGGCACTACTACCTCACCTGGGGGGCCCGCCCTGACATCACCCCAGCCCTGGCAGGCAGCCTCCCCGGGCCACACCACAGCTTGTTTCCCCCAACCTCATGAGGCCAACCCCATGTTTCCGCTCCCAGTACTGACCCAGGATCACTAGGCCCTCGGGGTCCACTTCGTATTCGGCCCTGTAGGGGACGGCAGCTGAGCTGTTGACCGTGGACAGCAGCTCCTCCACCAGCAGCGCCTGCACCACCTCGGGGCTCAGCATCGGCCGGCGGTGCTCGGGGATTTGGAGAATGAACCAGAAGAAGCAGGTGAGGGGTCCCTCCCTAAGGCAGGTAGAAGTGAGAGACGCCAGGGAAGGATTCTGAGGTCTGGCCCCAGCTCCACTCCTGCTCATGCACATCGAGCACTTTCCACATCCTAGCCATTGCTGTCCGTCTTCACGCAGAAGCCTCTAGCAACCTCTGAAGGAGGCGCTCTCATAATCCTTATTTTACAAATGAGAAAACTGAAGCACGAGAGGTGAACTTGTGCCTCATAGACTATGCCGCAAGTAGCCAAACCAGAAGTGGACGGGGCAGTCGGGCCCTGGAGCCAATGCTCTTAACCCCATCCCCCTCCAACATCGCCTCGCCTGATGGTGTCAGGCCCTTGATCAGCCATCACAGTCATTGTCTGGTGCAAACCTATCACACCCATGTTTCCATTCTACAGAAGAGCCCAATGAAGGGAGGGTGACATGCAGGAAGCCAAGTTCCCTCTCTATGCCTTAGTTTCCTCATTTGAAACATGAAGGCATTGCATCAGAAGCCTACAGAGTCCCCTCCCATTCTTTGAATCTCAGCTTCTTGCAGGAGCTGGTCGGGGCAAGGACCACTCACCCAAAGGAATAGACAGAGCTGGAGTTGTAGTAAGTTCCCAGGCGGGTGCTGGTGATGAGCTCCTTGAGCTGTGAGAAGGGAAGACAACAGCCCCTGGGACCCTCTGCAGGGCAGACAGGGCCACTTCCTACTTTGGGGTGCCCTTTGCTCCTACCAGCAGCCCCGCTCCATGCATCATTCTCCAAGGTGCACAGGCTTGATCACAGCCACACAGCACTGAGTGGCCGGGCTGGGGCACACATGAATCTCACACCCCGTCCCCTTCTTTCCCTTTCCACTACACCCCCCTCTCACCTCCACCCACACTGCCGATGACCTCTCTGCCCCTTGCCAAAAGTCACTCCTCAACTCTGAGAAACCCCTGCTCAGCTCCTGGGTCCCCTCTGCACCTCCTCCCATGGCCTGGGACAAGCCAGCAGCTCTGATGGGTAGCACAGCTGATTGGAGTTTTTGCACATCTCCAACTACAGAGCTGGTGGCAGGATTACAGGCTCTTAAGCATTTGCACAGCGTGGGAATAGTGTTCGTGTTATCTCAACTTCACTGCAACCCACAACAAATCTGCAGCCGGGTCCTGTTGTTATCACCCCTACCTCATGGAGGAGGAAACGGGCAGCCTCAGGCTGGGTCCCTCAGAAGCAGACCCTCCATTGACAAGGTGGGGCAAGTGGTTTATTTGGAGGTGATTCTGGGAAACAGTAGTTGGGAGGGAGAGACTGGAAAGTGGGCAACCAACACAGGGCCATGAATGCGGAGTGTAGAGCTGAGAGCATCTGAGCTCAGCCCAATAGGGCATCTCTGGGACACAGCCTGGAACATTCTCTGAACTATTCCCCCTGCCAGGGCCAAAGAAGCTCCAGCCACTCCAGCGCTCATGGTTCAGGGTTGCTCCTGGGAATAACTCCCAGGCACTTCTGGCCTGCCTTGCTGGGCACTGGTCCTGCAGCCTGAGAGTGGCAGGCAGTAGACCAGCCTCCGTGCAGTGAGCCACCATCCCGTAACAGAGGGGCAGGAGCGGCCACCGTCCTGTAACGGAGGGGCAGGAGCGGGCCACCGTCCTGTAACAAAGGGGCGGGAGCAGCCACTGTCCTGTAATGGAGGGGGAAGAGCGGGCCACCATCCTGTAACAGAGAGGGAGGAGTGGGCCACCATCCTATAACGGAGGGGCAGGAGTGGCCACCATCCTATAACGGAGGGGCAGGAGTGGGCCACCGTCCTGTAACGGAAGGGCAGAATTGGGCCCTCAATAGTGTCCGCTGCACTGCGGGACCTTTCCCAAGGTCATGCTCCACGCCTGGTAAGAGGCATGATCAGGATCTAATCCGAGTGAGATTGACCCAAGCGTCCACTAACTTTGCCATGACCCTCAACCTCATCTGCTTCCATGGTGCCTGGAGCAGGGCTGTGGTCCCCGTGAGTGCTCCAGATGGGTTGACCAACTGGCTCCATGTGATCAGACCCCACCCCTCTCTTTTCACCCCCACATTCCCTCCCTCTCATCCCCCAAATCCTTTCCTACCATCTTCTGGGCTTTGGCAGTTTCACTACGGAAGGCACTAGATTCCCGGCGGGTAAGATCCTGGGAGAAGTGGCGATTGAGCACGCGCAGGCTGCCTGAGTACACCTGGCTGACCGTCACCTCCGCGTTGTACCCTGCCCAGGAAGGAACCAGCAGGGTTAGTGGAGGAAGCGGGTGGGAAAGGCTCCCGTCTCTTCCATGCCTTCTCCTGCCACCCACACCCTCAGCTCAGCCCCAGTGTCTTGGGTCTCCACGGCACCATCAATGTCATCATCATCATCTTTGTCACTGCCATTGTCATCATGGTCATCTAAAGTTTATTGGATGACAAACTGGCTGCAAGGTACCAGGGAGGGAGAGGCTCCCAGATGGATGGTGTCCTACAGGTTCCCAGGGAGAGGCTGACACAGTGACCAGTCCAGGACACCCACGACATGAAGGGCAGGAAATCCACATAGGCCCAGGAGGCCAAGGTCATGGGTCAGCATCCTTCCACTCGTGAGGTCACCCAGGGATCCCACAGGTGTGTGCTAACCACCTACTACATGGGGTATGCCAGTTAACCAAGACAGATGTGTCTCCCCTCGTGAAGCTGACAGTGGTGGGTAAGAAAGGTGTGGCTCTGGCAACCACACAGCATGTGGCATCCGTCTGTGGGCAGTGCCATCAGGGAGCAGTGCCATCTGTGGGCAGTGCCATCAGGGAGCAGTGCCACACGGTGCTGTTGAGGGGACGTGACAAGGACACTCAGCCTGGGCCAGAGTGGAGTGGCTCTCCAGCTGAGATGTAGGGATGGGGAAGCTGTAAATTGGTAGGAGAAGAGGGAGGGAAGTACCTTCAAGCAGAGGGAGCAGCATGAGGCACAGGGCTGGTAGCACGGGGACCATGGTGAGGACCCAGGCTGAAAGCCTTTTTGGCTGGAGCAGTCAGAGACAGGGAGGAGCAGCAAGGAGCTGGGGCCTCGGCAGGGCAGGGCCCATTGGGTCTTTACCCGATGAACAAGGGAAACCGTGAAAGGTTTAAAATCAGGAATGATGTCATCAGACTTCTGTTTTACAAAGACTATTTTGGCTGAAGTGAAGAGGGTAGACTCATAGCCCTGGTTTACACCCCTATTCATTCACTCAACAAATACTTCCTGAGAGTCTGCTATGTGTAGGAACTGAGCCAAAGCTCTTGGGACTATATGAGCAAAACAACGAACAGAACAATCAAGAAAAAACTGCCCTTCATAGCTTGCAGACTAGCAAGGAATCAGACGGTAAACCACACATCGTGTATAACAGGTTAGACGTGGTCAGTGCGGTGGAAATCAGGGCATGGGGCGGGCTGCAATATGGAGGTCAGGGAACAAGGTGATGTACATCTGTGGAAAGAATGTCCCCAGGCGGGGGCAAGTGCAAAGGCCTGGTGTGTTTCAGGAGCAGCAAAGAGTGAGCAACAGGACAGCAGGAGGGTATGAGATGGGGAAGGGGAGAGGCCGGGTAGGGTTTGCCAGGCCTGGGAGGACTCGGGCTTTCACCCTGGGTAAGATGGGAGGAATGGGAGGTGCTTTTTTTTGTTTTGTTTTGTTTTTGAGAGAGTTTTGCTCTTGTTGCCTAGCTTGGAGTGCAAGGGCTTGATCTCGGCTCACCACAACCTCTGCCTTCAGGGTTCAAGCGATTCTCCTGCCTCAGCCTCCCGAGTAGCTGGGATTACAGGCATGCACCACCACGCCCGGTTAATTTTGTATTTTTAGTAGAGACAGGGTTTCTGCATGTTGGTCAGGCTGGTCTCGAACTCCCGACCTCAGGTGATCCATCTGCTTCGGCCTCCCAGAGTGCTGGGATTATGGGTGTGAGCCATGCGCCTGGCCCCATGCGAGGGTTTAAGCACCGAAGTTAGAGGATTTGGTTTGCTTTATCAAATGGCACCTCTGCTGTTATGTTGAGAAAGGCTCTAAGGAGGCAGGGCAGAGGCAGGGAGAGCATCAAGGACACGCCTGCAGGGCTCCAGGGGAGAGATGTCCAGGGGGACAGAGTCTGGCCCCAGCTGTGGCAGAGGAGAGGGTGGGAAGTGATTGGCATCAGCCGCTTTTGATGTATTTTGGAGTAGAGATGACCAGGTTTGCTGGCAAAGTGGGGCTGGGGTGGAAAAGAAAGAAAGGAGTAAGGGGAAGGTGCCAGAAAGAAGACATGGTCTTGGACTGGGATGTGGGAGGTACAGGTCTGGGGAAAATTATGCAGAGACCTCATGGTCTGAACGCCTGGGGTCCGAGATGCTCCTTAGACATGTAAGAGGAAGAGCAGAGGCAGCTCTAGAGTCAAGCTCAAGGGAGAGGCCCAGGCTAGAAATGCAAATGTGGGTGTTATCAGGGTATAAAGGGCACTTGAAGCTAAGGGTAACAGATGAGATCACAAAAGAAGTGGGTGGAGAGAGAAAGGAGAGCCCCCCCCCCCCCCCATCAGCAGGGACACAGAAAAAGCAACCCGCTGAGCAGAAAGGACCCGGTGGCAGCCCAAAGTCTAGGGAGGAAAGGGCTTCTGGAGGTGGGGGTGAGCCCCCGGGTCAAGTGCAATGACGACTGAGAAGTGGACGTTGGATTTAGCAACCTGGCATGTTGGCGAGCTTGACAATGGCCATTGGAGTTGGGGGGCAGAGGGAGCCAGGTTGGAAAGGGCACAGAGAGACTGGGTATATGGATTGACAGCTCCTTCAAGGAGCAGAGAAATGGGGGAGGCACCCCAAGGGACATTGACAGACGCTGCTGCTGGGGGAGAGAGGGCGTCCTTGCTGGTGCTGGGCCATTTTATGGGCAGAGGGGGTTGGATCGGGGTCCCAGGAGGAGTACATGTGATGCAGCCGGGAGGGCAGGTGGGCCAACATATATGAGGCTTCTCTTCTAAGCTGTTTTGTTTTCTCACTGAAGCAGGAGACAGGGGCAGGCGGGTGCTGGGGGCTTGAGAACACATAAAACTCCTGCCTGGGAGAGCAGGAAAGGGAAAGGACCCGGGAAATATGGTTGGTGGTATTAAGGGTCCTGCTACCATCCTTCTTAGGAAGCCGGCCACACCCTCTCCTCGGGCCAGGCCGTCCTCCTCGCTTGGGGCCTGTCCTGCTCCAGTGTCACTGGTCACTTGTGCACCTCCTCTTCCAGAAAGGGCAGGGCGTGTCTCTGATCCACCTCCTTGCCCAGCGCCCAGTCCCAGGAGCACAGCCTGGTCAAGGCGGGAGGAGTCTTTCAAACAGCTCCCGAAGTGCCTCCTTCAACCCTTAATCCCTCTGTGGGGAGTTGGCTTCCCCCAGCAGAGGCTTGGGAGCACTCACCCCTTGGGTCCTCAGCCCCATGGAGCACCTCTCCTGGGGTGGGGGTGATTTACCCCAGGAGCATAATCAGGGGGAATTAAACTCCTCTGCAAAGAGAAATAATTGGCAGGTGAGTTCCTGGCCCTCCAGCCCAGTGCCCCGTGGTTTACCCTGTAGACTCATTAGCCCGCTACCTGAGGAGGCCCCCACAGCCCTGTGCTATCTGGGGCACTGGCTTCCTGCCGGTGGTGAAATGCACATGGCGTCTACTGCCTGCATTGCTCAACTCTGGGTAGAATCACTGTAAGTCATTGCAAGCAGGCCCGTGTCAGACCTGGGGTTCCCAATAGCGTCACTCCCAGATGCTGGTTCCAGACACTCCCAACCCTGACCCCCTTGGATCTAGGCCTACGTGGATTTCTCTCCACTGCTACAAAGTTGGTCCCCAGGTTGCTTTCAACAGGCCTGGAATTCCACCAGGAGATTCAGCCAGTAAGAGCACTAGCTATCCTTTGCAGGATGTTTAATGGGATGCTTCTGATCACGCAGGCAGCTGGGTTGTCCCTTCCGTGGCTTCCCAGCCCTCAGCTTCCTCTGTCCCAGCACATGCTATGCTTTAGCAAAAGTGTCAGGTCTGATGCCTTGGCTAAATCACAAGGACAGGGACTATCCCCAGAACCTGGCACACAGGAGGTGCTTGGCACTGAGTAAATGAACGAATGAATGGATCTTCTACGGTGTACAGTGTAGAGGCACAGTCTAATTTAGTCTCTCCATTACTTCCCACTGTCAAAGGCAGAAGGAAGAGGAGAGACTCCATCGATCTTAGAGAAAGATAATAGATGCTCAAGAGCATTCATTCAATGAATGAATGAATGAACAGAGGCCTGGATGAATGGGCCCAGAGCACAGGCCAATTGCTCCCTGGGCACCAGGGGACTGACTGAGGGCTGTGACATCAGGGAGGGGCCGGCCATAATTAAGGACATGGCAGAGGGCCCCAAGGCTGGCTGCTCTCCAGCTGCCTGCTCCGTCCCCCATTCATGCTGGACCCTGAAAACCCAGAGGGGATAGAGCTGTGGTCCCCACCCTAGAGGAGAACCCAGGCTGGGCTCAAGTGAGCAGGGGCACTAATTTGTACCAGGCACCATCAGTGCCTCTGGGCCTCCTTCTTTAGGGCTGGGTTGGCTCCAAGCCTCAGGGGCAACCCAGGAGGACTATAGTCAAGGGAAGGCAACGTTTACACTCTGTGGGCTGGTTGGCTCACAAGAACTGGGTGCTAGGAGAGCCCACTTTCCCCACCTGGTGGGGAGCTTTGGGGCACTTTGCCCAAGCAGGAAGCAGACCTGAGCCATAGGACCTGGAGCCAGGGTCTGACAGCATCTCCAGCTGGCAGGACAGGGAGGGAGACGCAGAAAGCAGAAGTGACTTGCCCAAGGTCACACAGCAACATGCTAAGCATGGCTGAGCCTGGAACCCAGTTCTGTCCTGCTGTGCCTGCTACAGTCACCCCAAGTCCTCCCCAGGTGCCTCTCCCAGGCGGTCCCACGACGTTACCTAGGAAATACCAGAGTAGCACCCCCACCGAAGCCAGCACAACCAGGGCCAGCAGCACAAACAGGGGCACCAGGCGGAGGTAGCCCTGGGCTTTTCTCTTGGAGTCCTCATGGGCCTTGAACATCCCCTCCGGCTCCGCTTCCTCGCCATCACCTCCGTCCCCCTGCCCGCCAGCCACCTGGGGGGCCTTGGCCATGGGCATCCTGCCAGGGAAACAGACCGAAGTTGGAAACAGCCTCACATTTGCAAGGGAGCCTCTGCTGAGCACCGGTGGGGCACAGGAGCAGGACTTCCCTGCCTTTTGGAGTGGAAGAGTAACAACATCAGGCGGCAGTGACTGGAAGTGGGTGCCGAGACAGCTCGCAGAGGAGGGAAGCGCATCTCAGGTCAGCTCTCACCAGAGGGCAGGCCCCAGAGCTGGACTGGACTGGGTCTGGCTCAAGAACCCCACCTTTGCTTCCCACTGGCTTCCCTATGGTCAGAGGACAGATGGAGGTCTCAGTACCTAAACACCCACCTCCCTAGAGGCTGCACCCACAGACAGAACTGAAGTACATGGGATGCAGACTTCTGTAGACATCCGACCTCTTGCCCTCATTTCCCTTCCACACAAGGAATGCTGTTTCTTGCTCCTGGTTCTGGTTCACAGAGCTTCCACCACGCCCACACAGTGTATGCACTTAGCCCCTGCCCCAGAATCCCCTGAGCTGGCACTGCCCTGGGCCAGGGACCTGCCTTCCTTCACAGAGTACCATCTCTCTCACCTTTCTACTCTCAAAGTCTCGCAGCAAAGGAAGGGAACAAAAACTAATATTCATTTCGTGCCCTCATGAGACATTTCACACTTAATTTTCAGGTCACCCAGGGATATGGAACCATTGTCCCATGTTTTCTTCCTCAAGCCCACACCACGTGGGTACTTCACCTGCATTATCTCACTTAATCCTCCAGTTCTGCACACATTGAACAGATAAGGAAACTGAGACCCAGAGTGTTCTAGCAATAACTCAGTCTAGGGCTTTTCCTAGCCCCATTTTCCCAATGTGATTTGAATACCTGACATTCACTCCCAGACGCATTTTACAGATAAAAAAATGCTGAAGCCCAGAGAGGCTAAGCCACTTGCCCAAGGTCACACAGCAGGGAAGTGGCAGTTGAGTCTGCATGTCTGACTCCCTGCTTTTTCCACGAATCTAAGATGCCTCCCATAAATGAGCTGTTAATTAACAAATCATGATTAAATAGCAACTGAATGTCATCCCTCTCCATGCTCCAGGGTTCCAACTCTATTTTGAGACCCTTTCAAGCAAACATCCCAATGTATTTGGCCTTTCAGGCAGGTTTCCCCACAGTACAGAGAAAGCTTTGACCCACCCACCAGGAGAGCAAGGGCTCCAGACTACGGCAAAGTTCATCTCCTCTTACTATATCCATAAATACTGTGTAGCTTTAAAATGCACCCCAGGGCCGGGTGCCGTGGCTCACACCTGTAATCCCAACACTTTGGGAGGCTGAGGCGAGTGGATCACCTGAGGTCAGGAGTTCGAGATCAGCCTGGCCAATATGGTGAAACCCTGTCACTATGAAAAATACAAAAATTAGCCGGCCGTGGTGGTGGGCACCTGTAATCCCAGCTACTCGGGAGGCTGAGGCAGGAGAATCACTTGAACCTGGGCAGGGGAGGTTGCAGTGAGCTGAGATCATGCCACTGTACTCCAGCCTGGGTGACAGAGCAAGACTCTGCTCGAAAAAAAAAAAAAACATAAAAAAAAAAATAAAATGCACCCCAGATGCAGGTGGGGGCTTCCTTTGGGCTGTGTCTTGGGGTTTTACACAGTGGGTTTCCAAAAATGGGGCTCTTTAGTAATGCTCAAAGTCCTCCCAGGTGGATGTGAAGGGCCCTGGCCCTTCTCCCAGCTTCCTGGCTCCCTCCAGCTCCCCTTGGCATCCTTCCCAGCTAAGGGTCTTTGGTGTTCAGCCACAGTGACTCTGTTGAGCAGCCCCCATCAGATACAAGGAAGGGAGGGACTGCAGGGGACCCTCACTGGGCATGACATCCCCCTCCACAACTAAGCTAGGATATTCCTGCATGTGGAGTGGGCCCTGCTGGCTTTTATTGGGCTAAGGCCGGGGAATGGTAAATGGTAAATGGTAAATGGTAAATGTCCAGCAATGGGTGGGACAGCCCCGCCCACTTCCTCAAATGTTCACAGCATCCCTGGTGAGAAACAGGCAAGAAACAGACCAGTAACAGGGCACTGAGACTCTTGCATGAGGCTACATGGCAGGTTTGAGTCCCCAGCGCAGAGCTGCCTGTCTGTCCTGGGCTGGCCACCTGTGACTGAGGTGGCTGTCCTCAAAATCTGAGAAGGTTTGCTGGATTGGGAAGATCCCAGGTGATGGGCTGGCTCCTTGCCCTCCTTTCAATCCCTCGTCCCCTCCCTCTGCCAGAGGAGGACGCCATACTCCCGTTGCACCCCTTTTGTTTAAGGGACAGGATCTCACTCTGTCACCCAGGCTGGAGTATAGTAGCACAATCATAGCTCACTCCAGCCTCCAACTCCTGGGCTCGAGTGATCCTCCCACCTCAGCCTCCCAAGTAGCTGGGACTACAGGTGCACCAGCACGCCTGGCTAATTTTTTAGTTTTATTTTTTGTAGAGACCAGGTCTCAAATACCTGGCCTCAAGCGATCCTCTCACCTTGGCCTCCTGAAGTGTTGAGATTACAGATGTGAGCTACCATACCTGGCCCTGTTTTACTCTTGAGTCTGGATCACCAAGGAGCTATTTTGGGATGACTCATAGAGCCATGGGGACTCGGGGGCATAGAGGTGATAACAGGTGACATTTATTTCAATTGTCTCTGTTGCTTTATGTGCACTTTCTCATGTAAGCCTTACACAGATCCTGTGGGGACAGGTACTCCAATCACTCCTACTTTACAGATGGGAAAGTCAAGGCACAGAGAGGTTGAACAGCTTGGCTAATGTCACACAGCTGGTCAGCAGCAGAGCCAGGCTGCAAAGTCAAGCAGATTGACTTCAGAGTGACGCCCTGACCACTGAGCCCTACTACCTCTCAGATAATCAGTGTAAAGAGAGGGAAACTGAGGCTTGGAGCAGGTCGTGGGTCCATTAGAGGAGGCCTGAAGAGGGGCAGCTCATGGTGGGGTGCTTGGTGGGCCTCCCATCCCCTCTCATCCTCCAAGCCAGGCCTCCTTCTCTATGCAGATTTTGCCTCCCTCTAAATGCCCCTCGCATCCATCTGGGAGGACTTTGAGCAGCACAGAGAGGCTCATTTTCAGGAAACCCTCTGTAAAAACCCAAGCCATGGTCCACATGGCGGTAGTGGGAAATTAATTCCCCCGGGCTCATCATAACTTCCCACCCAGACTCCTGGGGCGGCCTCCTCACTAGGTCCCCTGCCTCCATTGCGTCTTCCAGCGCACCCTCCCTCCCCAGCTCAATCGCTCACCCGCTCAGGATCCTTTCACAGCTCCCAGCCACTTATCACCCAAACCTCTTGCTGCGGCACCCAAGACCCTCCATGGCCAGGCTGCTGTCCACCCTCCTCGTGGCTATAAATTCCATCATGCACATGGTACACTAGGCCCACGAGACCCTGCCTTTGTGCAGCTGAGTCCCCCTGCCTGCACTGTGGGGAACTCTTACCAAGCCACCTGCCGGGCACTGGGTTCTGGGCCTCTGGCTAGTTAAGCTGCCCCTTCCCCTGGGCAGCCCTTGATCAGATCAAGAATATGCCTTGGCTTTGGGTCTTGCCTCTGTTCCCTACAGAACAGGCAGGGCCGGCATCTTGCTCACCTCTGGGGTTCCCCATGGAACGCCACACAGCCCGTCACATGAGTGAAGGATCAGAAAGAATGAATGAAACCGCCGAGTCTCTAGGCCCCTGGTACAGGGCTCTCTCTCTATCTTGCTGCCTCCAAGAAGGAGGACTTGTGAGGCCTGGCACTGGGACATGGACAATGGTGTGGGCCTGTGGGGTCCCGGGTTCAATGCTCAGTCACCCTATCTTTGTCTAGCACCTGCTTGGTGCCAGGCTCTGTGGTGGTGACAGGGTGGCACATGGTGACTCTAAGAGACCCCATTCCCATCCTCTTGGGTTTCCTGCCCAGCAGGAGGAGAGGCAGTGGACAGTTGTGAAGATGACGGTTCCACTCTTGTCTTTACTATCATATAATACAACGGCTCCCCCGTTCTCAGGGTCCAGCACCTTTGGAAAAGCCTGTGGCCCTACCTTCCAAATGCCCCCCAAACTCAGCCCCTTCTTGGCCCTCCATGACTCCACCATCATCCAGGCCACCATCATCTATCACCTCGACTCCTGCAATAGCCAGTCACCCGCCCCCCACCGCCCAGTGAGTTCTCACACAATGGCCACTGCGTGTTGTCACCATGTGCCCTGTCCACGAGCCTCGCACGGCTTCCATCCACCTAGAACACAGTCCCAAAAGGCCCGGGGCCTCAGTTTTCCTGTCCTTTTTGCTGAATGGGAGGTTTGCTCCTTGCTGAGCCTGGGATGTTTTCCTTTCTGCTGGCCTCGCGGCTCCCTCCTTTACCTCCTCCAAAGGGTCAGATGTCACCTCTGCAGAGAGGCCTTCCCTGGGCACTCCCCTGTCTCTCCTGCATTTTTCTTTATAGCAATTACTGAGGCCTAAATTGCCTGATATGCAAATATATCATTTATCTGCCTCCTCCCTGTCTGTAAGCGGCATGAGGGCAGAGTCTGGTACTCAGCGGACACTCAGTAATTGTTGAACGAATGAATGACAAGGTCCCAGCTCCTTCCTCCCCACAGAAGTCCAAAGTGCTGTGTGCATATGTGGCCTGGCCAACTTCTCCTGCCTCCTTTTTTCCCACCCTCTCTTTTCCCCGTTGCACCCCAAGGACACTGGACTTCCCTTGGTAAGAAATTGTAACAATGGGATGGTAGCAAACATTTACGGATTAAGAGCAGCCGGCCAGCACCAAGAGCCCTCCTGGACCTTGAGCCCTGTCAGTGCTTGTTCATGGCCAGGCGTCCCCACACTCTTCCTTCTGCCTGGGCCCCCACCTCCCAACCTGGCCAGCTCTTATGCAGCCCCTGTCACCTCAACTCAGACCTCACTTCTTCGCAGCTCTCCCAGAGTGCCCTAGAAGGGGCGGCTGCCCCTCGCGATGTGCAGCTCACCTGTGGGCACTCTCTCTGCCCCTCACATTGAGCTCCTGGAAGCGGGGACTGTGCTCCAATTGCCAAAAGGGGCCTGAAGCAGTCCCCCAGCTCTGAGCACCTGAACCCCACCCTGGCACCTGCTCCTCACTCCCTCCTGCCCTCTGGCCATTGGAGGGTCTCTAGTCTGCCTGCTGGAGGCCAAGCTCCTTGGGGCGGGGCCACGACTCCCCTGGCAACGCAGATCCAGATCCAACCACTGCGTGTGAACTCCTACCATGTGCCAGCCCTGTGCTGGGCGGTGCTGCAAACTCCACTGCAGCCTCCAACAGCCTGGGGTGCATACTTTGCTGACTCTATTTAATGGCTGGGGAAACTGAGGTAGAGAGAGGTAACATGACTTACCCGAGGTCCCTCTGCCAGGGCAGAGCAGAGCAGAGCAGGGACTCTGGGCTAGGGCCATAGGGGCATCTTTCAGTGAAGACATTAGGCCCTAGAGTCCTGAGAGTGTGGGGGACTGGGTAGAGGTCCCTTCCACACACATAAACACACTCACAGACCCACAGATGTACACAGATGGAGACACGCGGAGGGATATACACACATCTATTCATGACACAAAAATTCATAGATGCACGCCCTTCCTACACAGACACACACACGAACACACACACACATACATGCCAACTCTGAGCCTGTGAGCCCGGGGTCCTGTGCTTAAGTCAGTACACAGGTGCAGTGTGGGGCTCTGGGCCTGTCTCCTACACCAGAAGGCCCAGGTGGGGTAGCAGGTATGGAGGGGGCAAAATGTCCAGTCCTGCGAGGCAGGGGTAGAGTGGCCTCTCCCTTCCTCCTGTCCCTGCCACCTGAATCCCAGGCCACCAACCACCCAGCACTGATGCTGTGCCTGTCCACCTGGTGTCACCCTGCGTGGTCCCTCCCCTCCCCAGCTCTGTGGGCCCCTCACCTTCTGCTCACTGATCACCCTCTGGCCGATGAGGCCCTGCAGGCCTGGCCTCAGAGCAGGGTAGGTGACTCCGGCCCCAGGGAGCCAGGCCCAGCTCTTAGGGTGGACACTGTCACTAGGTCATTTATAGATCCCGGTCCCCTGTCCTGGAGGCCCCCGCTTACCTTTGGGAGTGGCGGATAGGTGCCGGGCCTGCACGCAGGCCTCAGGAGCCTTTGTTTGTCCAGGCCAAGGCCTCCCCACCCCCACCCGGCCAGCCCAGGCTGGATCAATGGCCGAGAGCCATGACCAGGGTATCTGGCCCTTGTCCCCTGTGGCCTGTGGTCCCAGGCTCCATGGGACTCCTCCTGCTGGGTCCGGGACGGCACTGTGACTGAGTACAGGTAAACAGGCAGGAGGTAGGAGAAGGCAGTGCCTGCCCCGCCCCATCTTCCCCCACCCCCGCATGGGCACCCCAGAGGCTGGCAGGCAGGTGCGGGAGACCTGAGCTCTCCCCCGAGGCCCGTTGCCTGGTGACATGCCTGCCTGGTTACAGCCCCTGGTCCCCGAGAGCATGAGGTAGGGGTGGCCAAGGACTGGGGACTATGCAGAGGCCGGTGCAGGTGAGTGCAGGGGCTCACACGGGTAAGTCCAGGTGTTTACCTGGATAGGCGAGACTAAAGGAGCTGCTGGCCTGAGAGAGAGAAAAGGAGGCTGGGCCCATATACTCTGGGGACTGGAGAGGAGAAAAGGGAGGCAGGGGTGGGGTTTGATGCTATTTTCTGTTTAGCTGGGAATTATTTGAATTCCTACCTCGTTCTATTTTTTTTTTTTTTTTTTGAGATGGAGTCTCACTCCGTCACCCAGGCTAGAGTGCAGTGGTGTGATTTCGGCTCACTGCAACCTCCGCCTCCCGGGTTCAAGCAATTCTCCTGCCTCAGCTTCCTGAGTAGCTGGGATTACAGCGCCCACCACCATGCCCGGCTAATTTTTATATTTTTAGAACAGATGGGGTTTCACCATGTTGGCCAGGCTGGTCTCGAACTCCTGACCTCAAGTGATTCCACCCACCTCGACCTCCCAAAATGCTGGCATTACAGGCATGAGCAACCGCATGCAGCATGAATTCCTACCTGGTTCCGTAGCCCTGTGCTGTCCGTGACAGTAGCCGCTGGTCACCCGTGGCTCGAGTCAGTCTGAACTGAGAAAAGCTGCACGGGGGAGACGCACACCAGGCTTCCAAGGCCAAGTGCAAACAGGATGTCAACCAATGTGATAACAATTTTTATATGGATTTTATGTTGAAATAACACTGGCGATCGTGGGATAAATAAAATGTATTATTAAAATCAATTTTCACCTGCCTCTCTTCATTGTTTTTGTTTTTTCAGAGACAGGGTCTCATTGGGTTGCCAGGCTGGTCTGGAGCTCCTCGGCTCACATGATCCTCCTGCTTCAGCCTCCCAAGTAGCTGGGATTATAGGCCTGGGCCACCACACCCCTTGTTGCATGTGGGTATTAGACAGGTTAAGTCACAAGTGTGACCTGTGTTGTTGTTCTATGGAACAGCATTGCTGTGGAGATAGGTTTGAGCCACATGTGTGCCAAAGTGCTGGATGGGAGCCAGGGCTTTCTAGGGTGCATGCAGGCCAGCGGTCGTCTGTCTCAGACAAGGCTGACTTTCAGCGAGTGTACATCCTGAGGCCAGAATGTGGGGTGCACACCTGAGACGCTGTATGCTGTGGGCATATGGGTCCCAGAGTGTGTGTGTAAGAGACAGAGTCTGGAATTTGTGTGTGTAGATTATGTATGTGTAGAATGTGCGTGTGTGTGTGTGTGTATGTGTGGAGGGTAGGGATTGTGTGTGGGGTATAAGATTTGTGTGAGGGGTGTGTCTGTGAGGTTTGTATGGTGTGGGGTGGGGGATGTGTGTGAAGTGTGGTGTGTGGGCGTATGGAATGTGCATGTGTGTGCGGTGTGGGTGCTGGGAATGTGCAGTGTAAGGTGTGTGTGTCTTTGAGGTATGTATGGTGTGAGGTGTGTGTGGAGCATGAGAGGTGTGTGCAGCTGTGTGTGTGTGTGTGTGCATGCTCACAGTATGTGTGGAGTATGAGGCATGTGTTTAGTGTGAGGCGTGTGCATAGTGTGAGAGGTGTGTGTGTGTAGTGTGAGGTGTGTGTGTAGTGTGAGGTGTATGTAGTGTGAAGCATGTGTGGAGTGTGAAGTGTGTGTGGAGTGTGAAGTGTGTATGGAGTGTGAAGCATGTATGTAGTTTGAAACATGTATGGAGTATGAAGCATGTGTGGAATGTGGAATGTTGGGTGTGTGTGTGGAGTGTGAGGTGTGTGTGTGGAGTGTGAGGCGTGTGTGGAATATGAGGGATATGTATTTAGTATGAGGTGTGTGCATAGTGTGAGGTGTGTGTGTGGAGTGTGAGGTTTATGGAGTATGAAGTGTGTATGGAGTGTGAAGCACATGTGGAATGTGGAATGTGAGGTGTGTGTGTAGTGTGAGGCATGTATGTGTAGTGTGAGGTGTGTGTGTAGTGTGAGGTGTATGTAGTGTGAAGCATGTGTGGAGTGTGAAGTGTGTGTGGAGTGTGAAGTGTGTATGGAGTGTGAAGCATGTATGTAGTTTGAAACATGTATGGAGTATGAAGCATGTGTGGGATGTGGAATGTGAGGTGTGTGTGTGGAGTGTGAGGTGTGTGTGGAGCGTGATACATGTGTGGAGTGTGAGGCAAGTGTAGAGTGTGAGGCATGTGTGGAGTGTGATACATGTGTGGAGTGTGATGTGTGTGGAGTGTGAGGCGTATGTGGAGTGTGAGGCGTGTGTGGAGTGTGAGGCGTGTGTGGAGTGTGATACATGTGTGGAGTGTGAGGTGTGTGTAGAATGTGAGGTGTTTGTGGAATGTGAGGCGTGTGTGTGGAGTGTGAGGCATGTGTGTGGGGTTTGCAGCGAGCGTGGAATGTGAGGCGTGTGTGTAGTGTGAGACGTGTGTGGAGTGTGAGGCGTGTGTGGAGCGTGAGGCATGTGTGGAGTGTAAGGCGTGTGTGTGGAGTGTGCAGTGGGTGTGAAGTGTGAGATGCTTATGGATTGGCTGGGATGGGACAGGGCCCCGCGCCCTGGCTTTGCCGTGACCGCAGGTTTTCGGCCCTACCTGGCTCCCTTTTAGTTGCAGGAACCTGGGCAGATTCCCTGACTTCTGAGCTGTGCTTCTTCCATCTGTTGAATGAAAAAAATTCGCCCCTTCTTGATGAACGGGAAACAACGTGTGCGAAGGCCCAGCACTGTGGGGGGCGCCGAGAGCAGGGTTCTCCTCTTCTCATGGCGACATGCTGGTGTGTCGGGGCCAGGTCTGCTTGTGCACTGAAGTCCAGGCAAAGACAGGTGGCATGTGTGTGGTGCCTACCCGTGTGGCCCCTCACGCATGTCTCAAGCACGTAGATGCCCCCTGCTCTCTGGCGTGTGCTCCCTAACGGGGCCTGTGGCAGTAGGCAGGGACCTCCCTGACATGTGCATGGGGGGCACCCGTGTGTCCTGAGGTGTGAAGGCTCCTGCCCATGGAGGCTGGGCATGAGCTCAGTACAGCACCATCTCCAGGCAGAGCCAGGGCTGGGCCAGGGCAGGAGGGCGCACTGTCAGGCTGGTTAGGATTCTGGGTTAGGGGGCACCTTCCCTCACCTTCTCCCGTGGTCCTCCCCAGAGCCCTGGCCCCTGCCCATGGGCCTAACCCTGACCCTGAGACCGAACACCATAGCCCTGCCCACTGTCCCTCATCCCAGCCCCAGCAACTCTGCCTCCTCCCCACAAACTCCCCTTATCCCAGGCCCTGGCCCCCACCTTGCAAACTTCCTGAGGTACAGGTGCTTGAGACAGAGCAGGAATAGTGTGTGTGTGTATGTGTAGGGGGTGAAGACACCCCAAGCCCAGCCTCTGTACCCCATCCTGTCCTTTGGAAGGTCAAGAGGCCCAGGCCCCCAGCCCAGGCAGGCTGCTAGCCTGACAGTCTGAAAAGCCGATCTTGCACAATCAGCGTCCTCTGGACCTGGCGGCCACCTGGCCATCGATCCGACATGGCCTAGGGGGAGGGGCTGGCACTGAGCAGGCAGCAGCAAAATGCTGAGAGAGGTGTTTGAAAGCACAGACGTGGCTGGGTGTGGTGGCTCACCCCCACACCTGTAATCTCAGCACTTTGGGACACCAAGGAGGGGGGATCCCTTCAGCCCAGTAGTTTGAGACCAGCCTAGTCAACATAGTGAGACCCTGTCTGTACAAAAAAAAATTTTTTTTAATTAGCTGGGTGTGGTGGTGCACACCTGCAGATCCCACTACTAGGGAGGCTGAGGCGGGAGGATCACTTGAGCCCTGGAGTTGGAGGCTGCAGTGAGCCGTGATTGTGCTGCTGCACTCCAGCCTGGGTGACAGAGCAAGACCCTGTCTTGAAAAGAAAGAGAAAAGGAGAGGAAAGAAGAGAAGAGAAAAGCATGGACAAGGGTCCCAGAGAGCCGTGGGGGTGGGGGACAGCCTGCCAAGGAGTCAGGGATTTCCTCTGTCAACAAGGGACACTCTTGTCCTCGCAGCAAAGAGACACGTTCACACAGATGGCATGGAAGCCTTGTTGCTCTGGGAATCTGCATTCCTAACACTGAGCCTCAGCCTCCTTGGTCCCCAAGGAAAAAGAAGCCTCTGGGAGGCCTGGTGAGGGGATGAGGGGAGGCTTGGAGGCTGGACATGGTGAGGGCCGGATGGCGAGGAACACAGGCCTGACCCAGCAGGACAGGGCAGAGCAGGCCTTGGTGTGCCCACCACACTCGGGCGACCAAGATCCAGCGGGGTGCAGGAGAGTGGGCAGACCCAGCCAAAATCCCAGTCCCTCCGCATGTTGGTGACCCACAAGACGTCCCCAAGCTACCACTTCATTGCCTACGGACTGTGGGTGATAAAGCTGGTTGTTGTAGGCAAAAAAAAAAAAAAAATGTAGGGTGGGATCCTCATCCATATAATTGGTGTCCTTATCCAAAAGGGAAATTTAGAGACAGAGACACATGCCTACAGAGGGAATGCCGTGAAGGTAAAGGCAGAGAACGTGGCAATGCTTCTATAAGCCAAGGAACCCCACTGATTGCCAGCAAGACACCAGACGCCAAGAGAGAGGCCCGGAACACTCTTCCTCACACCTTCAGAAGGAACCAAGCCTGCCGACACCCGAATCTTGGACTCCAGCCCCCAGAACTGTGAGACACATTTCTGTCGTTCAAGCCCCTCAGGTGTGGTGCCGTGTGAAGGCAGCCCTAGCCAATGAATACAATGCCCATTGCACTAGTACTGGGTAAATGCTACGCAAAGCCTGTTCTTGTGTCCAGCTTCCTCCTGGACTCCTGCACACAGCAGGCGCTCATTCATTGTCCACTGAAGAGACTGAAGAGCCAAGATATCTGTATTTTTATCAGGAGCCTTCAGGCCATGTGATACCTTAAGCAATGGAGTGGATGCTCAGCCAGAGCAGGGTTGGGGGTAACCTTGTCTGAACTCAGAGAAAGCCCTAGAAGCAAGAACGCAACAACTCAGCTCTTATATACAAACCCCCGAGTCGCAGCACCTGTTCTCCGAAATTTTCCAGTTTGGGGTCTACTTGTTTCTTTCCCTATTCTCCCCACCCGCTTTTGACTGTGAGTCCCATGAAGATTTCTCAATCTTGCAAGTTGTTGGTCCCACTCCCTCGACACTCTTAGCCTGGAACAGTGCCTGGCACACAGGAGGAATAAATACTTGTTGAGTGAACAAATGACAGTTACTGTTAACTCCTTTGATGATAACACAGTAAGGATTTTGACAGCTGGGCCCTCCCCACAGTCGATCACAATGATGCCACAAATCTAGGCTTCGGAGTGGGAATATGCGTCTCCACTTAGCAGAAGAGGAGACTGAGGATCTGAGAGGAGAAGTTCACCTGCCCCAGGTCCCACCACCCACTGCAGGTGGAACATGGACTCCAGCCTGGTCTCTTTGATGGCGGGGTGTCGCTGTTTCCAGGGGCTGCCATAACAGATGACCCCAAACTGCGTGGCTTAAAACAACAGGGATTTGTTCCTTCACAGCTCTGAGGCCAGATGTCTGAAATCAAAGTGTTGGTAGGCTCATTCCCTCTCCAGAGGCTCTAGAAAAAAAAAATCCCTTCTTGTCTCTTCCTAGCTTTCGGTCCTCTGGCAATTCTTGGTGTTTCCTGGGGCTGCCATAACAGATGACCCCAAACTGGGTGGCTTAAAACAACAGGGATTTGTTCCTTCACAGCTCTGAGGCCAGATGTCTGAAATCAAAGTGTTGGTAGGCTCTTTCCCTCTCCAGAGGCTCTAGAAAAAAAAAATCCCTTCTTGTCTCTTCCTAGCTTTCGGTCCTCTGGCAATTCTTGGTGTTTCCTGGCTTGGAGGTGCAACGCTCCAATCTCTGCCTCCATCATAGCATGAGCTTCTTCCTTGTGTGTGTGTCTCGGTGTTCAACTGCACACACTTCATAAAGACATCAGTCGTCATGGATTTGCGCCCCACCCAAAACCAGTAGGACCCATTTTAACTTGCTTACATCTGCAAAGACCCTATTTCCAAATAAGGTCATATTCACAGGTTATGTGTAGGTGTGAATTTTGAGGGGACTCTGTTCAGTCCTAGTACAAGAACTGATGGTACTATTCTGGGTGGGAGGAAGGGGTCAGATAGCAAGAGGGCCACCCTCTCCTCATCCTCCTGTCCTGTGGGCTAGCCACGTCTCAGAGCTCAAGGAGGCTGCTGTGGGAAATACCTTACCACCTTCTCCACTCTTTGCTGAGCCAAGCCTCTCTCTGAAACCCGCAGGGGAGGCCCAGGGTCTGTGGTGAGGAGGTGAGGGGCAGGCTCTGCATGCCCCAGCCAGACGCTGTCTAGACAGTGGCTGGAAGCATGGGGCTCCTCTGGGCTCCAGGGCAGGGTATGAGCTTCCCAGGGCTGCCAAAACAAACTGCCACCAATAGGGTGGCTCAAAACAACAGACACGGCCAGGCGCGGTGGCTTACACTTGTAATCCCAGTACTTTGGGAGGCTGAGGCGGGCGAATCAGGAGGTTAGGAGTTTGAGACCAGCCTGGCCAACATGGTGAAACCCCATCTCTACTAAAAATACAAAAAATTAGCTGGGCATAGTGGTGGGCACCTGTAATCCCAGCTACTCGGGAGGCTGCGGCAGGAGAATCGCTTTAACCCAGGAGGCGGAGGTTGCAGTGAGCTGAGATCAAGCCACTGCACTCCAGCCCAGGTGACAGAGTGAGACTCCATCTCAAAAACAACAACAAACCAGACACTTATTCTCTCCCAGTTCTGGAGGTGGGCAGTCCAAACTCAAGGTGGCAGCAGGGCCACACGCCCTCCCTGAAGTCTCCAAGGGAGGGTCTGTCTTGCCTCCTCCTGGCTTTGGTGGTTGCTGGTGATCCCTGGTGTGCCTTGGCTTGTGACAGCGTCACTCCAAACTCTGCCTCTGCCATCTCATGGCCTTCTCCCTGGGCGTGGCTCCATGCCTCTTCTCCTCTGCTTAAAAGGACACCAGCCATGCTGGATTAGGGTCCACCCTAAGGACTTCATCTTTTTCACATCTGCAAAGACCCTATTTCCAAATAAGGTCACACTCATACGTTAAAGGGTTAGGCCTTCAATGTATCTTTTGAGGTGACACAATCCAGCCCATATTAAGCAGAGTGAGGCAGGCAGGGGCAGGCTGGCTGTTGACTATGCTGTGGAAAAGTGTCCCAAAGGTTCCACGTGACCATGAGTCCTCAAGTCACTTCTGAAGTGTGTCCTCTCTCTACACCTGAGCTACCACCATCCTTACTCTCCTCCCCCAAAATCACAGTTATGACCTGCTTCCTTCCACCTCCCACAGGCCTCTAAAGCCTGAACTGCTCAATAGATGCAATTTTTCTGAGGCCACCCAGGCAGGGTCCCCAGAGGCCACCTCTGCCATCTCTTTCCAATGCACAGTGTCCCTACTGCAATTCACTTGTTCGTTCATTTAACTGGTGTTGAGCCTCAACACAGCCACAAAAGAGAACAAGAAAAATAACATAAAAAGGATAAGGAGTCTGGGCAAGGTGGCTCACGCCTGTAATCCCAGCACTTTGGGAGGCCGAGGTGGGAGGGATATTTGAGCCCAGGAGTTCAAGAGCAGCCTGGGCAACAGAGCAAGGCCCAGTCTCTACAAAAATACAAACGTTAGCCAAGTGTGGCAGCATGTACCTGTAGTCCCAACTACACAGGAGGCTGAGGGGAGAGGATCACTTGAGCCCAGGAAATTGAGGCTGCAGTGAGCCATGCTCCTGCCACTGCACTCCAACTTGGGCAAGATCCTGTCTCTAAAAAAATAAAAATTGAAGGAGTTTAGGAAGCAGCAAGGAAGATTTTTTTTCTAGAGCCTTCAGGGAGGGAATGAGCCTGCCAACACTTTGATTTCAGACAAGAATAAAAAGAGAAGGGCCTGGCGCGGTGGGATTACAAGCCTGTAATCCCAGCACTTTGGGAGGCTGAGGCAGGCGGATCACGAGGTCAGGAGATCGAGACCATCCTGGCTAACATGGTGAAACCCCATCTCTACTAAAAATACAAAAAAATCAGCTGGGTGTGGCGGTGTGCGCCTGTAGTCCCAGCTGCTGGGGAGGCTGAGGCAGGAGAATGGTGTGATTCTGGGAGGCGGAGCTTGCAGTGAGCTGAGATCGTGCCACTGCACTCCAGCCTGGGTGACAGAGCAAGACTCCATCTCAAAAAAAAAAAAAAAAAAAGAGAGAGAGAAGGGGGCCAGGCACAGTGGCTCACACCTGTAATTCCAGCACTTTGGGAGGCTGAGGCAGGTGGATTATGAGGTCAGGAGATTGAGACCATCCTGGCTAACATAGTGAAACTCCATCTCTACTAAACATACAAAAAAATTAGCCGGGCATGGTGGTGGGCGCCTATAGTCCCAGCTATTCGGGAGGCTGAGGCAGGAGAATTGCTTGAACCTGGGAGGCAGAGGTTGCAGTGAGCCACCAGTGCACTCCAGCCTGGGCGACAGAGCAAGACTCCATCTCCAAAAAAAAAAAAAAAGAAAGAACAAGGATGTAAAAGAAATAGAACAAGTCTCAGTTGCTGCCCTTGAAGAAAGTTGCCAAGCCTAGGGAGACAGACAGTGGGACAGACGCTTGACAGGCACTTGGCCATCGTGCTTCCTGCCCCCTGCCCCCCATGTCACAGCACCTGGTGGAGGACAGGACCCTCAGCAGTACATGGAGATGCTCCTTATGTGCTTGGAGGAATAAGTGTCCACGAGAATGGCCTGTCACCGACAGGTGTGGGACCTCTCAGGAGTCCCCATCTCCGTGGCTTGTCTTCCTCCACCTGTACAGGGACTTAAGTGTCCTAAGGCTTAGAATAATCTACGGCTTACAATACAGCTAACCAGACCCAGGATAGGCCTGATCTCCAATAAGAAAAATGGTCACTTCACCCCATTTTAGAGGTGAGAAAGTGGAGGTTCAGAGCAGTGATTTGCTCGAGGTCACACAGTCAGGAAGTGCTAGGAGATGGATTCACACCCAGGACCCTCTGGCTTCAGAGCCAGTTGTCCTTCCCAGTGACACCTTCTCCTGTCTCTGTGTTCCTCCCCACTGCCCACACCACCACTCCTGAGCCCGCTCCCTCTGTCTCGGTCCTGGCCTCTGGCCTCTGTCTGAAGATGCTGCTGGGACAAACTCACCACCAGGCCCTGGCATGCCCAGTCGCTTCTTTCCCAGATGGGCAGTCGGGGTACAGATGCTGATCAGGGGTTTGGGGTTTGGGAGGGGCTGCTTCAAGCCACCTTGGGGACACAGAATGGAAACTCTGCATGCATCACTCAGCCTGACCTTCTCATCCACTGTGGGACTGTAGCAGATGGGGCTCCCAGAACAGATAGGGGGACTATATTAGTCCATTTTCATGCTGTTATGAAAAAATACCCAAGACTGGGTAATTTATAAAGAAAAAGAGGTTTAATGGCCTCACAGTTCCACATGGCTGCGGAGGCCTCACAATCATGGCAGAAGGCAAAGGAGGAGTAAGGGCACGTCTTACATTGTGGCAGGCAAGAGTGTATCCTTTATAAAACCATCAGATCTCATGAGACTTATTCACTATCACGAGAACAGCATGGGAAAAACCTGCCCCTATGAGTCAATTACCTCCCACCTGGTCCTTCCCAGTACATGTGGGGATGATGGAAGCTACAATTTGAAATGAGATTTGGGTGGGGACACAGCCAAACCACATCAGGGAGCCAGACCCAGAGAGTGGGTGGAGTCTACCCAAGGTTGCACAGCAATGCTGAGGCAGGGTTGGGACTGGAACCCAGGTGACCTGATTCCCAGCCTGTACTCTTCCCAGTATGCTGTCCAAAAATGAACTCTAAAAACTAAAACAAAAGAACAATATTACTCATTTCCATATACATAAGGCTTTAGGCAGAGAGTTAACAAAAATTTCCAAAGGACACAAAATTGCAATTTTCAACTTTTTGTTTGTTTGTTTGTTTTTTTGCCTCAAAACGTTGCAGGCAGAGCCTCCTCTAAAGACAGTCCGGTTTGTGGGACTAGCTCTTGCCCTTGAAGGGGGCCGTGTCCAAGGTCACAGGCACCTAAATTTCCCCAAGGAGGCTCTTTCCTGCTGCCCTTTCGTGGGAAGACCCCAGCACTCACTCAGGTTCCCCGAGTACCTCTATTCTCCTTGGTCATCTGTGTCAGAGAGCTGTTGACTTGGTGGGCCCGAGAGAGCTCCTGATACCAGTCAGCTCTGTCGCCTCTTCCCTCCACGTTGGTTTCTCAGAACCTTGGTCATTCCAGGTTTTCAAAGCCTCTAAGTAACTTCCCCTCCCACCTTTCCTTCCTTCCTTTCTCCTTTTCCTTTTTCCCTCCTCCCCTTTGCCCATTTACCAACCTACACATCCATTCAACGAACAACCTCTGGCAGGTGCTGGGATTCAATAATGGATGGATCACCGAGGATTGTTAACCGGAGAGAGTTGCAGCTGAGCTCAGAGAGCAGGGAGTGGGGGCACGGAGCAGCCAGCACAGATGGGGTCAGGAAGAACTGATCTTCACAATAAATCCCACAGGATGCTTTTCCTTTCCCCTCCCTCTCTACCGTGCAGACACATTTTGCTTGGCTTGCTTGTTTTCTGTTTTTAAAAGATGAGTGGCCAATAATTAAAAATAAGGACACTTTGCAGGAAAAACTGAATTTTCAGCTTCTCTTAAAAATGTAGAAGATCAGGCCTGCGCAGTGGCTCAGGCCTGTAATCCCAGCACTTTGGGAGGTGGAGACGGGTGGATCACCTGAGGTCGGGAATTCAAGACCAGCCTGACCAACGTGGAGAAACCCCGTCTCTACTGAAAATACAAAATTAGCCAGGCATGGTGGTGCATGCCTGTAGTTTCAGCTACTCGGGAGGCTGAGGCAGGAGAATCGCTTGAACCCGGGAGGCTGAGGTTGTGGTGAGCTGAGATCACACCATTGCACTCCAGCCTAGGCAACAAGAGTGAACCTCTGTCTCAAAAAAAAAAAAAAAAGTACACGATCTAGCCGACCCCCGACATGGCAACAATCAGCGGTGGCTGCCCTGGAGCAATTTCGGTTTGACACAGACCCCACCACTCCCTATTGTATCACACTGCATGAGTTAAAAAGAGTTACCAGAGTCAGGAGCCTGAGTTTGAGTCCTGGCTCCGCCCCTTATTTAGCCACATGCCCTTGAGCTACAAGGTATTTGATTTTACTGGGCCTTCGTTTCCTCATATAGAAAATGAGACAGTAAGCCTAAGTGTTGTGAAGATTGAGAGAACCTGTGTGAGGAACTTAGAACGGGGCCCGCATCTACTGGGTGTACACCGTCAGCATTTCATCACTGCAGCTAATATCTACCCAAACCCCAGTCCCTGTCAGCATCTGAGTTTGGGATCCCAGCAGCAAAGGTTTCATTGTTAGTTTCATATTTGCATAAATTACAAGCAATAGAATTCTCTCGCCAACATGTACTGTTCCTGGCTGATTGCTCGGACTGACACTGTAACGGGTGCTCTCCTACACCCACTGTTACGAGAATCACTGGACCGTTGGCCGGGGATGGCCGGCCACCCACCATCAAGTCCGTTCCAAGCAATCCCAGCTCTCTCAAACCAAAATGTACAATTTGAACAGTCCAGTGCACATAGTAGAAGCTCAATAAATAGATTAGAATGAATGAGTAGTAGTTACTGGGCACAGGGTGGGCTACCATTTTTTTTTTTTTTTTTTTTTTAGACATTGTCTCACTCTGTTGCCCAGGCTAGAGTGCAGTGGCGCGATCTCAGCTCACTGCAGCCTCCGCCTCCTGGGTTCAAGTGATTCTCCTGTCTCAGCTTCCTGAGTAGATGGGGCTACAGGCACAGGCCACCATGCCCAGCTAATTTTTTTGTATTTTTAGTAGAGATGGGGTTTCACCATGTTGGTCAGGCCGGTCTCAAACTCCTGACCTCAGGTGATCCACCCACCTCGGCCTCCCAAAGTGCTGGGATTACAGGAGTGAGCTACCGCACCCAGCCTTTGAAATTTCACTTCTTCACCCCATTTTAGATGAAGAGACTGAGGCTCAAAGGGGCCAAGTGGTACAGAATTGAGAGGGACAAAATGTCCTTGGCCCTGAGCTAGGCAGGTGGCAGCCAGCACGGCTGGATTTGAGAGGTAGGAAGAAGACTTCATAGGTTTCCTTCAGCATTTGTCACACCTCCTAGAATCTTGTCATCATAGATTTGGGCCTTTTCTCAAACCATCATCCCCCAAGACCTACCCAGGTGCTTGAGGCTGCCTATAGCACAGCATTGCAGAATCTGATGAGCTGTCAGGGATAGGAGGTTGGAAAGGGCAGGGAGGTGGCAGGAGACACCGAGCCTGCAGGTGTCCAGCTCATCCCCTGCCCCGAACAGCTATCACCAACACAGCAACAGAGTATCCAAAAGGCCAGCCAGCAAGTCAGCAGCTTCCACATCTGTGGCCCCTGGGCTTCCTGGTCACAGCCCTGTCCCTGTCTGTCTCTCCCACGCCTAGCTCTTCTCTCCTAAGTAGTTTACATTCACTTACTTCTTTTTTTGTAACAGGGCCTCACTCTGTTGCCCAGGCTGGAGTGCAGTGGCACAATCACTGCTCACTGTAGCCTCAATCTCCTATGCTCAAGGGATCTTCCCACCTCAGCCTCCCTAGTAGCTAGGACTACAGGTATGTACCACCATGCCCGGCTAATTTTTTGTATATATATTTTTGTAGACACAGGGTCTCACCATGTTGGCCAGGCTGGTCTTGAACTCCTGGGGTCAAGGGATCCTCCCACCTGGACCTCCCTAAGTGCTGGATTACAGGTGCGAGCCACAGCACCCTGCCTTGTTCAATTATTTCTTTCATCCTCACGACAGTCCTGGTATTGTCCCCTTTTACAGATGAGAAAACTGAGGCACAGAGAAGCTTAGGTATTTGTCCAAAGTCACAGCTGATAGGCAGCAGAGCCAGTACTTAGCCCAGGCTGCGGGGCTCCAGAGTTAGGGCTATAACCACTATACCACACTGCTCCAAGGCGGCCACAAAGGCTGAAAGTGTAGAATTGAAGGGGGCTTTGTTCACTGCTGGATCCCCAACACTGTGACTTGCACATACTAGGCCCTCCTAAATGTCTGTTGAATGAATAAATGAATGAATGAACAATTCCTTCCTCTTCTAAGAACCATCCTCAACCAACTATCCAAAACTAGCTGAACTCTGGCTCAGCCTCTCTTGCTGAAGCCCCGCACGGCATTCCACAACTCCTCCCCAGGTTAGAAGCCTCCACCAGAGTGTTCACTGGCACCATTTCCTGATCAAGTCTTGTGCTCACAGGACCGGGTTGATTTTCTTCCACACCGAGGGAGGCCTGTGATCAGCTTGTCTACTTGTGTGTGTCCTTCAGGGTCACTCCCTCCCAGACAAGGTTGGAGATTCTTTGTGGACAGAGTAGTAGCCGGCCTCCTCTCTGTGGCCAGCGCCCGGCATGAGGCCAGGTAAATAGAGGAATAGGAGATGAGACATTGTCTGCCAGCTCCGCTCCTCCCTCCGTCTGCATCCTGGCTTCCTGGAATCGTAGACTGGGCACTCCCCCCTCCACTACCCAACCTGCGTCTCTCACCACTCAGCGCTTCCTGCCTCACTTTCTGCCAGGCTCTGTGATGGGAGCCTTGAGTGTGTCATAGCCCTGGTGGTGGAAAATGTCTCTAAGCAAGTCAGCCTAGGGGATGTCCCAGGCCTGTCACAGGTGCTGGTGGTGAGCTCAAATTTAATCAACACTCCTTCCCCCACTACCAAACGCACTGTGTGGCCCGGGACATGGCACCACCATCCCCTCAGGGCCTCCAGGCCTCTACTGAGGAAGAGAACCTCTGTCATTCCCGTCTTGCTAGGTCACTGTGTGATTGTATGGGATACCAGGGGTGCACACACTTTAGAAGCGGTAAGGAGCTGTGCCATGTGGGTGCTAAATATTGCCTGGATTCAACTCCTTGCTCCACTGCATTCTAGCTGTGTGATCATGGGCAAGTCACTTGGCCACTCTGAGCCATAGGCTCAGCTATAAAATGGGCTAAGAATAGTACCTCCCTCATGGCATTTGTTTAAGGATCCAGTGAGTTAAGGATGCTTCCAGCGAGTGGAAGGATCAGTGTGCTTAGAACAGAGTCTGACGCATCTAAGCGCTCAATACATGCAGTTCTCGAAGACTTTGAAGGACCGAGAACATTCCACAGTGGCTCTCACAGATCCTTGACCCTAAAGCTGTCCCTCACCCACTGCCTGTTGATAAAGCCCAAATGGTGAAATAGTGGCTGCTAATCTGCAAGAACAATTCCTCTCTCTTCCAAGCACCATCCTCAATCAACTATATCCAAAACTAGCTGAGTTCCAGTTGAGCCCCCTTGCTAAAGTGCCACCCAACATTCCACCCTCCTTCCCCAATTAGAAGGTCCTTTCAGAGTTTTCTTGTGCCTGGCTTTTCTGACTAAAGGCTTGAGCTAACGGGGCTCTACCTGATGTTCTTCCAAAGCTATAAGTATCACCCTTAGATCCCCAGAATCTAGCCCAGGGTCTGACCCACAGCACAAGAGTTGGTTATAATAGAGGTAGCTCAGGAGGCGGACAGTAGGAGGAAGTAATCTACTCTACTTGGGGGCAAATCAGAGGGCCTGCCAGAAGCAGAGATGCTTGAGTGGGGTTCTGAGGGATGCATAGGAATCTGAGGGTAGATAGCTTGGGTGGCAGGGCAGGGCTACTTCAAACACAGGGATCAGCAGTTGCCAAGCAAATGAGTCCGTTGCAATCCCTACTCTCATCCCCACCCCCCAACCCCAGCTCGAATCTTGATGTAAAATACATGTAGTCCAGGCCTCAAGCCATATTCCATGTGGCACCTGGAACCATAGAATGTCAGGGCTAGGAGAGCACTTAGAAATCATCCAATCTGCCTGCCCAATTCACAGATGGGGCAACTGAGGCATAAGAGCAGATGGGACCTCCCCAAAGTCCCCCAGGTCATGGACAATCACATTAAGGACCTCAGCCATTATCCTGAAAATGACAGTGAGTCACTGGAGGTTTAGCAAGGATGTGGTGTGGCCAGATATGACCCTTAGCCAGATCAGCCTGGCAGGGCTCAGAGGTGGAAGGGTCAGAGGGGCAGGCGGCTGTGGGGACAGGCAGACCGAGGAGGAGGCTGAGCAAAGATACGAGTGAGAGGTGATGGTGTCAGGTCTGTGGCACGGAGGTCACCAGGGCGGGGGTGGGAGAAGCCAGTGAAATGCTGGCCCAGAGAGACACTGGACCAGCTTGGAGGGTGGAGGCAGCAGGAGGGACTCAGTTACAGAGGAGGAGGAGGAGGTAAGACCACCTCGGCCTGACCAACCAGCATCGCCCTCAGCCTCCTCTCCTGGCCACCGTTCAGCCCCATCTACCTGCCAAACTATCAAAGGGCTTTGCTTGTTCTCCCACAATCACACTAATGGATCTTGGCATCTTATTTTCCCCCCGAAGTTGACTGCCAAGAAGCTTAGAATGAAATTTTACTAGGTATTTTCCCATTAGTATAATTATCTCCTATGTAGCCTTCTATATGCTAAGGGCCAAAAGCTCTGGAGTCAGATGTACCTGAGTTTGAATCCTGATGCTACCAACCATCAGCTGCGTTGCTCCACCTCCCTGGGCCTGTTTCCTAATCAGCAAAATGGGGAATAAAGCACCTGCTTCTCAAGGTTGTTTCCAGATGATGAGAGATGACGCCCAGGCCATGCTGGCACAATGTGTAGAGTGGAAGTATTGGTTCTCTTGCCCCTTCTTACTGTCCTCTTTGGTCTGTTTTTTCAGCTGCCAGTAATGAGGAAGACAGCGGTGGGTGCTTCATCCTAGACCTGGGCCTACAGTTTCCACCATAATTTACTTGGGAAATGCAGGCACCGGAAGTTGCTTCAAATGAGAGATGGGAGGTGGGGGAATGGGGGAAGCAAAGGAACAAACCTAGTTCAACAAAGAGGAAACATGAGAGGCTGGAAGGCCCCCCCCCCCCCGCCTCTCCTCCTTTTTCTCTTACCCCCAAGATCTGCCCTGGCTGCCTCCTGTTTCCCGCTCTGTACCTAATGGTTCTCCAGGGCCCCAGCGGCTGCCCGGTCCCCAGCTGGCGCCGCTCCTGTCTCCTGAATCTGACCCAGGCCCCTCCTGCAATCTGACCACCAGCCCTGCCGCCAGCTGCTTCCTCTTTGTCTCCTCTCCCAAGATCCACACTCGGATCCACACTGGGCATGACACACAGTGACCGCTGGCCCATCCCTTCATCTGCACCCGGTATAAGGTGGCCCTGACTCTGCTCCCTGCCAGCTCAAGTCTCTCAACAGACATGGTGGGGACAGCTGGGCTCCCTGGGCTTGCCTCTCACGGGTCCCTCTCAGCTTTCCAGTCTCCATCCTCTCAGCTTCAGTTTTCCCTGCCTGGGAAATCGGAGGTGGGAAACATAAGAGCTCCTTTTGCGTTAGGAACCTGAGGAATTATGTGGTCCAGAGATGTCATCAGCCATCAGCTGTGACCAACTGGGGGCTGCCTATAGCACAGCATCGCAGAATCTGAAGCTGTACCCAGGCTCTGCAGGAGGAGAGCTGTGGTCAATTAGAAATGTCTGCCGTGCATGGGTGCAATTGATTAGCAATGTCTGCTATGAGTGTGGCTTTATGAATGCCAGGAATTGCCATCCCTGGTCTGGTCCAACTTTTAGCAGGACACTATCTAACTATCATCTATCTACCTATCTGGAGGGAGGGGGAGAGAGAGAGAGATTCGTCATCAAGTGCAATATTTCCCCAGGCATAGACTTGTGGGATATGGCCATGAGCTGATACCTGGACACAGAATAAGACAGACAGTCCTGACTCCTATTAGTGAAAAAGATATTCCCTTTACAATCCTTTTCCTTTCTCTCAAGGAGGAAGTTTGCATTTGGCCCTGGGATGTCTTCGACAGCTTCCCAGCAGCTTCTCATTTCCCCTTTAAGAGACAGCAGGTTTACCGCAGGCAATGAATATCAACACTATTTTGTTGCATTGTACTTATTTTGTACAGTTACCTTTTATTTATAGCGAAAATGGGTTTTTTCATTTACAGAGTAACAAAGATTTTTTCTTTAAATAAATGTATTTCAACAAAAATGAACTGACTTAAAATATTAAGATAATAATCACAAAGATGGTACACACGGATCATTAAAAGATACGGATGTATAGATACATATATCACAAATGATTAAGACTTAAAAAATGTAACCCTCCCAAGAAGTGGGAGCCTCCCAAAGTGGAGAAGGCAAATACAATTTCCATTTGGGGGGATAAGGAAACTGACTTGCAGAGAGGTTTAGTAAGTTGCCCCAGAACACACAGCAAAGGTGTGGAGCCCCTTGTGGTCTGAAACATTCAGGACCCTATGGCAGGAGGTGAGACTGTCCAATAATTCAGCTCTTTTCAAGGCATAGACCCAAGACTCAGACAACCTCAAAAAAGGGGAGTTTATTTTGGATATAAAGGCAACGGGAATCCTGACCAAACGGTCAGCAGCCCTCTCGGCAGTAGGTATCTTTGTATTGGGAACCCAAGGTCCTCTGCTTAGTGGCTCAATGCTTGTCTACCTTTTCCAGGGAGCCTTGTCCACAAGCACCTGCTCCCAAGGGCCTCCCTCCCTGAGTTCAAACGCCGAAGACAAAGATGATCTGATTGGCTAGTTCAGGCCCGGCCTACCTGATTGGACAGAGCTTGGTGCCAAGCCCCCTCATAGGCTGCTGGTCAGCCTGTGGGGGCGTGTGGTCAGGTGCCCAATCAGCTGTGAGCAGGGCCTATAAGTGCAGGTGCTTGAAGGCTGCCAGGTCAGAGTTAGCTGGGACTGGGGTCACTGTCCTGCTGGGGTGGAAGGTTGTTTGAGCCATTGCAATGTGATCTGCCTGGGGCAGAGGAAAGATAAGTGGAGGGGTCGGGGTGGGGGGATGAGCCCCTTGCAGGAGGAGGCATGCCAGACCTAATGGGCACAGGACTCTGACTCTCTGTGTGAATGTCAGGCACAGGAAGCCCAGACGAGGTGGTGCCAGGTAATTAATTCGTTCATCCAGGATATACGACGGGGTGTTGGGCACTGTGTCTGGGGCAGTGAAAAGATAATGAGGCCCTGCCCTGTGGAGCTGCCCTTCTGGAGGCCAGTGTGCCAGCCCCTGAGCTGCAGAGGAGACCCCTCCAGTGGAGGTGGGAGTGGGAGGTCCCAGGCCTGGCAGCATCAGAGCCCACCACTAGGCGGGGCTGCTGCCTGGGCCTCGGACTCCAGGGTTTACTCCCCATCAGCTTGTCTTGTGGGTCTGTGAAGCCACTGTGGGAAGATGCAGCAGGCATCCACTTTGTGGGGGGATCTGTGCCCTTACTTGGGCCCCAGCATTAAGGATGCAGCAGCCAAGCACTCTGAGACCTCAGAGATCCCAAGGGAATAGTAACAGGGCCTCTTTCTCCAGGCGCCCTGGGTCCCTGACAGCTTCTCCCTCCAGCACTGACGCTAGAAGTTTCTGGCAGATTAAGGGAGGCAGTGCTTCCCTCCAGGAGAAGCAAAACCGGCACTTGAAGAGTCAGGGAAGTTTGTCACCTAGATGAGAGGGGCAGGGCACAGCAGCCCCAGGGAATAGCACGTGCAACAGAGGGGGTGTGAGGGAGCTCTGAGTGGCTCAGGAGGATGGTAGGGAGGATTGCAGAAGGGGCTGTCCCCACACGACACCGGAGGTGCAAGTACCAGGCTGAGAAGTGGGGCTGAGGGCAGTAGGACCCGTGCAAGGTTTTGAACCGAGGAGGAGCATGGCCATATTTGGGTTTTGGAAAGCACGCTCAGGCTGCCCTGTGGAGGGGGAGGGGAGGGGAGGAGGAGGCTGGGGCAGAAAACCCAGGGAAGAGGTCAGGGCAAGGAGCCCTGGAGAGCTGCGAGGACTGATATTGGTGAATAGCTGCAGGGTTGGAGAGGAGCGATGCTTCAGAGCCTAAACTCGTGGGACTCTGTGATTAACGAGGGAGTTGGGGAGTTACTGCCCCCCTGCAACACACACAGTTCCTGGCTCGGGCAGCAGGACCAGGGATCAGCAATGGAGGTTTGGAAATGGATTGGCCAAGTGTGCAGGACTGGGTGGGGGCCATCTGGGTGGAGAAGTCCAGCTGCAACTGGACACTGAGTGTCCTCAGCAGTGGACTGAGGACCCTCAACAGGGTCCTCCTCAGGCTCGGCACAGAGCAGGCAGCTGCCTGCCTCCCACTCCTGGCCATCTGTCTACACCAAGTGAGTTGGGTCCTGACCCTGGAGTTCTTGGAGAGACAAGTAGGCATCAGTGTTCAGGGGCAGGCGAGCATTAAGGGCCCTGAATTCCCCCTGCCCAGGAGGCCTGGACCAGGGGAAACTGACCCCCTCCCTGGGGCCAGCGTCAGGGACCTCCTCCCCAGCCTCTCGAAGCACCAGCTCAGCGGGTGGCTGAAAATCCACCAGGTCTGGGACTCCTGGGGTGGGAGGCCCCAGGGGCTGGGGGTCCCAGTCTCTGGGGACTCTTTCTTGCAGGGAAGGGCGCAGCCTTTCTTCACCAGCCCCGCTGCCCCCAGGGGCAGTGCTTGGGGGGCTGGGGCCACCGAGGAGACTGGGGGAGAAGAGCAGCAGGTCATCCCTGGAGGGGAAGGTGCAGTAGGCGTCGTCCTCCCCTGACAGAGGCTGCAGGGGTTGGGGGGAAGACCCTGTGGGTGCCCCGGCCCCACCCTCATCAGGGTCTTCCTCTGCATAGGGGTCGTAAGTAAAGTACACCTGGCAGGCCTCTATCTCCAAGGCATCCGGGAGGTGGAAGAAGAAGTAACCCTGGTTGGTGAAGCAGCTGGTCAGCGAGTGGTTGCTGCTTAAGGATGTGGGCTCAGGCACCTTGTCCTGCTTCAGGAGCAGCTGCGTCGCCTTGTCCCTCTCCAGCACTTCTAGTGGCGAGATCTCAGGTGCCAAGCCACCAGGGCTGAAGGACGATGAGGGGAAGGGCGAAGAGAGCCACTTCTGGCGGGAGAAAGGCCAGGGGTGGGTGAATGGGGGCTTCCTTCACCCTCCACCCCTTCCTCTGGACTCTCAACAGCTCCTAACTCCTCCTTCTCCTGAAGCAGTTGGCCCAGGGCTGCCCCCTCCAGGAAGCCCTCCCTGACTATAGCCCCACATTCCCCCAACCCACCCACTGGCTTGGGGAGCCCTCTGGGCCACCAGCCCAGGGAGACTGCCTAACCCACAGCCCAGCACAGGCCTGCCTGGCTCCCAGTAGTGCCCAGGAATGTTTGCTTGCTCAGGAGTGACTGTTTATTGGACACCTGCTGTGAGCCTGGCACTGTTCTAGATGCTGGGGACCCAGAAAAAGAGAGAATCCTCAGACTGTCCAGTGGGCACTAGCACAAGTGTGTGAATCGATCCACCCATGCCAAAGCAGAAGGGCGCTGAGAGCACAGACTGTTCACCTTACAGATGCCCAGAGACGGGACATGCCCTGGCCCCGATCACAGACCGGCAGGCGGCAGAGCTGGGACCCAGGGTCTCCGCTTACACTGTGGTGGGAACGTCTCTTGGGGGAGCTGATGGTTTCCTGATTCACCCCTCCCCCAGTTCCCTGCAGTCCCTACCCCCACCCCCTCCGCCTCCCATCCCCAGAGAGAGGAAAGTGCCCATCAGAGCACTTCTCAGTTGCTCGGGATTCCAGAGAGCCCTGGCAAGGAGTGGGAAGACCCGTGTTCTAGCCCTGGCCCTGGCACTCACTAACTGTGTGACCCTGGGTGGGCCCCTGCACCTCTCTGGGCCTCAGTTTCCACAACAGTTAGCCACGTCTCTCCTGACTTCCTCGCTGTCACCCATCAGGTCATCAGGGGGACATCAGGTAAGCAAATGGAGATGTAAACACCCGAAATGGGGTAAGACACAGACTGCACAGCAGAGTGGGGGACAGCAGGCCCTCCTGGTGGTGTGGCAGGGGCCTCGGGTAGGTGAGTTTGGGAGCCCTGACAACCCTCTGTCCCGGGAACCCTCAGCAGCTGGACTGTGGCCCCCTAAGCACAGGGGCCAGGCCAAATGGGCTCCCCAGGCTTCTGTGCCCAGCACGGGGCTGGCGGGTCTCATGGATCTATTTCAGATGAATAATGAACCAGCAATGAATGCCCAGTTCTCCTCTCCAGGGGGAGTCCCTGAGGCTGAGCCAGCTGCTCCAGACACACACACACACGCTTACATGCATGCACACATGCACACACGTGCACACACCACTCAATTAAATCCGCCCCCTTTCCGCAACCAGGAGTTATGTCACAAAAGAAAAGGCTGAGAGAGGCAGAAAGGATAAACGGAGGATGGCAAAGAGGGGTCGCTGGCTGGGCAGAGAGGAAAAAGCACTGGTCAGGTGAGATTCATGATACCCAGGGCAAGGGCGGGGCCAGACAGCAGCCCTAAGTGTGCAGCCAGAGAGGGAGCCGCCAGGCCTGTGGCCAGTGCCGGTGAGCCAGGGGCCCACTGCCTGTGGCCAGCTACTTCCTGGGCCTGAGCCTCTGCCCACAACGCCCTGAAAGGGGCTTCAGGAGACGTTCATGCCCCTCACACACACTCCCACACTCGCACACACATTCCAGCATCCCCTGGGAAGTGGGGGTGGGCCTTGTGGCCCCTGTGGGTCCTGGGGTGGAGGGGTAGGTCTCTCACCCAGATGCAGAAAAGGTGGGGCCCGCTGTGCCAGCCCCAACCCCCAGCCACATCATGCCTTCTTCCTCGGGACCCCGCTCCATACACTAGACCCAAGAATGCCCTCATGGGAAGCTGGAATGGTTTGCAGCTCCCACCTCACAATGTTCTAGGTTCATAGAATCAGGACTTGAAGCTGGAAGGTATCTAAGCATGCAGCTAATCTAGCGCAGCCTCCAACCAGTTCAATGGGGGAATCTCTATGCTTCTGACACATAGGCAGCCATGGCTTGCTTGAATACCTTTATAGATGGGAATCTTGCTGCCCTCAAGGCTGAGGGAAGAATTTTAAGGAAATACAGTCCTGCACATTAAGAGTACTGTAACTAATGGCCAGGCACGGTGGCTCATGCCTGTAATCCCAGCACTTTGGGAGGCCGAGGCGGGCAGATCACCTGAGATCAGGAGTTCAAGACCAGCCTGGCCAACATGGCAAAAACCCGTCTCTATTAAAAGTACAAGAATTAGCCAAGTGTGGTGGTGTGTGCCTGCAGTCCCAGCTACTCAGGAGGCTGAGGCAGGAGAATCTGTTGAACCCAGGAGACGGAGTTTGCAGTGAGCTGAGGTCACACCATTGCATCCTAGCCTGGGTGACAGAGCAAGACTCCGTCTCAAAAAAAAAAAAGCACTGTAACTAAGATATTCTCATCTTGGGAGTTTTCCAAGGAATTCCAGAAGGGGTCCTTGATCAGCCCTGACAGAGAACTCCAAAGCCAGGTCATGACAGCTCTGGTCCGGCATGGCTTTCCTCCCCCGCCACTCCTCTTGACCTCCCTCTGCCCCTACTTCATCCCCACCCCCCAATCTTGGGAGCCTAGAGCGGGGCTAGGGTGGTAAAAAGTACCCCCCATGTCACCCCTTCATTCTTGAAGCTTCCTGCCTGAAGGGGGCATGGGCTGGGGAAGAGGAGATGACGGAATTTGAGATGGAGTTTAGAGCGTTACTGCTCTGTGGGCCAGCACTTTAAAAATGAATTGTTGTTTTGTGACTCAAAGTGATGGGAAGACTTGTTAGTATCCATGCTGAGTTATGGAGCCTGATCAGGAATTTTGGGCAGGGACAGAAGCACAGAGCATGTCTGCACAGTAGGGTGGAGAGAGCTTGTGCTGGCAGGTCCTGTTCATTCAGCACACCGGCAACAGTAATACCAGATAGGGTACTTTTTTTTTTTTTTGAGGTGGAGTCTCACTCTGTCACCCAGGCTGGAGTGCAGTGGTGCCATCTCGGCTCACTGTAACCTCCGCCTCCTGGGTTCAAGCGATTCTCCTGCCTCAGCCTCCTGAGTAGCTGGGATTACAGGTGCGTACCACCACGCCCGGCTAATTTTTGTATTTTTAGTAGAGACAGGGTTTCACCATGTTGGTCAGGCTGGTCTCGAACTCCTGACCTCGTGATCTACCTGCCGCAGCCTCCCAAAGTGCTAGAATTACAGGCATAAGCCACTGCACCCAGCCTGATAGGGTTCTTTTGAACACTAACTGCGTGCCAGGCAATGTTCTCAGGGCAGGACACATAGTAACACTGTTTTTCTCCTCATCTAACAGGTGGGGAAACTGAGGCCCAGGGAGGCTCTATAGGCCCAAGGTCACACAGCCAGAAAGTGGTGGAGCTGGGATTAGAACCCAGGCAGTCTGGCTCAGATGGAAAGTGCCAGAGCTGGAGAAGAGACCATGCCCACCCTGGAGGCTGCTCACTTCAGCATTTTGTCTCCTCTCACAAAACACAAAATTAGCTACTAACCTGCTACCCCCTCATCCCACTCACACGCCTGCCCACCTGTCTCCCCGCCCCGGCCTCCTACCTGGACGTCTCCTCCATGCTCTGAGCTCAGCTGGGAAAAGAACTTTGAGGGGTCTGGGGTGTGACACTTCAGGACCTTCTTCAGCCTGGACAGAGGACAGGAGAGAAGGAGGAGGGTGATAAAGGGAAGGGCCATGGCATTATGCCATCAGCGCCACAGCTCTGGATGCCAGGCATGGAGCCACACCACATTTACTTATGTATTTATTCCGCCGATACTAAGTGCTCACTGTGGGAGGATGCTGTGTTGGGCACTGGGAAGACAAAAATGGCCAACAAAGGAGGTCTCTGCTCTCAAGGAGCTGATATTCTGATGGAGAGATAGACACAAAGCATGTTGCAACATCACCATTCATTCTGTGGAGACAGCAGAGTGCTACACAAGACGGGGAGGTGGGGGTCAATGGGGGTGAACACACAAGCCAGAGTTGTCAGGGATGGAGATGGCTAGAAAAAGTGGAATGAACCAGGAGGAGGGAGAGAGGAAACAGGCTTTCTTGTCAGGGCTGCCATGGATGCTGGTTCAGGTTGTACACTGCCCAAGGGCATTAGGCTTGGGTAGGGAGTGGGAAAGGCGGTGGTGAGTGAGGCTGAATTCCAGCCCACGTTCTGCTTGCTGAGCTAAGTGCCTGGAACCTGTGTACATCGCCCTGAAGAAAGAGGCACCATTTTTGATTTGCCCAAAGGTTCCACACGGCTGGTGGAGGCCCTCAAGGGCCAGGGTGTATTACAGTGCAGTGAGCGGCCTCTGAAGAGCATTAAACAGGAGAATGACATGGTGGAGAAAGGACTGAAGGGGCGCAAGAACAAGGAAGAGGGCAGTCTGGAGGCCACTGAACCCATGCCTGGGAGAGGACCTCTCCCTCTACAGGGACATGGTTTCCCTGAAGGCCGGCAGGGAGCTGTGGGCGGAGGGGACAGGTGGGTGGAGGAATGCCTGTCTTCTTGGGAGGAAAGAGGAAACGGGGCTCCGAACACTGCCGAGAACCACTGCTCCAGGACGAGGGTCAGGAGAGCGGCACTCACTACTAACTGGCTATGTGACCTTGGGCAAGTCAGCTGACTTCTCTGGCCAGTCCTGGCATCAGTTAAAAGGCAATGGTAGCCCCTGACTCACTGCCTTCCCAGTGCTGCGGAAAGTCAAGTGAGGTGACACACCTAGGCATGCTTTGCAAAACTCTTGGAAGAAGCAGGGCTCTCATCAGGGGGCCACATCCCCTAGTCAGAAGTGTCACCTCCTTGCCGCTTTGCCCTCCACCAGGCCACGCCCCACACAGCAGCCAGGGCTACAGAGGACAAAGTGGATCCTGTCCCACTCCTGGGGAAACCCTCCATGGCTGCTCGGCACACAGCCCAAGTCGTCACCACAGCCTGAGGCCCCAGGAAACGTCACAGCCGCCACATGCCCAGGCTCAAGTTCAGCCTCCTGCCCCACCCACTTCTGTCTCCAGCCCACACCAGCACCCCTGCACTCTGTTCCTGGAAGGTTCTTCCCTCCTTCTTGCCCAGGGCCTTTGCACATGCTGTTTCCTCTGCCTGGGACATTTTCCCATCCCCTCCACACCCTCCATGGGCTCCTGCTACAGATTTCAACAGAATCATCCCTTCCTCAGGGAAACCAGCCCTGACCACACCCCAGCCAAGGTTCCCCTCCCTGTTGTCTGCTCCTGATACAGTCAGCACTCAGTATCCGTGGGTTCTGCACTCACGGATTCAGCCAATCTTTGATCAAAAATATTCAGGAAAAAAAAACCCTCATAGCAATACAACAATAAAAAATAATAAAATTTTTTAAATACAGCATAACAACCATTTACATAGCATTTACATTGTATTAGGTATTATAAGTAATCTAGAGATGACCTAAAGTCTCTGGGAGGATGTGTGTAGGTTACACGCAAATACTCTGCTGTGTTAAATCAGGGACTTGAGGCTGGGCGTGGGGGCTCACACCTGTAATCTTAGCATTTTGGGAGGCCAAGGCGAGTGGATCACCTGAGGTCAGGAGTTTGAGACCAGCCTGGCCAACATGGTGAAACCCTGTCTGTACTAAAAATACAAAAAATTAGCAGAGCATGGTGGTGTATGCCTGTAGTCCCAGCTACTCGGGAGGATGACGCAGGAGAATCTCTTGAACCCTGGAGGTGGAGGTTGCAGTGAGCCGAGATCGCGCCACTGCACTCCAGCCTAAGTGACAGAGTGAGACTCTGTCTCACAAAAAATAAATAAATAAAATAAAATAAAAATCAGAGACTTGAGTATCCACCAGTTTTGGTATCTGTGGGGGGTAGGGGGGGTCCTGGAACTGGTTCCCCATGGATCCTAAGGAATGGCAATACATCGACATCCTCCTCCGCCATCCTGATCCCGGTGTGTCATTACACACCTGCATGATTGTCTGCCTTCCCCCACTGGGCCGTGAGCTGCCTGGAGCTGGGGTGCATGCATGCGGCCTGCCCCTGTGTTCCCAGCTCTTTGAGCTGTACCTGGCATGCAGCTGGTACTCAGTGAATACGGGAATAAGCGAATGACAGTCAGACCTAGATGGACCAGCGGGGACCCAGACACAGAGACAGCTGACGTGTGCACACAGGCATCCCCAGTCCTGAGGGCAGTGTTCTGGACAGGGCCCCTGGGGCTCTCCCTGGAGGGCTGCACCTCCCACCTTCCCCTCGGGTTGGTTCCACAGGTTCCCCCTGTAGGGATGGGACACAGGGAAAGGCCAGGTTTGGGACAGGGAGGACTCTCTGGAGGGTAGAGGAAGCACGGGTGTATCAGAGCAGGGAGTTCGGTCCAGAATCTGACCTGGCAAGGTGGCATGTGTGCATGTAAGTGTTTGTGTGTGTGTGTGTGCGTGTGTGCATGTGTGTGCATGTGCATGTACGTGTGTGCATGTGTGCGCATGTGTGTGTGTGTGCATGTGTGTGCATGTGTGTGTGCATGTGTGTGTTGCGTGTGTGCATGTATTGTGTGTGCATGTGTGTGCATGTATGTATGTGCATGTGTGTTTGTGTGTGCATGTATTGTGTGCATGTCTGCATGTATTGTGTGTGCATGTGTGTGCATGTGCATGTGCGCGTGTGTGCATGTGTGTGCACGTGTGTGCATGTACGTGCGTGCACGTGTGTGCACGTGTGTGCATGTACGTGTGTGCATGTGTGTGTGCATGCCTGTGTGTGCATGTGTGTGCATGTACGTGTGTGCATGTGTGTGCGTGTGTGCATGTACGTGTGTGCACGTGTGTGCATGTACGTGTGTGCATGTGTGTGTGCATGCCTGTGTGTGCATGTGTGTGCGTGTGTGCATGTATGTGTGTGCATGTACGTGTGTGCACGTGTGTGCATGTACGTGTGTGCGTGTGTGTGCGTGTGTGTGCATGTACGTGTGTGCATGTGTGTGCGTGTGTGCATGTATGTGTGTGCATGTATGTGTGTGCATGTGTGTGCATGTATGTGTGTGTGCATGTGTGTGCACGTTGGACGGGTGGGAGCATGAAGGAAGGGGAGGAGAACCTTCTTACCACGGCCCGGTGTTCCCGCAATTGATCAACAAGTACACTAAGATGATGAAGCCAAAAGCCCCGCTGAGGCCCACGAGGAGGTGGCCAAGCCACGGAATGGTGTCCTTCCCAAGGCCTGCCCAGGGGTGGGAGAAACAGCAAGGAGAGGGGTTAGAGAAGTGCCCTCACTCACCCTGGGTCGGTCACCCCAACACCCCCAACCAGGGCCCTGCCAGGCAGGCCTGCGTCTGGGGGGCTGAGGACAGGGTTCTGCTGAGCCTATCCTCTCTGGGAAGCCAGATTTGATGCTAAAAAGAAATGACACGGTGGCATTCTAAGAGCTCCTCCAGCTCCAGACAGATCCCATGGGCCCACCTGGTGAGCCTACAGCCCCCCACCGCCCCCACAGCAGACTGGGCTCCAGCTGGCTGCACCCCTCTCTCTACCTGCCTCTAAGTACCACTTAGAGGACCTCAGGTTTTGCTTGGGCTTGAACTCAAAATGTGATGCGATGAGGGACAGCCGCCCAGCAGACCTGCTGAGGGCCAGGCTGCCGGGACATCACACGCCTTCCTCACAGCAGCTCTGCCTCACGGTCACTGTACCCATTTCACAGATCAGGCGGAGAGGTGAAAGCAGCCACCCCCAGCCCCAGCAGAAACCAGGAGTTGGAGATTTCAGGGTGGAGAAAAGTGAAAACAGCCTTTCTACCCCTCCCCAACTCACAAGGCCCATGGCAAGCCCCGTCCCCTCACTGAACCCCTATTCCTGTCTGAAAAGCGAGCCCCCTGCAGGGTTACAGCAAGTGAGGAATGGAGCTGACCGCTGTACCCTCACCCGAGGCAGGGAGAGAATGGAGCAGCTCCTCCCTCAGCCGCCCCCTCCTGCCTGAGCCTCCTCCCACCCTTGCTGCCCACCAGTACCTGCAGGCTTTGTCCTGAAGGCCAGGGGCTGGCTCCAGGGGCTCCAGGTCGTGAACTCGCCTTGCAGAGGCTTGACCCGTACCTGAAACTCATACTGGGTGTCTGGGGTGAGTGTCTCCAGGCAGATCCATTCCTGCTTCTGCTTGAGAGTCAGCAGGGGGGCCTCCTGGGTCAGAGACAGGACTGTCAGCGCCCACGTCACCTCCCATGGCAGGGCCAGGAGGCTGAGCACCACAGCACCCTCCTCAACCCCCGCCAGCTGCACCCCCTCTTCCTTGCCACCCACAGCTCCCTCACTACCCAGTTGCTGGGGCCCCAAACGCCAGGGTCATCCCCTAAAGCCCAAGTCATCAGCTAATCAGCTGGTTCCACCTCCAAAACCTGGTTCCACCTCCACAGCCGTTCCAGAACCATCCCCCTCTCTCCCCGCTGCACTCACCCCAGGCCTGAGCTGCCACCCTCTCCCAAGCCTGCAGCTGGTCTCTGGTTCCCACCCATGCCCCGCTGCAGTCTAGTCTCCACAGGACCAGAAAGTGGGACGTCTCCGCACACCTCTCCCACCTTGGGTCACTCTTTTTGCCTCCTCCCGCTCCCCAGACACATAGCAGCATCCTGCCTTTGCCGTGGCAGGTCTTTCTAATTTTGCAAAACTTCTCCCCAGATCCTTGCAGGTCAGCTCCTTCTGGACGCCCAGGTGTCCAAGGGGCCTTCCCTGGTCACCTGAGTCTGAAGTAGCCTGTGCCAGTCACTGTCAAATACCTTGCCCCGTTGGGTTTTCTTGATGGAACTTATCACTATCCGGGTGCCTCACTATCCCAGACCCTGTCGCTACATCTGCTGACTGACTGCCTGCCTGCCCTGCCCCAGTCTGAGATTCCTGAGAGTGGAAGTTTGCTGAGTTTACCTTCCACTCTCTCCCCATCATCCAGTGCATAGTAGGTGCTCAGCAAATATTTGTTGAGTGAGCAGTTGAGTCAATAAAGAAATGAGTGTAAGTGAATGAATAAGCAACAGGCCCACATGGATGTGGAGCAGATGGGCTTTGACACATGGAGGGGTGGCTTCCCTGGCCTCTGAAAGCCCATGGGGCTGGGCAGCTGCCTGTCTCCTGGCTTTCTGAATCTTTCCCTGGTGTCAGCCTGGAACCTGCTGCCAGCCAGATCCCCAGGATTAAGGGGGCTAGATAAGGACGTGGAAGTCGGGGAGGCAGCCCCAGGCAGTGCAGAAAGAGCACAGGAGTGGACTCAGCCACCCACCATCCACCTGGGGCTGATGGGACCTCGACACAATGAAAAAGGGACAGGACGTGGACCAGGACAGGAATGAGGAACCAGGGCAGGTGGGGACTGGGCCACATTCTCACCTCCCAGGTGTGGCCTGGGGACAGCGTCCGGGCCTCGAACTCCAGGTGTCTTTCAAAGTAGTGGGAGGCTTGGGAGATTTCCCAGCTTATGTTGCATCTGTGGGTCTCCACGTGGACAACTCGGAGGGAGATGGGGGCCATCAGGCGAACTGGAGACAAGAGGGGGTACGGGAGAGCAGTCAGCCACGACCTCCACCTCCCACTTTGTACCTGCCACTCCTGCCTCCTGGCACATGCTACCACCTCCCATACCCCCCGACCCAAAGCCCCAGGACCCGCTCCCTCGCTGCCTCCAGGCCTCTCTCAATGATCACCTCCTCAGAGAAGCCTTTCCTGACCACTCACCACTCTGCATCCCCCTTGCCTGTTTCACTTTTATTCCCAGTGCTTATCATCACCTGGCCTACGAAATATATGGTTTGGTTTCTTTACTCATTTTCTGTCTCCCCCAGCAGACTGTGAGCTCCTTGAGGGCAGGGACTTGGTTGTCTGCTGTGTCCTTGGTGCCTGGAAGATTACCTGGCACTTGATTCAGTAGCTGCTGGATGAATGACTCACGGCAGCTTTTCTCTGCACTTAGAATTGACCTGAGAGCTTTCCATGGATCATCTCACTTATTTTAAGTGTGATGATTATAACACTGTGTGATTCTGAAGTTAAATGAATCTCAGTTTCTATACTTCTAAGACTCTATAGAACCACATAAGTGATAAGCAGATGCTGAGTGCTGACTACATGGTAAGCAGTTTCTGTGTCTCAGTTCAAAGATGCCTTACAAGCCTGGTAGGTAGGTGACTCCGATTCTCCCCAAAACTCAGGCTCGGAAAGTTTTGATGGTCTGCCAGTCAGATCACATCCAGTTCAGGCCTGACTCTCACTTTCTACCCCACTGCTTCCCTGGAGATGGCCCCCAAGGTCAGCAGGCAGTCGCTCAGGCATTCAACAAACCTTCCCAGACCACTGTCCTGATGAGACCTAGTGCTGGGTGCGTGGCAAGGAGACACAGGGGTGGCAGAGACTCTGCCTTCGGGGTGCTCACAGCCCAGTGAAAGAGACAGACCTACAATCAGGCAGTGACAACCCAGGACATACATTCCCAGAAAGAGGAGGTACGAAGGGCTAGGGGAGTCTAGGAAGGCCTCCTGGAGGAAGTGACTCTCAACTAAGCCTCGAAACATGAGTGGGAATTTTCCAGGTGTAAAGAGCCTTCCAGGCAGTGGGGTCGGCATGTGCGGGGGCTCAGAGGCATGGATAGGCAAGGTGGGTTTGGAGAGCTGGCCTTTGGCTGTAGCAGAAATATAGGCCTCAAGAGGAGGAGTGCCAGGGAGGAGGCCCAGGGCTGGATCCTGAGCAGCCTTGAATGCCAGAGTAAGGAGCCAGGACGTCATCCCGAGAACAGCAGGCGGTAAGGTGGTCAGATGTGGGTGTGGAAGCTGCGGGGGAGAGAGGATGGAGCAGGGAGGATCCCAGAGGAGGTGGGAGGAAGGAGGTGCCCAGCCCTGCCCCAGCCCCACCCTGGCTTCCTCACTCACGGTTCTCAAAGGGTTTGAAGTCCTGGATAGCCATCATCCTCCATCGCACCCCTTCACGGCACATCACCCTCAGGGTGACGATGTCCACTGCGGTCAGTTTCTGAGACTGCAAGGGAAGGACAGGGGTGAAACTTCTAGCAGCTGGGGGCAGGGGAAGGGGGAGGCCACCGAGATGACTCGGGAAGGACGGCAGCCTCTCCACATGCCCCGCCACCCAAGGCAGGGGCAGCAAACGTTTTCTGTAAAAGGTCACATAGTAACTATTTTTGGCTTTACAGGCTACGTGGTCTCTGTCACGATGACTCAACTCCGCCACTGTAGTGTGAAGCACACATAGGCAACATGTAAATGAATACCAGGGCCATGTTCCAATAAAACTTTATTTACAAACACAGGCAGTGGGCTGGATATGGCCCATGGATCAAGGTAGTTTACCAATGCCTGATCTAAAATGAAGTGAGCTACCTTGAGAGTGAGTGAGCTCCCTGTCACAGGAGTCATGCAAGCTGGTAAGCCCCCACAAAGGTACAGTTCTGGAACTACACCTGTTTAACATTTTTTAGTGTGAAAGGCCCTCCGCTCCCCTATCTTTCCCCATCCCCATGCCTTGAATTTTCTGGAAGAAAATGGCCAGGTATTGAGCATTTTCCTATGAGCAGTCACTGCTCAGATGCCTTAGCCCCTCAATGCACACAGCATCCATCCCATGGTATGGGTGGGAAGGCTGAGGCTTGGGCTGGTCAAGGGACCAGCAGCAGGGGAGCCCAGGTTTAAACCCAGGCCCTCTGTGTCCCCCTACAGGGTGACTGCATCTCCGAGTCCTGGCTTGTCATGCCTGACAGAGGGCTGCCGAGTGAGCAGCTTAAGGCATCTTTCCACTGTGCAGGTGCCAACCCTGCAGCCTGGCAGCCCAGCGGGAGGAAGCTCTAGTGCAGGCCTCTTAGGATCTGGGGTCCAGGATGCTGATTTCAGGGCCAGGACCTTGGGCACAGTCCCTCTGATCTGCATAAGACCCACTATGAGCAAACCTTAAACCTGATCATTGGAATTCCCCAAACTGGCCAGTTCCTCTCCACCCCATAGACCCTGTCCTAGCCTTCTTATAGCGGCTATGGGGGCTAGATTTTCCCAGATGATAGTAATCTCATTATTATTATAATTATTACTATTATTGTTATAAAAATATTGACAATCATACATTCGCGTGATCACTCACGCTGTGCCAGGCACTCTTGAGAGCACTTTACATATATTGTCTCATTTAATTCTCTCAGCACCCTTGGGCACAAGCACTGTCACTATTTCCATTCTCTAGCTGAGGAGATTGAAGCACAGAGAGCCTTAGGGACTTGCCTGAGGTCACACGGCTAAGAAATGGTGGAGCCAGGATCAGAAACCAGGCCACCTACAGGGCTCCCTGCACGGGCACAGCATCCAGTTCCAGAGGCTGTGATTTTATCAGCTACACTGTGTGACTCCATCTTCACACTCTCCTGTCCCTCAAGAAGACATATAACCTGACGATGGTTGGAAGATGTGGTCTGGGTGTCCTTGGAGCCCACTGCTGCTCAGGAGGCTTTGACAGACAATAATTTGATGTACACTCATATGGACATGGCCATATGCCTTGCAAGAGGCAGCCTAACGCAACGGTGAGAAGCCCGAACTGGGAGCCCACAGGCCTGGGTTCAATCCCAGCTTTGTACTTCCTGGCTGTGTGACCTTCGGCAGGGACCATACTTCTTTGAGCCTCAGTGTCCTCATTGGTAAGAAGGGAACAGTGCTGATGTTTACCCATGGGGCTGTAGGTGAAGGCAGCGGCTGCCCACCTGGAGTGGCCGCTGCTAAAACTCTGGCTGCAGCAGGGAGGCGTAGCTGGGGTCTCCTGCTCCACAGAGCAGGTAGGAGCCCTGCCCTCCCAGGCAGGGCTGCAGCTGCCTAAGTCTTGGCTGTGGACCCAGGCCTCCTGGTGCTCTTGGGGGCTGGGATCAGGCAAGAGCCCCGCTCTCCTGGGCGCAGCTGCAGCCACCCAAGTTGCGGCCACAGAGCCAAGTGTCCCTGCACTCTCATGGGCCCTGGTCCAAACCCAAGCCTCTAGGTGACTTTGCAAGCAGGGAGCAGGCAGGAGACCCACCCTCCTGGGCACAGCTGCAGCTACCCAAGTTGTGGCTGTGGACCCAGGCATCCCTGCACTCTCAGGGGCTGGGAAGGTCCCCCCTGCCTCCGCAGGCTCAGAGCTGTCTGTTCCCACTGCTTGGCCTCTCTCCCCTGCTTCTGGCACCCGATCTGATCCCGGAGGCACAGTCGGGGCTACACGCTCCATGGATCCAGTACGAGTCAGGGACAAGCGGGACCCCTGCCCCTTCTGAGGTAGCCAGGAGCTCTCCTGGGGCAAATGCAGCTTCCCAAGCGAGGACCCAGGCATCTCTGCTGCCCCCACAAGCTCAGGGGTGCCTGCTCCCACTGTCTGGCCTCCCCCTGCTCCAGTGCCCACTCCAATCTCAGGGCGGGGCCAAGCTCAAGCACTACCACAGCCTGGCACGCTCAAGGCAGCACTGACTCACTGGCCCCAGCTGCCTCAGATCCCTCTGGACTTTAGGCGCCAATGAGCACAGGGGGTGGGAAGCCACGGGGGTGCAGGGGGCAGCTTGGCACTGGCCTGCAGGTGCCCCTGGGCCTGAGCAGCCTGGGCAGAAGGAGGCGGGTCCCTGGTGAGGTCCCACCTTCAGGCTGGGGAGGGCCTGAAAAAAAGGCCTTTGTTGGGCCTTGACCTAACAAGGTAGGTGCCATTATTATGCCCATTTTGCAGAAGGGGAGACTGGGACACAGGGGTTGCCCAATGTCAGCCAGCTGGTGAGCCAGGGCTGGAGCATCCAGCTCCAGAGTCTACACCCTTCACACCCCACACTGCGCTGCACTGCCAAGACCCCGGGAAGAGATGGGTGTGGTCATTACAGTTACTGGAGTGCTGTCTTACTTGATAAGGAACACAAGTGTCACAGGACCCACAAAGCGCAGGGGAGACAGCAGGAGCAGAGGCAGAATAGCAGATGCCTCACATACAGAGGGTTCGTCGGCCCTGGGGCAGGCCTGAGTCCACGCCCTGGGGTGTCACCTGTTTTTCTCTGCCTCCTGCTCAGCGCTGGGCATCCTGCTCGGCCACAGCCCCGGCCATTGGGCCTCAGCTCTTCCCCTGGCATCCGGCCCACCCTGAGATCGCAGCCTGGAGCTGGGAGACCACCCTCTCCCTGCCTTCTCTCCCTGGGCGGGCTACTCACATCTGGGGCTCCGAGGATCAGGTTGCAGGCCCAGGATGCTTGACTCACGGGGAGCAGCTCACAGGTTTGGTTCCACCGCCTTTCATGGCAAAAGACCCTCTTTAGAAGAACAGGAAAGACCCACACAGCTGGCCCAAGGGACCCTTCTCAGATCTCTCTGCTGCCAGGATGGTACTAGGCAGCAAGGCCAGGCTGGGGCCCCTGTGCCAACCTCCGTGAGGGGCACTGCCTCTCCCACTGGCTCCATGGCATTCCTCCCTCATGGGCACCTTGTCCTGCCCCCTCATCCCAGCCTGGTCCCACAGCAGCTGGAGTGATCTAGAAACACAAACCACTTCAAGACAGGCAGTCCTCCCCACCTAGAGCCCTCCAAAGCTCCATGAGGCTTAGGATGAAGACAGATCCCTAATTAGGCCTTCAGAGCCCTGTGGAATCACCACCCACCCAGAAGCCAGGGCCCGAACCTGCCTTGCCCCTCTACCTCCCTCCCCATTTTCCCCCACCCCACACCCTATGGAATCCACCTGGGCCCAGCCACCTCTCTGCGGTCTTCCTCTTCTCCCTGACCCCATCAAGCCTACCTGGGGTCAGTCCCTCACTCACTGGCCGCCTGATGTTTACATCACAGTGACATCTCTCTCCCAGCCCCCATGCACCCCAACCACTCCCAGGTTCCCTGTCCCCACAGCTGCCTACAGGGTCTCTCAAAATCCAAGATTACGCAAAAAGCTTGAGGACCCCCTTTCTCCCCACTTCCTCTCTGGTTGCCTCTAGAGTGGAGTCCAGCCTTGGCATAGCAGGCTTGCAGCTCAGTGTCCCCAAACTACCCTGTCCAGTTCAGCCCCAGCCCCTCCACTGCAGCCTGGACTCCACCCAGGTTCTAGAAGTCTAAATAGCTGACTCCCAAATTCTCTTAAACGATCCCTTGATTCCAGGTCTGGGCCCCAACTCCTGTGATTCGAAGAGTCTGTGGGTCCCATTAGTCCAAGATTCTGTAAATGCTGACTCCTTGGAGTCCAATGCATAGGATCTAGAATATGAGATCTCACCACCCTAAGATTCTGCAGTGTGGCCAGTGGACTCACCGTCTGTCCGGCCAGGCATGGACTTGGCAGGAAGTGTCCTGCAGAGCCCCATCTTGGCTCCAGACACAGGAGATGTTGGCTCTCGAGTTGTAGAAGCATGTGAACTGGGAAGTGCCTGCTGGGCAAGACGAGGTGTGAGTGCTGACTGCAGGTGCCCATGGCCCCCCCAAGACATGCCCACTGCCCTTGCACCTGGCACCCACGCCTGCCAGAGAAGGAGGTGGGTAACTCTGGTGAGCGGAGAAGGGATTCATGGACCTACTTCAGAGAGGAGGAAATGGAGCCCCAGAGCCTGCAAGTTCCCACAGGCAAACTAAGGCAAGGCAGGGACAGAAAGTAGCACATGCCTGTGGCTTGGAGAGGCGTGTGTGTGTGTGTGTGTGTGTGTGTGCATTCGTGCATGCGTGCCAGGGCATGGGTCCAGGACAGAGGGTGAGGCAGGAGGTGGACACCTGGTCTCTGGCCCCATCCCCTTCTGGGAAGAGGCTTTAGCAGGGCCTTAGCCATCTCTCCATAGGGAAAGCACAGCTGTCCAGATGTCAGGGTCCTTACCATTCACCGCTGCAGATGCCCAAGGGGTAGCCAGGGGCAGGAGGAGGATGAGGAGGGGCAGACGCCAGGACAGAGCAGAGGCCGCCATTACATCCACAGGGTGGAGCCGAGGAAGGAAGCCCTGGTGGGAGAGGAGAAAGAGAGAGCACACGTAAATACACATCCCAGGCCTCGCTGCCCCTAGAGGCAGGCTGGGTCCGCCCCCTCAGTGTGCATGGTCTGCACTCCTTGGTGCCAGCTCAGTTCAGCCCCAGGGCCTTTGCACCTGCTAATCCCACCACCCCACACATGCTCACACCCTCCCTTCAAGTTTCTGCTCAACTGCTGCCTCCTTCAAGAGGTCTTCTTTGACTAGACTACATAAAGAAGCACCTGTCGTGGCCAGGCGTGTGGCTCACACCTGTAATCCCAGCACTTTGGGAGGTCGAGGCAGACAAATCACCTGAGGTCAGGAGTTTGAGACCAGCCTGACCAACATGGTGAAACCCCGTCTCTACTAAAAATACAAAAATTAGCCGGGCAAGGTGGTGGGCGCCTGTAGTCCCAGCTATTCAGGAGGCTGAGACAGGAGAATTGCTTGAACCTGGAGGCGGAGGTTGCAGTGAGCTGAGATGGCGCCACTGCACTCCAGCCTGGATGACAGAGTAAGACTCTGTCTCAAAAAAAAAATAAAAGAAGCACCCTTTGTTACTCACAACCCCCCCCAACACATTTTCATCACAGCATTATTTATTCGTCGTTTATTGACTGATTCATGTTTTCCTCTACCTCTCTTCACAAACACACACAGAGTCACGTAAGCTCACTAAGGACAGGTATTTTTGTGTTTTGCTCATTGCTAGGTCCACAATTCCTAGAACAGTGCCTGGTACATAGTAGGCGTCTGGCCAAAAAAAATTCTTGAACAAACAAGTGATGGAATAAATATAGACAGAGCTAAAGTCAGCAGGCAGATGGGCTTCCAGAGGGCTCTGAGGCTAGCCCCTGCCTCTGCTCCTCACTGTCCCTCGAGGGAGTTGAGGCAATGGTGCGAAGGCATCAGGACGTGAACTCGGAGAAGCACAAAAGCAGATAGGAGTTCTGACCTCAACACTGAAGAGCCCTAGAGGACAGGGGAAACTGAGGCACAGAGGGCTGCAGTAGCCTTTACGGAGGACCTTGTCCACGCTCGTACTCCCCTACCTGCCTGGAAGCTCCCTGGAGGCAGGGCCAGGTTGGTCACCCAGATTATACCCCAGGGAGGAAGGAGACATGAAATCTCTAAGCCAGCCCTGTCAGAGGGAGGCTCAAAAGTTTTCCCAGAGTGCCTGTTATGCACTGGCCACTGGCCAGTGCTTTGTTTTTTTTTTTTTTTTGAGACAAAGCCTTGCTTCTCAGGGAACCTCTAGCCAACTGTGGAAGCTCCTGTGAGGCAAGACCACGACTGTCGCAGTGGAAATGGGAAAGAAACGTAGCTGCCCCCACCCTCTGCAGGGGCTGGGTATGTGGAGGGGAATGAGAAAGTGAGCACATGGTCACTTTGGGAAGATAATGGGACTGCTTCCAGGAGAGGTATTTGGAGCAGGCAAAGGGGGAGGCAGGGAGATGAGGAGGAAGCTTCCAGGGAAAGATGAAGGTGGCCCTAGTCAGAGGGGCAGGGGGAGAAGGGAGAGGAGCAGGTGAGTCGAGAGATGTGGGGAAGGTGGAGCATCCTTCCCTCCCTCCTGCTTTTCCATCTCGAGAGCTTCCAAGGCCCCTGAGCGTTGGGCTTTTTTCCCCCCGTCCCCCCTTCTCCAGCAGCTCCAAACTCAAGCTCTCACTCCCCTTCCCTTCTCTCTCTGAGCCTCTCACTGGCTCCAGCCCTCAGCTTCCAAGGGTCTTTCTCCAGCTCAGCCCCAAGCCTCCACATCCCTCCCGATGGTCTGCAGGACCCCCTCACAGGGGGTGCTCCTGGACCCAGCAAAAACCCAGCTCATCCCCAGCTCTTCTCCTATCTGACTTTCAGTTCTGGGACAACTGTACCCTTCCTGTTCCAGGGGACCTTTGCCCTCATACCTAGCCAGTCAGGACACTCCTTAGATAGCAGGACAGTCCAATGACTACTTGTTGTCTCTTCCCCACCCTCACCAGGCCAGCCTCGTGCCATTCCAGCCCAGACGACAGCACCACCCCATCTGCAGGCTCTCACCTGCCTTCCCTCAAGCCCACTTCCAACCACCCACCTCCCTGCCCAGGAACCTGCAGTGGCTCTGTTGCAACCAAAGCCTAAATTCCCACTTTTGAGGCTTTCTGGGACCGGGATGAGGTCAGCCCACCCTTCCAGACTCTGCCCTCACAGGAGCAGGTGCATGTACCCAGGCCAAAGCACACACACACTGCACCTACCTGCCTGCACAAGCCAGTGGCTCCAGGTGACCAGGAAACTGACACTCACCCTCCAAAGGTCCTTCCCAAGTCTATCCTTTCCCTGGGTCCCCTACAGATCCTGCTACCCTTCAAGCCCATTTCAAATGGGCCCTCATGCCTTTTTCCATGAAGCCTTCCCTGATTTCTGTGATGGAGGGTGACGGCTTCCTCTTCTGAGCGCCTTGCTCCTCCCTCTAGGCTGGCAGCAGCAGGGCCGGCTTTGGCCAGGGGCTGGCCCACCAGCGTACTCACTACAGAGATTGCTGAGCACAGGGCCGGGCACACAGTCGGTGCTCAATAAATGTAGTGAAATGAATGAGTGTGGTCAGAGGCCTCAGTACAGCAAAGAAAAGCAGAACTCTTTAGGTGGCCCTGGATTGTCTCGTGGCTTACATCAGAGCCAGCATGGAGCAGGGACCCACGCCCTGGCCCCAAGAGCCATGGGTTCCATCTCCTAAGGCAGATGTCACAGGAGTGAGAGTCAGAGGCCCACACATTGTCAAAGCTGCAAAGGCTTTCTGAGCAAGCACAGTCCCTTGTTCTACATTTGAGAACACTGAGGTCCAGAAGTGTGAAAGACTTGCTGAAGGTCACATCAGGAGCCCAGCACAGAGCTGGGATCAGAACCTACCTCCACGCCGCTCTGCCACCCCCTTAATCACACCAAAACCATTGGCTGACAGGTTATTGTAAGCCAGGCTCCATTTAAAACTCTTTAAATGCAGCAATCAGGGCCTCTGGCGGGGATACTCTTATTATCCCCATTTTCCAATGAGGAAACGGAGGCACACAGAGGTGAAGTGCGTTGCCTAAGATCATGCAGTGGATAAGAGGCCTTTCTGGAATCTGAGTCAGGGCAGACTGCCCAGCACCCAAGCAGGGATCCTCCCCTCCCGGAACTCCCCAGACACGTCTTCCCACCACGACAGCTCACACGACGGTAAATATGCACTGGTGGTCTAATAATACTCGTTATGCGTACTGAGCACATACTCTATGCCAGGCCTGGGGCCAAGTGCCTCACATATGCCAGCTCATCTAAGCTGCCCAACGGCTTTATTGTCCCATTCTACAGACGAGGAAACTAAGGCTCCAAGTCCCTAACTTGCCCAGGGTCATATACACAGTAAGAGGCGGAGCTAGGGCTCCAGGCTCACTCTCTCATGCTGTCCCACCCTGCCAGACACTGGTCCCAGAGGTAACAATGGTCCCAGAGGTAACACTGGTCCCAGAGGTAAGGCTGCCACCCTCTCTGTCCTGGGAGTCAGGGCCCAGTAGCTCACAGACAGACTGGCAGGGGCTTATTCTGGGTACCATGGGCTCGCCTTTGCCTGGCCCACCGTCTCCACAGGAGGGTGAGCTCCCCAGGGTGGGGGCTGCTCACCTCTTTCTTGGGATCCCCCAATAGCAGAGGGCACAAGGTTGGGACCCCAAAGAGTGCATAGCCCAACCAGGGGACTCCCACAGCCCCTGTGCCCCTTCATGCTCAATCATGCCAGCCTGGCCCTGGGGCAAGGGGACCATCAATGTTTCGTGTGGGTGTCACCCCAGTTCGGGCCCAGCCTCAGGATGACCCCATGCCCAGGACAGGACCTGCAGAGAGCCCCAGTGTGTGAGGAAGGTGCTGGGGGACAAAGGGGTGCAAGGTCAAAGGAAGGTTAGGGGCAAACCACAGGCCCAGCCTAGAGGCAGCCAGGCAGGAGGAGAAAGCGCCATCTGGAGTCTGCTTCCCGCCCCCTGGAGCCCAGAGGTGCAGCGATACTCGATGCTCGGAGAGGGCAGAGTCCACGGGAGGACGGTGTGGGGGTGCCAGAGGGGCACAGAGCTGAGGGAGCGCCTGGCAGTCACTGAGGCTGCACCCTCATTCCGCAACGGGAAAGCTGAGCCTCAGAGAGGCCAAGGAACCCACTTAAGGTCGCACGGCTAGGAGAAGCCCAGACTCGGGTGACAGCAAGTGGAGCCCAGGACCTCGAGTTTGAGCACCCCCTCCTGGGTCCTCAGGCATACCCACACATGCTCTGTCGTTCATGACTCTGAAACTGGTCACACCCACGGATGCCTGCGTCCCCACCACAGCCCTGCAAGGTGGGTCTTGCTGCCCCATTTGATCCATGCCAGAACTGAAGCCCGGAGCGGCTGACCCCAGCCGTCTGATTTCCAGAGAGATGCTGCTGGGGACAGGGACTGGTGCCTGCTCTCTGCCTACGCTGCCTGCCCTGAGCGCTCGGGGGTAGTTCAGCGTTTAGCCCTCCCTACAGCCCCATGAGGAGGCTCTAGTATGCCTCCTTTTCGCCAGATGAGGAGACTAAGAAACAGGTCAACCTCTCACCCAGGTAAGAAGGGCATAGAGCTGGGATTTGAACCTGGTCAGGTGCAGTTTGGGGCCCCTGCTGCCATCAGGGGTACATGGTGGCTGGGGCAGGGTGGTAAAGCAGGAGCTCAGGAGCCCATGGTGCATCCAACCTGACCTCCGAACTCAATGGGGCCTATGTCCCCTCGTCCTCTCTGGCCACCTCCACCTGCCACCCCCCTGCTCCCATACACAGTGCTTGTCTCTTGCTATTTAACTTCAGGGGCTTCTCCAGCTGGGTGCGGGACCCTGGCTGTGGGGGAAGGAAGGGATAGCTCAGCTCCTCACTCCACCTCCCTCCCCCGAGGTGCTATAAACACAGTTAAGGGTGGGAGGCTTTGGCCCCCAGGAGAGGAGAGAGCATGAGCTCCAGGCAGCCCCAAAGATGGGGTCCCATCCCCAATGTCTGGAGATGCTTCCGACCTGTCCAGTCATGCAGCCAAGGGAGGGACAAACCCAGACTCAAACCCAGGGCTCTGCCTCCAGCCTGGGGCTCCCAGAGGCCTCGCAGCAACTTCACTTCATAGATGGCTCTCCAAGGGGACCCTTCTCTCCCCACTTACTCCACAAGCCTCCTTATGAGCACTCGACACAGGGGTGCCTCCCCCAGTATATAGGCCCCACTCCACAGAGGTCAGGAGGTGGCTCCCGCCTGTCCCACCCCATATCCCGTACCCTCTCCGGGCACCCAGGCTATCCACCCACCCCTTCTACACCTCTCCGGGTTGGGGGCCCAGCACACAGGGCCCAGGGAAGCCCCTCATCCCACAGCAGTCCCTAGCCTCCCCTGAATGGGTTGGGAAGGAGGGGTGACCTGGGACTGGGGACCGCTTTTTCCTCCAGCCAGGAGCCGTGAGACCTGGGCCCGCTCCCTCCCCAGGGGAATTCTAAGATAAAGTTGGGGGATGGGAGTTCAGGCAGAAACTGCTGGGGGAACTGAGTCAGAGCTGAAAGTCTTCTCTGTGACTTTCACTCCCAGCCCCCTGGCTGGTCCACAGGGGCCGGGAGGGAGGCAGGGGGACATCACCTGGCTGAGACATGGGGTGGTGGCAGCGCGCGCTCTCCAGTCCTCCCCGGTGCTGGGACCGTGGCCATCTCTCCAGGGCCCTGCTCAGCTCTGGCCCAGGAGACGGCTGCGGCTGCTGGGGCCGCAAAGACTAAAAGCCCAGAGCCAGCCCACTTCCTGTGCAGAGGATAGAGGGGCAAGGCCTGGGGTGGAGAGGCGGGGAGACGAGGCTTATGAGAAAGCTTGAAACTCCTCAAGCACCCAGGGCCAGATAAAGATCTGCCTCCTACGCTGGGGGCGGCACACACACACACACACACACACACACTGTCAGATAGGGGCCTAGCTGCACACAGGAGCCAAGGGAACGCAGGCCCTCCCTCTCTCCCCTCCTACATCACCCCCACGCCAACTCACACAGGCTACCCAACACCTCTGACGCCTCCATCCGGTCACACACATACCCACTAACACGTAGACTTCACACAAGCAGGTCCCTCTAGGTGACCCCAGCGTCTCACCCTCCTCCCAGCCTGCAACACACCATCTTTCCGAGACTCCCATTTCACCCACCCTTCCAGGAAGCCCCTTACTCCGTTTAGCATTCAGAGATGACTGTTTTTTTTAGTTTTTAATTTTGTGGGCATGTGGTAGGTGTCTATATTCATGAGGCACATGAGCTATTTTGATACAGGCATACAATGTATAATAATCACATCAGGGTAAATGGTGTATCCATCACCTCACGTATTTATCCTTTGTTTGTGTTCAAATCCAATTATACTCTTTTAGTTATTTTTAAATGTACAATAAATTCTTGTTGACTAAAGTCACCCTGTTATGCTATCAAATACTAGACCTTATTCATTCTATCTAATTCTGTTTTTGTACCCAACAACAATCCCCACCCCTCCAACCCCCACTGCCCTTCCCATCTCCATCACCGCCCTTCCCATTTCCATGAATTCAATTGTTTTAATTTTTAGCTCCCACAAATAAGTGAGAACATGTGAACTTTGTCTTTTTGTGCCTGGCCTGTTTCACTTAATATAATTACCTCCAGTTTCAAACGTGTTGTTGCAAAGACAGGATCTCATTCTTTTTCATGACTGAATAGTACTCCATTGTGTATATGTACCACATTTTCTTTATTCATTCATCTGTTGATGGGCACTTAGGTTGCTTCCAAATCCTGGGTATTGTGAACAGTGCTGCAACAAATGTGGGAATGCAGATGTCTCTTCCAGATACTGATTTCCTCTCTTCTGGGTATATACTCAGCAGTGGGATTGCTGGATCATATAGTATTTCTATTTTTAGTGTTTTGAGGACTCTTCAAACTGTTCTTTATAGTGGTTGTACTAACTACATTCCCACCAACAGTGTATGAGGGTTCCCTTTTCTCCCCACCCTCACCAGCATTCATTATTGCCTGCCTTTTGGATAAGAGTCATTTTAACTGAGGTGAGATAATATCTCATTGTAGTTTTGATGTGCGTTTCTCTGATGATCAACGATGTTGAGCACCTTTTCGTAGACCTATAAGTTTTCTTTTGAGAACTACCTATTCAGATCGTTTGCCCAGTTTTTGATGGGATTGTTATCATTTTTTTTCTGTAAAGATGTTTGAGCTCCTTATCTATTCCAGTTATTAATCCCTTGTCAGATAGTTAGTTTGCAAATATTTTCTCCCATTCTGTGGGTTGTCTCTTCACTTTGCTGATTGCGTCCTTTGCTGTGTAGAAGCCTTTTAACTTGATGTGATCTCATCTATCATTTTTGCTTTGGTTGCCTGTGCTGGTGGAGTATTGCTCAAGAAATCTTTGCCTAGTCCCATGTCCTAAAGAGTTTCCCCAATGTTTCCTTTTAGTAGTTTCATAGTTTGAGGCCTCAGATTTAAGTCTTTAATCCATTTGGATTTGATTTTTGTATACGAAGGGAGATGAGGGTCTAGTTTCATTCTTCTGCATATGGATATCCAGTTTTCCCAGCAACATTTATTGAAAAGACTGGCCTTTCCCCAAAGGTATGTTTTTGGCACCTTTGTTGAAAATGAGTTCACTGTAGGCATGTGGATTTGTTTCTGGGTTCCCTATTCTGACCAATGGTTCATTGGTCAATGTGTCTGTTTTTACGCTAGTGCCATGCTGTTTTGGTTACTGCAGCTCTGTGGTATAATTTGAAGTCAGATAATGTGATTTGTCCAGTTTCACTCTTTTTGCTTAGGATAACTTTGGCTACTCTGTGTCTTTTGGGGTTCCATATAAATTTGACGATTATTTTTTCTACTTCTGTGAAGAATGTCATTAGTATTTTGATAGGGATTACATTGAATCTGTATATTTCTTTGGGTGGTGTGGACATTTTAACAATATTGATTCTTCCAATCCATAAACATAGAATATCTTTTTATTTTTTGTGTCCTCTTCAGTTTCTTGCACCACCGTTTTATAGTTTTCATTATAGAGATCTTTCATTTCTTTGATTACATTTATTCCTAGGTATTTTATTTGTAGCTATCCCAAATGGAGTTATTTTCTTGATTTCTTTTCCAGATTGTTTGCTGTTGGTACATAGAAATACTACTAATTTTTGTATGTTGATTTTGTATTCTGCAGCTTAATTGAATTTGTTTATCAGTTCTCATAGTTTTGTGGTGGAGTTTTTAGGCTTTCTGAAATATAAGATCATATCATCTACAAACAAGGATAATTTGACTTCTTCCTTTCTAATTTGGATGCCCTTTACTTCTTTCTCTTGTCTGTTTGTTCTAGCTAGCACTTCCCAGAGATGACTATCAGGTCTTTGTGAACAATTTGATGGTCACTTACTGAACATTCTAGAACCTTCCTCTTCCTTTCAAGTCATGGTTCCTAATCCTTTTCCCCCTTTTTTGGTGGGGGAGAAGGGTGGTGTGGGAGCTCAGCTCAGGGCTCTTTTTTTTAAATGATGAAAACTTATGGACTGGTCTTTAGAAAAATGCACATGTATTTACGTGCTGCATCACAGCCCCATAGACCCTGTGAAGTTCCATCCTCAGAGCCCAGAAGCAGCAGCTCTGCTTCTTCCCTTTCCTGATTCCCTGCTTCAGAGGGGTTTTATTGCAAGCTGCGGCCTTTTTTTTTTTTTTTTTTTTTGAGACATAGTCTAGCTCTGTCACCCAGACTGGAGGGCAGTGGCACAATCTTGGCTCACTGCAACCTCTGCCCACAACGTTCAAGCGATTCTCCTGCCTCGGCTTCCCGAGTAGCTGGGATTACAGGCACGTGCTACCGTGCCCGGCTAATTTTTGTATTTTCAGTAGAGACGGGGTTTCCCCATGTTGGCCAGGCTGATCTCGAACTCCTGACCTCAGGTGATCCACCCACCTCGGCCTCCCAAAGTGCTGGGATTACAGGCGTGAGCCACTGCGCCCAGCCTGCTACCTCTTCTGAGAAGAAGAGAGAGAAGAGCAGAGACGGCAGCTCTGCAAATGTGAGAAAGTGGAATTCAAGACTCCAAAAAGAGAATCAGGCCCAACTCCCATGTGCAAAGCCCGGTGCTGGAAAAGAAGAAGCGTGGAGCACTGCTGCCCAGGAGGAGCAGGACTGGAGATTGAGGCTGTGACCTAGGCCTCCCTGTGCTTCAGTGTGCACATCTATCAAATGAAGGGGAGAACTGGACAAGAAGGTGTGTATAAAGCATTTAATGTGACCGCACACTGCAGGCTTGCTGTAAGGACCAGTTCCTTCCACACTGCCCTTCCCTCTCCCCTAGAGTAAGGCTGTCTGGCGGCAGGAGAGGATACTAAACACAACAGCCACAACCATGAGAATAACAGCCAACATTTATTAAGCCTCAAATATTCCCGGAAGCTTTGCAAGAAATTAGGAACGCTGGTTGTCTCAGGGAGGAGAGCCAGGTCTGCCTGGCACGTACTGCCCAAGACTCTTCTTCCTCCTCATCCTGCTTTCCTTCTTTTATTTATTCAACAAACATTTACTGAGCACCCCAGATGCTCCAAAGACCAGGTCAGACACAGGAAGCCTGAGGCGGGCAGCCCAGGCCAGCGGGGTAGGGCCAAGGGAGGGAGGTAGTCCACTCTCCACCCTCGTGCCCCTGGGAGGTGCAGCAGCCAGGGAAGTGGGGAGCAGAATGGGGGACGGTGCAGCCCCCACATACAGAGTCTCCCACCCCAGGCGACAGGGGATGGAGCCAGTTCGTTCTTTTGTCAAGGGTCCTAGCCCAGAACACCTCAGATGGAGAGGCAGGGAGGGGGTTACGCAGAGAATGATCCTCCTTCACATCCTCTACGTTAACACCTCACGGCCTGTGGGAGCACATAGGAGGGACACCTGGTGGAATGGGTCCCCAGGCCATGGCATGCACCCTCCTCCCGGCAGCAGCTAGGCTCAGGCTCTGCTTCCCAGCCTGCCTTGCAGTGAGCTGGGGCTCCAGGACCAAGTCTGGCTAATGGGATGTGGGAGGAAGTGATTTGTTCTACTTCTAGGCCTAAAAAAAAATCTCACCTGTGATCTCCTGTGTCTCTTAATCCCTCTATCTCTCTCTCTTTTTTTTTTTTTTTTAAGACGGAGTCTTGCTCTGTAGCCAGGCTGGAATGCAGTGGCGCGATCTTGGCTCACTACAACCTCCGAGTCCCTGGTTCAAACAATTCTCCTGCCTCAGCTTCCCGAGTAGCTGGGATTACAGGCACACACCACCAAGCCCAGCTAATTTTTGTATTTTCAGTAGAGATGGGGTTTCACCATGTTGGCCAGGATGGTCTCGATCTCCTGACCTCGTGATCTGCCAGCCTTGGCCTCCCTAAGTGCTGGGATTACTGACGTGAGCCACCGCGCCCGGCCATCCCTCTATCTCTTTCTCTCTCTCCCCTCCCCTGCCAGAATCCAGTGAAGTTTTGGGTAGAGGGGCCGGAGTCCCTTGAAGGACAGGCCCTCACCCCTCCTCAGACAATTCACACTGGGCTATAACTTGAGTGAAAAATAAACCTCTATTGTTGGGCCTCTGAGACCTGGGGACTGCTGTTTCTGTTTTCTCTGACTCATACAGTCTGTCCCCCAGGTGCTACAGCTGAACATAAAACCAGGTGAGGAGGGGTGAGACAGGATGCCAGCAGAAGCCCAGAGGCATGGGTGGCCAGCAGGGGTGTGCAGAGAGGTGCACCTGCTTTCTTCAGCCCCTGCCCTGCTCAGAGCCGTGTCATCTCCCACCTCAGCAGGCCCATGGTGGCCTCTGCCCTGGTCTCCCTGTTTCTATTAATACTCCTGACTTTCTGGTCTGTTCTCCACTCAGTGGCCAGAGCAACCTTTCCCAAACTCAAATCACGTCATTTCACCCCCCAGCCACTCCCCATCACACACACTCAAACCTTCCCAGTGCATTCACAGTAAAATCCAAACTCTCAGTCTTGACCCACACGTCCTACAGGGGCTGCCCCATCTTCATCTCTCACCCTGCCTCCTGTGCTTTCTCGCTCTGTCAGGGCTTTGTGCATGCTGAGCCTGCTCTTCCCTTGCCATTTTATAGGCCAGGAAACCGGGGCTCATGAGTCATCCTACCAGAATGTGGCAGAGCCAGGATTAGAACCTAGGTCTGTCCCAGAGGACATCCGATTCTCTCTGAGGCAACCTGAGATGTAATCCAGAAGCTTCTCTGATGGCAGGGCCCAGACAGAGCCCACTCAGGCCTACCCAGACCTGGGTCTCAGGAGTGCTGGGGTTTGGACCCAGCCTCCCCCAGGAGGACCCACGCCTTGCTCCTATAACTGCTTCTCTTACGTCTTCCACATTCCCACCTGAACCTCTGCACTGCGTCTTCATGGGTCCCACTGGGAACAAACTGCCTCATACCCTCTGTTTCCATGCACCCAGTCCCACAGCCCTCCCACCACTGGACCCAGACCCCTCTTTCACAGGGGCCATGGGATAAGGGCATATTGGGGGTCTTCCAGCCCTGATGTCCTTTCCGGACTGTGATTTTTCCCCTACCCATCACGGGGCTGTCTTTTCTGGGGCCAAGCCAGACTGCATCCTCCTCAGTCCTGGTATCTGCTAAACATCTTACCCTTCCTCCCTCTGCTCACTGGAGTGCTTGGCCCTTGCGCTCAGCCTCCCTCTCCACTCCACCTCCCACGAGATGTCAGGGTCCGCACTGCAGCCTCCAGCCTCCTGTTCCCTCTGACCTGCTCCATACCAGCCCCATGCCCAGGCCCGCACTTGCACCCTGCCATCATTCTGACCTGTGTTAATCGAGACCCCTTGAACTTCCACCTCAGCTCACCCCCTTGCTGCCATCACCGCCTCCACTGTACAACAGTGTCCCAGTTAGGATGAAGTTCAGCTGCGTGTGTCCAAAGAGAACAGAATAAGAAAACAGTGACCTAAAATAAGAGAGGGTTTTATTTCTTTCATACATAAAAGAAGTCCAAAGGGAGGCCACCCAGGCTAGGTGGGGTGGCTTTATGATGTCAGGATCCTGAGCTAAATCTGTCTTGCTACTAGGGTCTCTTCAATATCCTTCTCCCATCTCCTCATAGACCAAGAGAGCTATTCAAGCTCCACCCATCACCTCTGCATTCCTGCAGATGGAAGGGAAAGGAAGGAGAGAAGGAGAGCTCGCCTCTGCCTGTTAAGGACCCTTCCCCAAAGCTGTCATAGCCGCTTCTAATGTACATCCCACTGGCTACGCCTGAGTCACATAGCCAACCAAGCTGCAGAGGAGGCTGGGAGATGTAGCTGGTTATAAGTAGAGGGCACACGGGCAGTGGAGAGCAGGTTTGGGGGCACCATTCATTGTCTCTGCCACCGTCTGTCCTCTGCCATTGTGAAGACCTCCAGTATCTCCAGGGCCACCTCCCTTCCTGCCCTCCCTGGCTCAGCCAGCTGACACTGTCACCCACCCTCAAGTCCTTGTGTTCTGCCCACCCCTGCTCGGTGCTGTGACCTGTCTTCTGGAGAGTCAGCAGGTAGCCGAGTCCCCAACTGGAAAAAAAGTCCTGCCCTCTCAGTGCCGGGCCTCACCAGTGACCTGGTTTTGAGTCCTGGTCCCTGGTCAGGAGGATCACGGTACGCATAATTTGGTGTCTGACCCTCCGCCCAGTCCCCATCAGATTGTGGGGTACCCCTCATGACAAATGAGGATCACAAAGCTGGAGGGGCCCACAGAGGGGCCAGAGCAGAACAAGGAGAAAGAGCAGGCTAGCGGCCGACTTCCTGAGGGCTCTCCTCCGAGCATGCCCCTCTGCTGACACCTGCTCTTCACTGGAGGCGCCCCACCCACCAGTCCCTAAGACAGACTGTGGCCATTCTCCCTGACTCCTTCTCTCCCTCACCCCCTCCTTCCAAACCATCACCCTTATTTCTGCTTTGCCACAGTAGCCACCTCCATGCCAGTCCCCCAGGCTCCAGACCTGAAGCCCAGTGTTCTTCCCTGTTCATCTGGGAGCTGCCTGCTTCATAGCCACACCAGCACCAGCGCCCTGAGCAGCTCCTATCTCGTGCAAACCATGCCATTCCTTACCAGGATCGCTCCAAGGTGACCAGCTGTCCCTCTGTGCCTGGGACTGAGGGGGGTTTCCAGAACATGAGATTTACAGTGATATTCCTAGGACAAAGTTGGTCACCATATTCCCACCCTACTTACTCAGACTAATCAGCTCCCCGATTTAAAACCAGTCCTTCCCCGATCTCCCATTCTGGCCAAGGCAGATTCTGGGCACAAGCCAGTTACCATATCTCATGTCAGAGCCTTGCTTATGAGTCGACACCAGGAGCTCTTGGACAACAGGAACAGTGTGGGATTCATCCACACCACTCCAGAACCCAGAAAATTACCTGACATACAGACAGTGTCAATAAGAGGGGAAGGAAGGAAAAAAGGAAAAGAGAAAGAATCAAAAGTGCTAAGTCTCTAATACCCTGAAGAGTCCTGAGAATACACATTAAAAACACCAGGATAGCATATTTGAAGTTTCAAAAGCTTTGCCATCAAATGCAGGTTGAAAAGGCGAGTCACCCTGCTGGTGTGGGCTTCAAGCACCTCCCTGGAAGGCAATCTGACATCTACCAACATCTCTGACACGTGACCCAGCAATTCCACACCTAAAACTCATCAACAGAGTGACCCATGTTGAACATGTGTGTACAAAGTAACTCCTGCAGTCACGGGACCCGAGGCCAACAAAATGCGCATCCATAGGGGACAGATGATAAGCAAATTAGGGAACTTCCATCCGGTGGAATGCCATGTAGCTACGCCAAAATAGGAAGGGGAGGGCTGGGCGCAGTGGCTCATGCCTGTAATCCCAGTACTTTGGGAAGCTGAGGCAGGCTGATCATGAGGTCAGGAGATCGAGACCAGCCTGGCCAACATGGCAAAACCACGTCTCTACCAAAAATAAAAATTAAAAAAAAATTAGTCAGGCGTGGTGGTGGGCACCTGTAGTCCCAGCTATTCAGGAGGCTGAGGCAGAAGAATCACTTGAACCCGGGAGGCAGAGGTTGCAGTGAGCCAAGATCGTGCCACTGCACTTGAGCCTGGGTGACTGAGCAAGACTCCGTCTAAAAAAATAGGAAGGGGATGCTCTCTGGGTCCTGATATGGAGCAATCTCCAGGATGTACGGAGAAGAGACAAAAAATGAAGTTCAGAATACATGTGAGTGCACCACCACTCAGGGAAACATAAAGGGGGTAAGCCCTGTGTTCGAAGGCATGAGTGTGGCATACATCTGTGAAGGTGAGTGGGAGCGTGTCTGTGAACTAGCATGTACCTGCACTGAACCACTCTGGCAGGAATCCCTGGAGACTGCTAGCAGCCAAGTCCTCCAGCCAGTTGCCTACCTGAAACTGTCCCTGAGTCACCAGGCCTGTGGAACCACCCATCCTCCGCCATCTTCACTATGCTGAGAGCACCCAGGGAGGAAAGCATTTTGTCCACAGCCACAACACTGGTTGGCAAAAAGGCGGACTCCTAACCCAGATCTCCTCACAGCCAGGCCAGTGTCCTGTGATGGGGACAGTCAGGAAAGCCAGTACCCACAACGGTTTCCGCTTTTCCCGTGGGAAACAGGTAGAGCGAAAACATTCTCTTTGCTTTTTCTTATTCTTGGGCAGGTTTCACCAAAATCTGCGATCTTTCTCAGAAGACAATCTAGGTGTTGCTGTGAGGAAAAAGGACGTGTGATGTTTGCAAAGTGTCTGTGAGAAGTTCCTCTCTATCAAGAAGTAACACTTGCTTGCTTTTTTTTTTCTTAGTGTTTTTATTAAAGAATCGGAAAAAATTAAAATGTCCGTCTAAGAAGGTTATGCCTGGCTGTCACCGTTGCCTGCAAAGTCTGCTTGGGGAAAAGCAAAAAATGCGGTCAGAAACGTGCTCTCACTCAAGAGTGATGATGCCCTCCGTCAGGCCTGGGTCCAGAAGCGGCCACCCTGGGCCCGCTGAGAACAGGGGACCCTGAACTCCTCCGAGCGGGAAAGACGCTCGTTTCAGGCAGGGGGAAGCAAAAAGGCAGGCTAGATCTGGGTATCACCTGGCCCTACAACATATATAGAGAGAAACTGTAAAACCTCTGCCTCTTGGTCTCTGCCTCTTGGAGTCTCAGCATTTGTGTTCCATTACCACTTCAAGAATCTAAACAAGGTGAGGCCGAGGGGAGAGAGGCAGGTGCATTTTGGCAGATCCTGAAACACGCCACAGTGAGGATGCAGAGGAAGATCTCCCCAGAACGAAGGGGCTGAACTGAGCCTGCAGAAGGGAAGTTCTAGACTAGGGCAAAGCCCCCAAAAGTGCCTGACCAGTGACAAGGATTCATGGAGAAGGACCCCCCACTTTGGGTGGCACTCAGGGGTGCTGGCGTGGGGGCCACCTGTTGTTATTCCCATGGTCCCCGCATCTGCAACCCAAAGCCTTCTCCACCTGTGTGCTCACACAGTGCCCAGCCTTGCTCCCAGCCAAGTTTAAAACATGATTCTCTTGATATCATTTCTGTGTATACAGGTTTGTGAGCACATTGCGAGGGCCACTGCCTTGTAAAGACCTCATGCATTGTAAAGACCTCCTTGAGTAAATAGCATTTTTGGACAATGAACAGTTAGCTAAAATATATCCTACTGTTGACCTCCCAACATCAAAGACTCTTCACATCCATGGCCAGAGGTAACTAGGCACACCCTTACTAACTGACAACACAACCCAGTGTCTGACTGGCCAGGACACTGGCTGATGCAGTGACAGCAGCTCCCTGTGGGGAGCAGAGGGATGGCAGCTTGTCCGTGGCTAAGGGAGCATCACTGGAGTGTATGAGATTCAGCGGGGCCTCACTCTTTCTCCAGGCAGGCCCAGTGGGTACAGGAGAAGGTGAGGGCTAAAAGAACCAGTACCACGCAGCATGATCACTAAGGAAGCTTAGTCTCTCCTTCAGGGAGGGTTTGGGCAGGGAACTGAGATGCCCATGGGGGCCAGGTAGGAAGTGAAGTTACATCAAGTGGACAGGTGGGGACCATGGCACATTGGAGACTCCAGCTACAGGAGAAATGGCAGATGGAGATGTCTGCATCATAATACCAGGAAACTCAATTTCCAAAAGAAGCTAAAATTGGCATTTTTAAAAACGTGAAAGGCCAAGGCAGGTGGATTGCTTGAGCTCAGGAGTTTGAAAGCAGCCTGGCCAACATGCTGAAACCCCTGTCTACACCAAAAAAAAAAAAAAAGAAAAAAAAAAAATTTAGCCAGGCGTGGTGGTGCATGCCTGTAGTCCCAGCTACTCGGGAGGCTAAGGTGGGAGGATCGCTTGAGCCTGGGAAGCAGAGGTCGCAGTGAGATCGTGACACTGCACTGCAGCCTGGGTGACAGGGCGAGACTCAGTCTCAGAAAAACAAACAAACAAACAAAAAGACTGGATGCAGTGGCTCACACCTGTAATCCCAGCATTTTGGGAGGCCAAGGCAGGTGGATCACCTGAGGTCAGGAGTTTGAGACCAGCCTGACCAACATGGTGAAACCCCGTCTCTACTAAAAATACAAAATTAGCTGGCGTGGTGGCACACGCCTGTCGTCCCAACTACTTGGGAGGCTGAGGCAGGAGAATTGCTTGAACCCCAGGAGGTGGAGGTTGCAGTGAGCCGAGATCGTGCCTCTGCACTCCAGCCTGGGCCACAGGCAAGACTCCGTCTCAAAAAAAAACAAAACCAAAAAACGTGAAAACCTCCCATTTAAAATAGTCGCCATTAATTCTAAATTAAACATGCAACAAAACTCCACCACCACAGCCGGCCCATATGTGAGGAAGCGCCACTTTCAGAGGGAGGAGTGCAGCTGAGGGCGGCATTGACAAAGGGACCCTCTGCCAGCCCTGTTTCTTCTCAGGTGCTGTCCTGGATATTTAGTTTACATCTGGGTGCGCTGCATCTTTGCAAACCTTTCTTGTGTTGGAGTCATCTCCTTTTTTAGGAGTCCCCTACCCTAACCAGTAAGCTGAAACTGCTTTTCCAGCCTCCCCTGCAGCTGGGACATAGGCTTGTTACCAGGCTGCCCAATCAGAAGCCTCCATTCCAGACCTCAGGCGGGAAAGTGAGCATGTGACCAGGTTCCTTCAATCAGAAGCCTCAGCTCCAGACCTCAAGCTGGGAGAGCATGAGACCAGGTTCCCCCAATCAGAAGCCTCAGTTCCAGACCACAGGCTGGGAAAGTGAGCATGTGACCAGACTCCCCCAATCAGAAGCCTCAGCTCCAGACTTCAGATAGGGAGAGCATGTGACCAGGTTCCCCCAATCAGAAGCCTGGATTCCAGACCACAGGTTGGGAATGTGATCATGTGACCAGGCTCACCCAATCAGAAGCCTCAGCTCCAGACCTCAGTCTTGAAGAGTGCCCGTGTGATTAGGCTCCCCCAATCAGAAGCCTCAACTCCAGCACCTGGAGGCTGGCGAGGGTGGTGTTGGAACATCGTGTCCAGGACAGCAATTCTCCAATCCTCTCCAAGCTTCTCCAAGCCTGATTTGCGGGCCCTGCCAGAGATTCCTGAGCTTCAGAATACCCTGAATGATTCCTTTTCTAATGACAGTAGCCAGTAGTTTTTGCAGCTGAAGTTCCTGGCCGACACAGGTGCCTTAGCCAAGCACAGGGGCATGCATACATTTAGTACAGATGTCAGATTTGAAATCATCTTTAATTACAGCAATGACTGACCACGTTGGTTGATGGCGATCGAGTGAGAGGGCAGCGAGGGGAAGTATGCCCGCCCCCACGGTTTTCTCTCTGCAGAGCCTTGGGGTAGGACCAGTGTTGTACCACAGGCCCTGGTGCCAGTGTGAGCATTGGATGCTCAAGGACAGCACAGGAGGTCTTTGATAAAAACCTCCTCTGCCTAGTGTGCTGGTGGGGTAGGTGATTCAAATATGGGGGAGGGCTGACCCTGAGCTCACAGCCCACGGACTTGCTGGAAGGCTACCTAAATGCGCACTTGGAAGGCCTGGTGAGGCCCATGCACACACCAGTTGGCTGGCTGACCTTGAAGCTGTCTTGCTAACTGGTTTATACTTTGGGTGGCTGGTGAATAAAGAGGCTGCCAGAGCTTTCAGAACCAGCAGGGGCCCCCATGTTTGGTGAGTGGCTGGTTTCACTTTCAAAGTGAGTTAGAGACAGTCCCACTGTGAATCCTCTACCACACGGAGTCACAAACCCATTCTGGTTAGTCTAAATCAGGTCAGGCACAGGCTCTGTTTACCAAATCCCTGTTCCCTGGAGGGCCCTGCATCCCTGACCCCCACCCTACCCCTCTACCCCAGATCAGAGATCCTACCACATGCCAGGGGTACTGGGGAAGAGGCAGGGGATTGTGAGGGCCAAAGGCTACCTGTCTAATTGACCGCATCCTACCCCTGCCTGCCTAGTTCTATACACCTTCTCACACTCTGCCCAGCAGCCAAACCACCAACACCCACACCCCAGAACCAGACCATGAGATGAGAACACTCATTTCTTCCCTTCAGTTCCACTTCATTTCAGTCCCACCCCTGTCCCCAGGCTAGAGGCTTCTCCCCAGGGGCATGAGCACTGGACTGAGAGTTTGGAGACCTAAGTTTGAGCCCCAGCAGTGCCACCAACTCACTAGGGTCGCTCCCTGCAGTCATCACTGCTCTGGAGCTACAGACCACAGGAACAGGCTGTAGCTAACTTGAGCCAAACAGAACTAGTTAAAGGATCTGGAGTGGTTCTCAGGTTCTCGAGGGAGCTGAAGACCCAGACCTCAGGGACGGGCAGACTCCAGACCAGCCGCACCTACAGCTGAGTGTGGTCCAGCTGCACAGACCCCTTTGAGGCACCAACCTCCAGCTGTTTGCTGGCTTTATTCACTAGAATTCAAAGAGTCTCATTGGCTAAGATCAGGTCAAATGCCCACCCTCCAGCTGGAAAGGGTGGCGTACTTTGATTGACAGCTCAACCAAGACTTCACCAAATGCAGGAAGGCAGATCCCCCAAAGAGAAATGGGGGGCCGCTTCTAGAAGCAGGAGGCCTGATGCCTACTGAGCAAGCAGGAACCAAAGATGCCCCGCAAGGACGGGCTTGGGTTGGATGATCCCAGAAGCTCTTCCAGGAAAGGCATCCTCTGATTGGAGGAATCCAAACTGGTACCTTGCCTCCCTCAAGGGAGGAGGGACTCTCCTCAGCCCTTGGGAGGGGCTCCTGGCATGAGGATGCCTTACACCCCCGCCCTGAGGCTCCCCCATTCGGGAGAAAGCCAGGAAGGGTTGGGGCTGCTACCTGAGTGGAGCAGAGGGATGCTCGTCTCCACCACCCACATGGGCTTGAGCCTGTGACCTTGATTTCATGGGCCTCCGGGAACTCATGAGCAAACCTGAAAGCAGCAGGGGACGAAGGGCCCCAGGCTTGTCACCCTCTTACTGGGCCAGGCTGGAGGAAACTGAGACCAGCTCATTCCTCAGTGCCTGGAGCTGCTCTGTGAGAAATGGCCCCACAGTGGAGCTCAGGTGGCAGGCAGCAGCACAGGCCGAGAGTGCCACAGCTGCTGCTCATGCACAAAGGTGCTTTGCTGTTCCCACACCACTTTCTGTGGGTTGCACATGGGACCTCTGGAAACAGCCCCAAGACCATCACCTGTATCACACGTGAGGGTGCGTGAGAAGAGGCGGCCTGCAGAGCAGAGCAGAAAGCAACAGTCAGCCATGTAGCCTGTCAACACAGGGTTCTCCCTCTGCGCTCCCTGCCCCTCGGCCCCACTACTTCACCCCCAACCTCCTCCACCTCTCCAAAAGTACCCGAAAACCCCAGCCTCACTCTGCCCTAAGCCAGGCATCAGGGGCCAGAAGAGACCTGGCCAGTGCACAAGGGGTCAGAGGAGGGGAGCAGAGTGAGGAGGGGGCGCGGGGGTGCTTTGATCGGGAGGATGTGGTCAGCGGCTTCAGGCCTGTGGTTTGAGCCCAGAGGTGCTGCTGACACTCTGGCTGAAGTCATCTGTGCCGTTCCTGCATGAAGCAGTGTGGCAGGAGTGAGGGGTGAGGGGCCGGGTGGCGGGGGCGTGGGCAGGGGGGATGGTGGAAGCTGCGAGATGTGTGGTTTAGGTTGTGAAGCTCACATCAACCCTGGACATTCAGCTGAGTGGGCCGGGCGAGCCACCTCTCCCCACTGGGCCTTCTTCCTGTTTCTCTCTCTCTTGAAATCACCTCCTGTCTGTCCCTCCTCAGGCCCAGAATGCAGACTACCAAGGAGGCTCTGAACAGCCCACCTCAGAGACATCAGAGGCTCCAGCATCACCGAGGCTCCAGAGAACAGAGGGCCACGAGGGATGCAGAGGGCAGAATGCTACACGGCAGAAAGTTCTAGAAGCATAGCCTTCCCAGGGAGGTACTAGGTAACTCCTCTGGCCCTTACTATGCACCAGGCCCTATTCTAAGTATACATGTTGATTCCTGACTATGCCGAGGGCAGTTTCAGGTTCAAGAGCGTCAGCGTTCTCTGAGAGCTAGTCAGAAATGCAGATGCCCAGGCCCCAGCCCAGCCCTCCTGAGCCAGAATCTGCATTTTCACCATGTCCCCAAGCAACTCGAGTGCGCGCAGAAGTTTGAGAGGCCCCGTGTTACCTCAGTGAATCCTGACAACAGCACTTGCAGACTAGGACTCTTATCCTATTTTGCAGATTAAAAAACTGAGGCACGGGGAGGTTAAATAACTCGCCCAGGGCCACACAGGTGATAAGTGTCAGAGATGGGATGTGGGCCTGGGCCATCTGGCTCCTAAGCACATGCTCCTAAACTGCCAGGCTGCCGCCACCTTTGGAAAAAGAGAGCCATGGGAATTTGAGCTATGGCTGGCCGCATCTGTGCCTGCTCTGGCCGTGCACCTCTGGCCTTCCAGAACCCACTCTGTCCTTCGTACTACTTCTCCAACCGTGGCCTCTCCAGGGGGAGTCTGAATCATGATTTTCCCAGGCACGGAAGGTAGGAACACCTGCCAGTCATGGAGCGTTTGTCAAGCGTCTGTATTATCCTGGCTCAGGGCTGGGAGTTATGGCAGCCACAAAAGATGCCCAGGACCCTACCCAGCCCTCAAGGAGCCCAGAGTTTAGCTGCAGGGACAGGAAATAGGCATGGGAACGAATGCAATATAATCACAGCTAAAGTTTGTATGAGATGTGCAGACGCTCCTGGGCAGCTGCCTCTTCAGGGCAGGCTTCATGGAGAAGAGGGCTTTTTTTTTTAATTTAATTTTATTTTATTTTATTTTATTATTATTTGAGGGGTTGGGGGAAGAGGGAGAAGAGGGCTTTGAGCCAGGCCTACCCAGGGCAAGTGCCAGAGGGACAGAGGCGGGGAGGACACAGGTGCAGACCGGCCTAAAGCAGACACTTGGAGCTGAAAACATCCTGAATCCAACCGTCCACAACTTCCCTCTATAGCATCTCCTCAAGAGGTCCAGACTCCCCTGAATTCTCCCTACGGCAAGGAAATCATTCCTCGCCAGGAGAGCGAGATCATGGCCTGTCTGGTGTGCACGTGTGTGTCTCTCTGCCACAGGTGTATTCTTTCCAGAACTCCTGTGAACAGGTGGGCCTCCTTTGTGCAAACCTGAGCCATGCACATCCAGCTCAGCTGATAGCTGGGCAGGGAGAGGTGACCTCACCACCCATCCTCAAGGTCTCTCTGTTGCACTGGACAGGGCCCCTCCAGCCTTAGGCCCTTGAAGTCCTGGCTCCTTGGAAATGCCCCTGCTACTGGGGGGACCCTCCACTGCACCAAAGGACCGCAATGGAAAGGGGGCACTCAGCACCAGAGCCTCCCCGCCCCCCCACCTCCTGCCGAGAGGAAGCCCAGAACTGGCACATCCACGCACACAGCCACACGCCCCCTTTGAAGGCACTGTGCCGCTGCGTGTGTTGTACACGGAGCCTGTGCTTCCTGGGCCAGAAGTGAGGCTAAGATGTGCTCCACGCATTCAACCATTGAACCCTCACTGCAGCCACAGGAGCTCTGCCACCACTGCTCCGTTCCCATGGTGGAGGGAAGACGCCTAGGCCTTGGGAGGGATCAGGAGCGCGTAGAGTCACACCCTGGGCTCCACATCCAGGACGCCTTCTCCCCCATCCGAACTGCCCAACTACTTCATGCCTACCTCGGGACTTTGCATGCAAAAGGCGCTCAATCATCGCTTTAAGAATAATTGAGTTAGAAAACAGCAGGGCACAATGATGGGTGGGCCCAGAAGTTACCACCAGAGGGCAGTGCGCGCACCTCCCCAGCCTCCTCGAGGCTTGTTCTGCAGGAGGCAGGTGAAGTCGCAGCCAGGAGCGTGGCCACGCTGGACCGTGTCTGCTGCCTCCCTGGGAGTCGCAAGTGCCCACAGGACAAGCAGGGGAAGCAAACTGGGCCCCTGGCTTCCCAGAAGGGAAGACAGCATGAGGGCAGACCAAGGACAGACAGCCGAGACCAGCAGATCTGCAAGGGATCTCGGAGGCTCTCAGGCCCAGCTCCTTGCTGCATAGGTAATGATGCGTCTGGGCCCAGAGAGAGGCAGCTTTCAGCCTTAGGTCACACAGCAGGGGAGGAGTGTGAACTCTGGCCTCCAGCCTCCCAGGTCCCCTCATCCCACCTAACCCCCAGACTCAGAGAAAGACACTCCACCCAAGCAGTTTGTCACCTTCCCCTTGATTGGTACAGATCAGAAACGGGAGCACCTCCTTCTCCTGGCCCCCACATTTAGGGTTCCTAGGACAGCCTCCAGCCTGCCTTCTGCCCCTCCTGCATCCCTTTCCTCGGCCCTGGGTGACAGCACCCCTGCCCAGGCCAGCTCTGACTGCCTCCAAGTGCCAAGCACTCACAGTCCTCTACCCCCAGCCCCGGCCGGCACCCTCAGTCTCGTCCCGCCATCTCTCTGCCTCCTGAGTCCCTCCCTGAGTCCCATGCCCTCTGTCCCAGCGACTGCCCTTGTAAAGTGAAAATCAGACCCCACCCAACACTTCCTGCTGCACTTATGCAGTATCCAGGCCTCCTCGCCATGGAAAGCCCAGCCCTGCAGCCTCTCTGGCTTCTTCTCTCCATTGCCCCACTGCCCCTGGCTGCCTGGCAGTTCCTGGAAACCTCCAAGCTCTTCTCTGCCTCAAGCCCCTGCCCACGTTCTCTCTGCCCCAGGCCTCAGCCTGCGGTCACTTTCTCAGGGCAGCCTTCCCAGCACCCCGCGCATCTAAAGTGGACACTGCCCTGCTCTGCCCATCATTGGAGCAGATGCTCGTATTCCTAATCAGCCGGGCATAGGTGGGAGGATTTGCCTGGTGTCTGTCTACCTGGCTGGACTGCGGTGCCTCAAGGCAGCAGGTGAAGTGCATGGAGTCCCACAGCTTCTCTGAGCCTAAAGCTTTGTGTGACAAATGCATTCAAACTGCATTTGTTGAAAGATGGGAAGGAAGGGAGGAAGGGAAGGGGTGCGGGAGGGAGGGAGGACGGTCTTGGTGTTGGGCTGAGGCGGTGTCTGTCCCCCTTGCATGAGCTCAGTAAGGATTTGCTGAGCACCTGCTGGCAGCACCATGCCGGGCACTGTGGGAATGACAAGGATGTGTGGGATTTGAACTCTAACTCAGGGTACCTGCTCTTGGTACGGAGGGAGGACAAATATGCAAATGATTATAACTAAGGAAATTATGTCAGTGTGGTAACCCTTGGCCTGAACTTTCAGAACAGTCCTGGTATCACGTGAGAAGAGTAAATACATGTGATTTGATTCTAAACTGGCTAAGACGTTATTAAAGAAAGTAACAAGACAGAAAAAATACTTTTTCAGGCTGTCTGTGCAATTTCGTCCTTAGAAAATGTGGTCATAATGAGTACGAGAGCCATAGAGCATGCCCAGTTTGAAACGCCTGCAAAGGACAAAACACAAAAACAGAAACCCAAAAATAGAGCGTGGCTTGGCTGGAGCCATAAGGGAGGCTCCAGAGGATGTGGCATCGGTGCTGTGGGCAGTGGGTCATTGTGCAAAGGCAGTGAGGGCTGGGTCCCCATCCCACCTTGGCCACTTCCTAGCTGTGTGATCTTGGATAAGTTCCTTTACCTCTCTGAGCCTGTTTCCGCATCTGAAACATGGGACTACTCCCCACCTCTTAGGTTCATGGGGACGGCATGAGATTGTGCACACAGAGAAGCAATCACCCACAGTTCCTGGCATGCAGGAGGCACCTGAGGAAGGCTGGGTTCTTCCTCTTCTCTGGGAGGATGGGGATGTGTTCCGTAGGCCAGAATGAGTCGAGAGAAAGGGCCCAAGACAGAGGGAGCTGCAGGAGCCAAGGCACAGACTAGGTGGCTGAAGGCAGGTGGGGAACAACAGTTATCACCAGAGCCTAATATTTCCCCAGCTCCCTCTCCTTCTCTCCACGCCCAGGGCCAGATGGGCGCTGCTTATAGAGGGGTTCTGCTTACAGAGGGGTTCTTGCTTACAGAGGGGTTCTGTTTACAGAGGGATGCTGTTTACAGAGGGGTTATTGCTTACAGAAGGGTTCTTGCTTACAGAGGGGTCCTTGTTTACAGAGGGATGCTGTTTACAGAGGGGTTCTTGTTTACAGAGGAGTTCTGTTTACAGAAGGGTTCTTGTTTTCAGGGGGGTTCTTGCTTACAGAGAGGGGTTCTTGCTTACAGAGGGGTTCTGTTTACAGAGGGGTTCTTGCTTACAGAGAGGGGTTCCTGCTTACAGAGGGGTTCTGTTTACAGAGGGGTTCTTGCTTACAGAGAGGGGTTCTTGCTTACAGAGGGGTTCTGTTTACAGAAGGATTCTTGTTTTCAGAGGGGTTCTGTTTACAGAAGGATTCTTGTTTTCAGAGAGGTTCTGTTTACAGAAGGATTCTTGTTTTCAGAGGGGTTCTTGCTTATAGATGGATTCTGTTTACAGAGGGGTTCTTGCTTACAGAGGGGTTCTGTTTACAGAGGGGTTCTTGTTTTCAGAGGGGTTCTTGTTTACAGAGGGGTTCTTGCTTACAGATAGATTCTGTTTACAGAGGGGTTCTTGTTTACACATTTACAGAGGGGTTCTTGCTTACACAGGGGTTCTGTTTACAGAGGGGTTCATATTTGTTAATGGGACCCTGCCATGTCACCCTTCACTCTGCAGCCAGAGCAGTCCTTGCACACAACTCTTCAGGGGCTCCCCACTGCCCTCCAGACCCTATCCAAGCATCCTGAGTCTGGCTTCAAGGCCATCCCTAACTGGGCCCCCTCTTGAAGATCCCCCTTTGCATCCAATCCTCTGGCCACACAGAACGCAGAATCACTTGCACGCCTCCCCCTCCTCCCAGGATTTGCCCCCTCCCTGCCCTGCATGTGGCATCCTTCCTTTGCCTTCTTATCCCGTGGACTCATCATCCTTCAGGCCCCGGGTTCACATCCTCCGTGAAGCCTCCCAGGCCTTTACCCTTGCTTTCTGATGGGGCTAGGTACCTGCCAGAGGCCTTCCTTCTCTCCCCAACTAAAGTGGGTGCTCCCCAAGGGCAGGAACTGAATCCCATTCATTCTGTATTACTTTATGCTGCCTGGTATGTGCCTGGAGCATAGGAGGTGCTTAGTCATTGTGATGTGGATAGAAGGGTGGGTAATGGGTGAATGGAAAATGGACTGATGGATGAACAGAAGAAGGATGAATGGGGGGATCATGGAGGGAATGATGGAGGGAGAGAAGGAATGATGGGGGAGAAGGAAGGAAGGATGGATGGATGGATGGATGGATGGATGGATGGATGGATGGATGGATGGATGGACGGACGGACAGGCAGATGGATGGACAGACAGTGGATATGGATGGAAAGAATAACAAGACTCTTTCAGGAAGACCAGAACACAGCAGAAAGGCCCTGAAGAAAACCAAAGCAGCTGCAGGAAGTTTGGTGTTTGCCAAGGTTGGGGGTGAAATGAGCTACCTGTTTTGCAGAAGAGATGGGGTGTGTTTTAGCAGCTGATATCACAGAAGATGCAGGTCCCAAGACCTAACAGGAGAGCAGCTGAGAAGAGCAATAGCTCCTCATAGACAGGGGTGGACAAGCTAGGCCAGCAGCGGGGGCAGACTCTGCACTGTCCCCGCTGCCCCCAGCCGTGGAGAGATGCTTGTCTGCCACAGGGGAAGCAGCACCACCCAGGGCCTGGGGGAATGACAAGCATAGCCTCTTGGGGGTGGAGAGTCTAGAACCCAAGCCTCCATCCCTCTCTGTGGAGGCATCATGGGAGTCGACTTGCCCCTTCTGGCCACCTCTCAGTCCCAAGGTTGCCACATTTGGGGTCCTCCACCACGCGGTCACTGCTTGACGTGGCTCATGGCCTCCCAGCCTCACTGCACGGGCCACACACACTTCCCTCAGTTCCTTTCCTCGTTGTCTCCACAAACACACAGATTCCTGCTGCCTTTAGGACTTTACTGCTGATCTCAAAGAGATGAAGCAATCTCAAAGATAAACACGCAGCAAATCCAAAGAAATCCTGCAAAATCCTGGGAGCGCCTTTCTGGGCACGTGGTGGGATGATCCTGCCAGCCTGTGGAACTTCTGATATTATGGATGAGGGTGGATTTTACTACCTCCCAAATTCTAGGACTCATGCTCTTCTTTTGCGGGGGGGCGGGGGGACAGAGGCTCGCTCTGTTGCCCAGGCTGGAGTGCTGTGGCACAATCTCAGCTCCCTGCAACCTCTGCCTCCCGGGTTCAAGCAATTCTCCTCTCCCAGCCTCCCAAGTAGCTGGGACTACAGGCGCGGCCACCATGCCTGGCTAATTTTTGTGTTTTTAGTAGAGACAGGGTTTCACCGTGTTGGCCAGGTTGGTCTCAAACTCCTGACCTCAGGTGATCCACCCGCCTCGGCCTCTCAAAGTGCTGGGATTACAGTTGTGAGTCATCACACTTGGCCTCACGCTCTTTCATTCAAATAATATTTATTGAGGAGCCACTATTTGCCAAACCCTTTTTCTAGAGGCTTAGGACACAACAGTGAACAAAACAAAGATGCCCACCCTTGTGACGCTTACAGTCTAGTGGGGAGTGGGGTGAGAAACAGACAATAAACATAAGGACTAAGTAAATTTCATAGAAGGTTAAAAGATGAAAAACGCTATCAGAAAAGAAAAAAATGGGAGACAGAATCAGGAGCGCAATTTTAAACAAGGCAGTCAGAGTAGATGGACCTCACGAGAAGGCGATGGGAAAATCTGAAGGAAGGAGGGAGCCAGGCAGAACTGGAGGAAGGACGAAAACTATGGAATGCTTCCTGAATACGCGAGGCAATTTATAACTCCCTGAAATGTGCCACATGATTCCCAATGCATGCCTTTGCCTACACTAGACTGCAAGCTCCACGTGAGAAGAGACTGCTTGACTTGTTCTCAAAAAGTATTTATGGGATTTATAGATGCAATTATACAGAATAGAATGCTGCTCACAATCCTCTTCTTCACCTTTCCTCCTAGAAAACTCCTACCCAGACTTCAAGACCCAAACACATATGGGCAGAGTTGGTTGCTCCTCCTTTGAGCTCGCTACTCTTGCACCTTATATAAACCTCTTTTATAGCCCCAATACACTGTGTTTCCCTCATTTTACTGCAGGTCAGAGCCTTCCCCTGGGTTGAGAACCCGCAAGGGGATCTGACCTATTTATGAGCTATTTATGGATCCCCAGAGCTCCTGGGACAGATGCTCGGTTAACATTGTCAGGATTGAAACGACCTGTTACTGCTTTAATGCTCCCTCTCAAGTAGGTGGTTTGCATTTCTGTGACCTTTGGCACCTCAGCTGAGGCTCTCTGGTTGTGAGCAAGAGAACTCAACTCCTATTAGCTAAAGATAAAGTTAAAAAAAAAAAAAGTGATGTTGGGGATGGAGGCAAGGGGCTAGAGCCCCAACCAAATCTGCAGGAAAGAAAAGCCAGAGTAGCCCCAGGACCTTGGCGCCCGCTGTGCTTGGGATCCCTGGCTGCACCTCCTAATGCACTCAGCTCCATCAGCTCCTGGCTGTGGTTCTGCTTCCCAAATCTGCAGAGCAGGACTCAAGCTGGCCCTGCTGGGGTTGGGGCCTCCCTTGGAGCCATCGACCATCCAATAGGGCCCAGAATGAGGTAGAGAGATGGGCCCAAGGGTGGGGTAAGGGGCTGAGGTTTTGGGGGTGGGCAATGGTGAGGGGTCCCCGGAGAAGAGGAGATCTTATGAGCCTGGGGCCACAGCCAAAGTGTCTCCTTCACTGGGCCCAGTCCCCACCCAAGCCGCATTTCTAATGAAGGCTTTGTTTTGTAAGAATTTTTAAATGCTTTAACTAGAAATTGGCAAACTGCAACATCTGCCAATTTCTAGCAGTATATATCCTGCCACCATGACCCATTTCAAGCTAGCATCGTGATGTCTCTGAACCTGAGATGGGGAAGACATGCACGCAGTCGGCTCTGGTGCAAGCTGGCTCCAGCCACCATTGGCTGTGGGGCTGAGGGCACAAGGCTCCTCATAGACTCCTGTAAGGAGCTCTGCCCTGTCTTGAGAACCACCCAAAGAGCTTGAGAGTGTTTCCCATCCTCCAGCCATCCTCTGAGAAGTCATAGCTCAGGTCCTGGATAAGCCTCCCCTCTTTCCCAGGAACCATTCCTTCCTTCCGGTGTGGCCCACTGGACAAGATCGAATATCTCAGGTCCTGCAAAACCTGGCTCCTTCCGGCCTCTGGGTCCTTCTTTCAGTTCCTGGGAGGGGCTGGGCAGCCTCCTGCCTCCTGGCCTTGACCCATATTGGCCCCTCCACCAGCTGTGCTGTGTCTCTCATCTTTGGGTCTCAGCTGAACCACCTCCTCCTCAGAGAGGCCTTCCCTGACCACTTCTCCCTCCCAAATTTGCTTCTCCCTTGACAGCACTTACCCCATGCTGAAGCCCTGCTGTGACTGTGTAATGTCTCTCTCCCCTATTAGACTGGAAGCCGCATGAGGGCAGGGACCGTGTGGGGTTTTGGCTCACCACACTGTCCCCTGTGCTTAGCACAGGTCTAAGCCTATAGAATAGGAATCAATCCATAATTATTGATTGGGTAAACAAAAGACACATGAAGGAAGGAAATTAATCAGTTTCTCTGTACTTCACAGTTTCTTCTTCTGTAAAATAAATATAAGAAAGTGTCTACCTTAAAATCATTTTTAACATTTATAGAGCACCTCCTATGTACCAGTATTTTACATATACTTACTCCTTTAATCCTCACAACAGCCTTTTGGGGAAGATAGTGTTAATATCATCCCCATTTTACAGGTGACAAAACTGAGGCACAGAGAGATTCAGTGACCTTACCTCATTTACTCAGATTTGAACCCAGGCAGTGCCTCCAGCAGCCTCAGCCTTAACCACACACTAAACTGCCGAGGGGCGTTGGGGAGGAGTCCTGGAGTTGGTAGCATTGGCGCTGCTGTAGCCCTGCTGCCCCAAGAGCTGGAAGCCTCGTGGGCAGAGCCAACTATTGCTAAACACTATAACCAGGGGACGCTCAGGGATCCAGCTGCCTCTCACATCCGGGAAGATTTCCTGGAACCAAGACGCCCTGGCTGAGTCAGGTACCCGCATCTGACAATATGGCCAGAGAGCTTTTACGAAATGTGAACCAACTGGACTCTCAACAACTTCTCCCCGCCCCACCCCAACCTGTGGGTGGGACTCTGATCTTGCCTGGGGCTCCAGCCCAGCCCCTCAGGGTTCAGGGGTAAATCTCGCTTCCCTGAGGTTGGGTTAGGTACGGTCATGTGATCAGCTGTGGCCAATGAGAAGCGAGGAGAGGCTTCTGGACGGAAGAATCTCTGATTCTCTTTCACCCACCCTTGCCATATCCATGAAACGGAAGGGTTCGTCGCTGGGTTTTGAGACTTTTTTCCATGAAGCTGAAGGCCAAGGGAGCTGAAAGCCTTGCCGCTGAATGCTGACACAACCTTCACTGGCTACTTTAGAGATAACATTCATAGGTCACCATGGTAATGGCGGCTTTGGTTGTTTTTCAGGAATTGGGCCAGCTGAAACCGGTTGAGACCCTTCAACTGGGCCTGTATATGTGCCCAAGAGATGGCCATTTGATATTGGAGGACCAAAAGCACCACCCTCAGATCAGGCCAATGCATCCGTTTTCTGTATGTGTCCTATGAAATGCCATGAACCCCAACTATGCTTGTACAGAACAAATCGGTTATGTCATTCTTCCCCACTGCCAATCACCTGTCCCCACACCTTAGACCACCCCACTTCTCTAACCCATTCATATCCCTAAACCTTATCTTTGGGGAGGCAGATTTGAACGCTGTTCTCCCACCTTCTTGCTTGGCAGGCTTGTGGATCAATCTTTTCTCTTTTGCAAAACCCAAGTCACAGTGATTGGCTGCACACTGGCAGAACAGATTGGGACCTGGCGGGTGACACCCAGATATGACACCTGGACCCAGAACAGAAATCTCCTGGCCACCATCTTGGGACTGCCATCCTGTGGCCCTGAGGGAAGCTGGCTGTATTAGTTCGTTCTCACACTGCTACGAAGAACTGCCTGAGGCTGGATAATTTAGAAAGGAAAGAGGTTTAATTGACTCACAGTTCCACATGGCTGGGGAGGCCTCAGGAAACTTACAATCATGGTGGAAGGCGAAGGGGAAGCAAGGCACCTTCTTCACATGCTGGCAGGAGAGCGAAGTGCAGAGTGAAGGGGGAAGAGTCCCTTATACAACCATCAGAACTCGTGAGAACTCACTCACTATCACGAGAACAGCATGAGGGTAACCGCCTTCATGATCTAATCGCCTCTCACCAGGTCCCTTCCCCAACATGTGGGGATTGCAATTTGGATTACAATTCAAGATGAGATTTGGGTGGGGACACAGAACCAGATCATATATCATTGGCCTAAGGGCAAAGCTGTTGTGCTTAGAGTGGAGCTATGGGGCAGACCCAGGTCCTTAGTGAGCTGCTGAGCTGCTGAGCTGCTGAGCTGCTGAATTGACAGACCCTGAGCCGCCCTACCTGGGACTTAGGGTTACTTTTCTCTCTTGCTGCTTTGGGTTGAATATGTGTACCTTGCACCCAAAAGCATCTTAACAAATACAGAGGCTACGTAGCAAAAAGCAGAGGGGGAAAGGGAGACTTCTGCAGGTTCTTAGGTTTCAGAACAAGGAGAGCCCCACCAGAAGCTTTGGGAGAGCCTGCCTTGAGCCCTCTCCCGACACTCAGAGGAGCTCAGGTGAGCTCAAGGAGCATCACCCCTGGGTGACGGGGTGAGGAGGTGCAGAGGGGAAACAAGAAATGAGTTAGGATTGGGATTCCTGGCCAGAGTGATCCTGTCCCCTCCTTCCCAGGCAGATCACCAACAGGTTTGGGACATCTGAGCTTCAAAGGGGCCATTCTTCTCTTCCTGGGCAGAACCCTAGGAAGGTGGCTGAGACTCCAGGGAAGAAATGGCCCCAGGGTGTATCCGGGCAGATGGGGCTGGGTGAGACAGCCCTCAGAGAGGCAAGGAACTTGTGTACAGGGAGCACCCAGGTGTCCCAAGAGGGATGAGGATCCGGGAGGCGCTGTGGGAGTGAGCATGATTCAGTAGGTATGGGAGTGGGACCTGGAGCCCAGAGCAGATGGGAAATTGCCAAACTCTGCAGAGGATACGTGGACATGGAGTGCCCCAGCTCCTCCCTGCTGGCAGGGAAGGGCACTTAGATGCAGCCGCAGGGAAATATCGGGGGGCGGGGAGGAATCCCAGCTGGCCAAAATCACATTTCTTTGACTTCAGCCCATGGAAATGCCTAATGGGAGTGAAATTTACTTAGAGAACTACAGCACGGCCTGTTTTGTATACATCAGCATTTGTGGCATCCATTCCTTCCCACCAGCAGTGAAGAGCAGCCAGCCACCTACAGGAATCGCCCCACCCTCCCCACTCTACTGCTGACCTGCAGAGGGTCACCTCTTTCCTCCACGTGCCTACAGCCAGCCCTCTCCAATGACTCCTTGCTCCCGCGAAGCAACCCTACTTCTGCCGCCAATGCCACCACCTCCAGGCTGCAACTCCACAGCCCACCTGACTGTGTGCTACGACCGCAGCCCCCAGGTGCTGGCCACTACTGCCTCCTGTCCTCCTGGTTCTGAAGGCCAGCTGCTCCAAGGCCACGCCAGCTTAGCCCCGCGCACCCTTGACTCGTGTCCTGGAAATCCCTCCTTCCTCTCTGGCTCCTGCGGCCACCCGCTGGCCTCACCCATAATGTTCTTGACATCTGTTTCTGGTCATGTTAAGTTTCTGCCTGTGTTTCTCCTTTCCTCCAGATGCACACGTGGCAGTATGTGGCTACTGTGACGGGCCTGCCAAGTGGAGGAGGAGGCGGGGAGAGGAGTGGGGGCTGCAGGGCCTCCTCCCTGGCCAAGGACTGTTGCTTCTCACTTCCCTCCGCACCTTCCCCACGATGCTCAGAGAGGTCACTCATCGAACCCATGCCGTTTGAGCACAGCTGTGTGCCAGACACTGCTAATACCCAGATACATCATCACGTGGAGTCCTCTATCGGAACAAAGCCAAGACTCACAGAGAGGAAGTGACAAGCCCAGGTCATACTATAGGAAAAATAATGTTGTGTGCCCTGAGCCAGAAGCTGGTCTAAGGAAAGGGTGTGCTGGGGTCAGAACCTGCAGCCTGGCTCCAGATTCCATACATACCAGCGTCTGAGCACTCACCACCTCTCTCAGGCTTCTCCAGCCCTGTCCCGTACACTTAGTATTCTCTGGGACAACTGCTGCTAATTTCACGTTTTCTGCCCCACTGCCACTTCTCCATGGGTCCTGGTTTGGGGTTCTGAAAATAGCCATGCCCCTGCAGCCTTGGATACCCTGAAGTCCTCGGTGGATTAAGAGAGAAGGGCTTTTGCATCTGATATTACAGATAAGGACAATATGGGGGCCCAAAAAGGCTAAACAATTTACCCAGCACCCTCCAGTCCTACAGCCAAACAAGGGACTCTCCTGGGCAGAGCTGCCACAAGAGCCCACTTCCTGGCACCCCGGCCTGCTGGCTTCCCACTGTCTGATGAAAGCCTTGTGGGAGAAACAGCCTGGTAGACCCTTAATCCAAGCTGGACCCCACCCCGCCCAACACCCCCCAGCTGCCCTCCTGCCTCCTCTCTGCTGTTGAATCTCTCACCAACTTCAAAGTCAATTGGGGACACACCTCCCCCTCCAGGATGACATCATGATTCACCCAGTTTCTAGGCATTGTGTGTCCTCCCCTGGACCACGGCACAGGCCCCCTCACTGCCTCCAGCTTCACCCTCTGCAGCGTATGCTCCACCTGGCTGCAGAGTGATCTGCCTCTTAAAGGCACCCCAGCACCTAAGAGGTCAACCCTAGATTTAGCCTGACATTCCATGCCTTTCCTGTCTCAAACCCCATTCTGCTCTCCTTGCCTCGTTTCCAGACATTTATCTAACCTACTGGTCTCTCCCACTGCCCAGCGCATACACTACATTGGTCCGCCTGCAACCCTTTCCTCTCATCGGCTCCTTGCCCCATGTCAAGTGCCTTTGAGACTCCTATTCACCCTCCAAGGCCCTTCCCAGATGTCCCCTCCACTAAGAAGCCTTCCCAGATCACCACATAAGAATTATCTACTCCCTTCCCCACACTCCCATGTGGCAGAGGAGCTCCTGTGCAAATCTTCCCAGGAAGGCTGAACACTTCCAGACACAACCTAACCTAGCCCATGAAATGGATCCGGCCCATCTCTCCAGACAGTAGGTCACCAGGGACACGATCAAGCTAAAATCCCTGCACCAGCTCTGCCCCTGATTTTAACTCAGGTTCCCATCTAATCACCCTTTCCCCCTTAATCTTCCCTGTACTTGCCCCAGGCCACTCAACAAAACGATGGCAAGGTGGGGGTGAGGTCGCCCTGTCTGAGGTACACTCCTTGTCAGCGGTATTTTTCATTTCCCATGCCTGCTTCCCCTCTTGATCACCCTTTCCTTCCCCTTCCTCATTGCCTAACATTTCAGGTGGAAAACATTTTCAAAATATATAACTGAAAAGGATTGCCCCAGAGGTGATTACACGGGCATTCAGCCAGCTTGCTGAGGTCACCAGTACTAAGCATGGCAGATCTCCTGGGGGACGCTGTGCCCCACAGACCTGGCAGCAGGATTGGGGGGCCTCCAGTTTCCCAGGACCTTTGCCCAACCCCTGCCAAGAACGTGCCTGTCGGGAGAAGCTTATCACAAAGATCTAGTGGCTCTTAGCACCCATCCGGGCCATGCCATTGAGTCAGAAACCCAGACCTAGTGCAAAAAAACCTGGCCTAGACAGTCCAGAGGCCACATCTGAGCCCTGGGTGGAGGAATGTGTGCAGTGGGTCAGATGGGATGACAGAGAGACAGCCAGCCTCTGTTCCCTGAACTAATGTGGCCTGGAACTGTCTGGGGGACTTGGCTTCAGTTTACAAAGGACAAGCTTCAATCCTCCTGCAGGCACTGGGCAAGAAGTTTCAAAGCTTTGCTGCCTCAGCAATCAGCAAATGGCTCATCCTTGTACTGTACATGACAAAAGGCTCCTGGCTGGCACTCAGGGCAGCCTTTGTCCCGAGGCTGGTGAGGCTGATTGTGTACAAATAGAGCCTGGCCCAGAAACACGCTGGAGATCGCTCCCAGGGGTAGCCTCTGACATGGGAGGAGCCTCTTTGGCAAGAGCTGTATGACATTGAGGTGCAGTGGGAAGCCTCCCTTCAGTGTCAGGGGACCTCCGAGGAAACGGAGACCGATCCGCCCCTTTAAGGTGGGCTGCTGGGCTGGGCTGAATCCTGGCACAGGTGCAGATGGTCGGTTCTTGATAGCACGCTTCTTCCACTTGGTGCGCAAAAGCCATGCAACACAACACAGAGTAGAGCAGGATGCCCGGTCAAGTCTGTTGGGAAATCAGTGTCGGTCACTTTAAATATACTTATGTGAGTAGCCACCAGGCTAGCCTACAGAGTCCAAACTTGACGACATATTAGAAAGCCAGGCCGGGCGCGGTGGCTCACGCCTGTAATCCCAGCACTTTGTGAGGCCGAGGCGGGCAGATCACAAGGTCAGGAGTTCAATACCAGCCTGGCCAACATGGTGAAACCCCATCTCTACTAAAAATACAAAAATTAGCTGGGCGTGGTGGTGGGCGCCTGTAATCCCAGTTACTCGGGAGGCTGAGGCAAGAGAATCACTTGAACCCGGGAGGTAGAGGTTGCAGAGAGCCGAGATTGCGCTACTGCACTCCAGCCTGGAGTGCAAAAAAAAAAGAAAGCCAGATCCATCAAGATGTTCCATTGTACAATGTAGTAGTGTGTGTTTTCCCACGGAGAAGATCCAACAGTTCTCTCATCATAATTAAACACAAAACATGTGACAGGGTCCCCGGGGCGGAAGGTGGGGGGGCTTGCGTGTGCCTCACTGGAGCATAAACGGCACAGGTGCTCAGCTCTGCGCCACACAGTTGGCGCTCAGTAGATGCTGAGCATGAATGCGGCACTCATTGAGCAACCTGGCATCTGATCCTTATGTCCACCCCATGAGGTAGATTACCATCGTCCTCATTTTACAGACAGGAAACCGAGGCGCAGAGATATGGGGACTTGCCCGAGGTCACAACCAGAGAGTGACACGGCTGACTCTATGCTGGTGCCACTAGCTCCAAGGCGCGCCAGCTGCGTGAGTGACCTGGGGGCTCGCTTCTTTGTGGGCAGGGAGCACACAGAGTGGGCAGAGGGAGCCGAGCAGAAAGAACCAGTCAGAATTGCCAAGAGGAGACAGCATTCTTTAATCATGCTGGACGGCAGGGCGTGGCAGGGTCAGGCCAGGGCAGGATCAGGCAGCGTGGTTTATAGCACAGGTCTTCCTGGCACTTGGTCAGACCCTGTTTCTGTCATCTGGCCATGGAGCCACGGCTCCCTCGGCTGTGAGCACCAGAGATCACCCCCCAGGGCACCTCGGCCCCAGAGTCTGCATGAGCACCAATGGGCGGAGGCCGCCTCCCTCTGGGGAGAAGGGCAGGCCACCTGGGTTTGGAAGGCTAGGGGGACACTAGGCCACCCCACCCTGGAAGAAGAAACGGAAGGCCCGAGGTTCTTCCTTTGCTTTAGCTCCCCAGACCTGCTGAGGGTTCTAAAGCCTGGGGCTTCCCTGGCCCTTCTCCTGCAGGTGTTTGTAAAGGCAGCACCAGGCCGGAGGAGGGCTCTGAGACGAGGAGCTGCCCACCCGGGCCTTAGCACCTTGATAAAGCCTGGAGAGTCAGGGCACTGGGCCGGTGAGAGGGGCATGAGGGGCAGAGAGCACCTGGGGACAGACATCAGTGTCTGAAGGCAGCTGGAGGCCCTGGGGAAACTGAAGTTCAGATGACTTTGGTGGAAGGGACTGAGCAAGGCCCTGGCAGAGCCCTGGGAGGAGGCAGGAAGGGGATCCCAGTGAGGAGGGCAGGTCTTCTCGCAGGATGCCATATCAGCTGTGGGGAGAGCTATGGGTGTGGGTTCCATTCCTTGGGGGCCCCTTCACCCCCCAAATGCCCCCACACTCCTGGGTCCTCTCCTCACAGAACCCTTGACCTGGCCAAGGCCCCCTGGGGTTTGCTTTAACGATGAGCATTGAGCAGGTGGATGAGGAACGGGAAGGGGATACCTGCCCCTGCCACCAGGACCCTGTCCCACCAGCCTTGGGGAGCAGTGGGTAATGGAGGACCAGCAGCACCTGAACACCCAGAACACAGGCCCCCATGAGCTCTGGGTCTGCTTTAAAACCTATGCACACATCTCTCCCCGCCTGGGCTGGACTAGCCAGTCACTGAGGGCAGGGGCAGGGCCTGTGTCTGACCCCCTCACCCTTCCCGGGACCCGGCACAGAGTGAGTGCTCAGTGTTTAATGAATGAATAAATGAACGGTGGCTGCAGTGGTGCAGGCCTGAGCAAGAGAAGAGGGGGAGGGGGTAAAGAGAACATAGCACAGGGAGCCCTGGAGGGATGAGAGAATTTAAGAATGTTGGAAGAGGCCAGGCACGATGGCTCACACCTGTAATCCCAGCATTTTGGGAGGCCGAGGTGGGTGGATCACCTGAAGTCAGGAGTTCAAGACCAGCCTGGCCAATATGGTGAAACCCCATCTCTACTAAAAATACAAAAATTAGCCAGGCATGGTAGCAGGCGCCTGTAATCCCAGCCACTAGGGAGGCTGAGGCAGAAGAATCGCTAGAACCTGGGAGGCAGAGGTTGCAGTGAACTGAGATTGTACCACTGCACTCTAGCCTGGGCAACAGAGCACGACTCTGTCTCAAAAAAAAAAAAAAAATGTTGGGAGATTTCTAGAATGTGTGGAGGATTCTAGAATGTTCAGAAAGTACTAGAATATTGAGAAAGTTCTAGAACTTGGTTGCTCCAGTGTGGTTCATAGACCGACCCCATCAGCATCACCCAGGAACCTGTTAGAAACCCAGAATCCTGGGCCCACTCAGACCTGCTGAGTCAGAATCTGCATTTAACATGAACCCCAGGTGATACGAATGCATATCCAAGTTTGAGAAGTGCTGGGCTATGAGGCTGGGAAAGTTCTAGAATATTTAGGTTAGAAAGTTTCTTAAAATAGGTCCAAGAGAAGAGAGGAGCAGAAATAGGCTGGGAGGGACGATGGCAGCCAAGAAAGAAGCAGGGTCTCCCCAGAATGCCAGGTCCCCGGGGACCTCCCTGGCCTTCCTGCTTCACAGCAATGCAAACTGAGCCCTGCAGGGGACGGGACCAGCACCTGAGCTCTCCGGCCGGGAGGGTGGCCCGGAGGCCCTCAGTCATCCTCGGCCTTGATGAGGTGGCCGCTGAAGGTGATGTAGGTGTCGAAGTCGTTGCTGTAGATGGCATTCTCGCGCTGGCGCTTGAAGAGCCGCACCCAGACGCGGTCCCCGTAGGCCAGGTCCAGCATCACGCTCTGGCTCTGCATGATGCTGCGCTCGCTGGGCTGCGCGTACAGGATGACGGCCTCCTTCTGGTTGTGCATAATGTGCACGTACGTCTCCTTGTAATTCCAGCTGTGCACATTGAGGCTAAAGAAGTAGATGCCGCGCAGGGGAGCAGCAAACTGGCCGGTCGCCATGTCAAAGCACCCATCAAGGTTCACAAAGACCCTTTCGAAGAGCAGTGTCTGGAAGTCATCGCCGCTGTGCAGGGCCGTCTTGCGGCCCACTGAGAAGGCGAAGAAGCGCTTCTGGCACGGGGCGCCGGGGCTGCCCATCTCCCCCTTGTCACCCTTGCTGCCCTGAGGGCCAGGCTCCCCTTGGGGACCCTCCCTGCCCATGTACCCTGGCAGGCCCATTGGGCCTGGGTCCCCTTTGTCACCTGTGGGGGTAAAAAGGGGACAAGTCAGGGTGGACATCTGAGCCTGCTCCAAGGAGGTGCCCACACTCATCTGTGATGGCTGTGCCCCTGTCCTGGCCCCGAGAAGAAGCCAGCATTTATTTAGCACCTACTGTATGCCAGACATTGCCTCCGCAAATGCCTGCCTAAAGAAAACATCATGACCATCTTCACTTCACAGAGAGGTTAAGGACTCACCCCGGGCCACACAGTGCAGGAGCAGAAGAGGCAGGACTTAAAATATGGTCTGTCCCCAGGGTGACTTGACTTCCCCTCACCCAGCAGGGAGGGTCCGACTGTTGTCTCTGGGAGGCCAGGCCCAGGCCCCCACCCCAGGACCACAGCACAGTCCAGGCTGGCGGGGATGTGGGATGTGCTGGAACGTACTTTGGGTTTCTGACCCAGGGAAGAAACCAAGAAAAACACCTTTGCCCACCTGGAGGAAAAGCCCAGGTTAGCAGCCAGGAGGCCCTTGGTTGGCAGTCCTGCCCCGTGAGACCTCGGGCACTCCACGGCTGGGGTCTCGGTTTTCTGGTCTATATTTTAAAGAGGATTGTGTCCACCTCAGGGATGTTTGTGAGCCCTCAACAAAATTTCCTGTGGGAAAGCACTTTGCAAACCCTGCAAATAAGGGGCAGAACAGTTCACCCAGCACAGCTGGCCCACCCCGACCTGCTCTGAGGTCTGGCAGCATTTACAATGGCCCCCAGGCAGGCACAGCCCTGCCCGGCCCTTAGTCCAGGCTGACTTTCAACATAAGAAAAGCAGGTGACCACCCACGCCTGGAGGGACCCGACCTCACATAGCTCCCTGCCACCTGTCACAGTGCCTGGAGTCACACCAGCAACCACATCCTTGCATGGGCTAGAAGGCCCTGTGTTTTCCACAGGTGGGGAAGGGGACAGAAAGGAGGGCACAGGACCTTGAGGTGGAAGCCCAGAGAGCTGGGCAGGGCAAGTCCACAGCTCTGCGGGGGTCTGGCTCCACCGCCCCGCTGAAGAACCGCGTCCTCACCTGCACAGCTCCAGACCTTGTGCAGAAAGTTTGTTGTGCCCCAGCCCAAGGAAAGGAAGGAGTGGAGAGTGGACAGGATGAAGGGGCTATCTTCTTTTTACAAATAAGGCAGCAAGCTCAGGGCGGGGGAGAGACCAGCCTGACTCACTGGGCAAGGGGGCGGAAGAGGTGAGGCTGGGACCCAGGACTCCCAAAGCCAGCCCAGGGTCCCTCAGCCACGGCAGCCTACCCATCTACCAGCAGGCTGCTGAGCTGGGCCCAGGAGCAGTGACCCTGGGTTTGGGGAGGGCAATGAGGAGGGACCATCAGCAGCCAGGCACCTCTCCAACCTCATGCCGAGAGCTAAGTCAGCCCTGGGGAAGCTGGGTGGGGAGCGGGGTGTGAGGAAGAGCAATGTCCTCACCGCGAAATCAGAACAAGGGCAGGCCGGGTGCCAGGTGACCACTGGCTGTGCAGTGGAGTGTCCCCGGGGAGAGCTCAGAAACAAATCCTGGCTCCATCCCTGACAGCTGTGTGGCCCCAGAAGACTGAGTTTCCCCATCTGCAAAGTGAGAGGAATAAGAAAATATTGACCTCACGGGCTGTTGTGGGCAGAGACGGAAGCTAAGGATGTCAAGGCCTGGTCACAGCCATCAGCCACCACAGCCTGGAAGGGAAGCGAGTCCTTCCGCATCCTATTGAGAGAGTGGGTAGCCAGCCCGTACCTGGACGGCCCTCACCTGGACGCCCCTCACCTGGACAGCCCTCACCTGGACAGCCCTCACCTGGACGCCCCTCACCTGGACAGCCCTCACCTGGACAGCCCTCACCTGGACGCCCCTCACCTGGACAGCCCTCACCTGGACGCCCCTCACCTGGACAGCCCTCACCTGGACGCCCCTCACCTGGACAGCCCTCACCTGGACGCCCCTCACCTGGATGCCCCTCACCTGGACAGCCCTCACCTGGACAGCCCTCATCTGGATGGCCCTCACCTGGACAGGCCCCACAGGGCTGCCTGCTCTGACCCTTGGCCCCCGCTGGCTGCTCTCCACATGACATTAGAGGGATCCATTTGAAACCTGGGTGGGATCAAGTCCCTGTCCCACTCAAACCTGCCACTGTTCCCACTCCACTCAGCGGAGCCCAAGTCCCTACAGTGGCCGGTGGTGACAGCACCCCATGTGATCTGAGCCTGGTGCATCTCCCGGCCCTGCCCCAGGGCCTCTGCACCAGCTGTGCCCTTTGCCAGGAGGCTCCTCCACCACCTCTTTCTTAGGAGTCTGTGCTCCATGGGTCCTCCACTGACCACCCCATTCAATATGCAGCCTGCAGCCCAGACCCGCACTCCTGAAGCCCCTTTTCATTTCCCAGAGCACTGATCACCATCGAACATTCCACTCCACTAACTTAGGTGATGTGTCCCTTGCTCACAGCCCGTCTCCCCACCGAGAACAGGCGCTCAGGCGGGAGGCATCTTGGTCTGGTTTGTTCACACTCCGTCATCAGTGTTTGGAACAGTCCAGGCTCACATTGGGGCTCAATAACTCAGAATGAAAGAGGAGTCTGGACAGGTTTCCGCCCTGCCCTCTACTCCCTCCACCTCAGCTCCCTGGCCCTCCCTGCCCACTACCAGGCCCCACGGGAGGGCACTCACCCTTCAGGATGGTGATGTTAATGTAGGGTCTGATCTCAGGCAGGGCGTAGGGGGGGCCGGAGGAAGAGGCTGAGGACACATGGGCAGGATCCAGGGGGTCCTCAGAGTCGCAGCACCGTTGGCAGCCGCTGGCCACAGCTCTGTCAAAGGTGAGCTCCACCGTAGGGATCTCACACATCAGGAGAAAGAGCAGGAGCGCTGCCCAGAGGGGACCCAGGGCAGCTGTCCCCATGGTGACCTGGAACAAGGAAGGAGGGACAGGAACTACACTTCACTCAACATCTACTATGTGCCGATGCCTGGGGTGGGCAGGTGCTGCCTCCCCCAGCCAGAGCACTCCGGACCTAACTCCAGAGGGAAGGTTATTGTCCCCATCTATCAGACAAGAAGACTGAGACCTCCACAGAGCAGCAAGTTCCCCAAGATTGGGAGGAGACTAGCAGGGCAGGGCCTGAATGCTGGGTCTCCCGGCACCCAGTCCATGGAGGCTTCTGCTACACACAGGCCTTGGAAGGATGAAGCCCCTCTGAAAACAGCCACAGCTGAGAGCAGACAGCCATCCCAGGAAGCTTTGCTGGGGCAGGTGAGAAGATGCCCCAGCTGGCCATGGGTGGCAACCCAGGAGACCATCAAATGCTTTCCCGCCCGCGCACCTCCCTCTGGCATTTTCTTGCCACCGACTCCACTATCACCAGCAAACACATGCCCTCCGGGCAGGAGGACAGAGGTTAGTGAACACTGGGGACAAACGTGGAGGGTTCTGTAGGCTTGTTCTCAGGAGAGGGGATGGGTGGCTGAGCCCACGCTTTGGTGTGAGAACACCATAGTTCTGAAAAAAGAGACAGGAGAGTTCATTGATCCTGGCAGACAGAAAGCAACGTCCATGAGAGCATGTGGAGTGGTGCGCGATGATGGTGTCATTGCATCGCTGAGCAGTCAGAAGAAGGAATACTGGGTCCTTGACTGTAGCCCATTGCTAGTCTTTAGAGTGCCTTTGTGCAAAGTAAGGAAGGTGCCCCTCTGGACAAATTAGAAATGATAAGAGTCTCCTTTGGAGGGAAGTGATGCTGAGGGTGTACAGCTTGGCAAGGGCTGGCACTAGTCCACCTCCCTGCTCAGCACCTTTGTGCAGTCAACAATATATGCAACCCGACCTTATCCAGAAGCCCTGCAGGGAGGGTTCTGGAGAGAGAGTTAATTCACTGGAAGATGGTTGTGTCAATCATCTAGACCTGCCAATCAGATGCCAAGGTGGTAGACTGGAATTAAGGGGTAGGACTAGGAGGTATGAAAAATTCTAAAGGATCAGAAAAGTGTAAGTGTTGGTGAGGATCTGTCTCTGGCCTTGGCCAAGAAGGGGTCTAGGGCTCCAGGAGAGAGGCAGGAAGTAGCCTGGACACCAGGCGCTAGAGACAGTCCTGGGTTGGGTGGGCAGGAAGCCGGGCAAAAAGACCTTTGAGGTGGTGCAGCTTCTGGGGGCTGGCGCCGAGTTATCACAGGATCAGAAACTTTGCTTTTGAAACCAGACTGGTTTTTACACTTCTGGCGTTTCTTTGTTTATTTCCTTTTTGTTCTCCTTTAACATTTAGTAGAATTCAAAAATATTTTTTTTGTGGTTAATACATGTAGACAAGGTACAATTATTACTTTTTAAAATGCCACCCTATCTCAGCTGAGCACTGAGGTGAGGGCAGAGTTTTAAAGTGGCAGGATGGCCAGGTGCAGTGACTTACTCCTGCAATCCCAGCACTTTGGGAGGCCACGGAGAGAGGATCACTCGAGTCCCGGAGTTCGAGACCAGTCTGGGCAACATAGTGAGACCCTGTCTCTATTTTTCAAAAATTAAAATTAAAAATAAATAAAGCGGCAGGAGCCCTGCCCCCCACCCCCAGAGCTGGGTGGTAGCAGCAGGAGAAGGGGGCTGGGCAGGAAGTCTCCAGAACCACCTCCCTCTTCCTGGAGGTGACTCTTCCCAAGCTCTTCTCTGCCCACCCTGGTTGGGTTCCTGGTTCTGCTCAATAAGGAGGTCAAATCCTCAGAGATCAACATCCTCCCTGTCTGAGACTGTCATCCTCAACTTTTACTTATAAATGATAAATCACAGTGGTTTTGGAAATCCCAAAATTCCCTTCTTTTTCCCAGCCATAGATATGACCTCATGAGAAAAGCTGAGGTCTTAGAGTCAAATCTGAGACCCAGAATAGTTTGCAAGCTGTGTGACCTAGGGCTAGTGGCTGAACCTCTCTGGGCTTCCTGCTCCTTGATACTTACAAGGAGATGACACCACCCTTTCCCTCCCAGGTAATTTGGAAGGACTTCAATGCAGGGAAAGTGCCTGCCTTATAAAACACTTAAAAAAAAAAAAAAAAAGTGTGCTTTGACTTCTTCCCTGTGCCTGCATGGGATGGGAAGGAGAACTGCTCCCAGAGGACTGGCATGGTTTGGGAGCATTTCTGTTTCCTATTGGCCCCAGCCGGATGGGAGTCAAAGGCTGTGAGACACAGAACCGTGGCCTGGGAGCAGGAATCAGGAAGCCGTTAACGAGGAATCATAACCGCAGCTAGGATCACGAACTAGCTCTGGGGGTGGGTGCCAGGCAGGGACTAAGTGTGGGAACCAAGTCACAGGGAGGACTTTTGGGGTCCTTGCTGCTTCCACTGAGGAGGTGGGACCTCTTTGGGGAGGGAGCGGCAGGGCAACTTTTCTCGGTCCAGGCAGGCCGTGCAGAGCTGAGTCTGTGTGTGCCCGGGTAGGGGCGGGCACAAACCGGGAGCAGTGGAGCGCAGCCCTCAGCCAGAGGCAGGAGGAAATGTGGAGGGGAGAGCCTGGAGAGGCTGTCCCAGTCAGAGGGAGAGAGCAGGGCCCGAGATGCTTCCAGGAAGCAAGGAGGGAGGAGAGGAATTCCAGGCTCTGACCCCAGCCCCCAAGCTGAGGAGCCTCTGGTCACTCACCCTGTGTCCTGTGGCCTCCCCAGGCGACTCACGGACCCTGAGCCACTGCATGGCCTCTGGCTCCTTGGCCCATGTCTGCAACACTAACTTGTTGCTGGCCCAGACCCCCAGGCCCAGCAGAGGAGGGAGAGAGGAGGGGATGGAGGGAGAGAGGGCGGAGGGAGGGCGGAGGGAGAGGGCAGAGCCGCTTCCCACTTCCCCTCCTCCCTGCTCCCTCCCTTTCAGCCTCTGGGTTCTGCGGAGATAAAGGGAGGCAGGGATTTCCTTTGCTTAACTCTTTGGTGATCCAGTGGGGTCTTGTTTGATTCAAAGGCCTAGAAAGTCAGAGCAGGCAGGAGTCTGAGGCCCCCTGATGATTGGGAACTGGACACAGGCATGGGGCACAGGAGCCCCTAGGTTGCTCAGGAAGGGGGAGGCAGCCCTGAGTCCACCCTGAGCTAAAGTGCTTAACTGCTCTGAGTCACAGAGGCAGCGTGGGTAGCAGAGAAGGTGCAGGTGTTGGCCCTCCAGGCACAGGCTAGAATCCTGGCCCTGCTACCACACTCACATCACCTCTCAGAGCCTAGGTGTTCCAGAACTGCAGTCCTCAGCCCTCTTTGTGCCAGGCACATGGGAGGGCTTAACCCATGTTCATTGGGTGAATGACCAGGCTGACCTCTTCAGGTATCATGCAAGTGTTAGCAGAGAGGGCTCCTTATCCAGACCCCAAGAGAGGATTCTTGGATCTTGCACCAGAAAGAATTTGGGGTAAGTCCACACAGCAAAGTGAAAGCAAGTTTATTAGAGACGCAAAGAAACAAAAGAATGGCTACTCTATAGGCAGAGCACCCCCAAACACTGCTAGTTGGCTATTTTTATAGTTATTTCTTGATCATATGCTAAACAGGGGTGGATTATTCATGAGTTTTCCAGGAAAGGGGTGGGAATTTCCTGAAACTGAGGTTTCCTCCCCCTTTCAGAGAATATAGGGTAATTTCCAGACACTGCCATGGTATTTGTAAGCTGTCATGGTGCTGGTAGAAGTGTCTTTTAGCATGCTAATGCATTTTAATTAACATACAATGAGCAATAAGGATGACCAGATGTCACTTTCATTGCAATCTTAGATTTGGCAGGTTTTGGCCGGTTTGTTTACCGCATACTGTGTATCAGCAGGGTCTTGATGACCTGTATCTTGTGATACCAGTCCTGCCAACTTCCTATCCCTTCCTGTGACTAAGAATGCCTGACCTCCTGGGAATGCAGCCTGGCAGGTCTTAGCCTCATTTTACCCAGCCCCTATTCAAGATGGAGTTGCCCTATTTTGAACACCTCTGACATATTTCCCTACCCTCTTTTACGAGGGAGCGCTTAATCTTAAGGGTTGTAGAGGGATGAGGATCCATCTTCTGTAACTTCTTCAGGCTGAATAGAGGCGATGATATTCCTGCCTAACTATTAGAGTCTCTTGGGTTTGGTGCAGACAGGAACTGAGTAAGAAAATGTTGGTGTGTTCAGAGTCATTCGTAACTCTGAGTCCTAACAAAAGGTGATATCTGGAAGATTAGTATGTGTTCAATTTAAGGAAGCATTGAGTAAGCTTATCTTGCATTCTTACACAAAGAGTATAACAGCAATATATTCTACAACAGCGAAGTAAAATAAGTAAAATTATCCCAAGTAATCCAAATAAGAAGGCTTTCCATGAACTGGGCAAGAATGCGTGTGACTTATTGGGTAAAATGAGGCTGAGACCTACTGGGCTGCATTCCGAGGAGGTTAGGCATTCTTAGTCACAGAAATTGCTACATGAGCTGATATGGAGTTGCTAGACGATTCCAATACATGCCCAGAATTAGATACTGATCCAGATTTTTATGTTATCCATCCCTCTTGTTTCTGATGAGAAGCAGTCAAGAGATGACTGTTTGGTTCACAGAAAGAAGCAAGGTCGGTCTAAATTGCAGAAAAAAAATCTCAAAAACAATGGATAAGACTAGAATCTATGACAGGTGTACCATATTTTTTGAAACACCGTTTTTCTCTCTCCAGTCTCCCATTTTTTATTAAAAACAAATCATGGTAGGACCAATTTATTTGCAAAATAAGCTTTAGTCTTATTATACTTGGCTTCATTATTTGCATAAAGTGCAGCAAGTATAACTATTTGCCATATAGGCTCCTTTTAAAATTGGCTTTGTTTCATAAGGTTTCTCAGATTAGATGTTTTAAAGCTTTGAGCCCAGCCATAGATTTACCTATGCCTGCAAGAACCTGTACGAGTTAGATAAATTCCTCTCCTCTTGAGGTCCCAAGATAACTTGGGGCTCCCAGGCCTGTCAGAAAGTTACATTCTTTACTTACCACAGGTCAGGAACCCTATACAGGGACTTCATACACAAGGTACAAGACCAGTTTTTCCAAGAGGCTTTTATTGGCTCTATTAGTCAACTTTAATTCCTTAAAGAAGTCTGTTTATATTGGAAAGCATGCCATTCCAGTCAAACCCTTGTTAAATAACCAGTTTCTCCAATTGTGTCCTGTTACAAAAAAAAAAAAGAAGGAAAAACAGATTCTTAACTGCACTTATGCAAATAACTATATTGCCATAAGTTAAGAACACTCACAAATAGTTTCCAAATTCTGCAGAAATCAGGTAAAGAGAAAAAAATATATTCCAAATTTTGTTTTTGGACAAAACTTTGTTTTATAATCCTTATAGGAGCGTACTTTACTCAATTGTTAAAAGCTGTAAATAGCTCAAGAAGGGGGGGTTTCTTGACTCTGAAAAACAAAACAGAAAGATCAACATTTTAAGCAAAAAGCCATAAAAGATTATTTCAGTCTTTTATTAGTTCAGTCTATGCAATTAATTCCTGTTTTGCTTGATATATATGTGTTAGTTTTCCAAGAGTCTTCGATGCTGTTTTCTTTTTCTCGGCATTTAAGAGTACTCATCAGAGTCCTATAGCTGATTATAAACCACCTTTTGAAGAGAATAAAAGCAAGGCAACAATTGTCTATGGATGACAGAAAGACTTAGAGCAGCCATGGTTAAAGAATTAATATCACTGACTACGAAATTTGGATACCACTGTGGCACATAATAATTTAACATCATAACAATTATAATTATTATTGATAATGTACATTAGTATTGATAATGTTCATATCAGAATTATAGGAGTTTCCCATAATTTTGGAGCACATACCAATAACATATTCATATAAACACAGCCCAAAGAAAGTCAAACACAATTTCATATTTGACAATGCTTCCTGTATTATTTTAATGTACCAAATAAGCCAAATATGTCATTTTTGGACTTTAGGGGACCTAATATCTAAAGGACTAATCATGTTAGAAAAAGGCATAACTTAGAATTTGATTTTGGAAAGTTTGTCAAATATCAAAAATTTAAAACATTTGATACTACAAAATAGCATCCCAGGTCACCATAAGTCATTTATTTGGCCAAAATGAAACTCAAAGATGTTTTTAAGGGCAAAAACCTTTACTCACTGATAAAGGGAAGACTTAGCTTTCCAAAAAAACTGTCTCTTTTCTTTCCTTTCTTTTTTCTATAGCTTATTCAAAAGGCAAACAAAAATCTTTAATTATTTTTCAATATTACATGAAAAACTTGTTCAAGAGAGAAAGCCAAATTTTACCTTTGTATTTGTGTACTATTAATGTCAAACCCAATTCATAATAAAGCCTTATAGACAACTCTATCCAATTTTAATGTTTGACCATGAGGTAAGAGTCTCATAAACCTTTTATAGCTCTTCACAATTTTCTTGTTAAAGAGTATACCAGTGCTGTAAGAAAACCTTGTTATACTTTTATTCCATATTTAATTTATGGAAAAACTGAATAATATCCCTTTAATTTAAGCCAATAAGTTCACACAGAATTTATTTTACAAGATTAATCTTTCACAAACCTTCTACAACTTGCTCAAACCTTCAGCTTTATCCTACCTAACTTGAAACAATCCTTTAACCCTCTAAAGTAGGGGGAAAATCCACATTCCCATGCTTTCTTATAATCTTCTTACCAAAAGCATATTCTATTTTCCTTACACACCTTGCATATAAAACTGTTTCTCCAGTAGTCTCAATTACATATAACATATTACAATGTTAACTCTTAGCAACTTTTATTTTTTGGTGAAAAACCTGGTAAGTAAGCGGTTTTAATTATATTCCAGGTGTGGAGCCTAGGACACCAGGCAGAAGTGTAGATAAGGTCTGACTCTTTCCAGCATAGCTGGGGGCATGGCTAACTTGACAAGTCCCTAGGCCTTATCTAGAATCTAATGGCCCCAAAGCAGGTAAGCTGGGCAATTTTCAAAAGTCAATGATGCAGTTTATGACCTTGAGGCATTTAGCAAACCTAAAATCTGACCTGCCTAATTTAGACCAAATGTCTAAAGTTTGAAGATATTTTAATGTTACCGATAATCTTTAAAACTGTCTTTATTTCACAAAGATTATTAAAGTCATGTGAACCAAAAGGCATTAATGTTTCTGTTTTTCTGACAATATATTTGATTTAAGTACTTATTATTTTTAAGCCAATTAATCAGAGCTCTTTCATATATCAACATCACACACACAACATATATAAATACACAGACAGACAGAAGATCCAGTAGTTGTAAGATTTTTCATTTGCCAATTTTTAAGTTTCTTAATTGGATTACTGACTTCAGGGTGGAGCCCTTCAAGAAACAGGGCCAGGAAAGCCTGAAGTTTCTAAGGCCTAATAAGCAGGCACAGCTGGAAGGCAAAACAGATCCCCAAAATTAAGGATCTCATTTTTATATTGGATCCTGGATCCCAAAGAGAGGGAATCAGCCCATCCCCCATGGCAGTCTTATTTTTCAATGGAGGGTGGGGACACTTCCATACTTTCTAGGTGGCCAAGAGCATGCTTTTCTGATCCAAATGTGGGAAGAGCCAAGTATCCCCCCAAAACTGCCATTAGCCATCCCTAAAAGTATATTTCCCACCTATTTTTTTATTTTTATTTTTTATTAAGTATTTATTGATCATTCTTGGGTGTTTCTCGGAGAAGGGGATATGGCAGGGTCATAGGATAATAGTGGAGAGAAAAGGTCAGGAGATAAACACATGAACAAAGGTCTCTGGTTTTCCTAGGCAGAGGTCCCTGCGGCCTTCTGCAGTGTTTGTGTCCCTGGGTACTTGAGATTAGGGAGTGGTGATGACTCTTAAAGAGCATGCTGCCTTCAAGCATCTGTTTAACAAAGCACATCTTGCACCGCCCTTAATCCATTTAACCCTGAGTTGACACAGCACATGTTTCAGAGAGCACGGGGCTGGGGGAAAGGCCATAGATCAACAGCATCCCAAGGCAGAAGAATTTCTCCTAGTCAGAACAAAATGGAGTCTCCTATGCCTACCTCTTTCTACACAGACACAGCAACAATCTGATCTCTCCTTCCTTTCCCCACACTTCCCCCCCTTCTTTTCAACAAAACCGCCATCGTTCTCATGGCCCGCTCCCGATGGTCGCTGTCTCTTTGGAGCTGTTGGGTACACCTCCCAGACGGGGCGGCCGGGCAGAGGCGCTCCTCACCTCCCAGACAGGGCGGCTGGGCAGAGGCGCTCCTCACTTCCCAGACGGGGCGGCCGGGCAGAGGGGCTCCTCATATCCCAGACGATGGGCGGCCAGGCAGAGACACTAATCTTAGCACTTTAGGAGGCCAAGGCAGGCGGCTGGGAGGTGGAGGTTGTAGCGAGCCGAGATCACGCCACTGCACTCCAGCCTGAGCAACATTGAACACTGAGTGAGCGAGACTCCGTCTGCAATCCCAGTACCTCGGAAGGCGGAGGCGGGCAGATCACTGGAGGCCAGGAGCTGGAGACGAGCCCGGTCAACACGGCGAAACCCCGTCTCCACCAAAAATACAAAAACCAGTAAGGCGTGGCGGCGCGCACCTGCAATCCCAGGCAGGCCAAGGCAGGAGAATCACAGGAGCCCGAGGCAGGGAGGTTGCAGTGAGCCGAGATCACGGCAGTACAGTCTAGCTTCGGAGAGAGACCGAAGAAAGAAGGAGAGGGAGACGGGAGAGGGAGACGGGAGAGGGAGAGGGAGAGGGAGAGGGAGAGGGAGGGGCAGGGGGAGGGGGAGGGGGAGGGGGAGGGGGAGGGGGAGGGGGAGGGGGAGGGGGAGGGGGAGGGGGAGGGGGAGGGGGAGGGGGAGGGGGAGAGGGAGAGGGAGAGGGAGAGGGAGAGCTATTTCCCACCTAGTTATTACATAGCAAGGCTAAAAGCTCTCTTACAATGCAAAGTAATTTCTGATATCCCCAAAAGTCAAAACTGTCAGATAACACAATACAAAACAGAGCAGATCCTTAGATTTTGAAAGTGGTCTATCTGCTTTCAATTCCTGGGGGTCCATGAGGAGAACAGAGGTTTCTCCCAAAACAGGGTCTGTAGCACCTCCTGTTTTTCCCGAGAAGTCCCAGGCTATTAAAATTTATCTCAGGTCCTCTCAGGTAGGGCATCAAGAGTGGCAAGAAGACAAAATGGGGAAAAAAATTAAGTCGACTGAAAAGAAAAACTTTTTTTCAGAAAAATAAGAGCCAAAAAGAGAAAAAAAAAAGCATAAAGGCCTTCTAAATATATGTATAGCTTGGATATCCATTTTTAATTAAGCTGACTTTTAACCAAATCTTGTTACCAGACTCTAACCGGGACAAACAGCCAATATTTCTGGCTTTTGAACTTCACCAACAGTAACCTCCCAGGTGAAACCAGTAAGCCTTAACTAAGGTTAGCACTTAACCCAGGTATACAAGGTATTTTCAAAGAGGTGATAAGCAGTTTTTATGAGATCTAGAATCGCCAAGGGTAGCGCAGAGAAGGGAAAATTGAAACGAGAAGTCAGAAGCTGTTTATGGAAGAGAAGAGAATGAATAAACGGCAAAGGTCCCATAGATATTAAACCAGAAAGGACTCATTCCTTAAGGTGGGAATCGAACCTCGGTCCCCACTGTGAAAATACAAAGCCTTAGCTACTGAGCCATGGCACTAGACAGTTTTTGTTTTCTTTCCTGGAAGGAGCCTAGAGAAGCCAATTTCAAGCTTGCAAAGGCTTTTAACTGCTCAGGATAATTTTTAGGGCTATCACATGAACCCCCAACTTCCTGTCCTCTGGATGGTGGAGACTAAGAGAAAGTACTCCCATATGGTCACAAGGTTAAACTTCCAAGGATGTAAAAAAAAGACAAGACAGAAACCTCATCTAGTTTTTGTTTCAGGGACCTGCCGCAAAGTTTGTAACTGACGAGTTTGCTGGGCCAACTTGAATAATGGGCTTATAGAGGTCCTAGGCCCATATTCTATCCTATAGTACCTCTTTTTATGACAGATTGACACAGGAAGAAAAATTCATAGCACTAACTACACCAGATTTTCTCTAAAGCTTAAGACTAGCCCCCACGAATTCTTTTTCGTATTAATCAAATTCCTTGCAGGAGAGACAAACAGTGATTTTTATCATTTATTCAACCAGTTTGCACCAAGAGAGGCCAGACGCTGGACTGGTAAGAAATTCTTACCCTTTGCCAGCATGCCAGGTTTCTGGGTTCCCTTTCTCTCTGTGGCTTTGATGGCCCTGCTTACTGTGCCATTGCTATGGGGGCCAAGACACGTTACAAAAGAAAATCGTCTTTTTCCATTTCATGGAACCACAGGCAAAAGCCTCTTAATTTTGTAAGATGCTGTCCAACAGGCTGCATGGGGAAACCAAGTTAACATTTTCCATTCCAGGACACTAGCCACCCCACTCAGTGCCTAACATCAACCCGGCAAGGCTCAAACTTGCTCCCAATGGCCCTCGTCATCTTTGATCCACTCCAAGTGAGGTGGAATGCCCTCCAACCAGGAGTTTCAACATGTGGTGGCTGGGCAAGGTGGAAGAGTGGACAGTCACCCTGAGTGACAGAAAAGATAGAAAAAGGAGAGAGGAAGAAAAGCATTGCCTGTCAGGGGGTGGAGAAGCTGAGGAGCTCAGGGAGGCCAGAGGCATCCATTCCATTGACACTGGATCAATAGTTAAGGAGGTCGCTTGTCAGTAGCAAAGGTATCTTTTCCAGCAATCTCATCATCTCTAAAGTTTCCCCCTTTGGGGAGAAGAAAGCTCCCCATGTCCCATGATCCGGTACGTGCCTAATCCTGTCACTCACAGCTGTCAGCAAACAGTGCAAGGCAGATTAATCCAAAGAGAATAGTGGTTAACATCTCATAGTGCCTAATCCATTTCTCCTTACCAAGGGACTTGACCGAGGGGGACCTCTAACTCCCTAAGGACTCCAACCTTCTCCAGTTGGGCCTCTAACCCAATTTCTGACAAGCATCTTTGCCCTTTACTAAGAGGGGCCTTTAACTCCCTATTTCTGAGGAGGGAACCTAACCCAAATCCATACATTACCCAGAATAAAAGATCCCTCACTTACCCAAAGTCAGCCAACTGGGGCTGTAGTCTATTTCCTTTGGGTTGGGGGGTTTCTCTGGTATCGTCCCTTCGTGGTTCACCAGAAAAATGGTACTGGAAAGGGGTCCCAATCCAGACCCCGAGAGAGGGTTCCTGGACTCGCACAAGAAAGAATTTGAGGTGAGTCCACAGAGTAAAGTGAAAGCGAGTCTATAGAGAAGTAAAGAAACAAAAGAATGGCTACTCCATAGACAGACCACCCCTGAGGGCTGCTGGTTGGCTGTTTTTATGGTTATTTCTTGATTATATGCTAAACAAAGGGTGGATTATTAATCAGTCTTCCAAGAAAGGGGAGGAGGTTTCCCCAGAATTGAGAGTTCCTCCCGCTTTTAGACCGTATAAGGTAATTTCTGGACATTGCCATGACATTTGTAAACTCTCATGGTGCTGGTGGGAGTGTCTTTTAGCATGCTAATGCATTATAATTAGTGTATAATGAGCAGTGAGGATGACCAGAGGTCACTTTCATGACCATCTTGGATTTGGTGTGTTTTGGCCGGCTTGTTTAGCACATCCTGTTTATCAGCAGGGTATTTATGACCTGTATCTTATGATACCAGTCCTGCCGACTCCCGTCTCATCCTGTGACTAAAAATGCCTAACCTCCTGGGAATGCAGCCCAGCAGGTCTCAGCCCTATTTTACCCAGCCCCTACTCAAGATGGAGTCGCTCTGGTTCTAACACCTCTACACAGGGCCAGGGCGGCAGCCAAGTCGCTCCTCCATGCTCCAGCCCCAGCTACACCAAAGTCTTCTTCCTCTGACTGGAATTCTGCCATTGTTACTGACTCACCCTGGTCTTCTAGAACTATTCCCCTGTGGAAATAACCATTCCCCTGTGGAAATAACCCCCAACAAGTTCACAGGAGGGCAGCCTGTTTGCCTCTGGGTCTGGCAAGGTCCTGCCTCAGTTTCCTTCTTGTTAGGCAGGGGGAAGTTTGGCAAAGACTCTCTGCCCTGGCTTCCTGGGGCCCGAGACTCCTGTGTAATGACTGTCTCAAATGTCCCTTACCCTCCACCAAGGGATTTGGTGGGTTTTGGCCGGCTTGTTTACAGCATCCCCCTATTCTACATTTGTTGAGGACTTACTGCCTGGGCCAGGTCTCATCTCTCTAGGGGCTTTTGGTCCCCAAAAGGTGTTTATATCTATTACTTCAACTAGTCCTAGGGAGCTGGGGTCAGGCAGCTGAAGTGACTTGCCCAAGGTCACATAACTGGTAGAGAGGAGCAAAGCCCCCTACGGAAGGGAAGACTCTCCAACCCCATGGAATTCCCTCGGGGCTTGGGCATGGGCAGGGAACAATGCCTGCAGGTCAGGGCTGTCCTGGGAGGAGGGAGGTGCAGGAGTGCGGGGACCCCGGCGGGGAATGGGGATATATTTAAATCTGGGGCTTTGGGTGCTAAATCCCAGTCTCCACTCACAGCCGGGCAAAGTGTGGAGGATGGGACAGCCCCTGGGCTGTGCGTCCTCAACCAGGGCTCATCCTTCGGCCTCCAATTTCCAATTTATTTGGGGGGATAATCAAACAGAAGAATATGAAGCCTGGAAAGATCCTCAGAAATGATCTCATCTGATTCTTTCATCTGACCAGCAGGGACACTGTGGCCCAGGGAGGATTTATCTTTGGCCCAAAGGTCACGTAGCAGACTGCAGTCCAAGCTGGGATGACAGCCAGACTCTCCCAACCTCCAGCCTTGTGCTGTCACCCCTCCCAAACCGACTTGGAATCCCCCAGGTCGTCCATTCAGGGGTGCAAGGGGGCCCAAAGGAAAGCAGACTAAAGGACTTTGGCCGCTGGGAACACCCAAAGGCCTGCACTGGCCCTGCTCTCTACGTGGCCCTGCCCCAGGCAGCATTCCCAGGGCGCAGAGCCAGGGCTGCAGACGGAGGGAGCCAAGGGGAGCCTCCCTCCCTGCAGCTTCTAAGGGAAAAGGGTTGAGTCGGCAGCACTGGAGAGGGAGACAGCTCCTGGCTGGCTCCAAGCCTTCGGGCTTAGAAAACCTGACCTTCTGAGGAAACGGGGATGGACAGAACCATCAATGGGGCTTGGGGAGAAACAGGCTGGGGACACAGGAATGGTTTTGTCAAGGGCCAACTGTGTGCCTGGCAGTGTTCCACACCGCCCTCAACAGCTCCTCTGCAGAGAAGAGCTGTTCAACCCACTTCACAGGTGAGGAGGCTGAGGTCTGAAAAGCCAGGCAACTCACCAGGTTCTGGAGCCAGCTCATTTGGCTCCCGGCCATGCAATGCCCAGGAGAAGAGCCTCCTGTCCCTCTAGGTGCAGGGCAGCTGGCAGGAGTCAGAGCAGACAAGAGAGAACTCTGGAATATTACACTTCAATATTTTCCCTCCCATTAGCTTTGACCGTGCCTGAAAATTCCTCCATTTGTGCGTCATCCTTTGGTGTCCCAGCCTTTCTGACGATCTCCTCAGCTGGTCAGGTGGCCTGGAAACAGAGCTCCAGCCCTGGGGCAGACAAACCTGGGTGATGACTCAGCTCCCCCTCCTAGCTGTGTGACCTCGGGCAAGTTTACCTCTCTGAGCCTTGGTGTCCCTGGGCCAGATAAACATGGGGAGGCCAGGACCATCGGAGCCCACTGGTGGAATGCCCGATGGGGGCGCTCCCCACTGGCCACCCATCAGTACAGTTGTGTGCCCTTTCCCAGGCACCCTGGGACCCAGGACAACAGCATGACCAGGAGGAGGACAGGCCCAGGGTGGCTCTCATCACCCTGCTATCACCCCCAGCAGCAAAGGAGTAACCCCCATGCAGAAACCCAGGGTACGGGCCCTGTTTCCCCAGCCACTCCCCACCCTTTCCCCTGCCCCCAGAATCTGGCTTTTCTGACCCCCCCATTCTGATTCCTCTAATCCTTCCAACAATGCTCTGAGGTAGGCACACGTGTTACCTCGTCTGTCCATTTTACAGACGAGATAGATGAGGCACATACTGACCAAGAGCCAAGCCCCTGGCCACCATCCTGCACTCGCCCACGTTCCAGCCCAGGGTCTGGAGAGGGTGTGAAAATGGGCACATTCAGTCAGCGCTTACAAAGCACCGCGCGCTTCATGTATTTAAAAAATAAAATGTGTGCCTGTCAAAAAAGGAGACAGGACAGTAAACATAATGATTCCTGGCGTCCACTATATAGGCTGTGAGTGGCAAGTCACAGATCTAATTGTTAAGCGCAGAGATCAATTTCAACAAAGGAAGACGCGAGCGCCTCCTGCTGGGCAGAGCCCCTGCGCCCGGGAACCCGGGACGCTCCCCGCCCCCGGGTCCCCGGCCCCCGCCCGTCCCACCAGCCCGTCCCCTCAGGGAACTTTGGGGCAGGCCAGGGCGCCCATGCACTCGCTTCTTACTCCAAACCCCCGCAGTCCCCGCAGCAACCCCCACCCCCCACACACAAACCGATTTCCTCCCGCGAGGAGAGCCCCGGGCCCGGTTCTACCGAATCCCCCACATTGACCCGCCCAGGGGCCGGGGAAAGTTTCGCTCTCCGGACCCAGGTTCCCCGTCCTGGGCTTTCAGGACTTCGGATCCCAAAGGTGTTCAGCGGAGTTCGGCGGGCTGTCATGTTTTACAAAAGGGGAAACTGAGTCTGGAGAGCGCCAGCGCCGCGCCAGGCCCTCTGCCCTAGCGGGAAACCTGCTGATTGTTGGAGGGGAAACCGAGACTCAGGGACACTGAGGGGCAGCAGCTTCCCCTCCCGACACGACAGAACAGTGGCTGAGCCTGCCTGTTGGAGCGTGCGGCTGGCGCCAACCTCTCCCTTTCTCCCTGCAAAAGGAAGGCGAAAGACGCCCCCACGCCAGGCTCGGGAAGCCCCTCCCTCTCCACTCGCTTTGGCCTCAAACCCTGGCTCGTGTCTCCCTCTGCACAGCCCAGGGCCCAGACAAGCGGGACCCCCACAACCACCTCAGCGCCAAGGGCCCAAGGGCCGATGACCTGCCTCTCTGGCCTACAACGCCCGGCCTCGCCCTCCGGCGGAGCCGCAGCCGCGCCGGGAAAGTGCCTTTGCGCTTCCGGCGTGGGGCGAAGCCGAGCAGATCCGAACAAGGCCGAGTCTGGCCGAGTGCTGCCGAATACAGCCGAGCAGAGCCGAGCCTGGCCGAGTGGAGCCAAGTGGAGCCGAATAGAGACGAGTCCAGCCGAGCGGAGCTGCGGGTCGGATACCACGCGGCTACTGGGCGAGGCCTGAGGACCCGCGGCGCCCCCTGCTGGGCGTGGGGAGCACAGAGCCACGCGCCATCCGTCCCCGCAGGCCTGCGACAGGCCTTTGAGATGGGCGTGGGAGCCCATTTTTCCGGATGAGGAAACTGAGTCTACGAGAGGTTCTGAGGCTGGCTCAAAGGCACTCAACGCTAAGAGGCAGTGGCGCTGGGGTTCAAACCCGATTGCGTGGCCAGGAGCTCATCTGCCACTGCCGCCCACGTGATGGGTATCGTGCGTTTGTTCCATTCTCCCTCTGGCAGCTGCCGTTTGATAAGGCCCAACAGAGAGAGCCCCTCCCTTCTGAAGAGCAGGCGCAGGGTCCTGGCTGGAGCTCAGAGGCAACCCCTGATCTTACAGAGGGAGAGACCAGGCAGGCTCTGGGGCCTGTTGAGCCAGCATTTCCCCTGAGCAAATATTGACACATTTGCTGGCCATTAAAGCGGACAGGAGGGTGGAGAGGCCACATCCCAGCTCTTCCCCTGCTAGGCTCCGATACACCCCACACCCACCGTAGGCCTCAGTTTCTCCACCTGTAAGATGGTGACAGAGGATGTGGGTTCCAGGAGAGTGTGAGCCAGAGCCTGAGGTGTCTGGGACCCCAGGGGACCCTGAGTGTGGCCCAGGCACCTATTTTTTTTTTTTTTTTAAGATGGAGTCTCGCTCTGTCGCCCAGACTAGAGTGCAGTGGCACATTCTCCGATGACTGCAACCCCCTCCTCCTGGGTTCAAGCGATTCTCCTGCCTCAGCCTCCCGAGTAGCTGAGACTACAGGCATGTGCCACCAGGCCCAGCTAATTTTTTGTATTTTTAGTAGAGACGAGGTTTCACCATGTTAGCCAGGATGGTCTCGATCTCCTGAACTTGTGATCCGCCCGCCTCGGCCTCCCAAAGTGCTGGGATTACAGGCGTGAGTCACCTCGCCCAGCCGGCCCAGGCACTTTTTTTGAGCCTATGAGAAAATGAACGTTTGTCTCACCCTCTGCACATATGTGTGCAGTCATGTGTGCCCGTCATTCACCCCTCGGTGTGGTGCACGCTGCTGTGAGGCTTGCTGGAGGCCTGCTGGGATTCTGGGGAGCAACCAAGGTCCCCATGGGGCCTGGGCTGCCCTCTGCCTGTTGGGTCTTCCCAGAGGGTATTGTCTGCCATGGCCAGTGGCCACCAGGGACACCAGTGGCCTCAGAGCTCTCCCCACCCCTAGCATCACTCCCGTCCACTCAGCCCCCATTTTCATAGTTTTGTTTTTAAACTATGGGCCCTGGACTAGGAACTGTGTTTTGGGTCGGCTCAGACCCAAAACTGCCCTTGGCCACCAGGCTCTGGACCTTGTTGGAGAGTTTGAAGGAATGAATGGGTTAACCCAACAGGTCCTCTGGGAGACCCAGGAGAGAAGGGGCCATTATCTCCATTTTGCAAGTAGGAATTTTGAGTTTGCTAGGCCTGCCTTAACAAAGCACCACACACTGGGTGACTTAAACAACAGAAACTGATTGTCTCACAGTTCTGGGGGCAGAAGTCCAGGCTTGGCCTCAGCAGGGTTAGTTCCTTCTGAGGGCTGCAAGGAAAGGAAGAGCTGTTTCAGGCCTGCTCCTAGCTTCTGCTGCACTGGTAATCCTTGGCATTCCTTGGCTTGCGGATGCCTTGTTTGATCTTTACCTTCATGTTCACATGGCGTCTCCCTCCTGGGTGCCTGTCTGTGTCTGAATCTCCACCTTTTTTTTTTTTTTTTTTTTTTTTTTTTTTTTGAGATGGAGTTTCGCTCTGTTGCCCAGACTGGAGTGCGGTGGCGTGATCTCGCCTCACTGCAACCTCTGCCTCCCAGATTCAGGCGATTCTCCTGCCTCAGCCTCCCTAGCGGCTGGGATTAGAGGCGCATGCCACTATGCCTGACTAATTTTTGTATTTTTAGTAAAGATGAGGTTTCACCATTTTGACCAGGGTGGCCTCAAACTCCTGACCTCAGGTGATCCACCCACCTCGGCCTCCCAAAGTGCTGCGATTACAGGCATGAGCCACCATGCCTGGCCTCCCCGCTTCTTAAGGACACCAGTCGTATTGGATTAGGGGCCATCCCTGCTCCAGTATGACCCCTTCACTACCTGCAACTGTGATGACCCCATTTCCAAATATAAGGTCACATTCTGAGGCTCTGGAGGTTAGGACTTCAACATAGAAATTTAGGGGGGACAGAATTCAGCCTTAACAGGAATGGATGGCCTAGGAAGCCCTGTGTAACACAGCCTCTGTCCCTAAAAAGGGGCCTCTTCACTATCTTTCTTCCTTTCACTCACTGCCTTCCTCCAGCTCAGGGCCTTAGCACGTGCAGATACCTCCGCCTGGCACACTTAGGCTGAAACTTCCACTCTAGATGCAGCTCCCACCAGCCCCCAACCCTCCTTATGCTCTCCCAGAGCACACTGCACTTCTCCCTCCCCACTGAGCCCCCAAAATAGGGCTACACTTCCTTGTGTGGTTGCCTGTGAGTGCTAAGAGTGCAGGACCCGTGTCCATTTGCCTGCACTGGCCCCCAGCCGCATGTCAGGACTTTGCATACAGCTGGTGCTCAGAAAAGCCTCTGTTAGCTAAGTGAACCACATCCAGAGGTGAAATAAATGGCCCAAGGCCACACAGTAGGTTTGCTGCGGGAGACATGGGGCCCAGGCCTGCTGACTTTGGCCCCATGACTTTCGGGGAGACATTTCTCCCTCAGCCTTCCAGTGGACTCGCTGAGATGCTCACCAGGGCCTGCCAGAAACGGGGAGTACCCTGAGGCCTTGGCGGGATGGTGGCCTTGCACAGCTCCAGGGGGTGCCCCTCACACTACAGCCTGGCCTTCTCGCCGTGTTTTTTTGTTTGTTTGTTTTGGGTGGGTTTTTTTGGTTTGGGGTTTTGTTTTTGAGATAGGGTCTCCCTCTGTCATCCAGGCTGGAGTGCAGTGGCACAGTCTCGGCTCACAGCAACCTCTGCCTCCCGGGCTCAAGCGATCCTCCCACCTCGGCCTCCCAAGTAGCTGGAATCACAGACATGCACCACCATGCCTGGTTAATTTTTGTATTTTTGGTAGAGACGGGGTTCCATCATCTTGCCCAGGCTGATCTCGAACTCCTGAGCTCAAGCAATCTGCCCACCTCGGTCTTCCAAAGTGCTGGGATTACAGGCTTGAGCCCGACCGCTCGCTGTGTTTTCTTCTGTGTCGAGTCCTGTGGAGTCCAGCTGTCAACTCCCATGGGTCAGTGGCCTCCATCTGCCCCATCCCTTCTAGGTAAAGAGGATCCCAAAGATCTGGGGGCCATGGTCTTTCCTGCCCCAGGCCCTGCGGGTTCCCAGCTCCCCTCTGATAATGCTGATGCTGATGCAGGAAGTCCTGGTCCAGAGCCTGGTAGCCAAGGGCTGTTGCCTGGCAACTGCCTCTGAGAGACAAGTTCGAGGTAAAGCCTCTGGTCTGAGCAACTTCAATGGCTGGAGGAGGAGGACAGGAGTGGGCAAGGTGCGTTATCATCACTCCTCCCTCCCTGCTCCTGCTCACAACTGCAGAGCCTCCCCTCACCCTACAGCCCCAATGGCTCCCCTAACCCACAGATTCTAGCCCCAACCCCATACAAGCTCCTTCAGTACCCCCGCCCCTTATCACTCATTTATTCCGAGGCACCATGTTGTAGCTTCACAGGAGGTTAGAGGCACAGCGTGTACAGTCCCCCCTGGAGTTGTGACATGCAGTGGCCCCCTTTGTTCATTCATTCCAGATACTCCTAAGAAAGGCCACAGCAGCACTGCCAGGCCCTGGGAACACAAGGCTGCCAGACACACGTGTGTGGGGGACAAGCACACGCACACACAGGCTGCACGTGAGCATGCACAGGCGGGGACACCCAGTGTGGTGGGGAAGCGAGGGCTGCCAGAGCCAGACGAGGGACCCTGCCCAGGCAGCCACTCCCACCCAACGCTGGGGCCCCAGCAGTTCCTCTGCTCCCACCACTTGCGCACCGGCCGCATGTCACACCTCAGTGCACATTCACTCATGGACGCAGCTAAGATGTCCCGACCACCTACTATGCACCCTGCACTGGGCTCACACAAACCTGGACACACAATATCACACCCAGCAAAGGCAGCCACACACAGCAAACCCCACACACACCCAGACCCGCGTGTTGTTGATTGTTGGTGCCTGGCCCACCTCCCCTAGCCATTAGTAGGCTGTCCCTGACCCACCCCTGCCCCACAGGCCAGGCCAGACTGTCCATCACAGTGCCCTACCTTCTCTCTGGCTGGAAATGTAGGCACATGACCCGCACCTGGCCAACCATGGCACCCTATCACCACGTCTTTGGTGATTGGCCCAAGGGACCATCATGTGACCTAGTTGGAGCCAATCCACTTTCTTCCCTGAAATCTGCTATTTGGATAATAGGGAGAAAGAACATCTACTGCTTTTGGATCAAGGTCTATAAGGATGTGGGCTCAGCCCCATCAAGGGTATCTTCCATGTTCCCTGAAGGACCTGGACTCTGGGAGGTCACACCAAAAGAGGCCAGGGTGCACGGAGACCACACACACCTGCACATTCACACCCATCTGGACACAGTGTCTGGCGGAGAAATTGGCCCAAGCCACAGCTGTTATCAGGTGTCACCGTCTTTATTGACAAGAGCTAGAGACAGAAGCAGCAAAGGGTTTCCTAACTGGCCTCCCAGGGACCCTTCTAGGACATTACTCTCCTGTCCTAAGCAGCAAGAAGGCAGGATCAGCCAGAGAAGGCCAGAAGGCCGGGGCATCCCTCTTCCCTTGGACCCTCAGATCTTCCTCAAGAAACCCCAGACCAAGTCCCAGGGCCGGGCCGCCAGTCTACATCTCCACACAAAATGTGGTTTTGTAAACTTCGTTCTCCTCTGATGGTCCCACACTCTCCCCAAGCCCTGCCCCCCTGACCCTTGGCCTCTTACCCCCCAACTGCCCATTTCTCATGGCCTACAGTGTCCTCACCCCAAAGGACAGACACAGAGAGGCCACTTGATGAAGGAGAGGGGGGTATAGGCCAAGCCTGGGGGTGAGGAGGGCAGCCCCACTTTATAATCTTATACACCCCACCCTACCCATTGCAGTAAGCCTGGAAGTTACCTGACATGACTCATTTTCTCGTTAGATCCCAGGAGGCAGCCAAGCTGGGATTCATCTCCATTTGTTGATGGGGAAATTGAGGCCCGGAAGGCCAATGCCAGCCCAGGACCCTGAGGTGTGCTGAAGATCCAAGTCTCCAAAAGTCTGGTTCCTGTGCTTTCCCTGAGGACCCCTGCCCTCTGCAGGGGGTGGGGAAGCGGAGAGATTTCACCGGGGATCTCACCCTCCCAGGGCCAGCCTCACCACAGCTCTGAGGGACCATCTCTGGGAGGGAGTCTAGGCCCAGCCTTGGATGGTGGCTGCTCCCCATGGTCCCCCTCCACAGTCCCACTTCAGCCTCGTCTTCCCTGGGCCTCCCGACCTGTAGTCTCCAGGATGATAGAGCATGGGGAGTCCTGCTTCCCACCCACCAGGAGCTCCCCAGTCCTCCAAATGTCCCTGGTAGCCAGCTCCACCCTAGGGCTTTATTAAGGCCTGAGCCCTTCTTGGCAGCACTCTCAGGCCCCTCAGGGACGCAGGCCCTGTGCCTGTCTGTACTCTATGCATTTGCCGTTGCACCCTGGCTGTTCCACCCTGATCGTGTCCTTCCCTCAGTACTGGTTGGGCGGAGCTGTTGTCGGCAACTCAGGTTCACAGATGCTACCACTGAACTCAGCCCAGGGGGGCCAAAGACGGCTCCAGGAAATAGATCTGTGCTTCTCCTTCCCCCTCCTTATCCTACCCTTTCCCCCTTGTCTTCCTCTTCCTTCTTCTTCCTCTTCCTCTTCTCCCTTCCTCTTCCTTCTCCTCACAGCGCTCTTCAGACACTCTGCCTTTCCATGCCAGTCCTCATGGGCTGGGTCCCTGTCTCGGTCTCCAGGATGGGAGAATATGGGTCAGAAGGAGAGGAACAGGGATGGCCCCTCCTACAAGGAGGCGCCTGGAAGCCCTCAAAAGACCTAGGAACCCCCGGGGGCCCCTACTCCAGCCATAAGACCCAACATGAGCTTCCTGGGGGATTGGGTGGCTGACCTCAGCAGGGGCAGAGCCAGGCTTTGGGTGGCCTAAGCTTATGCAGTTTGAGGTCCCTCTTTAAGAAAACGAATACAAAATGACAAGTACAAAAGTAGATGCAGGGCCTTGCAAGAGCCCAGGCAGTGAGAGACCCTGAAGCTGGACTTCATTCACTTCCTAGGAAATTCACCTGCTCTTCCCGTCCAGGAGCACAGGACCTCCAGCACTGACTGCCTGGGCCAAAAGGGCGTGGAGGTTGTTGGGTTTTCCCCAGGTGAAGCCTGAGGCCTAGAGAGGAGCAGAGCTGGTCCAAGGCCTCACAGCCGTGGGGAGGGAGCTGATCTGGGGCCTGATCATTTCTGCCCCACCCCTCCCACCAGGTTAGGCTTTCTTCTGTTTAGGTTTCCAGCCCAGCTCCCAGCAGCTCCTGTGTCCCTGACTCTGAGCCCAAGAAATCCTGGCCTTGGTTTATCCCTCTGAGGGCCAAGATTCTGGTTGATGCCCCAAGACACTCCATCCCTGGGGGGAGACCAGTCTGCACCCACCTTTTGCCCGCTCAGCCAGGTCACCCCAGCAACAGTGCCCTCCAAACCTCTCATCTGACATAGCTCATCCAGGCTGATGATTCCTATCCCTGAGTCACAGAGGAGAAAACAAGGCCCAGAGAGTAGAAGCAACCTACCCAAGGTCACACAGCAAGACCTGGCAGCAATAACATCAAAGCCCAGGCCCCTCAACATCCCATCGTGGGCCTGTGGCACCTTGGGAAGTAGGCCCTAGGCACACCCATGGCTTCTGCCTCTTCCTCGGGCCACCCTGGCTTTCCCCAGGCCCCTACAGGTAGCTGATGCGCATGGTGCTGGACTTCTCCCCAGTGGAGGCCTCTTGGGGTAGGAGCTGCTGCTCCTTGCTGGCCACTCTGCTGGGCGGCCGCTCCTGCCCGCTGGTGCCAGGCTGCGTGATCTGGCTGACCCGGCCGTTCATCTCCTTCCCCTTGCCTCCCTCCCTGCTCTCCTCCCCATCCTCCTCCTCCTCCTCATCCTCCTCCTCAGTCTTCTCCGGGGGCCCCGCAGTGGGCTCCTGGCTGCGCACGCGGCGGGAGGGCCGCAGCAGGACCCTGCGGAAGCCCTGTTTGAAGCGGTAGGAGAGGAAGCCATAAAGGATGGGGTTGGCACAGCTGTTGGCATAGGGCAGCGCCACCACCAGGAAGTAGAGCCCGAAGAAGGCAGGCTCCTCGGGCAGTGGACACACCACGTTGACGATGTTGAGCACGTAGAAGGGCATCCAGCAGAGCACGAAGAGCGCCACCACGGCCACCACCATGCGCGTGACCCTGCGTTCGGAGCGCCGCCGCCGCTGGCACGAAGGCGCCCACACCCGGCGCCCGGCTGAGCGTACCTTCACCACGATGAGCAGGTAGCAGAGGCAGATGACCAGCAGCGGCCCGAAGAAGCCCAGTGCGGCCGTGTAGATGATGAAGCCGGCTCGCCAGGCCGCCGCCGGCTCAGGCCACTGCATGTGGCAGGTGCTCATGCCGCGGGGCACTCCCGAGAAGACCACCACGGGCAGCACCACCACGGCTGAGGCCACCCACACGGCCGCGCTGACCGTGCGGGCCACCGGAGCTGTGCGCCAGCGGGCTGAGCGGGTGGGATGTACCACGGCCAGGTAGCGGTCCACACTCATGACGGTCAGGCAGAAGATGCTGGTGAACTGGTTGATGCCATCCACCGCCATGACCAGGCGACACATGAGGGAGCCGAAGGGCCAGTAGGACAGGGCGTTCTGGGCAGCCAGGAAGGGCAGCCCCAGCATGAAGAGCTCATCGGCCAGCGCCAGGTTGAGGATGTAGACATTGGTGACTGAAGGGCTGGCCGTGTGCCGCAGGACCACATAGATGACCAGCGAGTTACCCAGCAGGCCCACCACGCACACCACCAGGTAGACCAGGGGGATCAGAACGCCACTGACGGCCAGCCCTGCCGGGCTTGGGCCCGCCGACACGTTGCCCAGGGTGGCATCTGGGGGCCAGGCCGAGGAGGCATTCTCAGGTTCTGAGGTCGTGGACACCGATGATGGATGAAGCATGTCCATGGCTGAGGGGAGGTGGTCAGCAGTCAGCTATTTGCCTGGGGGAAGGAAAAACAGCTCAGTCACAGCAGAGAATGGCTTTCTCTGTGCTGCCCCCTCCCATCATGCCGAACCTGGGGACCGGCTGCACGCCCATTCTCCCATCGTCTGAGAGATTTCAGACGATGGGAGGTGCTTAGCACGCACCATCTCATTCACCCTGCACAGCCCCGCAAGGCTGAGTCGTGTTATCCCCTTTTCTCAGATGAGGAAACTGAGGCTTAGGGAGGTGAGGTGATCATTCTCCATCATGGAGCGAGGGTGTGGTGTGCGGCATGAAGTCATACTGTTTCACCAACCAATACCTGCCCTTCCTTTCTACATGCAAGGCCCCAGCTGGCAGCGCCCTGTGAAGTGGGTTGCGTTGCCGCCAACAGGTCTCGCCCTCACATCTGAAAAACACTGCTTCATATCACAGGACCTTCGCCTGGAAACCTGCTCCCTAGATGAACTTCAGAGGATCCATGAACGCCCTAAACTCCAGGTGAAGGTTAATGTCAGATCTGTTATGATTCTTCAGCTTCCAAATGGAGCTAAGAAACACAGGCTCGGGGTGTCCCCTCCCCTGGGAGTCAGAGTCCTTAGGTGCCCCCTCAGCCTGGGCCATCCCACTGTGCCCCTCCTAAAGGCCCTGTCCAGGAAGGTTGGCTGTGAACCTGGGGGGCAGGTGGCTGAGGCCCCTTCTCCCCAAAGGCCGGCTGGGGTTGGAGAACTTTACAATTCACTTAGTAGATGCTATCCAAGAGTAGTCCCTCCCCCTGGCTGGAGGGGCCAGCTGCCCGGAGAAGGGGACATTTTCAGAAGGGATTTGCAGCACAAGCAAGAGCCCCCCCATCCCACTCCGCATGCTTTCTTAGTGCCTTTCTCATCCCATGCCTGCGCAGAAGAAGCTGGGGCTCCTCCGGGCTCCCCTGCGAGACTCTGATCCCCTCCCATGTGGAGTCTCTAGCCAGCTTTGGACCCTCCCCATTGCTTTCTGCCCCATCACTTCCGCACAGGCACGAGCTCTGCCTCAGTGTCAGGCATCGAATGAACCAGAGAAGCCTGCAGTGGATGAAGTCCAATGCCAAGGGGGAATATCAGGCCCCACTGCGGAAAGCCACGCTCAGGAGGAGGCCCAGGCAGAGCCAGGCTGGAAGCAGGAGCCTCCTCTGGGGCCTGGACCACCCACTACACCTCCTCTTCATAATGATCCCCCAGTCCCCTGGCTCCTGGCTGTCCTCGGATTCTCCCTGCAGAAAACCCTGAAGGGAAGAGAAATCTCTCGGAGGAGAAGCCCTTCTTCTAATATCCCTGACACTGGGCCTGCACTTCCTCCCACCAATGGGAGCTGTGGTCCGCACTGCCCTATATGGATGTCACTGTTGATGTGCAAAGCTGCTGGGAAGGGAAGGCACCCCAAATCCAAACAAACGCCTCTGAGCATGCCTGGCTACCCCTGCCCCAAGGACCTGGGGCTACAGCGGGCTCAGAGTGCCAGGCTGGGTAAAGCCAAGGGTAGCAAGGAACTCCTAGGCTGTGGCTTCTCCGAAAGCATCCCGAGCTGGCTGGGCTCAGAGCATCTCTTCCCTGTTCCTGGGCCTGGGAGAAGAGAAGGATTCTGAGCCTGGGTCATCCCCTAACCTATCCTCAACCCATCCTTCTCCCCAACCCCTCATCAGGTCTCCTGAGCCTGGGACAGCAGCACTAAGGGAGGGGCACCTGGACAGTGGGCTAGAGGATCCTAACAGTGCTGCCAGCTGCTCATCACTGAGCCCCGACTGTGCCAGGTGCCAGGCGAAGCTGGTGAACTGCAGTATCCTATGATGTCCTATGAGGGAGGCACTACTGTCATCCTCGCTGCACACACGGGGAGCAAACGTGAGGTCACATGTTCTGGTCACAGCTAGGAAGGGGCAAATCTGGAAAGATCTGTAGTGACTACCTCTACACCCATTCCACAGGCTGGCAAACTGAAGCCAGGCCTGGGAAGGCACCCACCTGAGTGCCCAGCTGGCATCCGCTTTCCCAGTTGCCCCCAGGGCTTTGAGCTATGAGGATCATGGACTCAAAGCCTAATGGACCTTAGAGATCTAAAAATAGAATTTTGAATTCTTACAACAGTCAGAGAATCTTACAGCCATAGGATTTTAGACTCAGTATCCTTGAATCAGAGAATGTTAGAATTCCAGAATGCTAGAATGAGTCCTTCTTAGACCTGGAATTGTGCAACCTGGAACCTTAGAGTCCTGCCTCCTTGGTAGGGGACCCGCGTCACCATCCACCTTGCTGCCCTGTGCTGTGCACAGATCCTCTTTATAGCATCCCTGCTTGTCAGCCAATCACAAGCCAGGGCTAGATGAGGGAGGGGAGCACCAGGCTCCCGAGAGAAGCAAGGAGCTGGGCAGGCCTAATTTCCAGGCTTCAGGGACAGATGCCCCTGGGGTAGCCCACTGGGGGTAAGCTCTGAGGTTGCCCCCCACCCCCAACGCCTGCCCAGCACACGTCTGTGCACCCACAAGCACATGCGCTGACACACACGTGGTCCTGGCAGGAACACGGCGTGCCTAGCCAGACCCTCCTTTGTACCAGGGCATGCAGTCACCCCTCCCAGGACCCCTGGCCCCCGCCTGGAAAACCCTGTCTCCACCCTTATCTCAGCCAGTCTTCCCTGTCAAAGTTTGAGGGGCCCAGGCAGCAGAAGCAGGAAAATTACAGCTTTCCACACACGTAAGCCAGACCTGCAATTGAGGTGCCGTCTTTTCTTTAAAGAGCTGGAATCCTGTGCATGATCTAGTTCATCCTTGAGAAGGAGGGACTTTTCCTCCCTGTCTGGTTTATCTTTGGCACAAGCTCGCCTGAAAGCTGGGGGCGGACTCCTTGGAGGACTGTTCAGGAGGAGACAGCACAGAGAGGGTGAGTGGCTGTCCTGAGCCCCACAGCCCTAATAGTTCAGGGAGGCCAGGCACCCCAATCATTCTCCATTTGCCCGTCTCCCACCCACTAGAACACTGGCTCTTGAATGCAGAGGCCCTGAATGATTTATTTCTTAACCCCAGAACCTAGGACATCACGCAGAACAGCCGTAAATGTGAACAGCCAAGCAGTTCAGCAAGGAGAGCTCCAAGGTGGGACATTGTCCCTGGATGGAAGCCTCAGACTCACATCACGAGATCCTCGAGAAGCCCAAGAGGGAGAGCTTTTAGAGAGGAAGAAGTTGAGGCTCAGAGAGGTTAAGTAAGCTGCACAGGGTCACCCAGCTGGAGAGTGGGAAGCCAGAATTCGAACCCAGTTCTATCTACTTCTAAACCATCAGTACCTCCTGGCCACACTGGCTCCTCTGAAGGCCTCAGGCTGAGAAGAATCAAAGGCCGTGACAGCCCTGAATAGTGCAGGGCGATGGCCCCTGGCTCTCTGCTTGTCCTCTACACTCTTGGGCCTTCCTCCCCAGAGACGCCTGGCTTATGCTCGCCAGTGCCGACTGACTCACTGGCACCCCAGGCCTGGGGCCTGATCCCAGGAGCACACCCCACAGGCCCAGCGCTGGGGGCTTGGGCTCTGCTGCACAGCAATGATGCCAAATTGCTGTGTGACCTCGGGCAAGTCACTTCTCCCCCCTGCACCTCAGTTTCGTCATATGGAAGACAAGCGGACCCACCTCCCAGGATTGTGTGCAAAGATTAAACGGAGGCGTGCCAAGCACAGTGCCGGGTATGGAGGGGGAGCTCAGGAGAGCTGCCACGTGAGCTGGGGAAGCCAACGACATGATGTATCTGGCTCCCTCCAGCCCTGACAGCCTGCGATTCTGTGATTCCGAGATCCTAGAATCATGGCACGAGATTCTGAGACTAACGCCCCTGCCCCTGCAGCCGACCAGGAGGTCACAGGAAGGCCTCCCTCCTGCCTCCCTGGGACTCCCCACCCTCTGCCTCCCCAGCCCCAGCCTCCCAAGTTCATCCTGGGCAGAGGATGGGCTTCCAGGACCCCACCCTTCGGGACATCATCCGGGCCCCAGCCTCCTTACCTGCCCATGGGGTGAGGGCTTCCCTCCTTGCCGCCAGGCTGGTTATCATTCTGCTGTCCCCTCTCCCTGCCCAGTCCCCAGGTGCCCCCAGGGTACTCCTAACTATGGTCCCCACACGGCACCCACTTCTAGACCGCTTGCGGGCTCAGGTTCCCTCCCAGGCCCTCGGCCACGGCTGTCCACAGAGCCTCTCCCATCTGGTCTCCGGCCCTGACTTCCCAACCAGCGCCTGGTACGTCACCCCCCATCTCCAGGACACATCCTGGGGGGGCAGGGGCAAGGATGGGGGGAGAAGCTTCCCAGGGTGAAGAAGAGAAGAGGGGAGCAAGGGACGCAGAAGCCAATAGAAACAGAGGGGAAAGGGGGTCGGGAGGAGGTGGAGGAAGAGAGAGAGAGAGAAAGAGGGAGGGAGAGAGACAGAGAGAGAGAGGGAGAGGAGACCGTGAGTAGGAGGAAAGGCAGAATGAGGGGGAGTGATGAGAGATGCGTGACAGGGAGAAGACAAGGAGGAAAGAGAGGAGAGGAGACACGGGTGAGAGGGAGAGATGCAGAGAGAGGCAGGAGGGAGGAAGGAGAACGAGGGGGTGGCAGGGAGAGTGACAGAGAGGGACTGTGCCACAGATGGTGACATGGAGCCCGTGAAGGAGGGAGTAAGCAGGGAGGGGCTGAGGGCCGGAGAGCAGGTGTGGGGGGTGGGGGGCGGGGTGCAGGTTAAGGGAGGAGGCCGGGAGAGGGAGCAGGAGAGGGAGCAGGAGGGGGGCAGACCCTGTTACCGGGGAGATTTCAGCCACCCACGCCCGCTGGCCTTGGCTCCTGCAGGGAGTTGGAGAAAAGAATGTGCTGAGTGCTCAGGGGAGCTGAGGCTGCCAGCCAGTAGCCAGAGCAGCTCTTGAGGCCACTGCGGCACAGGTGCCCCGGGGCAACAGCTGTGTCCCAAGGCAAGGCTGGGTGCGGGGCTGGCCAGCCCGGGAGTCCACAGTCCAGCCCTGCAGTCAGGCACACCGTGCCGGCCGCAGCTCGGGCCCCTGGGGAGGCCGGGTGGGGGTCATTAGTCCTGGGATTGGTTAAATCTGGAGAGCCCCAGGCAGGGTGAGGAGTGGAAGGACAGAATAGAGAACCAATATTTTAGGCTTTGAGGGCAAAATCCTTGTGCAGTGAGAAAACAGATTTTTACTATTTTGTAACTGACAAAACTCAAAATAGAATAATAATAATTGAGGCCAGTGTTTTGTAATGCAGGTCCACTAATGAGAAGAATAGAGTTCTTTTTAGAGGCATCACATTTTGCTTAATTGGAGTTTAGAGTTAGTGTTTCATCAAACCGATTGCAAATGGTCATCCGTAAAAACCATTCTCAGCTCGTAGGCTGTACAAAAACAGGCAGTGGGGGGGATTTGCCCCGTGGGCCATATTTACTGATCTTTGGTCTAAGAGACTCTGCCCTACGGTCCTGAGCACAGGCCCAGCTGTCTTGGGATGCCGTGCCCCTGCCTGTGCTGATTCCTGCCTCAGCACAGGAATAATAAGGAAAGGAACGGTCTGAGACGGAAGGGAAAAGGACACGCATCTTGGCTGAGCACCTACTATGTGCCAGGCTGTACCTAGGCTGCTTTCCAAACTGGGCCATTCCCTGGGACCAGGGCTGGACCTCCTTTGTCACTAGGTACCTGGGGCTGCAGAGAACTGGAAGTTGAATTCGTCCAGAGGTGCCACCGTGCGTGCGGCAGCACACAGTAGGACACACCCACTTCCACCCGGAGCCGGCCTCGTCTCTTAACGCTGCCCGTCCCTTTGCCTTGTGCCCGGGACAAGGCTCTTGCTCCAGGTCTCAGCCTCCCATTGTCCTTGTCCGTACAAGTTCATGAGGTGTGGGTGGGCTCCTGGGAGCGTGTCCTCAGGGTCAAGGGTGGGTTTTCCATGGCACCTCCCCTACCTATGGCTTCTCACTGCCCTCAGAATAAAGCTCTCCCGCTGCAGCCTACCTGGCACTGCATCCGTGATTCCTGCCGCCTGCGCGGGCCTCCTCCTCTGCTGATTTCCCTCACCCCTCTGTGCCCCAGGTGTACCCAGCCTCGTGTATTCATTCACTTATTCCTGCAGGTTGGGGTACAGGGGCTGAAGACTGGACAGGGGAGTTTGAGCCCCAGCTCTACCCCTGCTGTGCACTGAACTTAAACTTCAGTTTTTTCCTTCAGTAGATTGTACACACCTGACTGCCTGGCCCGGGGGTTCTTGCGAAGGTTAAAGGCTCATCAGTTAAAGGTTAAAGGTTGCGAAGGTTAAAGGCTCATCAGTGTGCCCCCCGCCACACACCTCCCCAGCATCGAGCCTTACTGCTCCAGCCTGGAACCCGTCCACTGCTCTCCATCCACAGGCTCCCTTCTAAGCCAGGCCACTGAAGGGGTTCAGGACACGCCACCCCAGAATACACCACTCTGGCATATTGATTTCTCTGCACTAAAGGCACTTCAGAAACAGCAGGTGCAGAAAGGGGGCTCTGACCTCCCCTTTTTTTCCTGAAAGCAGGAGCTAAGACGCCCTGTGAAAGACGCCCTCCCTATGCCAGGAGGAGGAAAGACATTACCAGATAAGGAGAGTCGAGGCCAAAAGAAATCTGTACGAACAGATCTTTTAATCCTTATCTTCCTGGTTACACAATTGCCATTCTTTGTTCAACCTGGTACAAAAGCCTTTATGCCTAGTCACTTCTTTGGGTCTTGGTCATTTGGGCGGGGGGCGGGGGGGCTCCCTTGTACATGTAAATGAAATCTGTATGTTTTTCTCCTGCTGATCTGCCTTGTGTCAGTTTAATTCTTCAGCCCAGCCAGAGACCCTAAGACAGTAAAGAAGGGTTTTTCCTCCTCCACCCCACCATCACCTTCACTCCCCTGCTTCCACCCTCACCCCCTACTCAGCAGAGAGAGTGAGTCCATTACAAACATAAGTCATCCCAGCTGCCTCCTTGAGACTCTCCTATGGCCACCTGTTCCTTGTCAAATAAAATCCACAGTCCTGACCGCAGCCTAGGGACCCCACGTAACGAGCCTCAGCCTGCGCTCCTGCCACTCGGCCCTCTTCTCGTTCTAAAGCACCAGGGCCTCCATCTGAACCTCACCAGTGCCGCGAGTCCCTAGCAGGCCACTCCGGGTCCCCCTCTTCACCTTCAGCCCAGTTAGGCATCCCCTGCTCTGGCAGCCTTCTCCAGAGCCCTCCCCTTCTCCGACACTCCCTCCTTCAGGATTCCTTTTTATCTGTAATGCAATGATTTTTTAATTTGCTTTTATTTTATCAAAGTACTGTTTGCAAGTAGATTTAGAAACCAGTAGAATAGTCCCTGCTTTATGCCCCTTATGCCTCGGGGCATACATCCCAATACCCCGAGTGGATGCCTGAAACCGTGGATAGTAGTGAACCTGTATATACATGCTATTATTTTTTCTTGTATGATGTTTTACATACCTATGGTAATTTTTTTTTTAATAGAAACAGGGTCTCCCTATGTTGGCCAAGCTAGCCTCAAACTCCAGGCCTCAAGTGATCCTCCCACCTCAGCTTCTCAAAGTACTGGGATTATAGGCATGAGCCACCTCGCCCAGCCTGAAAATTTTTTTTCTTTTTTCTGAGACGGAGTCTCGCACTGTCGCCCAGGCTGGAATGCAGTGGCGCGATCTTGGCTCACTGCAGCTTCCGCCTCCCGGGTTCAAGCGATTCTCCTGCCTCAGCCTCCCGAGTAGCTGGGATTACAGGCTGATAATTTTTTTTTAAATAAAAGGTCTCACCTATGTATTACTGAACCCAGCCTACTAGCGCAGAGCATATAAACAAAGAGAAAAAGTACCTTCCCAATCAAACATGTCCAGCTGTCCAGATAGTGGTGACATTTTCAGCTTGCTATGGTAATGTGATCACAACCTTGATACAACATGAATATGTGTAGCATCTCATGCTCAATTCCCTATAGACCCAGCTTGGTTCTTTCCAATATCTCCGTTTGGAGCTGTACCTGATGTTATTACCAGTTTTCATACAGATCCACTGGGGAATGGGACCATTTTGCTTTTGTTTCTTGTGCAGGCATCACTTGATCCTGAAAGTCTTACGAGAGGCTGTGGCGAGAAACGGAGTCAACCACACACCACGATGGTGGAGAAAGATAATGTTTAATTTATAAATTAGGCACAGTTAAGAGATGAACAGCAATAATTAATAATACAATATACAATAAAACAATTATAACAATATATCGTAACAGAAGTTATATGATGGTGATCTCTCTGTCTCTGTCTTTTTCTTTCAAAATCTATTAATATTTTTGGGCTGTGGTTGGCCACAGGTAACTGAAACTGCGCTAAGTGGACTACTGTAGTGCTGAAAAGGTTTATAACAGCAAAAAACAGCAGTCCTCCCGCGTCCCTCCCGCCCCTCCCGTCCCACAGGTAATCCCACCCACTCGGCAATTGCTCCCTCAGTTAAACTCTTTCTCGCTAAATATCATATTGATTTTTTTAATGTCTTAATCCCTCGATTTTACCCATTATCTACTGACCCCTCTTATAGTAGAGGAGAAGTTTACATTTCTTACGCACTCTCACCCCTTCTCCCCATCTTCTCAATATGAGTTTCTGTTAAATGCATATCCAGTGTTCCCATGATTAATGCAATGTAAATATTATTTCCTGTTCAGCCAGGAGTTCATAATTGCTTCGTTTTTTTCATTTTTTGGTTTTTAAAAATATCTTCAATTTCTTGGACTAAGCATTTCCACACGTTCCTCCAGCTTCGTAAAAACCACACAGTGGAGTTTCCAGAGTCCAGCCTCAGGGACGATTTCGTCGTGGAGACTGCTGAGCTCCTCTCATCTGGGCCAGCTGCCCCTTGGGCCTGTGCGCAGCCGACATCCCGAGATTCTCTCTCCATTGTTTGGGGATTTCCTTCAGCTTTTTCATGTATGAATCCAGTTTCTTAGATTCCATGTCTTCCTTTTTGATGTTTTACTCTCTCATTTTGTGGGGGACTTGGGGGGTTGGTTTTTTTTGTTTTGTTTTGTTTTGTTTTTGAGACAGGGTCTTCCTCTGTCACCCAAGCTGGAGTGCAGTGGTTCAATCTCGGCTCACTGCCACCTCTGCCTCCCAGGCCCAAGCGATCTTCTCACCTCAGCCTCCTGAGTAGCTGGGACTACAGGTGCATGCCACCACACCCAGATAGTTTTTGTATTTTCAGTAGAGATGGGGTTTTGCCATGTTGCCAAGGCTGGTCTCGAACTCCTGGGCTCAAGTGATCCACCTGCCTCGGCCTCCCAAAGTGCTGGGATTACAGGCGTGAGCCACCACGCCTGGCCTCCTCGCTCATTTTGATGGAGCATAGCTCCCAGTAACTTTCGGAGAAAGTGTGCATGTTTCAAAATAGTGAATTCCCCTCTCACACTTGTTGATAGGTAGGCTAGGTATAGAATTTGAGATTGAGAATGACTCTGACTCAGCTGATGGAAGGCGTCTGTCGGTGTCTCTAGCTTCCAGCACAATTCTTAATCCCAATCCACTGTGTAACTTAGGCTAATTTTTTTTTAATTACTCTGGAATCTTCTAGGATCTTTGCTTTATCCTTAAATTTCTGAAAATTTTATAAGAAGATTTGATTCTTTTTTCATTTGTCATCTTGGGCACCAAGTAGCCTTTTAATCTGAAGATTTGTGTTCTTCAGTTCTGAGACACATTTTTCTATTATTTGAACTTCTGTAACTCCTATTATTTGAATATCGGGTCTCCTGGATGAAATCTTTATTTTTCTTGTTGCTCATCTTTATAATTTTGTTCTACTTCCTGGGAGGTTTAAAAAATCTGTTTTTATCTTCCAGTCCCTCTTTTTTTAAATCAACATATTTTTCATTTCCAAGAGCTCTCTCCTGTTTTCTATTTTATTTGTTTGTTTGTTTGTTTGTTTGTGTTTTTTGAGACAGACAGAGTCTCACTCTCTCCCTCTGTCACCCAGGCTGGAGTGCAGTGGCACAATCTCAGCTCATTGCAACCTCCGCCTCCTGGGTTCAAGTGATTCTCCTGCCTCAACCTCCTGAGTAGCTGGGATTACAGGCACATGCCACCACACCCAGCTAATTTTTGTAATTTTAGTAGAGACAGGGTTTCACCATGTTGGTCAGGCTAGTCTCGAACTCCTGGCCTCAAGCAATCCATCCACCTCGGCCTCCCGAAGTGCTGGGATTACAGGAATGAGCCACCACGCCCAGCCAGCTCTCTCCTGATTTCTGCCTGATCCTTTGCTGTGGTCTTCTATACTTATTTGTGGATATATGTTTCCTTATCTTTTCAAGGATGGCAATGATGGTTTTGTCAAAGTTTTCTTCTGCTCACTGCATCATCTTTATTGTTTTCTAATGTTCCTTTTCTTCTACTTTTTGATTGGGTCTCTTTCATGTATCATTTGGGGCAATGCTATCATTAGAGCCTTCTTCAACCAGTCATCCTGTGTTAGCCACTCCTGTTTCAGAATGAGGCATTAAGCCCGGGCACAGTGGCTCATGCCTGTAATCCCAGCACTTTGGGAGGCTAAGACAGGTGGATCACCTGAGGTCGGGAGTTCGAGACCAGCCTGACCAATATGGAGAAACCCTGTCTCTACTAAAAATACAAAATTAGCCTGGTGTGGTGGCTCATGCCTGTAATCCCAGCTACTCGGGAGGCTGAGGCAGGAGAATCACTTGAACCCAGGAGGTGGAGTTTGCGGTGAGCCGAGATTGTGCCATTGCACTCCAGTCTGAGCAACAAGAGCGAAACTCTGTCTCAAAAAAAAAAAAATAAGAAGAAGAATGAGGCATTAAAATCTGACCGGAGCTCAAGAGCAGTACTTGTACAATGGTGGGCATCTCTGTAGGGCAGCTGGATGTTTTGTCAAGGACACCCCGAAGTCAGCATCTGTAAGACTTTTCTCTGGAGTGACCAGATCCTCCAGTTTCTTTCCTGGGGTAAGTGTATGGCTGGGTGCTGGCACCCCTGAAATGGGCCAGGGAAGGGGACTGGGGTCACCATGTTCAGTATTCAGACTTTCACTTAATCTCCTTGTATCAGTCAGATAGTGCTGTGTAACAAACAACCACAAAAATCTCTATGGCACACAACAATAAGTATTTCTTCTCTTCACACATGTTCAGGTCAGCTGGGATGAGTTGATCTAGACTGGGCTCAACTGGGCAGATCTGTGTGAAGTTGCAGGTCTGTAAGTCAAGCAGACAGCTCTATTCCATGTTTCCCCTTTACTCTGAGAACCAGTGGGCTCATCCAAGGCATGTTAATTTTTTTGGCTGCACAAGAGAGCATGTCCAAGGGGACAAGCCCATGAAGTCTCTCCTGATGCAGGAGTTGTCATCCCAGTAGCCACAGCAAGTCACATGGCCAAGCCCAGCATCAGGGGAGAAGGGAAACACGCCCCTCCCATGGAAGGTGTGTCAATATCTCTCTGGAGCGTGGTAGGAATGATGGGTAGGGAGGGTAGGAGTGGAGGAGTGATTATTTGCAAGGCATCATCAAATTGACAGCATCTCCAAAAGCAGTCTGGTGCCTCACCCCCACTCTGCCCTGTAGCGAATGTCTCTAGGTCCAGATAACTCTGGCTGAATTCTCCCTGCTGGGGTTAGGGAGGGGTGGGTGCCTGACCACATAATGGAAAAGAGAAGATCTGGGGTGGTGCTGGGGGATCTCACTCCTCCTAAGCAGACTTCCACACAACCCCTTGTTTTCAGTCTCCTGCCTCACCATCCATAATGTCTGGGTTCCCTAATTCTAAGCCTCCCCAGGGTTCTGCAAGCCCAGGTGATTTGCATCTTTTCCGTCTCCAAAGCCCCTACTCCGCCCCACCATGTAGCAGCAGGCACTTAGGTTTGCCTTCCTCAGCTCTGTTCAATCATTTACCACCCTCCGTCTGCTCTCACTGCTCATACATTGTGGTTTGGGGTTACAGGTGTCTCCTGGCTTCTTTGAAGGTGGGAGTTTGTGTTTCTGTTTCTTGTTCTCCTTCTTGTCGTGGCTGCTTTTCAGCGAGGAGGCGGGGGTGGAAACATCTCTGCCCTAGCACCTTGAGACCAGAGTCTCTTCCTTTCTGCATTGAATATATTTCTGTGATCTGTGGATCAAGCCACATGGTGGATGTCTATTTACACGTCTGTCTCTCCCACTGGCTTCTGAGCCGCTGGTGAGCAAGGGGCTGTGCTTCACCCCTCTCTGCACCTCTGGCTCCTGCCACAGCTAAGTGTGAAGCACGTAGTTAGTAGGTGGGAACTGTATTGATTGAATTTTGGATTCTGCGAAAAACTGCTCATTTTACCTTCCTTGAGTTCCTCTCCAGAAGCCTTCTAGGGACATCCTGGATCTGCCTCTCCCTCTCCGGGACCTGTCCTGCTCTGCCTCCCATATCGTGTGAGAGCTGGATGGAGTCAGATGTCCCCAAATGTCAATATCTCTCTGGAGCGTGGTAGGAATTGTGGGTAGGGAGGAGAGGTCAGAGATCAGAGGAGCAGATAATGAAGAGTCTAGACTCCAAAAAGTCAAGGTTTCAGTATCAGTGCCTGTGTCACAAACCACCCCAAAATGTAGTGGCTTACAATAGCCATGTTATTATCCCTCATAATTCTGTGGGTTGGCTGGGCTCATTCAGGCCATTCTTTTTCTTTGATGGCGGCTGACTGCGAGTCACCTGGAGACTCAGCTAGGCCGGCACATCCAGGTCAGCTCTTGTTCATGGCTGGCACCTGGCTGGGGTGGTTGGAGGCTGGGCTCAGCTGGGTCGCTGGCATGGTTCGGTCTCTCTATTTTCATTAAAGTCCATTCTTTCACCCACTTACTCATTTGTACAAATAACATTCATTCTGCATGGATTAGGTGGCCAGGACTCACTAGGGTCTTAGTGTAAAACAAAACACACAGGTCCTTGTGTGTGTTTGAGCTTACAGTCCAGAAGGGAAGCACTTTTTGAATAAACAGACCTATTTAATAAACAATTATAAACAGTGATGAAGACTGTTCTTCAACAGAGGCACCAAGAGAGAAGCAGGAGGAGGAGGTGATCGAGACTGAGCGTGGGGTGATTGTGGAGGAAGCTCTGGGAAAGTAGGTGCTATATGTGGAAGGAGCGGCTTGAGCAAGAGTCCCAAGGTAGAAGGGGCCTGGCACACAGTGAAAATCCTGGGAGCAGCCTGCATTAGTCTGTTCTCACACTGCTAATAAAGACATACCCCCAGCCTGGCCAACATGACAAAACCCCGTCTCTACTAAAAATACAAAAGCTACGTGGGTGTGGTGGCACATGCCTGTAGTCCCAGCTACTCAGGAGGTTGAGGCAGGAGAATTGCTTGAACCTGGGAGGTGGAGGTTGCAGTGAGCCGAGATCATGCCACTACATTCCAGCCTGGGCAACAGAGCAAGACTCTATCTCAAAAAATAAAACAAAATAAAAAATAAAAGTAAAGACATACCCGAGACAGGGTAATTTATAAAGGAAAGAGGTTTAATTGCCTCACAGTTTAACATGGCTGGGGAATCCTCAGGAAACTTACAATTACGGCAGAAGGGGACGCAAACACCTTCTTCACACGATGGCAGGAAGGAGAAGTGCCAAGCAAAAGGGGAAAACCCTTATAAAACCATCAGATCTTGTAAGAACTCACTTACTATCACGGGAACAGCATGGAGGTAATCGTCCCCCTCCCCCATGATTCAATTACCTCCCACTGGGTTCCTCCCATGGGATTATGGGAACTACAATTCAAGATGAGATTCGTGTTGGGACACAGCCAAACCAGATCACAGCCCTTATTTCTGGAGCTTTGCAAGGAAAGGGAAGATAGTGCCAAGTGAGATCTTGAGGTAGAAAGTGACAACATCCTATAGGCCTTGTAGGTGAGGGAGGAGGTTTCGTGCCAAATGTCCAGAGATGCCATTGGAGGGTGTTATACAAGGGAGTGGTCTGATCTGATTGGTAGTTTAACGCGATCACTCTGTTCACTCCGTGGAGATAAACCATGGCCAAGGGCAAGAGTGAAAACAAGAAGGCCAGTCAGGAGGTGTGAGCATTAGGATTGGTGCTCAGCAAATATTTCCTTTCCTCCAAGTCTGGGAAGAGTTCCTGTCCCTGCCCGATTGGTGATGTTGGGCTCGGCCATGTGAAGCATGAGCAGAGGCCTTAAACACTGCATGGTTTGGCTTGGCTTCTCGTGCTCCTGTGATCCACCATGAAAAGGACATGCCCCAGGGAATGCTGGCCTAAGGAGGATGAGAGACAGGTGGTGCCGACCCACACACACCCACAGCCAGGACTGAGACCACCCATCCCCAGCCTGAAGCCAAGTCACCAGCCAAACCCTCCTAAGTCAGCAGATCCACTGTCCACCTACAACTAGTGAGTGTGAGAACACAGGCCTGCTGCTTCTTGCCTCTGGATTTCAAGGCAGTTTTGTTTGTTACACAGTATTATTGTGCCAATCGCTGACTATGACAGGAGGCTACCACAGGGAGGATACAGTGCTGGCTTGGACATTAGAAACTATGACAATGCAGAGAAGGGGGGCACTGAGGAGATTGTCGGTGATGGGTTGGAAGTGGAAGATGAGGGAGATGGTGTCAAGGAGGACTCCCAGGTTTTTGGTTTGAGAGCCTGGATGCATTTACTGAGTGATGAAGACTGGGCGGGGCGTGTGAGTTTGAAATGCTCAGGAGACATCCAAGCAGAAGGGCCATTTCCTGGGGCTCTCTGCTGGCTGGACAGCCTCCCCACTGGCCTGTGAGCTCCTGAGAGCGGGCTCATGCTTGACCCACCCCCAAGCCTTGGGCTTGACACACGGTCTCAATAACTATTTGCTGAAGGATTCAATGATTGAATAAGTCCGTGGTTCTATCAGCATTTTTGACAGCACAGTTGTTTGTAAATGAGGAAAATCCCCAGGCCACCTGGTGGAAAATGGAGTATAGGCAGAGAAAGGGAAGGCAAGAGGCCAGTGAGGAGGCTGTGGCTACTGTCCAGGGGAGACATGGCAGGGGTTAGGTTAGGGAGCAGCCGTGGGGACAAAGGGTGGATTTAATAGATAGAGGCTGAATTGTCCAGGCTTGGTGGCCAGTGAATGCCAGGGTGAAAGGATCGGAGGAGTTTGGGGGACCCCAGGCCTCTGCTTTGAAGAAGGGACAAGGAACAGCCAGTCTCTAGAATAGAGAGCACCAGATGAAGTGGCCTCATCTGTCAGGCACTTTCCTCAACCACCAGGCCATGATTTCATTGCAAGAAGGGGCCGAGTGAGACAGGGAAACTGCTGCCAGCCCAGGCCTGGCACTAGGTGGGTACTTGGGAGGGGTTGTTGTCACATGAAAGAGCAAACCATGGTGTCAGCTCCTGCCCACAACCGGCAGGTCTTCCTGTTTCAAAACAGGTTCTCACTGACTTCCCATAAGCTTTCTTATGTGAGGGGCCTCCATCCTCAGCCAATTTGCAGAGCAGAAACAAGTGGCTCACCCCATGTGGAGTGGCTGCTGGGAACAGTTATACAGTGGGAAGAGCACTGCGCTAGGAGTCCTACCGCTTCAGTGACAAATGCTGTCAGCTTACAGTAACAAAAGGCGTGACCAACGGTGACATGAACAATTAGGTGGTTTCATTTTCTTCAGTTCCCATAACAAGGCAGCTGTTAGCATTGGCTCAGCTGCCCACTGCTTCTGCCAGGAACCCACGCTCTTTTTATCTTTCTGCTCATCCACTCTCAGCATGGGGCCTTGTATCTTCACGTTTGTGGCTTCGAGCTCACAAGATGGCTGCTGCAGCTCCAGACATCCCATCAGTATTCAGGCCAGAGGAAGGGGCGGGACAAGGGGCAGTGTCGGCTGGGCCTGTCTGTGTTTTTTTTTTTTGAGTCTCGCTCTGTCGCCCAGGCTGGAGTGCAGTGGCACAATCTCGGCTCACTGCAAGCTCCGCCTCCCGGGTTCACGCCATTCTCCTGCCTCAGCCTCCCGAGTAGCTGGGACTACAGGCGCCTGCCACCACACCCGGCTAATTTTTTGTATTTTTTAGTAGAGATGAGGTTTCACCGTGTTAGCCAGGATGGTCTCGATCTTCTGACCTCGTGATCCGCCCACCTCGGCCTCCCAAAGTGCTGGGATTACAGGCGTGAGCCACCGCGCCTGGCCTGGGCTTGTCATTTTTTTAAGGAAGAAAACAACTTTCACAGAAGCCATCTCTCCAGCTGACTTTCACATACGGCTTCTTGGCCAGAACTATGTGGCCTGAATATCCCAGTGACAAAACCAGCTGGAAAAACAAGCATTTTGTCGGTGTTAGATACGTTGCTGCTGTGCACAAAACTAGGATTCTGTTAGCAAGGAGGATAGGAACAGAGGTAGAGGGTGGGAAAGGACAGCAACTGCCTTGTCAATTTGAGCCAAACCTGTGCCCTCCCGCATCCTCATCTTCTCTTCTGCAAACCGTGGCTATGAGTACCTATCTTGGAAGGCTATTAGAATGTTAAATGAGATAGCATGTGCATGGGAGCCAAGACAATGAGTAAAGGAAGTTATTTAGTGACATTATTATCATATAGAAGCAAAGATTGTCTCTACTGGGGTCGACCTAACGGGCTGAACACACATGGAAGGAGATCCGGGCCCACCTTTGCCCTGCAGGGAAGTTCCGGGAGCAAAGGAAAGGGGTCCAGTATGTTCAAAGGCCTGGAATGAAAGAAGCATGAATGTGGAGTGGAAGAAATGACAGTCCAGTCTGACGGTAGAGGCATGAGTGCAATAAGAGTGAGAGGCAGAGGATGGCCAGGACTTCAGGGCCATGGTTTGTTGCGGAGGCTCTGGAGTTTATCCCAAGGCTCTGTGAAGAGGACGGAGCAGAAAGAGGCTCCCTCAGACTCTGGCCAACCTCAGGGCGTGCCTCAGGGATCTTAGACATCGAACATACTAGGGAGTGGGGTCCTGGCCGCCTGCATCTGTATTGTGCCATGGATGGGTGGGGTTTAGTATTTCCTTTCTGTTTCAGAAGAGCAGTAACTTTGAAAACATCATGACTTTGTCTGAACTGAAACTAAGAAGAGCAAAGGGGTTTCCCCTCTGCACCTAATCCCTTTTAAGGGGGGTTCCCAGGAGGTGAGTGAGCTGGAGGGGGTCCTGCCTCAGAACATGGGGACTTACGGGGACAGTGGGGTTGGCTGGGAGCTCTGGGAAAGCACAATGTGGAAACTCAAGCATTTCATGGGCTGGAAATTGGGGTCTTCTGGGTTGTCAGGGGCAGCCTCTTTGATCTCTTAGCCTCTCTAGAGTGTCAGCCTCCTGAGGGCAGGGACTTCTGGGCACTGCTGGATCCCTGGCACCTAGAACAGTGCCAGGCAAAGAAGAGGTGCTCAATAAATGTGTGTTTGATGAATGAGTGAGAAGTTGAGATAGAGGAGAGTAATTGTCCGCAGGAGGGGGAGGTCGGGCACCTCCACAGAACTTAGCAAGCCCTGGGGTGGGACTGACTGTGCAGGAACTGTTGTGCTCATGTCGGAACTTCTTAAATCCTCACAACAACCTCGCCTCTCTTTTAAAGAAACTCCCCTTTGCTTATCACCTTCGAGATCCAGCATTGTTTCATTTCACTGCTGAAATGAACACTTTCCCATGACCTCCAGTAGTGGAGGTTGAGGGTTTCTCACCCAAATTCCCAAATTCCCGCCAGGCTCTCAGCCCACTTTGGAACTCACCCTCCCTCCCTGGTACACATGCTTTCGCTGGGGTTGCCGCAGTTCTTTTCCGGCATGGCATATGGTCCAGGCCTGGCCAATCAGAGCACAGCACTGCACCACTCTGACAAATATGATTGGTTGAAAGGGAGCCCAGGACCTAAGCTGGTCCAATCACACTAAATCTTAGTTAGAACTTTGCCTGGGATAGACATTTGCGCTTTTTGGCTGAACTTGAACTTGAAAGGATGACGCCCTGAACTTGAACTTGGAAGGAGGAAACCCTGAACTTGAACTTGGGAGGATGAAGCCCTAAGTCGCCTGCCTGAGAATGAACCAGCCAGCAGAAGGCAGAGCCCAGAGCTAAACAAACCTTGACGACCTCATTTGAATCCCTTGATCAAGCTGCACCTGAAATCACAATATCTCCAAACTTGAATCAATAAATTTATTTTCTGCTTAAGCAGGTTGAGTTGGGTTTTCTATTTGCAATAGCAAAAGTCCTGACTGGCAAGGTTTAAAAGTTTGAAGACTGTCACAGGCAAGTGCAGCTCAGGATCCTGTGAGTGGAGCAGAAAGTCTTAAGAAATAGTAGGGGCCGATTGAACTCAGATTTTCCATTGGCTGAGCAGATATCCCCAGAGGCGTAGAAAATTAAATTTGTTTTATGTTGTCCCAAAAGAGGAGAACTGAGGCCAGAGGAGCACACTTCTGAGACACTCATTTTTGCTGGGTAGAGGAACTCTCTGGCAAGCAGGACCATCGATATTAGAGCAGCTGGCCTCAGGAGGGAGTAAGAGCCCCATCCCTGAAGGTACACAAGTTGTCGCAGCAACCATCTGGCCTGCAGTTTCCAGAGGGGAGTCAGGCGTGGGGTGGGACTGGAGTGAACGGGTAGATGCTTCCATATGTGGCAGCTGGCACTGACGGCAGGAACACGGGGGTGGCTTAATGGGTCCTGGGGCTCCCCTCTGGCCCTCAGGAAGGCAGGGGCATGAGGGGCTTGGGATGCAGCACCTGCAAATTTGCACCTTCCTGGCCTCAGGAGGCCTCCAGTACAGAAAAGACCATCAACGAAGCTCTGCAGCCATCTGCTAAGAAACGCCACAGGGAGGGGACAGCATGGCCAGCCGGGGTGCCATCAGGCTTTGGATGGGGATCCTGGAGGATCAGACCCATCTAGGTGAGAGCGCTGGGGTGCAACCTGGAAGGAAGATAAGCAGGAAAAGAGAATTTGGGGACATGCAGAATCCACAGCTCTCACCTTCCTGGCTCACAGCTCATTCCCACCTCCAGGCCTTTGCTCAAGGTTTGACTCCCACCAGGACTGCCAATGCTGCTCTCCCCACCTCACCAGTCCTCTCTGTCCTTCTGGTCCCACACCTCCAGGAGGCCTTGTGGGCTGCCTCCAACTCACTGACCCCACCATCTGCCCCTTGGGTCTCATAGCTCAGGCTCTCCCACCTCCACCCACATATGTGGGTGCAGGATCTCCCTGGCTCGACTGAGCTCTCCTAGGGCCAGGGACCAAGGCGTCTTTTCCATCACCTCCTGCAGGAATGGGCAGAGTGGGGGCTCCATGACACCCACTCCCTGGCCCGGGGGTGGGGGGTTACCAGGCATTCATTCATACCTTGGGCCTTGCCTCTGGAAGATGAGCTCCAGAGAGTGAGACTGGCCCAGGCAGATGACAAGTAGGCTGGGGAAACTGAGGCTACCTCCATACCCACCTTCTTTCTGTCCTGGCCTAAATGCCACTCACAGTGAACCAAAGGCCACTGCTCAGCCAGGGCCTGCTGTGTATGGGAGTTGGGCACTAGAGTGGCAGACTCTTACCCCTAGAGGAGGCTGCAGGTGCGCTTCTGCTGCCGCGTGGGCTGAGGGCACAGCACGGCCCGGATGGCCTCGTCGAACACAGTTTTCAGGCCTCTCTGGGTGAGGGCTGAGCACTCCAGGTATTTCACCGAGTCTGGTTGGGGAGATGGACAGGAGAGCCAAGGCCTAAGTTGGGGAGACTCTGGGCCAATACACCTCCTACGCCATACAACCCCTCCCATGCCATACACCCCTCCCACGCCATATACCCCTCCCACGCCATACACCCCTCCCACGCCATACACCCCTCCCACGCCATACACCCCTCCCACGCCATACACCCCTCCCACGCCATACAACACTCCCACGCCATACACCCCTCCCACGCCATACACCGTCCCACGCCATACACCCCTCCCACGCCATACACCGTCCCACGCCTTACACCCCCCTCCCACGCCATACACCCCTCCCACGCCATACACCCCTCCCACGCCATACACCCCTCCCACGCCATACACCTCTCCCACGCCATACACCCCTCCCACGCCATACACCCCTTCCCACGCCATACACCCCTCCCACGCCATACACCCCTCCCACGCCATACAACACTCCCACGCCATATACCCCTCCCACGCCATACACCCCTCCCACGCCATACACCGTCCCACGCCATACACCCCTCCCACGCCATACACCGTCCCACGCCATACACCCCTCCCACGCCATACACCCCTCCCACGCCATACACCGTCCCACGCCATACACCCCTTCCCACGCCATACACCCCTCCCACGCCATACACCCCTCCCACGCCATACACCCCTCCCACGCCATACACCCCTCCCACGCCATACACCCCTCCCACGCCATACACCCCTCCCACGCCGTACACCCCTCCCACGCCATACAACACTCCCACGCCATACACCCCTCCCACGCCATACACCGTCCCACGCCATACACCCCTCCCACGCCATACACCGTCCCACGCCTTACACCCCCCTCCCACGCCATACACCCCTCCCACGCCATACACCCCTCCCACGCCATACACCCCTCCCACGCCATACACCCCTCCCACACCATACAACCTTCACACGCCATACACCCCTCCCACGCCATACACCGTCCCACGCCATACACCCCTTCCCATGCCTCCCACGCCATACACCCCTCCACGCCATACACTCCCTCCCAAGCCATACACCCCTCCCAAGCCATACAACTGAACACCAGGCTCTGGGGGCCGCCATCCAGGTTCCAGTCCCAGTGGGGTCACCTGGAGGCTGTGTCACCAGGAGCAAGGAGTTTAATGTCACTGTGCCTCAGTTTCCTCATGTCTGAAATAGCGAGCTTGAACTCAGTGAGAGACTAAGGCCTACAGGGCAGGTCTGTGTCTTTCTTGGACACATAGCCCTTAATCCACGGAAGGAAAGCAGGAATTTTGATGCTTTTCTGGGAAGGAAAGGGCTCAAGCATCAGTGACCAAATCTCTGGGAGCCTCACCTTCTAGAAAATTGCCTTGCCCATCCCTCCAGGATTCTCCCGGGGTTGCAAATAATCCCCAGGAGGCCTGAAGCCCTCATGGCCCCCTCCCCAGGAACTTCCAAACATCATCAGCCCCTTCCTTAGCACCATCCCTGTCTTACAGACAAGGAAACTGAGGCTCGTGGAGAGCATGTGACTCACCCAAACTCACACGCTGGACGTATTCCCTCAACCTGGGCACAACTGGGGGCCTTCTGGGAGGAGTGGCTTTGGAGAGCTCCTCTGTCCTCCCATGGGAGGCCCAGCCTTCTCCCACATGAAGACTCCTCGGGGCTGGAGCCCGGGGCACAGATGAGGAGAAAGGCAGGCCTAGTTCCCACCCCCAGGGATGGTGTTCCATGACATTCTGCAAAGAACCCGTGTGACTTCCCATGTCCATTTCAAGCTGCACAGTTTCCCTAAAGTGAAAAACCACAAAACCCCTTCTGCCGAGATACTATGCAGGCCTGGGGGCCGATGTCAGAACCAAGAGAAAGGAGAAGGGAGGGGAGGGGAACTCTGGGCCCTCCGCCAAAGCCCGCTTGCTTCTCTGTGGCAGGATGGAAGGGGATGGATGCTGGTCACCACCTACTCTGTGCCAGGAACTGAGCTGGGTGCTTCCAACAACACTGGGGTGAGTTCCCACTTCACAGACCAGGAAACAGGCCCAAAGTGGGGAAACCACAGCCCGAAGGCACAGAGCTGGGCAGAGAAGTCAGAATGGCAGGAACTCCCCTGGAACAGGGGAGCCCACTGAGGCCAGGTGCTGGGGTGAAAGGAAGGGTGGGGCAGGGACGAGGAACCTGAGGCTCAGAGAGGACGTCACTCGCTCTGAGTCACATGCTGGGTGTCTCCCCTCTACCTGGAGGCATATACGCCCACCAAGGATCATGGGCAGTGGTTGTCATGGGGCTTGGCTGGCAAGAGCAGGGTGCCCTGAGCTCAGCCCGGAGTCTGGTCACCACAGCCCCCTGTGTTGAGGAGGTGTCACTGGGCACTTGGCCACTGTCTCCTTATAAGGGACCACATCTGCGTCCACTTCCCCCACATCCACCAACTGCCTTTTCCCAGGCACCCGGCCACCCACTCACCCAGGACAAGGGTCCTGAGCTGGGGGGCCAGGGCTCACTTTGGCTCTGCTTCTCACTGCTCTAGGACTTTAGTCAGTTCCCCCTCTCCGGGCCTCAGTCTCCCATCTGTCTAGGACTCATTGCCATGCGATGGCTCATCAAGCTGAGGCAGGGGCAGGGGAGCCACAGACAGGGCGAGGAGGGTGAGGGGGCGGTGGGGGCAGTGGGGGTGCAGGGAGGACAGATGGCCCTCAGCTTTGTGGCTTAGGGAGCCAGTCCACCCCTGTTGGAATCTGGGCTCGGCTATGTCCTGGGTGGGTGGCCTTAAGCCAGCAACATGTCCCCCTGAGCCTGTTTCCTCTCTGTAAAGTGGAGGTGACAAGAGCCCTTCGTCACAGCTGCTGTGAGAATGAAGTGGCTCCCAGGAAGTGCTCAGTCCACATGAGCTGTGATTATCAGCTGGGCTCAGGGCTGCCCCCAAATCTTGTCATCCCAGGGCTGGGGAGCCCAGGTGGGCAGAGGCAGTTGCTGCCTCCCTCACTAGCCCTGCCAGTCCCCCCAGGACTCCCCCTAGGACTAAGCTGGTCTGAGGCACAGTTAAAATCACTGCCCCTGCCCCAGCTCCATGCAGGGTCAGCCAGGAAAGACTGGCTAGAGGCCAAGGCAAGAGCTCTGAGTCACCACCTTATAGAGGAGAGAGGCCCTTTGGGGATTGTCCAGGTCAGCTTATGTGGACAGGGAGACTGAGGCCCAGAGAGGGGCAGCCACTAACCCAAGGTCACACAGCCAATCAGTGTCGGAGCCAGGACCAGAATCCAGGCCTCCAGCGCCCTCCACATGATCCCAAAGCAAGTGCTTTACAAGGGAGGGGTCAGTGACAGCCAGGCCACAGGCTGGAGAGCTGCACCCTGAATAGAAGGAGTCCAGGGGCAGGGGTTGGAGGGGTGCTGGTTGGTCAGAAAGAGAAGGCAGGGATGAATCTCTGATATTTAAAAGGAAAGACTAGCAGGCTGGGGAGCTGTGGCCCTAGGACAGGGGAAGGGAGCCAGGGTGTAAGCCATAGTCTGAGGCCCCTGGGGAAGATGGCAGTGTCACCACGCTAGTCACAGGAGGAGGGAGGTGGTGGCTGCGGTTTCCCTTCCTGTGAAGAGATGTGAGTCCCCAGGGCCCTCCCAGTTCCGGCAGGGGGAGGAGTGGCGGGGCTGGGGCGGTGGGGCGGGAGGAGGTCTAGTGGATTCAATTCGGGGGCCAAACCCTGGGCCTGCAGAGTCCTGTGGTGAGGCAGAGGGCACAGCTAGTATGACCAAACCCAGCTGGTGGTTTTGGGCTTTCGGGCAAGGATCCCTGAGCTACAGACACATTGGGACCTACCAGGGACAGGGACAGGAACAGAGCCAGCAGGCCTGGGTACCATGCATGAAGCCAGACCCATGGTCATCACCTCCCTGATGCAGACAGCCCTGAGCCACTATGAAGAAGCACCCCCGAGCAGTGAGCCAACAATTTGCTGTCCTTCCTTCAAATCGGGCTGGGCCACCTACTAGCTGGGTGACCTTGAGAAGTTACTATATTTCTCCAGCCCAGTGATTTGGAGGCAAAGAGGGGTCGAGCTGGGAAACCAAAGGGAGTGGGGAAAGGGAGGAGAGAAGGTGGTGGAAGGAAATGTGTCACCCTTCAGATCTAATGCCGGGCCACCTCCTCCAGGAAGCCTTCCCAGAACACCCAAGTTTAACTTGCCACTTGTCCTCCAAGCAACCACAGCACCCCCACTCAATCTCTGCTTCTGTTTGCTCAAAGCACACCTCCTTATTTTCAATATCTATTAATAGATATTACTAATACTACTAGGACGACTACTACTAACACAGAGTGCTTCTCACACACAGGTGCTGCCCTGGGAGCTCCACCTGGAATAACTCACTGAATTCCCTCAACCACCCCAGGAGGCAGGAGCTATCACTATCCCATGCTTTTCTGATAAGGAAACACAGGCAGAGAGAGGCCACGTGACTCGCCCAAGGTCACTCAGCAAGTGCACAGCACAGCTAAGTTCGAACTGCATAGCCTGGCCCTGCAGCCCATGTTTACAATCACACCACGAGGCCAAGTCAGGGCCTCCCCTGCAGCTAGATCCCCCCTCTGAGCCCGAGGCCTGTACCAATCTCCTTGGCCAGTGCCAGGCCCTGCGGGTAGGTGATGGGAGCCAGCTTCTTCTCCTTCAGTTTCTCGATGGTGTCCTTGTCGTCCCGCAGGTCCAGCTTGGTGCCCACCAGGATGATGGGTGTGCTGGGGCAGTGGTGCCGCACTTCCGGGAACCACTGGGCAGGTGGGTGGGGAGACACAAGGTTGTATGGGTCAAGAGGGGGCGCGAGGCTGTGCGGGGATCAGAGAGAGTGTGAGGGTGTAGGGAGAGGAGAGGCACCAAGTTGCCAGAAGATCAGAGGTGGGCATGAGGGTGAGGAGAGACGTGAGGTGGCACGGGGAGGGGCGGCCACGAGGTTGTACAGGAAGGAGGGGGCGCATGATTGTAGGAAAGGAGAAGGCAAGGTTTTGTGCAGATAAGAAGCAAACATGAGGTTATGTGACAATCGGAGGCGGACATGAGGTTGTGTGGGGAAGAGGAGGACACAGCCATGGAAAGTGGGGGTATAGCTAACTATCGCAGCACCCCCCCACCCCAGATCCTCTGAATCTTACCCCCTCAGTCCCCCTGCCAGCCCTGGTTGGCACTGGGGACCATCTCTGTATGCAACCTCTGCTGCTCCAGGGACCAGCCTAGAGTCACCAGTTCCTCCCTCTGTCCCTCAGGGTTACCTGCCCCAGAGCCCCCAAGGCCCACCCTGTCCAGCTCACCTTGGCGCGGACGTTCTCATAAGAGGCTGGGCTGACGAGGGAGAAGCAGATGAGGAAGACATCCTGGGGACAGAGCAGGCGAGGGTTGCTAGTGAGGAGGGCCCAGAGGTATCCCACCATGGCAGCCACCGAGAGGTGGAGCTTGGGGCTCCCTGAGGGTGGAGCCGCCCAGGGGACATTGGGGACTTAGGATCTGGGCAGAGCAGAGATACCCTTCTCGCCTCCACCACGAGGCTGCTGTTTGTTAGGACGCTCACTAAAGGCCAGGGCCTCTGCGAAGTGGTTATCCTCACATGTCACTCTGCAGCAAGCACTGCTGCTAGCCCCATTCCTCAGACGGGGATAGTGAGGCTTCCAGAGGTTAAAGAGTTTGCCAACGTGCACTCTGGAGAGGGGAGGATCTGGGATTCCAGGGTCCAAACTCCAATCCATATACTATCCACCATCTGATTACCGGCCTTAGCCGCTTCCCTGCATACCCTGGAGGAAGGGTGAGGACCCAGCAGCCACCTGCAGGCATCCTCCACCTCCCCCCTCCCCCAGCACTCCCAGGGCTCACCATCCTGGGCTGCCTCCTGGGGCCCTGTGCAGAGTGCACCTGCCCCACCACTGGAAACAGGGGGTGCCAGAGCCCAGGAGGCAATGGGGTGGGAAGACAGGCACATTGAGGACCGAGAACCAATGCAGGGCTGGGGGAGTGCGGGAGGAAGCCCTTCTCTGCCTGGGACATGCAAGGCAGGCAGACTCCCTGAGCTGGGCCTTAAGAGGAGAGGGAGGGTTTCCCAGGCTGAGCTGGCTGGAAGGGCATCCCAAGCAGAGGGAACGGAAACAGCAAAGGTCAGGACTGCAAGGCGGGTGGGAGTAGCACACCGTCTGTGGGTAGGAGAGCGGCCGGAGACGGTCGTAGTCCTCCTGCCCAGCAGTGTCCCACAGCCCCAGGTTCACTGGCTTGCTGTCCACCATCACGTTGGCTGAATAGTTGTCAAACCTGTGGGGAGCAGGCAAGGCAGAGGTAAGGTCAATCTCAAACCCCAGAACCTGGGGATTGTGATCCAGCTCCGTGTCATTCCTCGAAGTCTGAGACCCAGAGACAGTCTGCGACTGGCCCAAAGTCACACAACATTTGCAATTGGGTTTATTTGTTTCATTACTGATTCATTATATTTTTTAAAAATGTAATACAAGTTAACAAGAAGAAAAAAGATTATCTCTTAATCCTTTTCCTACCCGTACCTGTCCTTTGGAAAGGTAATTGAGGCTGTGTAACTTTTCCTCCCAGTCTTGATGAGAATAAACTTACCTCTCTCCCTATGCTGCCACTCAATGTTTGTTTTTTGTTTTTTTTTTTTGTTTTTTGAAATGGAATCACGCTCTGTCACCCAGGCTGGAGTGCAGTGGCACCATCTCGCCCCACTGCAAACTCTGCCCCCTGGGTTCGAGTGATTCTCCTGCCTCAGCCTCCTGAGTAGCTGGGATTACAGACATGCACCACCATGCCCAGCTAATTTTTGTATTTTTAGTAGAAACAGCGTTTCACCATGTTGACCAGGCTGGTCTTGAACTCCTGAACTTAAGTGATCCGCCTGCCTCGGGCTCTCAAAGTGTCAGGATTGCAGGCGTGAGCCACCGCGCCCAGCCTCAATATTTGTTGAATGAATGTTCATCCTGTCTCAGGCTGGGTGCTCCCATAAGCAAACTCTGAGACAAGGAGGTGATGCGAGGGGTTTATTCGGGAAGTGACCCCAGGATGCTGCAGAAGGGGAGTGGGGAGGAATAAAGGAAGGGACAGCAGCTGACACAGGGCAGGTGGTTGAGCTGCCATGGCGGTGGACCGCTGCTGCTCAGTCCTGCTGGGGCTGCTTGGGAGACAGAACGGACTGTGCTCAGGGCATTCCCAGAGAAGGCAGGAAGCTAGGGTGCTGTCATTCATCTCCCATCTTTCAGGGAAAGAGGGCTGCTTCTGGGGCCTTTCAGCCCACCCCAGAGTGTGCGTGAAAGCTGTTAGTCACGGACCATGGGAAGGGCCACGGCAAACGGTAGAAAGACACGTACTGCCGAGGAGATAGCATAGGGCACCAACCTTGACTCCCAACGTCTCCCGCCAGACCCAGAGAGCCCTGCAGGGCCATTGAACGAGCCTCCAGATGCATTTGCTGGGTACCTACTACGCATCGGGTGCACAGCCAGCACTGGGGCCACCAAGGAGTACAAGCTTGATCCTGCCCCCACAGCTGGCAGGAGGCCAGACACAGGGTGAGGGGCCTGACAAACATCAGACACAGGGAAGCCCAAAGAATGCTGGGAGGGCCATCCCAGGGCTCCAAGCTCGGAGTGGGGGAGGTTTTGCAAGCCAGTTCTCACTACACACATCCCCGCAAGGAAGGTGCTGGCTACCCACGTTGTGGAAGAGAAAACTTGGCTCAGAGAGATGCAGTGACTTGCCCAAGGCCACACAGCCAGTGAGTGACCAAACTAGGGAAGAAACCAGAAACCAGTGGTCACAACCAGTGCTCACTGCCCCAGGCCACAGCTGTGCCTCCGGGAATGCCCTCACCACCTGCCCCTGAGGGCTAGGGAATCACTGTCACTTTTCCCGCTGTGGTCACCCACACAGGCCCTGACCTGGTCCACGGAGACCTCCGGCTCCTCTGACTTCTCCTCCTATTCCTCCCCTCGCACACCAGCCAAGCCATTTCCCGGGAAAGGCTCACACTGCCCACCTCCCTGTGCTGGTCCACACGAAGCCCCTGCCCAGAATGTCCTTCCCACCTTAGCTGTCCATATCACCAACCTGGCCTCTGGCCCCCACATCCTCCAGGCTGCCCACCCCTCCAAGCCTTTGCTCCTGTCTGTATCTCCCTCTGGAATACACTTCCACCCCCGTTTCACCCCCGCCTTCTATTCATGCTTCAAAACCCTGCCCAGGCAAGTCCTTCTATCTGGCAAAGCTTCGTCGTCCTCCACCTGTAAAGAGCTCACGGTTCCCTCTCTCGGGTGACTACTTTGCCTTGACCACGAGCAGGCACTTGGTGAGTCTCCACCCCTCCAAGGGCTGTGGGTTCTGTGTGGGCCAGGCCGACGCCTGCTTATTCTCCACAGTCTCAGGCCTGTCACCCAGTGAATGCAGGTGGAAGGGAATTAAACCACCTCCTCCAGGAAGTCCTCAGAGAACGCTACTCAATGTTAGTCTGCAGAAGCGCTAACACTTCAGAGTAACACAAAAGCACCTCTCCTGAGAGGAGTCCCCCACACCCCCAAAAAGTGGGCAGCCCAGACTTTTTAATACACTTTGCCTGTCCAGCCCTGGACAGAATTTCTGGTTACCTCTCAGTTCCTCAAACGGCCCTGTTCCCGCCTGTCTGGAAAGTGCCTGCAAACAGTGGCCCCTGACTTCCCACTCTCCTTCATCTCTCCCTTCTCTTCCTCCCCACTGCCAGGCTGGCTGACTTTTACTCATCCCTCCAGCCCCTGCTCAACGTCGCCTCCTCCAAGAAGCCTTTCCTGACCTCCAGCCATGTCGGGGCTACCACCCCGCCTAAACCAGCACTCCTTGGGGAACTCAGCATCCCAGGTGGCAGGCACTAAGCCTGACTTTTTTGTCACTGCACCCTGGGGCCGGCCTGGGGTCTGGTGCACAGCAGGGGCTGGCATGCGCCTACTCTGGGTACCACCTACACTGCTGTGGGATTTCAGGAAGAAGGCGCTGTCCAGGGAGACACAGTGGGGCATGATGGGAAAAGCAGCGCCTGTGTTGTTTTTCCGGTTTTGACCAGAAACACACCTTTGGGAAATGCTTGGACACTCTCTCCTCTAATGTCCAGCCACAGTGCTAGTGCCAAGAAGTCCCCCAAGATTCCTCACACCAACGGCACCTGTCTCCTCTGGGTCATCCCTGGAATCTCAGGGCCACGATGAGGGGAAAGAGCTGGGACCTTGAGAAGCAGCAGCCACCTTCTCTGAGGCCAGGCAGGGGGCTGAGGGTCTTTGCATGTTAGGTCTTGAAGTCTCATGTGATCCAAGACAAAAGGATCTTAAGTTACCCCCATTAGACAGATGAGGAAACTGAGGCCTGAAGAGGTCAAGGACCTTTCTTATTGGGGGGAACAAAGAGTTCCTTGTGAAGCCAGGACATCCTGGCTGTGTGACCGTGGGTGAGTGTCCTAACTTCTCTGAGCCTCAATCTCTTTAATGTGGAGGGGAAAATACCTATTTCTTGGAGCCATTAGGAGAATCCAAAAAAACAGAGGATGTTCAAGCCACCCCACTGGGAGATGCTGAGAAGCTGAGCAGTCTCATTTTCCATGTCCCCAAATGCCCCTGCCACAGGGCCCCTCCCCAGAGGACCAGAGGGACAGGTGCAGGAATGTGTCAATGGTGTGACACCCCTGAGGGTCCCCCTTACTTAAGAGACCCACAGGCAGCCAGGACCAGGGAGTAACCTTCTGCACAGACCACCATGGTCAACCCTCACCCCATTTTCCGGATGAAGAAATTGAGGCTCACAGAGAGGAAGGGACTTGCCCAAGATCTCCCAGCCAGTGGGTGGCAGAGCAAGGTTAGATCCTGTTACCCAATTCAGAAAGGCCCACATGGTAAGCATCGCTGCTATTTCATGGCTGGAAATGGAGTTGGAGACAGCAGAGACCATGTTTTCATCTAGAGCCTGCAGAACTCTGAGGCCTGGCCCTAAAATGGAGTGGAGGAGGGGAATGATGCAGGTGGAAGGGGCCCCAGCACCCAGGTATCACCTGACCACCACCGAAGCCCACCCCCAGGGAGGAAGGATGGTGCATTCAAGGAACCCAGAGACCACAGAGCACGCATGGCTAGTGACTTGGGGGTGAGAAAGGATTGATGTCAGAGGGGCATGGACCAGTCAGGTCTTGGTTCTCAGGGCAACGGGGAACCACCAAGGGGCCAAACCAGGCAGAGGTGATGAGATCAGATTTGCATTTAGAAAAGGTCCCAGCTGGGCACAGCGGCTCACACCTGTAACCCCAGCACTTTGGGAGGCTGGGGCAGGTAGATCCCTAGGTCAAGAGATCGAGACCATCCTGGCCAACATGGTGAAACCCCATCTCTACTAAAACTACAAAAATTAGCTGGGTGTGGTGGTGCATGCCTGTAGTCCCAGCTACTTGGGAGGCTGAGGCAGCGGAATCGCTTGAACCCGGAAGGCAGAGGTTGCAGTGAGCCGAGATCACACCACTGCACTCTAGCCTGGTGACACAGCGAGACTCTGTCAGGAAGGGAGGGAGGGAGGGAGGGAGGGAGGGAGGGAGGAAGGGAGGGAGGGAGGGAGGGAGGGAGGGAGGGAGGGCCCCTCTTGGAGAAGTCTTAGGGAGGGGCCAGAGGGGAACAGAGGGGGAAACTGGCACATCAGCCAGGAGAGGAGGCCGTTACCGTGCTATTGGTTGAAAGATGAAGGCAGCTGGAGGTGTCACAGGGCAGGGAGAGGTGGAGCAGGAGGGAACAGAATACCCAACAGAAGGGGTGCCTGAGCTAAGGCAGAGGCTTGAGCCATTGGGCATCATGAGGGACCCACACACACAGCGGCAGGAACAGGGATGGGGCAGCCGAGAGGACAGGCAGGAGAACCTGGTGGGGACTGGCACACACAGCTAGGGAGGCTGATGCCATCCTGTCCACCAGAATCCCAGGCTGGATTCACCAGTTTACCGAAGAGAGGATTTCAAATGAAAGTGAAAATTAAGTGCCAAATGATTCAACCTCAATTAGCAACACACATCCTTCCATGCAGAGCTGAGCCCTGCCTGCCTCCCCCAGCGGGGGGCCAGCCATGACGGAGCAACAGGAATGGGCTCAGCTCTGTTCTAGAAACTGGCATGATGGCAGGGAGCGAGGCAGATAAGGGCCCTGTCCTCAGGGAGCTTCCATCCAAGAGGAGGAGTGGCAGCAAACGAGCAACAAGATGAAGTCGGGTTGTGGGGGGCCTATGAAGACAACCAAGCAGGGTGGTGGGATGGAGAGATGGAGAGGGCAGAGTGGAGGCGGGGGGCTGCTTTAGACAGGGGGTCAAGGAGGCGATGTCTAAGCAGGGAACTGAATGACGGGAAGCAGGGAGGGTTCTGGGCGTCATAAAGGGGAGTGAAGAGGTTGGGGGGAGCCTGAGATCATCAAGGCAGTCTATGTACTTGGAGTGAAGTGGGTAAGGGGTGTGGTGAGGCTGGGGAGAGGGGGCTGTTGTTCACGGTTTGAACATCAAGATGAGTTTTAAGTGTGAAGGGAGCCACAGGAGACATTTAGGCCAGGATAACTTTCAGTTGTTTTTTTGGGGGGGCTCTTTTTTATTTTATTTTATTTTTTGAGACAGGGTCTCACTTTGTTGCCCAGGCTGGAGTGCAGTAGCACAATCATAGCTCAATGCAGCCGTACCCTCCTAGGTTCAAGCAATCCTCCTACCTCAGCATCCTGAGTAGCTGGGACTAGAGGCATGCACCACCAAGCCCGGTTAATTTTTGTATTTTTTGTAGAGATAGGGTTTCTGCTCCATGTTGCCCAGGCTGGTCTCGAACTCCTGGGCTCAAGCGATCTGCCTGCCTCAGCCTCCCAAAGTGCTGGGATTACAGGCATGAGCCACGGTGCCCAGCCTAACTTTCAGTTTTAAAAGCTCACAAGGGCTTCCGTCGAGCTTGGTTCTAACGAGGTGAGGTGTAAGGGGGAGCCCCTCTATGTCACAGGCACCCAAGGGCACTGTCTTCCTGCCGTGTTTCTATATCCCCAACACCTAGCATGGGGCCATCCACAGAGCAGGCTCAGGCTCCCCATCTGCGAAATGGGGGATTTGATGCAAATAACTCATAGGGCCCTGCCGGCTCCAATATAGGGTCTATACAACAGAGCAGGCGGCAAGAGCCAATCACAGTGCAGCCCCACGAGTCCTGGCAACTGATTGGCTGCTCAGGAAGGTGTCTGTTCTGAAGGTTCAGATCCATCCCTTTGCTGTTAACCCCTCATGGCTGGCAGCAGGCGAGCCAGCTCTCAGGCTTATCTGATCTTGTGTCTGCAGCACGGGCCTCCCCAACCCCCAGCAAACCTACCATCCCCAGCCCAGAAGCTCTCTCCACCTTAATCTCAGGTGCCAGAGATTTGGGGCTGCCTGTTTTTCCCAACCCACCCTCTCTCCCTCTTCCCCTCCAATGTCAAGGGCCCAGTGTGACTATTTTACCCTCCCTTCACAGAGGCACAGGCATTGGCAGTAGCAGGATCCCGCTCTGGGGTCTCGTCTGGGGCTGAGAAACTTTGTGCCTGAAGCCATATGAGGGTGTGAGGCAGGATTCACCATAGAACTTGCAAGACCCAGTGCAAAACGGAAGTACAGGGCCCATGTTCAAAAATGATTAAGAATTTCAAGATGTAGACATCAGAGTATTAAACAAGGTACAGGACCCTTCTGAGCTTGGGGCCCTGTGCAATTGGATAGGTGGCCACACGCATGGAGCTGGCCCTACTGGGATACCTTCACCCAATCCTTCAGAGAGTCTTGGGAAGGTAGATCTGGTCGGGTCCATTCCTCTAGCTTCTGTGATGTTGTCCAGGACAACAAAGTCCACTAGGGGTCACCAGGGATCAGGGGCCTCCAGGATGCTGAGAGCACCTTGCCATAACCTGGCCTCAGCAGCCTCAGCCATCCATCTCAATGCACAAGGGAGGTGCCTGGGGAAGGAGCTTGGGACTTCCAAGTCTCTACCTCTTATAGAAAAGGAAATTGAGGCTCAGAGAGGGGAAGTGATTGGTCCAAGGTCCTTCAGCAAGTGGGTCCTTCAACCCAGCCAGGATGCACAAAGGCGGGACAAGGTCTCAAGCCAGCATCGAGAGACCCAGGGACAGAGGCAGTGACAACACACTGCTGGTGACCATGGCCTTGAGCAGGAGCCGCCTCACCTAATTCTGCCTCCCTGCTCAGGTTTGCAGCCAGCCCTCCCTTGGCACTTAGAGGCACCTGATAAACGTTTGATGGTTGATGGCGAGTGGGCAGGAATCCTTGTTCCCATTTTATATATAAGGACAGGACCAGAGAGGGGCACTCACCAGCATCAGGACCAAGCTGGGGCAAAAGTGGCTTTCTAGGCTCTCTGCTAGGGTTTCCCTGCCCTCTCCTGGCTGCCTGCCTTCCTCTAGCCTGGACCAGGACATCTGAGGCAGCTGAGCAGAGTGTCCCGAGGAGAGATAGCAGCAGAGAGCCCAGCCCACCCAAGTCTGGGGTTGGGGGTTGGGTAGTGAGGAATCCTCTGGGGTGGGTTGGAAGCATCTCGGCTCCAGGCTCTCTTCTCCCTTCTGCCTGCCCCCCTCTTCCTAGGAGAACCTGATCCCTGCTCCTGAAGGGGGGTTCATTAAGATCAAAAAATGAGGGCCCCAGCAAGGGTCTACATGGACCTTGGCTCTGAAGCTGGACAGGACCGTGTAAGCCTGGGAGGCAAGCCTCTTAGTGGCTGTGATGCTCAGCTTCCCCATGGGTGTCCTGTGCATGCTAATAGCCATCTCCCAGGGGGATCAAACAAGATCACACGTGTGTGACATCTTGCGCAGGGGCTGGCACATGGCAGGCCTTTGCTAGATGGTGACTATGATCGATCTTCCTATGGTCTTTCCCACGATGTTCAAGTCAGGTCAACTCAAAACACATGTGTTGTGTGTGAGGCAATGCATGTATTATACCATGTAGAAGACACTGTGCTGAGATAATGGGAGACCCACAAAGAGCTGGCCATGGCTCCCTGCCCTCCACAGGCTCATGGTCATGGGAAAAATCAGATAAAGTCACTCTGGGGAGTGGAGATCCCTTCGTGGTAGATCAGAAAGGCTTCCCGGAGGAGGGGGCACTGGAGCTGCGCCTGGAGGCTTTAGACAGGTGGATGTGGGGAGAAAAAGCACCATGGGGAGAGAGAACAGCTTGAGCAAAGGCCCTGGGGTGGAAATGTGCAGGGAGCTTGTGGCGAACAGTAGGGTCCGGAGGAGGCAGAGTGTGAGGCAAAGTCATGGGTAATAAGGCCAGGTGGGAGGTTGAGTGAAGCCCATCAGGAGCCTTGAGTGCCAGGCTAGAGAGTCGGGGAAATGTCCTAGGAGTGATGGGGGCCCCTGAGGGCTGGCCAGGGAGGGGCTGGTGCCTCCCCAGTCATCGTTCCCTCCTGAGTCTGACACTAACACGCTCCCTCCACGTCCGATGACAGCCCTGCCTCCGCATCCTGCAATAGAGCGCAGGGCCTCCCAGGCCTGTAGACGGCTCTGTTCCACCCCCCAGCATGCCTTGTCCCCAGATGTCCCTGTTCCTTGGAGTCAGGCTCTCTGGATCACTTCCTCCAGCAGCCTGCTTCCGCAGAAGCTCCTCTCCCAGCCCCTGCTCTTGCCCGAGCCAGCCCTCTCCTCCACGTCCCTTTGCTTGGAGGCCCAGCCTAAAAGCCACCCCTCCTCCCTTCTACCCCTTCCTCCATACCCCACCCCGGGTTCTGGGAGCCCCCAGCACTTCTCAGCGCCAGTGCTGTCTTCTCAGCTGGACTGTCAGGCAGCTCCACTGGGCTGGAGGCTGTGGGTGCCCACACGGGGTCTGGCCCACAGGAAGTGCCTGAAAGGGGGATCGACTTGATGACGGTCTCTCCCCTCCTCCCAGCACCCCGTATATCCCCAGGAACTCACACGGTGGGGATGTACTCTCCGGGAAAGGCATTGGTGGTGTAGCTGATGAGAAGGCAGGTCTTGCCCACGGCCCTGAAAGACAGGAAGTACAAGAGGGCGGTAGTCATGGGCTCTGCCGGAGATGTGGGGAGGTTTCTGCCTGGTCCTCTGCAAAGACCTCAGCATCCACCCAGCCTAGCCCTCTGGGCCTCCGTCTCCCCATGTGAGATGCCCCATGCCTGTGTTCCCACACCCGAGAGCCTGCAAGTCATGTGGATGTTTGTTAAAGTGGAGACTTCGGGGTCCAGCCCCAGAGATTCTGATCCACGGGTGTGCGCAGAGCTGGCAATCCACTTTTCCCACAGGCTTCTCCAAGGGGCAGTGATGTGGGACAGAGGGTGCCCAGCAGACCCAGGCAATGCCAAGGGGCCCCCGACGCCTGACCTGGGCTTCAAATCCCAGCTGTACCACCTACCAGTGGTATGATCTTGGACAAGTCACTTAACCCGCCTCTGCCTCAGTTTCTCCATCTAGAAAATAGAGATGAGCCCATCCTCATAGGAGTGTGCTGAGGAGTAAATTCAACGAGGCCTATCAAAGCACTGAGCACAGGGCCTGATGCACGGCAGCAGCCGACGGCTGCTAGGGAAGACCTGACCCTGCTCTTCCCTCTCACCTCCCCCATGGAGCAGAGCAGTTACCAGGTCAGGGTTTGAGTCAGAGTGGTCTGGGTTCAAATCCTGTGAGGCTTTGGGCAAATTACTTAGCTTCCCTGAACTTTCATTTTCCCACCTGTAAAATGGACCCATTAGCTTTGGTGAGAGGATAAATAGAGAAGGCTGGATTAACCCCAGAGCTGGTACATAGGAAGGAAGTGATAACGTGCGCCTCCTCCACCCTCAGCATGCGAGGCTGGGAGCGGGTGCAGGTAGCTCAGCCGAAGCCCGGAGGCCAAGGGACAGCTCCGGGCCTTCCCCTGCCCTGCGTGGTTTTGTCACTTCCTGCTCAGAGAAGACAGCTCATCCTCTCCTCTCTACCATCGCCCTCCCCTGGGCCTGCCACCGAGGTAATTTTGAATGACTGGAACGTTAACCCTTGACTTCCGCCCGCCCCTCCTCCGATCAGATACAAAGCAGAAGTGAACAGGGCCGGGCAAGCATGGGCAGATAAGGAGCCATGCATCAGAATCAGCTGAGGCTGGTGGACAAATGGGCCCGCCCCCACCTAGATGGGTCACAGCCAAAGTTGGGGCCACAGGGCCCAGGCCAGGAGAGCTGAGTCTCTCAAAGCCTTGGGCTGCTCCTCTGTAGAATGGGAAGGCTGGACAGGAGGCCCCCTTCCAGCTAGAACATGCTCCAGGGTGAGCCTGTAGGCTGGACCCTAAGATGTGGCTGCTGGCAGGCATGACAGATTAACAAATTGGACCTGTCCTTTTATTTTGTGTTTTTTTTAAGAGACAGCGTCTTGCTCTGTCACCCAGGCTGGCTGCAGTGGCACAATTATAGCTCACTGCAGCCTCAAACTCCTGGGCTCAGGCGATTCTCCCACCTCAGCCTCCCCAGTAGCTGGGACTGCAGGCGCATATGCCACCGCTCCTGGCTTAAAAAATTTTTTTATAGACATGGGTTCTCGCTATGATGCTTAGGCTGGTCTCAAGCTCCTGGCCCCAAGCAATCCTCCCATCTTGGCCTCTCAGAATGCTAGGACTACAGGCGTGAGCCACTGCACCTGGCCTGGACCTGTCATTCTACAGATGAGGAAACTGAGGCCCCCAGGGGACAAGACAGCCTGAAGTCACTGGGATCTGACAACTAAGAAGGGTCTCAGCCCAGCCTGCCCCTCCCCTGCCGACCCCACAATCACCCTCCCATCCTTTAGCCTCCTCCTTCCCTCTCTGTCTCTCAATGTCCCCTTGCCCCTTCTGCTCCTCGCCCACATCCCCCGCACATCCTCCCCAACACGGCAGGCTGAGGGGAGGGGAGAGAAAGTGGAGGGGGTGCTAGGAGGCACATACTACAAGCAAGACAGCCACTCAGCTTATCTCAAGCAACCCCACAGCATCCCCAGGGCATAGGCCTCCTCCCAGATGACTAAGCTGAGGTTCAGAGAGGTGCTGTGACTTGCCCAAGGCCGCACAGCAGCACCAAGCCAGTGACGACAGCCCAGGTCAGCCTGGGGACAAAGGCTAAATTTCAGGTTTCCCACTTCCCTCGTGCATCGACAGAGTAAAGACTGAGGCTTGCCTCCGTGGCAGACCTGCCCCCAGCTTTTGGGGTGCAGGTGAGGAGCCCTGGGCACTCTCACCCATAGTCCTGCACCCTCCACCGAGATGGCTTCCGGGGTGGGGTGGGGCTGAAGAGGGTGAAGCTCTCCTCAGCCCACCCCCGGGTGCTCCCTGTGGGCCCTAGGAGAAGAAGGAAGCGACCCCGCCAAGCTGCCTTCCAGGGACGCCTAGTTCTGCAGGGCCAGGGGCTTCCCCAGGGACACCAGGATGGGAGGATCTCAGGGCATCCCAGTTGGGGGCTGTGAGGAAGTCCAGCCATGTACCTACCCATCTCCCACCACCACACATTTGATGGCCTGCATCGTGTCCGGGGCCTGGAGAGTGTCGCTGGTGACAGCTCAGGGCCAGGCGCGTTTCTGCGGGCACAAGGGGTGTGGAGGCTGGTGAGGCGCCTGCTGAGGAGCAGCAGTGGTGGGGCAGGAGGAAACGGAAGGGGAACTTACTCAAGCTGCTCCCCCTACGGTCGTTTGCAGGGGGCGGAGCATGCGGTCTGGCAGAGCAGCTGGTGGGAGGGGCGCTCAGGTGCTGGGCTGAGCCCTGGCCATCCCCACAGGCCCCCTGTGTGGGGTCTCCAGCGGGAGACCTGGGGGCCCTCTGTGCTGGGAGGCTCACTTCCTGTCCACGGGGCAGGCCCAGAGGCTGTTCTCCAAGAACTTGAGGGTTCCAAGAATTCAGTGCACCTCAATTCTAAGCACAGCATTTAATGAGTGCCTGCTGTGTGCCAGGCACAGTACCAGGTGCTGGTGATCCCAGGATGCAAGAGACAGCTGGTCCCTGGAGTTTACACCCTTTGGAGAGAGAGAGGCATGACTTCATCATGGGGGATCATAACAGAGACAGGAAGTGATTGAGGCAACGGGGGAATCTACAGAGAGGACCTCAGGGTTACCGAGAGGGAGAGCTGGGGGCCTTTAAGCTAGCATTGGAGCTGGCTCTTGAAACGTGCGCCCTAAAGAGGGAACTCCAGGTGGGGGTAGATTGCTTGAGCCAGGACCCAGAGGCTCCCCCAGGCAAGGGCCTGTGTGGGAGTCCCTGAGTGGGAGGATGTGGGGCGATGAGGCAGGAACGGAAGGTGGGGTCCGCTGATGGAGAAGGGCACATTGAGGGGAAGTGGCGGGCAGTGCCCCACAGGAGCCAAGCCTATTCTGAGGGGACCAGGCACCCCGGAGCTAGAACTGTGGCCCATTTCCCTGATGTGAAAACTGAGGATCTGAGAAGTCATTTGACCACCTACCCTGAAACCAGCCCTGGGCTCAGGTGACTCCAAGCTCTTCTCCAAGCTGCAGCTATTGGCTCCAGCTGCTGTTTGAAGGGACAAAACCTGAGTTCTGCAGCTCGCAGGGAGCTCCCTTCACCACGAGGGCTCTCCACGTGGACTCGGGAGAACATTCGACCACCCCAGTTGGCGCCAAGTTCACTGTTCATTGCTATCACTCCCCACCCACACACCTTTCCAGCTCCAGGGTGAACGGACGGAGGGATGGGGAGAGGAAGAGCCACTGGTCACCCACCCTGGACTCGTCACTCAGGACAAGCCAGGAACCCCAAAGGAGGGTGCGGAGGGCCAGGGCCTGCTGGCTGGCAGAGCCCAGGATTCCCACCAGGCACCCGGAGGCTGAACCTTTCCAGAGCAATTCACACAAGTTACTGGGTTCACAACATTGACTTTTACAGAAAGGGAAATGCAACTTCCTCAAGCACTGGGCAAGTCAACTGTTAAAGCTACCAGCAAACCGGTGTCTTTCCTCTGCACTTTGCATACGCTGTGCTGAGACCGTGGGTCAGAGAGGCCAGGCGTGCCCCGTGACCACCCTGGGGCTTCCTCCCTCACAGGCCACCTGAGGACTTTGTTCTGGATATTTCTCTATGCCCCTTTCTTTTTCCATCCACTGCTAGTCCACAGGGCAACCTCTGTGTTAATTTAAATAATAACAATAATAATAATAATAATGTATTAAATGCAGCGCGGTACCCCAGATTAGAACCCGAAACAGAAAAAGAACATTCGTAGAGCTTCAGTGAGACAGAAAGAGTAAGTTCTGGTGTCTTGTTACATAGTGGGGTGACTACAGCAAATCACAATCTTGTGCATATTTCAAGACAGCTGGAAGAGAAGGTTTCAAATGTCGCAACAAAGAAATGATAAATATTCCTCTCCCTCTCCCTCTCCCTCCCCCTTCCCCTCCCCCTCCCCATCCCCTTCTCCCTCTCCCTCTCCCCTTTCTTCGGTCTCCCTCTCCTTTTTTCGGTCTCCCTCTGTTGCTGAAGCTGGACTGTACTGCCGTGATCTCGGCTCGCTGCAACCTCCCTGCCTCGGGCTCCTGTGACTCTCCTGCCGAGTGCCTGGGATTGCAGGCGCGCGCCACCACGCCTGAATGGTTTTTGTATTTTTGGTGGAGACCGGGTTTCGCCATGTTGACCGGGCTGGTCTCCAGCTCCCAGCCTCGAGTGATCTGCCTGCCTCGGCCTCCCGAGGTGCTGGGATTGCAGACGGAGTCTCGCTCACTCAATGCTCAATGGTGCTCAGGCTGGAGTGCAGTGGCATGATCTCGGCTCGCTACAACCTCCACTTACCAGCCTCCTGCCTTGGCCTCTTAAAGTGCTAAGATTACAGCCTCTGCCCCGCCGCCACCCCGTCTAGGAAGTGAGGAGCGTCTCTGCCTGGCCGCCCATCGTCTGGGATGTGAGGAGCCCCTCTGCCAGGCCGCCCCATCTGGGAAGTGAGGAGCGCCTCTGCCCAGCCGCCATCCCGTATAGGAAGTGAGGAGCGCCTCTGCCCGGCTGCCCCGTCTGGGAAGTAAGGAGCGCCTCTGCCCAGTCACCCAACGTCTGGGAGGTGAGTAGTGCCTCTGCCCGGCTGCCACCCCGTCTGGGAGGAAGTGAGGAGCACCTCTGCCCGGCCGCCCCATCTGGGAGATGAGGAGCACCTCTGCCCGGCCGCCCCGTCTGGGAGGTGAGGAGCGCCTCTGCCCGGGGGCCCCGTCTGGGATGTGAGGAGCCCCTCTGCCCGGCCGCCCTGTCTGGGAAGTGAGGAGCGCCTCTGCCCGGCCGCCCCGTCTGGGAAGTGAGGAGCGCCTCTGCCTGGCTGCCACCCCGGCTGGGAGGAAGTGAGGAGCGCCTCTGCCCGGCCGCCCCGTCTGGGAGGTGAGGAGCGCCTCTGCCCGGCCGCCCCATCTGGGAAGTGAGGAGCGCCTCTGCCCGGCCGCCCCGTCTGGGAGGTGAGGAGCGCCTCTGCCCGGCCGCCCCATCTGGGAAGTGAGGAGCGCCTCTGCCCGGCCGCCCCGTCTGGGAGGTGAGGAGCCCCTCTGCCCGGCCGCCCTGTCTGGGAGGTGTACCCAACAGCTCCGAAGAGACAGCGACCATCGGGAGCGGGCCATGAGGACGATGGCGGTTTTGTTGAAAAGAAGGGTGGGAAGTGTGGGGAAAGAAAGGAGAGATCAGATTGTTGCTGTGTCTGTGTAGAAAGAGGTGGGCATAGGAGACTCCATTTTGTTCTGACTAGGAGAAATTCTTCTGCCTTGGGATGCTGTTGATCTATGGCCTTTCCCCCAGCCCCCTGCTCTCTGAAACATGTGCTGTGTCAACTCAGGGTTAAATGGATTAAGGGCGGTGCAAGATGTGCTTTGTTAAACACATGCTTGAAGGCAGCATGCTCTTTAAGAGTCATCACCACTCCCTAATCTCAAGTACCCAGGGGCACAAACGCTGCAGAAGGCCGCAGGGACCTCTGCCTAGGAAAACCAGAGACCTTTGTTCATGTGTTTATCTCCTGACCTTCTCTCTCCACTATTATCCTATGACCCTGCCATATCCCCCTCTCCGAGAAACACCCAAGAATGATCAATAAATACTTCATTAAAAAAAAAAAAAGAAATGATAAATACTAAAAGTGATGGATGTGGGAATTACCTGGATTTGATTGATCATTATACGGTGTATACATGCATCAGAACATCACATTGTACCCCATAAATATGTACGATTATTATGTGTCAATTACAAATAAAAAAATCTTTAATAAATTTTTTAAAAGAATTCATTTCTAGTTCTTGAAGGAAAAAAAAAAAAACAAGTGTTTCATCTATACATGCAGCTTCTTAAAGCAATTTAAACGATTAAATTCGCTTTAACAAAGAAGAACATCAGGCCGGGTGTGGTGGCTCACGCCTGTAATACCAGCATTTTGGGAGGCCGAGGCAGGTGGATCGCCTGAGGTCAGGAGTTCGAGACCAGCCTGGCCAACATGGTGAAACCCCGTCACTACTAAAAATACAAAAAATTAATGAGGCGTGGTGGCGGGCACCTGTAATCCCAGCTACTCAAGATGCTGAGGCAGAGAATTGCTTAAACCCGGGAGGCAGAGGTTGCAGTGAGCCGAGATCGCGCCATTGCACTCCAGCCTGGCAACAAGAGTGAAACGCCGTCTCAGAAAAATAAAATAAAATAAGAACATCAGTGGAAAAAGTAGTAAAATCCAAATCAAGTCTGAAATTTTTAATAGTATTGTAAGAATAGTAATTTCTTAGTTTTGACAAATATACTGTGGTTACACAAATGATGTTAGCATAGAGAGAAACTGGGTGAAAAATGTATGTGAACACTCCTACTATCTTTGCACCTTTCCTGTACATCTAAAATTCTTCCAGAATAAAACATTTTTCTGTTTAAAAAAGGGAAGAGAAAAGAATAATGCACTTCTCTAGGAATACACAGCCAATGGGTGCAGCCACCTGACTTGGAAAGCAGTGTAGATACTGAGTTTTATCCTTCTTTCACCCACTAGAGCAGAGATTGTTTGTTTTTTGTTTTGTTGTGTTGTGTTTGTTTGTTTTGAGACAGAGTCTCGCTCTGTCGCCGGGCTGGAGTGCAGTGGCATGATCTTGGCTCACTGCAACCTCCGCCTCCCGAGTTCAAGCAATTCTCCTGCCTCAGCCTCCCGAGTGGCTGGGACTACAGGCACGTGCCACCACACCCAGCTAATTTTTTTGTATTTTTAGTAGAGACAGAGTTTCACCATGTTGGCCAGAATGGTCTTGATCTCCTGACCTTGTGATCCACCCACCTCGGCCTCCCAAAGTGCTGGGATTACAGGCATGAGCCACTGCGCCCGGCCTTTTTTTTTTTTTTTTTTTTTTTTTTTTTTTGCAGTACGCAACCCACTCAACTGTACATGGCCATGACGGTCCTAAAATTGCAACTGCTCTCCATCCCAAGAAAGCTGCTCCTCCTGGACAGCCCAAGCAAAAATTCTCCTTAGCTTAAGCCATTGATTCTCTCCTTCATTCTGCATGCATCAATGATATACCGCCTGAATACCCAGCTCTGGGCTTCGTACTGTAGTGAATACAAAACATGGAAGAACAGAAAGCTATCCCTGAAGCACTCTCATCCACACTGAGAATGACACAGGAGCCCTGGAGCCACTCTCTGGGAATGTCCCCCATCTGCAGGTGGTGCTGGGATTGCGTGGACAGGCCAGGGTTGGCAGGATGGCCAGATGGAGGAGCAAAGCCACTTGGATGACAGCAGTCAGGCCCAGGTCTATGTGGCCAAGTCCATGATGCAGCGGCTCTGACCTCTGCTCCAGCCCTCCTCGCCTTTTAGTTCTTTTTTTAAAAGTATCTATATGCACTTTCGGAGGCCGAGACAGGCAGATCATGAGGTCAAGAGATCGAGACCATCCTGGCCAACATGGTGAAACCCTGTCTCTACTAAAAATATAAAAATTAGCTGGGCATGGTGGCGTACACCTATAGTCCCGGCTACTTGGGAGGCTGAGACAGGAAAATCGCTTGAACCCGGGAGGCAGAGGTTGCAGTGAGCCGAGATCGCACCACTGCACTCCAGCCTGGAGACCGAGCGAGACTCCATCTCAAAAAAAAAAAAAGTATCTATATGGAGATATAATTTGCATACAATAAGTGTGATCCATTTGAAACATATAATTCCATTCATTTTGACAGATATATGCACCCATGAAACCTCCCAAGATACAGAACATTTCCAACACCTTGAAAAGCTTCCTTGCACCCCCGTGCAGCCCACCTCTCCCTCTGTTTCTCCCTCCCCACTCCTCCAGCCACTGCCCAACTCATACACACAAGCTCCGATCTGCTTTTTGCCTCTGTAGATTACTTTGCATTTTCTAGGATTTCACATAAACGGCATCACACAGTGTGTAGCGTCTCATCCAAGGCCCTTTCACACAGCATGTTTTCGAGATTCATCTTGTTGTTACATGTGTCATGGTGTCATATGAGTGAGTAGTGTCCCACTGCAGGGATGTGTCACATTTGGTTATTCATTTAGTCCCATCCTCTTTTGACCACAGTTTGCAAACTCACTGAATCAGAACCACGAGGCCTCTGGGCATGCTTAGAAGGGGCCTAAGGCCATCTGTATTCAACCCACCCTTGTGCCACTGATAAACAACGCTTGGTTCACTGCCCATGATACAGCTGCCCAGTCCCTGCTTACATACCTTCAATGACGGGGAGCTCATTCCCTTAAGGGGCAGTCTCTTTCACTCCTGGCTAGCCTGGCCTGTTAGAAAACCCTTCCTCATTTTCAGCCCAAATCCTTCCCTTGGATTGTCCTCATAGAGGTGCTACCTCTTGTTCTGGGGCCACTCAGGGTCAGTCAGCCCCCTCCTCCTCACCTTCGAATTTGGGAGGCACAGCCCCACCCAGCAGTGTGCTGGGAAATGTTCAACTTAGAGTTCTAGCTTAGTTATTTTTCTGGTAAATATTCCAGTATATGAATGTATTGAAATGTTATTTATCCAATTGGTCATGCAGATAACGACATTAAATACATATCACGCAAAAACTAAAAACAGTCAATATCTCGCCACACCCTAAATTCTGTCCAAAGTGTGTAAAGACCTACTCATATGTATTTCCTTTTTCCTTTTTTGAGACAGGGTCTCACTCTGTTGCCCAGGCTGGAGTACAGTGGTGCGATCATGGCTCACTGCAGCCTAGATATCCCAGCCCAGGATTTGTAAGTGGCTTGCAATATTTGCACTACAAACGATTCTGCTATGAACATCCGTGTGCTCCTGGGCTGGTGTGTAAGGTTTAGCGTACACACACACATCTTGCACTACACCCATCTCCAGGGGCCTCCTCATCTACTCCCAGCTTGGCCTGTAAGACTTTATACTTTTGCCAACTAGATGGGTGTGAATTGGCATCTCACTGTGGTTTTAATTTATATTAACTGATTCCTAGTGGTATTGAGCATCTTTGCAAGTGATTATCGGACACTTGTGTTTCTGTTTCATAAATTGCTTTTTCTTCACTTTTGTCCATTTCTCTATTGGAGTATTTATCTTATTTTATTTTATTTTATTTTTTGAGATGGAGTTTCACTCTTGTTGCCCAGGCTAGAGTGCAATGTTGCGATCTCGGCTCACTGCAACCTCCGCCTACCAGGTTCAAGTGATTCTTCTGCCTCAGCCTCTTGAGTAGCTATGATTAAATATACACGCCACCATGCCCGGCTAATTTTTGTATTTTTAGTAGAGATGTGGTTTCACCATGTTGGCCAGGCTGGTCTCAAACTCCTGACCTCAGGTAATCCACCCACTTCTGCCTCCCAAAGTGCTGGGATCACAGGCGTGAGCCACTGTGTCAGGCCCAGTATTTATCTGTCTCTTACATTTATTTGGAGAAGCTCTTTGCATATTCTGATTTCCAATTGAATTCCTAGAGGCATTTCATACTTTCTTCCAGTCCGTGGGATGTCTTTTAATATGTTGTGACATTTAATAGACACAATTTTTATCTGCACATAGTCAAATTTCCACTTTCTTTCCTAATTGAGGTAGGAGGCAGGGCTTGACTCAAGACCAGATTGAGGATTAGCAGAAATAGGGACGAGGTGAAAGCACCTCTCCACGAGACATGCCCAACAGTGCCATGTCAGTTTACCATTGCCATGGCAACACCCGGACGTTACCACCCCTTTCCATAGCAACAGCCCGGAAACTACCACCCTTTTTCTAGAAAGTTCTAAATGCCCCACCCCTTAATTTGCATGTGACTAAAAGTGGGTATAAATATGACTGTGGAACTGCCCCTGAGCTGCTGCTCTCAGCACACTGCCCGTCAGGTAGCACTACTCTGCAGGGGCAATCGCGGAGCTGTAACACTGCCACCTCCATAAAGCTGTTTTCTTCCACCATCGGCTCAGCATGGAATTCTTTTCTGAGAGAACACAAGAACCTTCCAAAGCTAAGCCCCAATTTGGAGGCTCACCTGCCGTGCATCATAATGACTTGTGTTTCTGGAATGAATCTTACTTTAAAATTCCTTTCCTTCTCCCAATTTCGTGAAGATGAATATCTTCATTTTCTTTTAAAGTTTTGCTTTTCGTAAATAGGTCTTGTCAGGTGCGGTGGCTCATGCCTGCAATCCCGGCACTTTGGGAGACTAAGGCATACAGATCACTTGAGCCCAGGAGTTTGAAACCAGCTTGGGTAATATGGTGAAACCCCATCTCTACAAAAAATACAAACATTAGACAGGTGTGTTGGTGCATGCCTGTAATCCAAGCTACTCAGAAGGCTAAGGGGGGCAGATCACTTGAGCCTGGGAGGTTGAGGCTGCAGTGAGCCATGATCACACCTCTGTACTCCAGCCTGGGCAACAGAGTGAGACGCTGTCTCAAGAAAGAAAAAAGAAAATAAATATGAGGAGGTCTTTACACACTTCAGACAGAATTTAGGGTGTGGTGAGATTATTGACTGTTTTTAGTTTTTGTGTGATATGTATTTTTTTAATTATTGTATTTTATTTTATTTTATTTTTGGAGACTGAGTCTCACTCTGTCACCCAGGCTGGAGTGCAGTGGCATGATCCCAGCTCACTGCAACCTCTGCCTCCCGGGCTCAAGCAATTCTCCTGCCTCAGCCTCCCAAGTAGCTGGGATTACAGGTGTGCGCCACCACACCCAGCTAATTTTGTATATTTAGTAGAGATGGGGCTTCACCATGTTAGCCAGGCTGATCTCGAGCTCCCAACCTCTGGTGATCTGCCCGCCTTGGCCTCCCAGAGTGCTGGGATTACAGGCGTGAGCCACCGCACCTGGCCTGTGTGATATGTATTTAACATCATTATCTCCATGACCAATTGTTCCAGAACCATTTATTGAGTAGCTCTGCCTGCTTTTTGCCCAGTAAGCTGTGGTCAAGCCATCTCGCATCTCACAGTCCCATTGCTATAAAGAAATATCTGGGAATGGGTAATTTACTAAGAAAAGAGGTTGAATTGGCTCACAGTATCACAGGCCACACAGGAAGCATGGTGGCCTCTGCTTCTTGGGGGGCCTCGTGGTGGAAGGCAAAGTGGGAACAGGCGTCTTACAGGGCAAGAACAGGATCAAGGGGGAGAGAGGTGCCACACACTTTCAAACAACCAGATCTCACAAAAACTGACTCACTATACAGTACCCAAGGGGGATGGTGCTAAACCATTCATGCAAACTCTGCACCCATGATCCAATCACCTCCCACCAGGCCCTACTTCCAATGTTGGGGATTACAATTTCACATGAGATTTAGATGGGGACACAGATCCAAACCATATCACATGTCAAGAGTCTATAAGTGCATGAGTCTTTTCCTAGCCTCTCCATCTATTGGCCTCTTGGTCCACCCTCAAGCCAGTAAAACACTGCCTCAATTACTGCAGTTCTTTTTTTTTTTTTTTTTTTTTGAGACGGAGTTTTGCTCCTGTTGCCCAGACTGGAGTGCAACGGCACCATCTCGGCTCACTGCAACCTCCACCTCCCAGGTTCAAGTGATTTTCCTGCCTCAGCATCCCAAATAGCTGAGATTACAGGCGCCTGCCACCACATGCAGCTAATTTTGTATTTTTAGTAGAGACAGGGTTTCATATGTTGGCCAAGCTGGTCTTGAACTCCTGACCTCAGGTGATCCGCCCGCCTCGACCTCCCAAAGTGCTGGGATTACTTACAGGCGTGAGCCACTGCACCCAGCCAACTACTGAAGTTCTATATCAGATCTTTATACCCAGCAGAGCAAATCATCCACTCTTGAATTTTTTCAAAATTGTTATCGTTACCACTGACACTTTGCTCTTTCATATAAAGTTCTCAATAAGCTTGTCAAGTTCCAAGAAAAACTGTGTGAGGATTCTGATTAGAATTGTATTCAATTTCTAGAGGAATTTGGGGAGAATTGACGTGTTTATATATTGAGTCTTCCTGTCCATTAACATGGTATATGGCTTCTTTATATCTTTCAATCAAGTTTTATAATTTCCCCCCGGAAAGGTCATGCACATTTTTTGAAAGATTCATTCCTTGATACCTTATTACTTTCAGTGCCATTATAACTAATATTTTTTAAATTGAATTTTCTATTTGTTGCCCATATATAGGGAAAATGTCACATTTTGTATATTGAACTTACATAGAAACCTGGATGGAAATTCTCATTCTAATTTATGTAAAGATTTTGCTCCTAACAAGTCTACAGCTGTCTTTATAGACAGTCTTATCATTTACGAAAAGTGACAGTTTTATTTCTTCCTTCCCAATTTTTATAACATTAATTCCTTGGCTTGTCTAGATCTTTTATTAGAGGGCTGAAGGGAATCAGTGCTGGCAGGCATCCTTGTCTTATTTCTGATTTTAAAGAGACTGTTTCTAATGTTTCACCATTGAACCTGATGTCTACTGCAGGCTTTTGCTGGATATTATTGTCACTGAAAAAAGTTTCCCTACTATTCTTAGAAACAGCTGTTTTGTTTTATCATTATTAAGTGTTTAATTTGATTGTCTTTTTCCGTACCCATGGAAATGTTGTGAATTATATTAATACATTTTCTGATGTCCAGTTCTCCTTGCATTCCCAGATAAGTCTAATTTAGTTAATCTGGGGACTATTGCTGAGTATCCCTAAGCAACCATTCTCTGCTTCTTTTTAATAACAGAGATCCCAGCACTGGGGCTAGCCACACGCTCACCCAGCTAAAGACATTTCTCAGTCTCCCTTGCAGCAGAGTTGGCCCTATGATCACGTCTGGGGGAAAAAGGTGCAAATGGAAGGTGATGTCAGCAACTTCTGCATCATCTCCTTGGAAGCTAAACCATTTATCCTGTACAGCATTTTCCCCTCTCCCCACGGAGTAGGAAATAAAAACGCCAGAGCAATCCTAGAACCATGTGGGGGCAACGTAGAGCCGGACCACTCAGCTGGAGACCTGAGAAAGAAATACAGTTTTGCTTCTTTAAGCCACTGCATTTTCAGATCTTTTTGTTACAGCAGCTTCAATCACACCCTCACTCAGTCAGTCATGATACATCGCCTTTTGTGTATTGCTGGCTTGAAATTGCCAATATTTACAGGTAGGGTGGGGAGATCGGCCGGTCGTTTTCCTTGTATTGTCTTTGCCTTTTGTTGTTGTTGTTGTTATCAAGGTTATACTAGTTTCATTATGAGAGTTGGTAATATTATCTTTTTTTTTTTTTGAGATGGAGTCTTGCTTGTCACCCAGGTGGAGTACAGTGGCACGATCTCGGCTCACTGCAACCTCCACCTCCCGGGTTCACACCATTCTCCATTCTCCTGCCCCAGCCTCCTGAGTAGCTGGGATTACAGGCGCCCACCAGCACGCCTGGCTAATTTTTTTGTATTTTTAGTAGAGACGGGGTTTCACCATGTTAGCCAGGATGGTCTCGATCTCCTGACCTCGTGATCCGCCCGCCTCGGCCTCCCAAAGTGCTGGGATTACAGGCGTGAGCCACCGCGCCCAGCCAGTTTGGATATTACATTATCTCTCCCTTAAATATTTTATAAAATTTATAAAGCCATCTGTATCTGGACCTGGTTTCAGAATTATGGGGGAGAGGGGGAAGACAGGTAGATTTTAAACTACTAATTCAATTTCTTTAAGGGGTATAGGACTATTTGGAATTCCTTTTTTTTTTTTTTTTTTTTTTTTGAGACAGAGTCTCACTCTGTCACCTAGGCTGGAGTGCAGTGGTGTGATCTCAGCTCTCTGCCACCTCCACCTCCTGGCTTCCAGTGATTCTCATGCCTCAGCCTCGCAAGTAGCTGGGACTACAGGTAGGCGCCACTAGGCCCAGCTAATTTTTTATTTTTAGTAGAGATGAGGTTTCGCCGTATTGGTCAGGATGGTCTCCTGAGCTCAAGCAATCTGCCCGCCTTGGCCTCCCAAAGTGCTGGGATTACAGGCGTGAGCCACTGCGCCTGGCCACTATTACTTCTTGAGTCAGGCTTTAGACATTTTTCTGGAAAGTTGCCCATTTTGCTTGGATTTTCAAATTCATTCATGTAAAGCTATTCATAGTATTATTTTATATCTTTTGAATCTCTCCTCTCTAATTTCTGTTATCTCCCTTTTTTTATCCTATATTGATTATTTATGCCTTCAAACTTTGTTCTTAATCAATTGCTCCCCAGTTTCGTTAATTTTACTCACCTTCTCAAAGAGCCAAATTTTGGTCTTGTTAATCCTTTCTACTATACATTTGTTTCCCATTTAATTAATTTCTATTCTTATCTTTATTGTTTCTTTTCTTTCTTTTGCTTTGTTCTGATGTTCTTACTTTACTTCTTAGTTTTGAATGCTTAGTTCACGAATTTTTAGTCTTATTTTGTTACTAATACAAGTTCTTAAGGCAATACTACTTTAGCTGCAAGCTGCAGTTGCTTTTCTTTTAATTGTGGTAAAATAGACATAACATAAAATTTACCACAACCCACAGTTTTAATATGTAATATTTTATTATGTTTTAGTTCTAAACATTTTTAAACTTTCATTACGATTTCCTTTCTGCTCAATGAGTCATTTGAAAGTGCGTTGTTAATTTCCAAGAGTTGGGGAAAGAGGCTGTTATCTCATTCTCTTATCTCGTGGTACTGCAGACAAAAAATACAGACGGTGTCACACTGATTCCTTTTAATGTGTTGAGACTTGCTTTATGACCTACGGTGAGTGTTACTTTCATAAATGTGTATATATTCAGTGTTCCCTATATGTCTAATAAATCAAAGGTGTTCATTGCATTGTTTAGATCTTTCATATCATTACAAATAAATTTATATTTACCTTGCTTATATTTATCAGCTCTTGAGAAAAATATGTTAAATCTCCCACTATGGTGGTGAATTTGTCAATTCTCCTTGTAATTCTGTCACTTTTTATTTTTGTTTTAAACCCTTAGGTTATGTCATCAAATGCATGCAACTTTAGAATTATTAGATCATGCTAAAATTTTTAATCTTTTATTGAAATAGCAGCCAACATTTTAAAAATCTTTTCTATATTCCAAGATCTGACACAGACCTAGCACTCAGTAAAATGTGGTAGAAATAAGAAAAAGAAAGAGAGAAAGAGAATGAATGAAAAGAGAGAAGAAAGAAAAGAGGAAAAAGAAAGAAAGAAAGAAAGAGAAAGAGAGAGGGAGGGAGGGAGGGAGGGAGGGAAAGAAAGAGAGAGAGAAAGAAAGAAAAAGAGACAGAAATAAAGAAGGAAGAAAGGAGGGAAGGAAGGATGAGAGAGAGAGAAAGAAAAAGAGAGAAAGAAAGAGACAGAGAAAGAAAAGGGAGGGAGGGAGGGAAGGAAGGAAGGAAAGTAGAGTGAGAGAAAGAAAGAAAGAAAGAAAGAGAAAGAAAGAAAGAAAAAGAAAAGAAAGAGAGAAATGAGAGGAAGGGAGAGAAGGAAGGAAGGAGGGAGGGAGGGAGGAAGAGAGAAAGAGAAAGAGAGAGAGAAAGAGAGAAAAAGAAAGAAAACATTGAGGGTATGCCTAGGGTGTCTCCGGCTGGCACCCTGGAGTCAGAGCTGGGAACTGTTTGCGTCCAGGTCCACTCTGCCTTGGGGGTCATCCTGTGTTCAGTGTCACAAGCAAGAGAGGTGACAGAGAGGGCTGGCCAGCTCTGGGCAGTCCCCAGGTGCTGGAGTGGAGTCCCCAGCCTGACAGGGTTTTCCCAGAGTGGCTCTGAGGTCAAATTCCGAGGAGCTGATGGAACTCCCGCTGACTGCCCCCTACCCGATCCCCAAACCCAGCTCCCTGGGCTGACCGCCCCGGGCCACTTTTCAGTTCCAGTCACCTCCCTACCTCTAGGAGAGTATTTTCTCCTAGAAGATCCCCCATGAAGAATGCAGGTCCCTCTCTCCACCAGGGACTTTCCTGATGAGAAAACCAGCATTCTGCCCCCAGAGCCAGGCTCTGTGCCCCAGACACACCCAGATACCAAACAGAACCAAGCTCCCAGTGCCCCACACCACAGGTCCCAGGAGGCCCTCCCAGCAGGACCCACAGGCCACTCTCTGACGGGCTGATGAGAGCTGCCCCTCCCATCCCTGAGCAGGTGCACGCCCCCCACCCCTGCTTCCTACACCTGTGCCTCAGGCCTCTGTCTCAGTCCCTTCTCTGTACACCCTCTGAGGTCGCTTCAGTCGGGCTAGTTCCTAGATCTCTCTCCACTGCCTACTGGAGATGCCGCCTACCCCGACCTGGGACACCCCATTGCCCTCTTGAATCCAGCAGTCTCTCCTATCCCAGTACAACACAATCATCCCAGCCCCCTAAACTGGGACCTAGACCACAAATATTTTTAAAGTTTTTAAAGTTTTTTTGTTACATTTTAATATTTTCATACTACTTTTGAATGGGTAATGCATCCCCATGGTCCAAAATTCAGAAGGCACAGGTCCACCTTGCAGCCCATCTGCCCGGCACTCAATTCCCCTTCCAGAGGCCACCTCTGTCACTGACACATCTATGTCCCTCCAGAGCTGTTCCAGTGGAAGAAAGCATTCTCCACTTCCTGTCTCTCATCTCAATCTGTCCTGCACCTTGTTGGTTTCCATTAACTATTTACCTTGAAGTTTGTCCCACATTCGTTGAAGAGCTTCCTCTATATGAAACAGAATTCCATTGTGTAGACTTGCTAGAATTAATCTGATTAGTTCCTGTTGAAGGAAGGATAGGATTCCCCGCCTTTTGCTACCACAACAAAGCTGCAATGAATAACAGCGCACACACGCCATTTCACCCAGACGCAAGTATCTGAAAGCAGCCTTCCCCAACAGGGGGTTTGCTGGGTGACAGAATGGGTACATCGGTGTCAAATTGCCCTCCACCGGGGTTGTATCCATCCATCCTCCCACCGGCGGTGTGTGGGAAAACTGGCTTCCCCACCAATACGGTGTTTTGGGCAATGTTCTTATTTATGACACCCCAGTAAGCAATGAATGACATTGCACTGGAGTTTTGATTTGCATTTCTTTTCCATAGGATAGGCATCTTTTTGGAGGGTTAAAAGCCATTTGTGGCCAGGCGCGGTGGCTCATGCCTGTAATCCCAGCACTTTGGATCACTTGAGACCAGGAGTTCGAGACTTGGCTGGCCAACATGGAGAAACCCCATCTCGATTAAAAATACAAAAATTAGCCAGGCGTGGTAGTAGGCGCCTGTAATCCTGGCTACTTGGGAGGCTGAGGGAGGAGAATCGCTTGAACCTGGGAGGTGGAGGTTGCAGTGAGCCGAGATCATGCAACCACGCTCCAGCCTGGGCAACAGAGAGAAACTCCACCTCAAAAAAAAAAAACAACAAAACAAACAAAAAAAAAAACCCAAAAAAACAAAAACAAAAACCATTTGTATTTTCTTTTCCTGTAAACTATGCTTTCATACCTTTTGCCTACTTTCTTATTTGTGTTGGTCTTTTTGATTTCCACGTTAGGGGAACTCACTTCTGGTCTATCACACAAGTTACAACCATGTGTTCCCAGGTGGCCACTGGCACGTTGGCTTAACTGATGGTGACTTGAGCCACGTGGACTTCTGCATATTTAAATACTTTGGTTAATCAATCTTCTCTTTTATGGCTTCTGGGTTCTTTTGATTTTTAGAAAGGTCTTTGCCATTCTGAAATTACATTTTTCAAACAGTTTACTACAGTTTCTTCTTATAGTTTTGTGGTTTCATTTGTTACACTGAATTATCTGACATGACTCATTATCCCATTGCAGTGTAAGGTAGACTCAACTTTATAGTTTTCCAGATGGCTACTGTAAACTAAAAATACAATTATAAGCCCTCCAACTGACTAAACGAACCGCTTCTTGGCCAAAGGGACCTCAGAAAAACTTTTATTTTTCTTTCTTTATTTATTGAGACGGAGTCTCGCTCTGCCGCCCAGGCTGCAGGGCAGTGGCACTATCTTGGCTCACTGTAACCTCTGACTCCCAGGTTCAAACCATTCTCCTGCCTCAGCCTCCTGAGTAGCTGGGATTACAGGCGCCCACCACCACCACACCCAGCTAATTTTTGCATTTTAGTAGGGACAGGGTTTCACCATGTTGGCTAGGCTGGTCTCGGACTTGTGACCTCAGGTGCTCCCCCTGCCTCTGCCTCCCAAATTGCTGGAATTACAGGCGTGAGCCACTGCACCTGGCCCAGAAAAACTTTTAAAACTGAGATCCCAGCCGTGATGAAAGGGGAGGTCAGACACGCCTCATTATACACCTCCCTTTCGCAGTTTAGACACAACTGACCAGCAGTAATGTTAAAACAGAACCATAAATTTAAAAAAAAAAAAAAAAACCATAATATGGACAGAACAGACTTTGTGGCAACAGAATACCAAATTATAACCAGGACCTCAGGCCCTGCCAGGTAAGGGTGAGGTCACACACCCCACACTTAAACCGTAAACTCTGTTCTGCCTCCCACAAGGTGTTTCTTTTGCTCTAGCAGCTAAACAAGCCGCGGCCTCGAGATAAGCCAGATGAAAACAATCACAGCTCATCCAGGGCCCCTAAACTGAGCAACTGAGCCCCTGCTCCAGGCCCTAATTCCAGCCTTCATTAGAGAAGAGACTGATTTCAGTAACTTTCTCCAGATCAGAAGACCACGGACCATGGACCAGTTCTGGCCGGTTTACAGAAGCTCCGCACCCGTGTTCCGAAGACCTTTAGCGGTATAGGGCCTAAGTGTAATGCATTTAAATGTTAAGTCTCCACCCCCAAGTGAACATGGGTAGTATATTACATGCACGTTCGTTCAATATGCATCCGTCAGGGCCACCTTCATGAATATGCATAGCTCCTCCTGTAGCCTGTTGAATATGTATGTTTAGCCAACTCCTTTAGCATAAAGCTGCTACCCTAACCCCTCCTCTTTTGAAGTGCCTGTCTCTGGCCTCTGCCACATGCCATGTGCAGGATGGCCACCTTGCAGGCTGTAACTCTTTAAAGAAATAAAATCTCCTTTCTAAATATATAAATTGTGTGATTTTTTTTTTCCAGTTAACAGTACCCATTGCCCAACACAATGAGCCTCCAGCGAGGCTCATACAAAACCTGGACGTGGATTTAAAACTAGTTCCCAGCAGGGCGGTGTTCTTGGTGCTTTTCCTCTCGGCCGCAGCTTCTGCGCCCTCAGGGCCCCGTGGCTCCTCTCTCCGAAATATTTCACGAATCCGCCTGCTTCTCTCGCTCTCCACCTTGAAGCTTTAGTTGACAACTGCGCGTTTCTCCCTGGGAATGTAGAGATGCGTTAGTGCCGGGAGAGGGCGCTGCGAGATTTCCAGATTGCGCGTGGCATCCTGTTTTCCCCATTGCCCTGGGACAAAGCCCCCTCACCTTCCTACCCAACCAAATCCTCTTCCTCCTCCAAGACTGGGCATTAGGGTGTCCCCCTCTAGGCCCTCAGCAGTCACCACTCACCCCCTCCCTTTCTTAGCCCAGCCCCAACCTTATCGTGGAAGGGTAGGAACAGAGTCCCAGCCCCAGCCTGCCTGTCCACCTTCAGGCACCAAACACCCCGAGGTCTACACCCACCGTTGCTCTAGCCCAGCGGTCCCCAACCTTTTAGGCACTAGGGACTGGCTTCGTGGAAGACAATTTTTCCACGGATTGAGGGGGATGCTTTTGGGATGATTCAAGCACATTCATTGTGCACTTTATTTCTATTATTATTTCATTGTAATACATAATGAAATAATTATGCAACTCACCATCATGTAGAATCAGCGGGACCCCTGAGCTTGTTTTCTTGCAGCTAGAACGGTCCAATCTGGGGGTGATGAGTGACAGACCATCATCAGGCATTAGATTCTCATAAGGAGCATACAACCCAGATCCCTCGTATGCACAGTTCACAATGGGGTTCATGCTCCTATGAGAATCTTATGCCACCGCTGATCTGACAGGAGACAGAGCTCAGGCAGTAATGTGAGCAACGGGGAGCAGCTGTAAATACAGATGAAGCTTCTCTGGGGACCCCTATGCTAGTCCACAGAGGCGGGAGAAGTGGGGCGGCTTCTCCTCTCCAAACGATGCACCCCTCCATCCCCATCTCATCTTCTACCATGGGCAGGTCTTGGGCAGGGCTTGATTCTCACTGGAAAAATCACCCTCCCTCCCCCATGGCCCTCGGGCTCCTGCCTTTCTCCTCGAGCCCTGGACCCAGGTGTCCATCCTCCAGCTCTGGGTGGTTACCGATGCTGGGCATCTGGACATGGAGGCTACTGATGCTGGGCATCTGGACATGGAGGCTACTGATGCTGGGCATCTGGATATGGAGGCTACTGATGCTGGGCATCTGGACATGAAGGTTGTGGGGAAAGGCTCCTGGAATAGTCGGGGAGAAGGGTGGAGAAGATTGGCCCTAGCCAGCAAGTCCTCTGTCAGGCCAGCATCCCATCGTTAACAAGCTCGTTTTGGGTCCATTTCTCTGGGTAAATGGCAGTGTACAAATAGAAATCCCTGCCCCCAGAGAGCTCACATTCCAGTTGGGAGACAGGCAATAAACAAGAAAGCAACAAATATAATCATAGTGGCAGGTGGTGAAAGCGCCATGAAAAAATAACCAAGGAGCCTTCGCTCACACGCTTTGGATTTCTTCTGGGTGCGAACAGAAAAACCGGCGAATCCAGATCAAGAAGGCACCCTCTGGTGGCCATATGAGGAACAGGCCACAGTGACACCAGGGCGGACGCTGAGAGACCCGGTGGGGCCATGGCAGTGTCCAGGCAAGGGGACGGAGGCTTGGGCCGGGGAGGTGATGGTGGCAAGTGTAAGAAGTGGCTGGATGGAGAGTTGGTATTGTAGAGCCTTTAGGACTTGCTGAGGGAGTCAAGAATGATGCTGGGTTTCATTCTTAGCACCTTGGCAGATGGAGGCACCATTTAACTAGGAGGGGGTCGGTGGCCGCAGGAGGAGTGGGCTTGCAGCATCCAGGAATCAAGCTTCTGTCCTGGACATTTTGGGTGAGAAGGCTGTTGAACATGGAGCTGTTGAGTGTTTGGATAGAAGATTCTGGAAAAGGGGAAGGGTCCAGGCTGGAGGCATAAGCGTGGAGTTGTCCCAATATAGACGGCATTTGCTATTGACCGAGTGTTTACATCCCTGAGAATTTATATATTGAATTCATATGTTGAAAACTAATTCCAGCGTGATGGCATTTGGAGGAGAAGCCTTTTGGAGATGATTAGGTCATTAGGTAAGAGCCCTCGTAAGTGGGCTTATCACCTTTATAATACAGGCCCTGATAGCTAACTAGCCCCCTCCACCACGTGAGGATACAGTGACAAGATCACCATCTATGAACCAGAAAGCAGGTATCACCAGACATTGAATCTGCCAGCACCGTGGTCTTGGACTTCCCGTGCTCCAGAACTCTGAGAAATGAGTTTCTGGGGTTGTTTTGTTTTGTTTTTTGAGACATGGTCTCACTCTGTCGCCCAGGCTAGAGTGCAGTGGCGAGATCTCAGCTTCGTAGTATATTTTGAAATCAGGTAGTGCGATGCCTCTGGCTTTGTTCTTTTTGTTCTAGATTGCTTTGGCTACTCAGGGCCTTTTGTAGTTCCATACAAATTTTAGGGTTTTGTTTTTTTCTGTGAAAAATGACGTTGGGATTTTGATAGGGATTACACTGAATCTGTAGCTCTCTTTGGGTGCTACGGACATTTTAACAATACTGATTCTTCCATTCCATGAACACAAGATATCATTCCATTTATTTGTGTTTTCTTCCATTTCTTTTATGACTCCAGAGACTAAGGCAGTATTTAAAGCAGCAGGAGGCCACCCTGGGAAGGAATGCAGCTCAAGACTCCATCCACCTAGCAGCAGCAGATGGTGGTGGGAGAAAGTCTAGGGGGCAAACTCCACTTTCAGCCTCAGCAAGGACCCTCGCTGAATGCTAGGGGGCTCTGTCTCACACCTACTCCCCACTTCCCACCAACCCCATTCTCAAACACCAACCTCTCCTTCCAGAGGTGACCTCAGTCTCCACTCTACTCAAGCCCGTCTCAAGATGACTGTGTCCTCTTCCTCCCACTTCCTACCTCTCCCACTCACGGGCTCTGGGGTCAGGCTGTGTCTCCACCCGCCTCCTCTGCTAACTGGCCCTGTGTCCCCAGTGAGTGGCTTCACCTCTGCAAACTGCTCTCCCATTGCTGATGGGGGCATCTCCCTCTCTGGATAGCCATGAGCACGGGGTGCAAGTATGTGTGTCATGTACCTAGAAGGAAACTGGCACGTAGCAGACACCGGATAAATGTCAGCGTGAGTGTGGTAGGGCTGGCTTTCTCCTTTTTATCTTGTATTCCTCTCTCCACTTCTAGGGTGTCACTCTGCTCTTTCTCCAATGTCCTCAGCCTCGTTCTACTGACTCCCTCATCTCATACCCGGTCTCTCCCATCTTACAAAGAAGCAGCCCAGGGGTTTTGTCTTCGAGACCCCTCCGGCTGCCATCCACCGACCCCACCTCCCCTCCCCTGCCCTCACCTCCAGGAAACACCCACTGCAGCCTGGTTTCCTCCATAGTCAGTGAGAGTGAGATTGGATACCATTATTGGCACACAAAGATGGGGAAAATGGAGACTGGGCCGAGGAGGGCTGGGGACCAGGGACCCCAGAGAGCCAAAACCTTGGAAGCTAAATCTCCATCCTCTTCCACAGCAGTGTCCTCCTGGTGTTTGACCCACTTCTGTGGATTAGAGCGTGTTTTTAGGGTAACTGCAGACCGAATTGTGTTCCCCTAAAATTCATATGTTGAAGCCCCAGTAACTCCACAAGTGACTGTATTTGGAGACAAGGTCTTAAAAGACGTGATTCATCACAGCACTTTGGGAGGCCAAGGCGAGTGGATCACGAAGTCAGGAATTCAAGACCAACCTGGCCAATATGGTGAAACCCCGTCTCTACTAACAATACAAAAATTAGCCAGGCATGGTGGTGCATGCCTATAACTCCAGCTACTCAGGAGGCTGAGGCAGGAGAATTGCTTGAATCCAGGAGGCAGAGACTACAGTGAGCCAAGATTGCGCCATTGCACTCCAGCCTGGGAGACAGAGTGAGACTCCGTCTCAAAAACAAAAAGAATTTACAGCCATCATTAACCTACTGCCCACTAAGCTGGCTCAGCCCCCTGTAGAAACAGCACCATCACCTGCCAGTCTCCAAGGCTGGAAACCTCAAAGTCATCCTTCACTCTGCTCACCTTCACCCTCGATTTTTCATGAGGACCAGTCAGTTTCAGTATCTAATTACCTCTCACAAAAGCCCCTCACACCCCAGATCCTCTGTATCCTCAACCATCAGCATCCCTAGCCTGGGCCTTTCTAACAGCCTCCTAACAGGCCTGTCTGCATTTAATCTGTCCATCAAGTCCTTCCTTCACATGACAGCCAGTGACCTTTCTAAACTGCAAATCAGGGCTCACCTTGGTTCCCGGTTCTCAGGTCCCCACATCTGGTCCCCACCCAGAGGTAGTGAGGACACCTCTCCAAGGCTCAGCCTCACACATAGGCAAGGCAGGCTCATAACAGAATCTCAAAGGGTTGCACTGAGGAGCACGTGGGACAAGGCATTGAACGACCCCTCGGTGGCATCTGGCACAAGAGACATTTCCCACCAAGGAGGGTTTCTTTCTTACCTATTGACAATTTGAAAAAACTAAGAAGGGTAAATAGTGTTCTGGCATTCAGAGCCTCTCACCACCTGGCTCCCATTTCTCTTTTTTTTTTTTTTTTTTTTGAGACAGAGTCTTACTCTATGGCCCAGGCTGGAGCGCAGTGGTGAGATGTCAGCTCACTGCAACGTCCACCTCCCAGGTTCAAGCAATTCTCCTGCCTCAGCCTCCCAAGTAGCTGGAATTACAGGTGCGCACCACCACACCCGACTAATTTTTGTATTTTTAATAAGGACTAGGTTTCACCATGTTGGCCAGGCTGGTCTCAAACTCTTGACCTCAGATGATCCGCTGGCCTCGGCCTCTCAAAGTGCTGGGATTACAGGCGTGGGAACCTGGCCCATTTCTCCTTTGAGGTTCATCCCCCCTGCTTCCTGCTAAAGCCACACGCATACACTCACTCAGCGTCAAGCGTGTTCTCCTGCCCACCAGTGTACACAGAGGTCGTCCAGTCTCCACCTCTGTGGCTTGCACATGCTGTCCCCACCACCCGGTGTCCTTCCCTTTTCCAAGCCAGCTCTCCTAACCCAACTCCCACACCTGACAATCCCTTCCCCAGTTCTCCCCATGTGGAATCCATCCTTCCCACTCCCGTTCATACTGTTTCAAGAATCATCCTGGATTACGTGTCAGCGGAATCATCCTGGATTGGATTGCCTCCCCCATGTGACGGGCTCCTAGGGGTCCAGCCCTGTCCCTGGCCAGAATCCAGCCCCACGGATACCTGGGTATTGGGGCTGAAGGACCCTCAGAGGTCCCCTCGTTCACAGGGGAGCCCCAGGCGGTGGGTTCTCTGAGTGCCATCCCCGCGGCGACCACGCAGAGGAGCCCGCGGGCTGGCTTTGGTCACCTAGGAAACCGAGGAGGGGTGGGGCAAGGAGGGCCAGACCCCTGCCCAGTCTCTGGTCTGGCTCCTCCTGTGGGCCTCTGCTCTGGAGAGCTGAGAGACCCCAGGCCCACTCCCCTCGGCCACTCGTGGCCGCGCTCTGTGCTGACTGCCTTACATGGATTATTTCATTACATTCTGCAAAACTTCCCTTGTTTGAAAAAGTGAAACAAAAACAACCTTCCCTTGAGGGAGGCGTCGTCACTAACCCCGGTTTTTTTGTTTTTGTTTTCTGTTCTTCGTTTTGTTTTTGAGACGGAGTCTCACTCCATCACTGACTGGAGTGCAGTGGTGCGATCTCGGCTCACTGCAACCTCCACCTCCTGAGTAGTAATCTCAGCCTCCTGAGTAGCTGGGATTACAGGCGCCTGCCACCATGCCCGGCTAATTTTTGTATTTTTAGCAGAGACAGGGTTTCACCTTGTTGGTCAGGCTGGTCTGGAACTCCTGATCTCAGGTGATCCACCCACCTCGGCCTCCCAAAGTGCTGGAATTACAGGCATGAACCACCACACCTGGTCACTAACCCTGTTTTACAGAAAAGGAAACTGAGGCCCAGAGAGGGAAGCTCACTATAGTGGGGCAGCCAGCAGTAACGGGGAGGAGCTGGCCGTGTCTGCCCAGCTTGGTGGCCTGATCTCAGGCCTGAGCCTCTCTGTGCGGGTCTCGCACTGGGTGCCTCCCAGAGCTTTCTAGGGTTTTTGGTGGCCTTTTAAAAAGCTTTTCTATAGGGCTTCGTTTGTGTTGTTTTAATTGTAGTGAAATATACATAACAGAAAATGCACCATTTTTACCATCTGAAGTGTAAAGTTCAGTGACATTAAGTACATTCACAATGTGCAACTTTTTTAAGGTTGCAAAATTGAAACTCTAGTCCTACCCAGAGCAATTGGGCAACAGAAAGAAAAAAATGGCATCCAAACTGGAAAGGAGGATGTAAAATTGTCCCTTTTTGCAGATGACATGATCTTATATTTATAAAAACCCAAACACTCCGTTCAAAAATGGTGAGAACTAATAAATTCAGTGAAGTTGCAAGATACAAAATCAACATACAAAAATCAGAAGTGTTTCTTTACACTCATACGAAGCAATTTGAAAAAGAAGCAATCCCATTTATAATAGCTGCAAAAAAAAATAATAAAACACTTATGAATAATTTTTTTTTTGAGATGGAGTCTTGCTCTGTTGCCCAGGCTGGAGTGCAGTGGTGCGATCTTGGCTCACTGCAAGCTTCACCTCCTGAGTTCACGCCATTCTCTTGCCTCAGCCTCCTGAGTAGCTGGGACCACAGACACCTGGCTAATTTTTTTTTTTTTTTTTTTTTTTTGTATTTTTAGTAGAGACAGGGTTTCACCATGTTAGCCAGGATGGTCTCGATCTCCTGACCTCATGATCCACCCGCCTCGGCTTTCCAAAGTGCTGAGATTACAGGCATGAGCCACCACACCTGGCCATGAATAAATTTAACCTAAGAGGTAAAAGATCTCTATGATGAAAATTATAAAACACTGATGAGAGAAACTGAAGAGGACACAAAAACATGGAAAAACAACCCATGTTCATGGATTGGAAGAATTAATATTGTTAAAATGTCCATACCACACAAAGGGATCTACAGATTCAATATAATCTCTACCAAAATACCAATAACATTCGTCACAGAAATAGAAAAAAAAATCCTAAAATCTGTATGCAATCTGTACGGACAAAGCATTCAGGGCCTTTGAGTAAAAGGAAGAAAGCTGGAGGCATCACACTACCTGACTTCAAAACATACCACCAGGTTATAGTAACCAAAACAGCATGATACTGGCATAAAAACAGACACATAGGCCAGGTGCAGTGGCTCACACCTGTATTCCCAGCCCTTTGGGAGGCTGAGGCAGGAGTTCACCTGAGGTCAGAGTTCAAGACCAGCCTGGCCAACAAGGTGAAACCCCATCTCTACTAAAAATACAAAAATTAGCCAAGCATGGTGGCTTTTGCCTGTATTCCCAGCTACTTGGGAGGCTGAGGTGGGAGGATCGCTTGAACCTGGGAGGTGGAGGTTGCAGTGAGCCGAGATGGTGCTGCTGCACTCTAGCCTGGGCAAGAAGTAAGACTCTGTCTCAGAAAACAAAAACAAAAATGGACACATAGACCAATGGAACAGATTAGAAAACCCAGATATAAATCCACATATTTACAGCCAAATGGTTTTTTACAAAGGCACCAAGAATATACATTGGGGAAAGGATAGTCTCTTCAGTAAGTGGTACCAGGAAAATTGGGTATCAGCATGCAGAAGAATGAACCTAGACCCCTATCTCCCATCACACATGAAAATCAGCTCAAAATGGATTAAAGACATAAATGTAAGACTCGAAACTATGAAACTACTAGGAGAAAGCATAGAGAAAATGTCTTAGGACATTGGTCTGGACAAAGTGTGTTTTTTTGATAAGGCCTCGAAAGCACAGGCCACAGAAGCAAAAATAGACAAATGAGGAATGCAACAAGCCAAAAACATCTGCATAGCAAAGGAAACAATCAACAGAGAGAAGAGGCAACCTACAGAATGGGAGGGAATATTTGCAAACTATCCACCCAACAAAGGATTAATATCCAGAACACAGAAAGAGCTCAAATAACTCAACAGGAAGAAAAAAAATACAATTTTTAAATGGGCAAAAGACTTGAATAGACATTTCTCAAAAGAAGACATACAGATAGCCAACAGATACATGAAAAAAAAATGTTCAACATTGCCAGTCATCAGGGAAATGCAATAAAACCACAATAAGATATTATCTCATCCCAGTTAAAATTGCTATAATCAAAAAGACAGAATATGGCGAATACTGGCAAGAATGCAGAGAAAGGGGAACTCAGCCACTGTTGGTGGGGATGTAAATCAGTACAGCTGTTATGGAAAACAGCCCGGAGGTTCCTCAAAAAACTACAACTAGCGCTACCATATGATCCTGCAATCCCACTCCTGGGTATATGTCCAAAGGAAAGAAAATCAGCATGTTGAAGAGATGTCTGTACTCCCATGTTTATTGTGTCATTATTCACAATAGCCAAGATATGGGAGCAACCTAAGTGTCTATCAGTGGATGAATAGATAAAGAAAATGCGGTACATACACACAGTGGAATATTATTCAGCCATAAAAAATAATGAAATAGTGTCATTTGCAACAACACGGATGAGCCTAGAGGACATTATGTTAGTGAATTAAGTCAGGCGCAGGAAGACAAATTGTCTCTCATATGTAGGAGCCAAAAAGTCGATCTCACAGAGGCAGAGAGTAGAATGGAGGTCACCAGAGGATAGAAAGGGGATCGGGGAGCAGAGGGGAGGAAGAGATTGGTTAACAAGTACAAAATGACAGCCGGATAGGAGGAATCATCTCTATCGTTCTATAACACAGCAGGAAGTCTACAGCGGACGATTTTTGTATATTTCAAAATAGTTAGATGGGAAGATTTTGAAAATAGCTAGTGTTCCCCCAACACCAAGAAATGACACATGCTTGAGCCTTCAGATATTAACACCCCAGCCAACCTCAAGAAGAGCAGAGACCGGCTCTCCCAGGGGGACCCTGCCTAGACTGCAGATTCATGAGCAAAATCAATGCTGTTTAAATCCACTAAGACGTTTCAAAGTCATTTGTTATGGAGCAGAACAGATAGGTATTCCATAAATATGTGTTGAATGAATAAGGGAATAAACATTTCAGGGAAGACAGAGGAAGGAGAGGCTGCAGGGGAGACTGATGGGGGTGAGGAGGGTAGAGGGAATCAGAGAGTGAGAGTGAGTGACCTGAGGGCACGCAGCGGGCTGGCGGCCAAAATTTTAAGTGTGGTCTCCCGTGACGGAGATCTTTATTCTGCCTTTCTTCCTTCCCTCCTCCTTTCCTTTTATATTGAGAATCTCCATCTCCCACATACACAAAAAGCTAGGAATACAAAAGTAGAAGATCAAGACCAAGGAGAAAAGCAGAGGGAAATATGCCAAATGATGAGTTGTTGCTGATGAGATTCGGATTGGCCTGAGCTTCCTGGCAGCTGGGGCAAAAAGGGAAACAGGATACATTACTCAGTTCTCCTTACTGGAAAAGGAGAAGCATGTCAGTTTCTTAGCGAGATGGGTTTTCTTAACACCATGCCAGGCGAAAGCTCTTACGTGCTCTGGTGTAAGAGGCACTGGGTGACATCATGCCCTCAACAGCAAGCAAAGAAGTGGTTTCCTTGTTACTTAAAAGAACTTCTTCGCTGAAGGCCGAAGCCCAGAGCATGTCCTGACATCTTTACAGAACCTGGAGGACAGCACGGCCCTTACTGGGGTTACAGGCATCTGAGAGCATGTTTGAAATAATGATTCCAGGTCCCTCCATCAGAGAGACAGACTCAGAACTTGGGAGTCTGTAACTTAACAGGTACCCCAGGTGAGGCTGGTGTGTATCCAGGTTTGAGTTTCCCTCCCTAAGATCATCTTTTCTAAATCTCAAGAAAACACAGCAAGCCCCTGTCTTCTGCCCTTGCTCCCTCTGCTCTTCCCAAGCTGCTGAGACATTCCACGGTATCCGCATTTTACAGATGGGAATGCTGAGCCTGACTGATGCTGCTGCAGCTCATAGGTGGAGGCACTGAGGTTCAAAGCCAGGGTGACTCATCGGAATCCAAGGAGCTGCTGGCTGACACCAGAAAGAAGCTAGTCCTCCCAACACTTTGGGAGGCTGAGGCAGACAGATTGCCTGAGGTCAGGAGCTCGAGACCAGCCTGGCCAACATGGTGAAACCCCACCTCTACTAAACATATAAAAAAATTAGCTGTGCATGGTGGCACATGCCTGTAATCCCAGCTACCCGGAGGCCAAGGCAGGGGAATCGCTTGAACCCGGGAGGTGGAGGTTGCAGTGAACCAAGATTTCGCCATACTCAGGATTTTGCCTTTTGGAGTGTAAAGTCAGACAGGGGCATCTCATGTGACACACATCAGCCCTTCACAAACACTACCCCAGCCTCATTCCTTCAAGAAGCATGTTTTGACCACCTATTGTGTGCCAGGTTGTTCTAAGTGCTGGAGATGCATTAGGAAGCCAAACCGGCCCAGTGTACTAACTAGATGTAATATATTAACTGTATTTTCTTACTTTCTATATTCTCGATGCTCCAGCATCTGGGACCTCGTGACTAAGAGTTAGCACCTCTCCCGGGGTTAGCTAATTCCTAGAGAGAGCAAATGACTTTCACACGCAAAGCAACTGATTCTGAGGTGCCCCTGTCTGGCTTTACACTCCAGAAGGCAAAATCCTGAGCATCATTTTTTTTTTCTTTTTCCATTCTGTTGCCGAGCCTGGAGTACAGTGGCGAAATCTCAGCTCACTGCGACCTCTGCCTCCCAGGTTCAAGTGATTCCCCTGTCTCGCCTCCCGAGTAGCTGGGATTACAGGCACGCATCACCACGCACAGCTAATTTTTTTGTATTTTCAGTAGAGATGGGTTTCACCATGTTGGCCAGGTTGGTCTCGAACTCCTGACCACAGGCAATCTGCCCACCTCGGTCTCCCAAAATGCTGGGATTACAGGCGTCAGCCACCACACCCGACCCTGAGTATCTTTTAAAACACCCAGCCCTGGCCCCGGCGCAGTGGCTCACACCTGTAATCCCAGCACTTTCGGAGACCAAAGCAGGAGGATCCCTTGAGCCCAGGGTTTAGAGACCAGCCTGGACAACATGGCAAGACCCCTGTCTCTACAAAAAAAAAAAAAAATTAGTCGGGCATGGTGGCATGCGACTGTAGTCCCACTACTTAGGAGGCGGAGGTGGGAGGATCGCTTGAGCCTGGGAGGTCAAGGCTGCAGTGAGCTGTGTTTGCTCCACTGCACTCCAGCCTGGGCAACAGAGCTAGACCTTGTCTCAAAGAAACACAAAACACAAAATCACCCAGCCCTGCCCTTAGAGCCCACAGAAGTGTTTTGGCCACTCAGTTTCCAAAGCAGGAGGGCCTGGGGAGCCCCAGCGCTGCCCTGGGGTGGGGTTGGTTCTGGAGGGTGTCCAGCAAGTAGCCCTGGCCTCCCCCACACCCCAGGGCCCATAAATGTGGACATAGAAGCCAAAGATATGAGAACACAATGGCAGAAATGGGGACAGAGGGACCCAGCTATCATGTGTAACTGGAGATCATGTGTGAATCCATTTGGTTGGAGCTCTACAATTATACTTTCGGACAAAAAATGAGACTCCATGGTAGGCTGGAGCGGACACGGGTTTAACTACTGATTTCAATCTTTTAAAGGACTCCCACAAACACTGAAGGAGTGGGCTCCGAAAGAGCTAGAACTCACGTCCCAGAAAGATGAGTCAGCCTTAACCATGACCACTCAGAAGTCACAACCAAACTCTGGGCTGGAGCCCTGGCCTGTCAGTGAGGACTCCCTGAACCTCAGTTTCCTGGTCTGTCAAATGGGAAACAGTCACCTTCAGATGACAGGATTGCAGGTTCCAGCCTTACCCTCCCCGTGGGGAGAGGGTCCTCCGGACTTTCCTCTTAGCCTGCCGTCCCCTCCCCTGCCCTGCTCTCCTCCTCCTCCTCTCTACTCAGAAACACCTTGGGCCTCTTGCAGCTTGACTCAAGTTGCTTCTTTCCTGAAAACATCCTCTTCAACCCATCCCCTCGGGCTGCAGCGGATCCCACCTCCACCTCTCCCAGCCCTCGTCCCTGCCCCACCTCACACCCTCCACTTCCTCCCCTCCTTTCCTCCCCACCGCTCACCCCCAGCCCCTTGCTGCTGACCCCATGGACATTGGAGACCTCGACCTCCCAGCAGCCAGGGATATGGCCAGCACTTCGTGGAAGGCCCTCATCCAGGAGCCTCTGGCCACACCAGGGTTCCTTCCCATCCCTCTGCTGCTCCCCCTTATTCCCATGATGGCCCCTCCAGGATCTCACAGGCTGGTCCCTTCATTCCCACCAGCAGCCCCCTCCTCCCGACCTCCCACCTCAATGCTGCCAACGCCAGGGGCTATGCTCCCAGGATCCCTTGCATCCAGATGTGAGCATGGACCCACCCTGGCCACAGGGGCTGAGCGCAGCCACGGTGGGCACGGTCAAGTCAGGATGTGACACCTGAGACTGCGGCAGCCATCTGCGACCTCAGGGAGGAGTGACACAGGGAGAGGCTGCCCCTGGTTTGTCTGGAACCTCCATCCATCCCACCCCATGACACACCTCCTGGGCCCGCAGGAGACCTTGGGCTTCCTCCCGGCCCCTACTGCAGTGACTTTGGCGCGGGGCAGAACCCAGGGCCCCTCTTCGTGCAAGTGATACGCACGCATGCACTGGACCTGCAAGTGTGTTCTCCTGTCCCTAGCAGAAAAGGGCCCAGTCCCAAAACTACAGCTGCCTGGTTGGAAAGGCGAAGTGGGAGTCAGGGAGCAGCTGAGTCGAGGGTAGAGGCCCAGGGGCGTGGGGGAGAGGGAGAGACCCAAAGCAGAACTAGACCAGACTCGCGCCAAGTGCCTCTGCATTCCCTCTCAAGCCACCCAGCCCTTGCACTTGGCTGTTCCTATGGCCAGAGACACCCTCTCCTCACCTTCTCCCTCAAAAAGTCCTGTTTGACCTTCGATAGTGTCAAGCTACTGATTTCAAACCTCAGACCAAACAGTCAAGACTCCAGATGGGCATTCATGCTCACTGAATGGGTTAAGAGCCCCTCTGTGCCCTGGGCTTATCGCAGAGCATAGGTGCTGGCTGTTTAATTTTCTGTCCCCAGCACCCAGCTGTCAGCCTGGCTCAGAGTCTGTGCTCAGAACTCATAACCATCTACGAGGTATGAGATAATGGCTCTCACCTAAAATTGTCCCTCCATTTGAAATCCCAGCACTTGAGTCCCACGCTTGGGTTGAAGTGCCCAGAGATCCAGGATGCACACCATCTCCAGACGGCAGGACCAGGTGCTCAGACATCCGCGTGTGTGGCACACCTGTCACTCGAAGCTGGGCTATGTCCTTCCTGGCTTGCTTTTGCAATCCCTTCGTCTGCACAGGAAAGGAGACACGACTACATTTGCTTTGCAGACAGGGACACAGACGCAGAGGTAAAGTCGCAAATCCCACACTGGTAATGTTGGGATTTGAACCCAAGTCCAGGGGTTCTCAGGCAAGAGAGAGGTCACCTACGTGGCACACCATTACGGAGAAACAGAGAAGGCAGCTTTGGCCCCCACCCTGCTCAGCCTCTGCTAGGCGTCAAGGCTGGTGCGCATTAACATGCGGAGACTGACATTCTGGGTTCCCGCAAGCACCCTGAGACATTCTGGGTTCCCGCAAGCACCCTGAATATGGCCACCACCCTGTCCACCTTCTCGCCCCATGCTCCTCCCAACCCCTTTTCCCACAGCTCCTACCCTCTCTTTTGTTGTCGGTGGTGATGAATAAAATGTCTAAATACCAAGAAGATTCAAATCACCGTAAATCCTACAACACAGGGACAGTGACTGTCACCACATTGGTGACTGTCCTTTCCAGATAAGATGTTTCATCATCTGCTTACCTGGGAGGCAGTGAGTGGGTGAGCCACGAACCACCTCCAGCCCATGGCGCTGGCCTCCACCATGTTCTCCAGCTCAGCATTTTGCCCTTTTGTCAAACTACTTGATGTTTAATCTCACACAAAAGCAGATGAATGCAGCCATGCTTGGAAAACAGAGAAACCAGCCATCCTGTACTCTTGTCTCTCCATAGTGGCAGTCACCTAGGGCCGGGACCAGCTGCCCACTTCAGATGGGACAAGCCACTCCATTTTGCTACAGTCCCCACCGTTCCCCGCTGTATCCCCAAGTGGGCCCACTCCCCTCATTTGCTTATTGTCTCACCCTTCAGGGCATTCAAGCTGGCAACCCCTGCTCTAGGCCTCTCCAACCGCTAACGTCGATCAGAAACGGACTACAGACCAAGCACCACTCCAACACGCTTGACACGGCTTGACTCAGAGATCCCATCACCAATGATATGAGGCAAGCACCCTTATTATGCCTATTTTACAGATGAAGAAACTGAGGCTCAGGGAGGTGAAATCAATCACCTAAGACCATGGTAAGAAAGTGGCAAGGCTGGAATTGGAGCCCAGACCATCTGGCTCCCGAGTCTGGGCTCCTGATCCCCAGGCTACGTGGAAACACACAAATTCGCAGTTCTATGTTGAGAATAACTTTCCATGTTTATCAATATAATCTAGGATCAAAAATAACAAGAGGGGGCCAGGTGCAATGGCTCATGCTTGTAATTCTAGCATGTTGGGAGGCTGAAGTGGGGTGATTACTTGAGGCCAGGAGTTCGAGACCAGCCTGGCCAACATGGTGAAACCCTGTCTCTACCAAAAAAAATACAAAAAATTATCTGAGCGTGGTGGTGCGTGCCTGTAGTCTCAGCTACTCGGGAGGCTGAGGCATGAGAATCATTTGAGCCTGGGAATCAGAAGTTGCAGTGAGCTGCCACTGCACTCCGGCCTGGGAGACAGAGAGGGACTCTGTCTCAATAAATAAATACGTAGCAAGAGTGAATATCTGTTGTTTTTATCTGCCTAGCTTTCCTTTTTTTAGAGAAATGCCCCTCACCTTTTAGAGAAATGCCCCCCACCTTGCGGCTCTGGTGGGCCTCTCCATCCCCTCTCACCTCCCTTCTGGCCACACGGCTGGGCACATAACCCAGGCCCGACCCATCATGGTGTTTCTCCCACGCTGTTGCAATGATTGTTCCGGGGTGGAGCACATGACCCAGGCCTAGCCAATCACAGTCTTTTCCTGGGAAATTTCTTTTTGGTAAGCCCTCTCTCTGAAATCAAAGATGATTTGATGTGAGCCTGGAACTGAGAGAAAGAGAGGGAGGGACAGAATGAACAAGGACACTTAAGAGCCTCGGGTAGGCCGGGCACGGTGACTCACGCCTGTAATCCCAGCACTTTGGGAGGCCAAGGAGGGCAGATCACGAGGTCAGGAGTTCAAGATCAGCCTGGCCAACATGGTGAAAGCCCATCTCTACTAAAAATACGAAGAAAAAAAAATTAGCCAGGCATGGTTGCAGGTGCTTGTAATCCCAGCTACTTGGGAGGCTGAGGCAGGAGAATGACTTGAACCCGGGAGGCAGAGATTGCAGTAAGCCAAGACCACACCACTGCACTCCAGCCTGGGCAACAGAGTGAGACTCCATCTTAAAAAATAAAAATAAAAAAGAGTCTCTGCTATCTCTATCCCCAAGGCCAACCCCGTTCCAGACTGTTGAGAGACTGAGCCGCTAAATTCCCATTTAAGCTGGTCTGAGTTACCGTTACATACAACTGGAAGTAGATGCTTGAATCCTACATCGTAATCCTTATCTTTTGTGACTCGCATTGACCCATCATCCAGACACGGTACAATTTTTTTAACCATTCACTCTCCGATGAGCATTTGAGCTCTTCCATGAATTCTCTGGTTATCAGTGGTGCTAGGAGGAGCCTCTGTGTTAGGGGCAAGTCCTAGAACTTGAACATCAGCCTGTGCCCCACTGCCCTTGACCCCCATCCCTGCCTATGGCTCACTGAGTCGCAGGCCCTCCTTCCTGGATCCAGCTTCCTTCTCTCCCATTGCCCGTGCTCTTGGTCACTGGACAAGGAGTGACAGGTCTGGGGGAAATCAGGCACATCTAGAGAGATCTGTGCTCTGGAAACCCTACTCACAGCTCAGGTTCACAGGCAGACCTTCAGCAGTCTCAGGATGCTCCACTATGAGAGCCTCCAGGATGCTGTCTCCAGCTCTGAGTCCTTGAGGGAAAAATCAGAAATCAGAGAAAATGAGAAAGGAGAAAGACTGCAGAGAGGATTCATTCCCCCAACACACACCTTGCCCGCCACCTGCCACCTCCCATCTGGCCTAGTGACTCAACCATGTGCCCCATGAGGGCAGGACGTTTGTCTGTGCCAATGCCAGGAACAGTGCACGGCTCATAGCAGGCCTTCAGTAAACATCAAAGGAATAAATAAATGGATGGATGGATGGATGGATGGATGGATGGATGGATGGATGGATGGATATGGATGGATGGATGGATGGATGGATGGATGGATGGATGGATGGATATGGATGGATGGATGGATGGATATGGATGGATGGATGGATGGATATGGATGGATGGATGGATGGATGGATGGATGGATGGATGGATGGGTGGATGGGTGGATGGGTGGATGGGTGGGTGGGTGGGTGGGTGGATGGGTGGATGGATGGATGGATGGATGGATGGATGGGAACTCTGACTGTGCAGCCAAAATGGGCTCAAGGGCAGATTCTTCTTCTAACTCACTCTGTTAAGTCCCTTCCCTCTCCCAGCCTCAGTTTCCCATCTGTAAGATGAGGCCATAGAATTAGACCTCCTCTAAGCTTTTTCTGTCTCTCTCGCCCTTGGGCCATTGGCATCACGTGAGGAATTCTGAGCTTTTGGACAAACAGAAAATGTTACCCAGATGGTTTTGCTATGATTCGATTCAGGTGCTAGACCCTTCCTATCTCTCCCTCAAAGGAAGTGCAGGGAGGGGGGAGGGCAGGTCGGTGAACTTCTGAAATGTTTAAAGTGACGCTTGTACAAGCTGAGTGTGGGGATCTGAAGTCAGACAGTTCAGGGCTTGAATCTGAACTCTGCTTCCTCCTGGCTGTGTGACCTTGGGCAAGTGACTTAACCTCTCTGAACTCAGTTCCCTCATCTATGAAAGAGGGATTGTAATAATGTAATTTGTTGAATGGTGGAAAGGGTTAAATGAGATGACAAGCACTTAGCACAGTGTCTGGCACTCCATAGCAGGCACTCCAGAAATGGCAGTGGTGGTTTTTTTAGGACCTCCCAGATCCAGTGTTTGGAGACTCTCATTTGTTGTCCCAGAACCAATTGCAGATCCCCTACCTGGTACACAGGTGGGAACCAGAGCCCGATGTAGTGCAGAAGGACTGATCTCAGGCCAGAAAGAGTTTTAAGGGGATTCTTTCCCGTTTTCATCCTTCCTCCTACCTGGAATTTAGACATGATAGCTAGAGATCAAGCAGCCACTTTGGACCATGAAGAGAACTTGAGGACAGCAGCCGAAAGTTAGAAGGATCCTGGATCCATGCCCAGGCTGCTATAGGGCAGCCCTGTGTTGCCCACTTCAGGCTTCTTTCTTGTAAGAGATCAATAAACCTCTAGTTTGTTTAAACCATTATTATTATTTGGGTTTTCTGTCTCATGTAGGCAAACCTAACCTGAACTGTCTCCATTTTGTAGATGATTTAAAATGATTAAAAATGAGGCTCAGAGGGGAAGGAAGAAGATCACACAGCTCACAAGAGCTGAGTCAGGATTCGAATCCAGTTCTCCGTGGCTCCCCTGGGTCCAGCTTCCTTCTCTCCCCATTGCCTGCGCTATTGGTTCCCAGCAAATCTTGCAGCCAAACCTAGACAAGGAGTGACGGAGAAAATGATGAAGTCAGTTCTGCCAAACTCTTTGCTGCTCATAGTGAAAGAGTCCCTCCCTCCCAGGCTGTCTGAATATAAGCCATTAAACATGACCAGCGTTGTGGGAAAGAGGGAGGGGAGGTGTCATCACAACAGACCTCACAGAGGAGGTGGTATTTGAGGTATATCTTAGAGAATAAGACAGTAACAATAGCTGAACCACACGACCGTGACCATCCACCAGACAAAAGGGAAGCGCCAGATGCCAAACCGTGGCCTGGTCAAGACACATTTACTGGATCAGCCACAAGATCAGGCAGCCTTCCCCAAGGCCATCCCAGGTTCAGTGGTTTACTAGGTGGACTCCCAGGACTCAGCGCATGGTCATACTTACGGCTATGATCTATGGCAGCGCAAGGACTCAAAGCAGAATCAGCAAAGGCGCCGTGTCAAAGTCCAGAGGAAACCAGGTGCAGCTTCCAAGAGTCTGCTCCCAACAGAGTTACACGGGACACGCTCAATTCCTCCAGCAACAAGTCGTGAAAGCACCTGTGAGGTGGGATGCTACCAGGGACGCTAGGCAAATAGGTTAGGCCCGGTAGGCTACTCTCATCAGTTAGGATGGTGAGAGCCCTCCCCAAATCCAAGCTCCCAGATGCCAGCCAAGGGTCAACTTTGCAAGCACGACTTTCTAAAGATAGCAGTCTCCGGCCTGCAGTGTGAAGTCTTTCTGCACAGGGAATTATACCTCTCTCCACATTTCTAGGGTTTTTTTTGTTTGTTTGTTTCGTTTTTCCTTTGTTTTGTTTTTTGAGACGGAGTCTCAGTCTGTTGCCAGGCTGGAGTGCAGTGGCGTGATCTCGGCTCACTGCAACCTCTGACTCCCTGGTTCAAGCGATTCTCCCGCTTCAGCCTCCCAAGTAGCTGGGATTACAGGCACCCGCCACCATGCCCAGCTAATCTTTGTATTTTTAGTAGAGACGGGGTTTCACCATGTTGGCTAGGATGGTCTTGATCTCCTGACCTCGTAATCCACCCGCCTCAGCCTCCCAAAGTGCTGGGATTACAGGCGTGAGCCACCATGCCCAGCCCACATTTCTAGTTTTAAAATGGCCAAGGGCATGGTTTGTGGTGCCTCAGGCCCAAAGCAGTTGAGAAAAATCTAGTTTACCATGGAAATAATTGTAACAAGTTTTCCAGAAAATAGCCATGAGTTATACAAGAACTCAGATGGAGGCAGGGCAGGGGAGAAGCATTGGGTTTCAAAAATCCTGAGCACACTAGACGGGGACTTAGTAGGCCTGGCTTCTGGGCCTGAATTGGCACTCACTCAAGTTCCAACTTGGTCAAGTGTTTCCCAGAAATAAGCCTCAGTTTTCTCTCCGAGGAAATGACAGCATTGGATTTCTTCTGTATCAGCAAGCTTTGGCTGCATAACAAAGCGTCCCAAAAGTTGGTGGCTTAAACCACAAAAATGTATTATTTCCCACAGTGCTATGGGTCAGCAGTTTGGGTTGGACTCTGCTTGATGGTTCTTCTTCTGGTGTCCCCTGGCCTCACTGATGAGGCAGCAACCAGGGGACAGCCAGGACAGCCCAGCCTATCTCCTTGTGGTCCTCCGTCTTCCAACAGGCTAGCCCAGGCTTGTTCTCATGGTAGCCGGGCAGGGGGCTGAGAGCAAGAGCAGGAGCTGCAAGGCCTTTTAAAGCTCAGCCTCGAACGTCATGGAACATCATTTCTGCCACGTACTATTGGTTAAAGAGACGCCCAAGGCCAGCTCAACTTCCAAGGAAGGAGAAATGGACTTCGCCCCTTGACAGCAGAAGTGGCGGCATAGTGAAAAGGAAGTGAACTTGTAGCTAGTTTTCACATCCGCCGTGACCTCCACCATCCTCCCTTCATTCATTCATTCATTCATTCATTTGTGCATTCATTCCACACTTGCACACCCTCTATGTCCCCAGCATTTTACCACACACCAGAACACAAAAGGTAACCTTGCCCTCATGGGGCCTGGAGAGTAATGGGGAAACAGATGAATAAATCTGCATGTGTCCCAAAGATACAGGGAATTCACAGTTAATTTATACCTGTTTCTTTACAGCACAGCATTTTCCTAGAAATCATTTGAACCAACCTGCCAGAAAAGGCACAAGGAATAACATGATACATTTTAACCGAAGAAGAAAATTAAAATCAAAGGAGAAAGTGTTTATTGAGCACCTACTATGTCCCAAGCATCTCCGACACATCCTCTCACTCCATGGTTTCCATATCCCCGAGTTAGTGTTATTCCCCTTTCAGAGATAAGCAAAGCGAGGCTGACTAGCCCTAGCTGAGAGTCAAACAGCTGAGTCAGGCCCCAAAGTTCACACAACATCATAGAATAGCTGTCGATGAGCTTTGGATTTGACGATGAGTTTCCCAGCAGCCTGGGGGAGAAGGAAAATGGAACATATTACCCGATTGTTCACTAGACAAGAAAAAGCCAGATATTTCTTTGAAGGGAAGCAAAGCCCTTCCTAGCACTGAATTCATTTGTCTTTTCTCAAGTGGGAGTTGGAAGAGAGCTTGTGGGGTGGAACATAGGGGGCCCTGCTAGGACTGTCCAAGTTGGGTGCTCCTATGGCATATATGTGAGGAGGCTGCCAGGTGAATGCCCATGGTCCCCTGGAAAATGTTCGTCCTCAGTGAACATCGCCCTCGGCGTCTGTGCGTGTGTACGTGTGTGTGTGCATATGTGTCTGTGTGTTTCTTTCTGTCTCACTCTCTTTCTCTTTTTTATCTGGCCCTCCCCTCACTTCATCCGTTTGTTTGTTTGTTTGTTTCCACCTCTGTCCCTCCCTGGCAAAGATCCCTGCTGCTCAAAACTCTGCCAGTTTTTAGGAAGTGCTGTTGTGTCAAAAGCCTGCACACAATACCCCAGTGAGCCAGGACTGACTTCCTCCCCACACAGGGCTGGGCGGGGCAAGCAGGAAGGGGCCTGTTACAGTCAAGGTGACGCATCCTTGCCGGGCCACCCCGAGCAGCAGCTGGGTCGGCAAGCAACAGGAGCACGGGTCATCTTTTCCCCGGGGGCGTCGGAATGGACCTGTGCCACCCAGGTAAGCAACTGCGGCCAACCTCTCTGGGCCACAGGGTGCTCTCTTTTAGAATAGGACAGCAGCCCCTGCCTCACAGGGTCCTAGATAAAGGAATACAGCAAAGGTGGGAAATGTAGCTGCAAGAAGCAAACATTTGTGGGCTCAGCCTGGGTGTCCAGTTGTGTTCTGGGGGCTGGGCACACAGCAGAAGCAAAGCAGATGCTGTTGCCCCCTTCATGGGCTTGTGCTCCAGATGGGGAGACCGGCAGGGACTCTGATGTGATGCCATATGTCAGTTGATGGTAGGTAGGATGAAGAACAGTAAAGCAGGGAAAGGAAGACAGGAATGCATGGTGGAAAAGGCCCCAAGAAGAGATGCTGTCTAATGAGGGACCTGAGGAAGGTGTCAGCTAAGGGGCTTTCTAAGGAATAAACATTCCAGCCAGAAGGAACAGCCAGTCCGAAGGCTCAGTGGCGGACTCAGAAAAGTGACTTGTGATTAAGATGATAATGGGGTGTTGGTGATGGTGATACTTGTCTGGGTGATACAAGGGCCTTGAGGTCCCTTTTTGGCCCCACGGGGTTGGGGTGGTCTTTGGGGAGGCTGAGGACGCTGCCTAGAGCCAGGGGAGGGCCAGGAGTGAGCAACAGAGGCTCTGGTTGAAACCCTCCCCAACTACTAGGACAATGTGTCTGGGGAGAAAGAGGAGAAAGGAGGCTGCAAAGATGGTGAGGAAAAGAACATCAGGGTCGTGTTTTGGGAGGCAAATTGAAGGCCCGGAAGAGGGGCCAAGTTTCTGCACCCTGGATTTCAGTGTGCTCCAGAGCTGCAACAGTTCTGGTGAACACGGCTGCTGGAATTCCAGAACCTAAGGGCTGGTGGGAGCTGTCTGCTCCCCAGGTCCAGATGACCTCAGCCTTGTCCAGGAGCACCCTTGCTTCAAACGCACCTAATGTGGAGCAGCCTGGCCCCACCCACTGGGCATCCCCCTTCCTCCCCACCCCCAGATGGAAGCCTCGGGCTCCAGGGAACACAGAGAACCACTGATCTATTTCAACAGCCCCCCAGTGGCAGAAGGGAGAAAAGAAGCCGAGGGAGGAAAACAGCCTCTCTAAGGCAGGAGCAGGACCAAATCCTGTCCCCTGAATCCCTGTCCAGGGCTCACTCTCTGACCCCTGCCTCTCCCGTGGGCTTTGGGGGCTCCCAAAATCACAGCTCAGTGAACACAGCTGGGGGGCACCTGGCCGGCACAGGGAGACCCAGCAAGGGGGCAGCACCTGACTCAGACCTCTCAGCAGACGTGAGGCTGGGATGAGGCGGGGAGGGCACCCACTGAGATGCAACCCCCCCGCCTGTGTGTCCAGCAGGCTTTGTCCTTTCGGGTCCTCACATACTGAGGTTACAGGGATGGCTGTCTCCATGTTGCAGATAAGGAAACTGAGGCTCCCAGCGGTGAACTAGAGGCGAGGACTGACTTGCTTGAGGTCACACGGCCAGTCAGCAGCAGAGCAGGGACGAGAACCTGGGGGAGAGAGCCCCAGGTTGGCCGGGTCTGTGGAGACGGCAGGGCAGGGGAGTCTCTGCTTTGCTTCAGCCGGTACAAGGGAGGAAATGGATTAAATGGGGTCAATGGGTTCTCCATCGAGTAGTTGGTCTTTTCATTCATTCACTCCACAAACGACCTTCCAGTGTGCTATGCAGTGCTAGGGACAGCAGTGACCCAGCCATGGGCCTAACCCTGGGGGACAGGTGTTGGTCTGGAATGTTGGGGGTGGGGTGGAGAGGCAGGAGCCAGATCCTGCAGGACCCTGACCCAGCTGTGCAAATGGACACAGACCTACAGATGGGAGGGAGCAACTTTTCCCCCTGGGGCAGAGGAGATCTGGGAAGACATCATGAAGGAGGAGGCCAGAGGGAGGGAGGAAAGGTCATTTCCCTGTTGCCCAGACTGGGTCTTAACTGGGGCTTCTCCATGGCCCGGTGACTTCCCCTCTCTGAGTTCCGATTTGTCATCTCTACGTGGGTGCCATCATCCTGGCTTGGCCTGGGGAAGCGGGGATTGGGAGTTAGCTGGACCTCGCTCAGGTTCCACCTCTGCACCACCCTGCCAGTGGCCATGGTCTCTTCCTTCTATAGGCCTCAGTTTTCTCACCTTTATTATGGACAGGCTGGTGACTCAGGGACCCCCAGGGCTGCCTCCCCTCCTCTCCTGAGGTGGGCCTGTGTCGGGAAGCAGGTAAGGCGCCCTACCCCAGGGCCTGTCGGGAAGGTGAGAGGGCCAGACAGCAAAGCCGCAGTGTGGCCAAAGACAAGCACTGTGCTGGTGCAGAGAAGACAGGCAGGTGCAGTTAAAAATAGAGCCAGCTCTGCTGGGGGAGAGGAAGCCGCACTCCGCAGAGCCTGTGGGGTTTGTGGGGCTGGGGCGGGGAGCAGCTCCACCCACACCCCCTCTGCCCCAGGGTCCCTCCTACTGAGACTTTGAGGGGCTTCTTTATTTAGGGCCCTGAGATGGCATCCTCCTCCTGCCCTGGAAAGGGGAAGTGAGGCCAGCTGTCCTGGAAGCAAGGCTGCAAGCTCAAAGATTTCTAAAAATACGATGGGAAAGAGGAAGGACAAAGAGGAAGTGGGGAGGAGCTGGGGAGACGGGCACATTCACCAGCCTGGGCGCAAGGGCAGCACCAGCCTGTGGGCTTGGGGTGGGGGTTCATGTCACACCTTGTGAGGCTGTGAGAAGCACAGAGATAAGTGAGAAGGAAATGGGGTGTGTGGTGGTGGTGGTGGTGGTAATTTTATTATTTGTGTGTATTATTATTAGTATTAAAAATACATCTCCCGGCTAGGCATGGTGGCTCACACCTATAATCCCAGCACTTTGGGAGGCCAAGGCGGGTGGATCACCAGAGGTCAGGAGTTCGAGACAACCTGGCCAACATGGTGAAACCCCCGTCTCTACTAAAAATACAAAAAAAAATTAGCCGGGCATGGTGGCGGGGGCCTGTAATCCCAGCTACTTGGGAGGCTGAGGCAGGAGAATCACTTGAACCTGGGAGGTGGAGGTTGCAGTGAGCCGAGATCATGCCACTGCACTCCAGCCTGGGTAACAGAGAGAGACACCGTCTCAAACAAACAAACAAACAAAAAAAACAAAAAAGCATATCCCATGAGCCTACACCCGTGCCTGAAACTCTGAAATGGGGAGGGATCTCCTGTTTTTAACAAATAGAGGAAGGGTCAGTAGGCTCCGTGTGCACCATGTAAGATACAGCAAGCCTGGGGCCATCATCACCCTCATGTGGATTCAGATGCTTTGACCAGTTGCCACCTATTGGGGACAGGACCCCCATCAGAAGGGGACAGGGGACTGAGGATTCACGAACACACTTGTCAACCACAAGGGAGTATGAAAGGAGCTGTATGCGGTAAAAATACAAGCAACCTGCTCACTATTCCCATGCGATCCCACTCCCCTGGAAACCGTGCCTCGGTTTCCCCAGCTCTACAATGTTGGCTTTGCAGGGGTTGGGTGGGGGCAACTGCAGGCATCATTCTGCATCTTGCCTTTATTCTCAAACTTGTAACCCTGTCAGAAACCCAGATTTAGCGTCCGACAGGTGTTTGATGATTCATATGGAGAGATCAGCCTTTGGAAGATCAACATCAGGGCTGTAAGCCTCCGAGCCCCAGATGGACCCAGAAGTGAATCCCAGCTCTGCCACCCTCCAGCTGTGTCACCTTTGGCAGGACACTTCACGTCTCTGAGTCTCAGGGGCCTCGCCTGTAGGATGAGCTTAGAAGTACCTTTCCTTTCGGAGTGGCTGTGGGATTCAATGAGAGAGTGGATGGGAAGAGCCTGGATCACACAGGGCCTGGCACACCATAGGTGCTCAGCCACCATGCCTTCCTTAACCAAGGGCGTGGCTTGGTAATTGAGCCATGCAGATCCCAGAAACGCTGTGGGGAATTGGAAGGGGTGGGGGCAGGGATGGCTCCTAGATGGAACCCAGGAGGACCCCTGAAAGGGGATCTGAAGTAGGAGATAAGGAGGGGCTGCTGGCAGAGAGGAGAAGGAAGGGCGTTCTGGGTGCAAGCAATGGCGGCGCAAAGGTTTTCGGAAGGCTAGAGCTCAGGGGAGTGAAAGAAGGGCAGCCAGGGAGGCGGAGCACGGAGCTGGGACAGGGGAGGGTCACAGTGTGAGAGGAGCGTGGAGGGGACACGCCAGCAGGACTGGTGAGATTTGGGGTCTTTGTCCCCAGGACAGTGGGATGCCGTGGGAAACTGGACCAGAATGGGTAGAAGAGGCAGGGAGGCATCCGAAAGCCCTGAAGTCTCCCCGAGCAAAGTGATAGTGGCTGGTACAGCAGTGGACCCATGGAAGGGGAAAGAAATAGACAGGACTTGGTGATGGAGGAGACCCAAGGGGTGAGAGCCAGTGGGAGTCAGGGTGCCTCCTGGGGAAATGTGGACCATTTCCAGAGCTCAGGAATTCAGGAAGAGGACGGGGAGGAGGGGGCATTCTAGAAGTTCAATTTTGGGCACAATGACAAGAGCGGTGGTGACCAATACATAGGGGGATGGTCGGATCTGAAGCTCGGAGGAGGGGCTGGAACAGAGGATGTGTGAATGATTCCCTGGACCCTGAAGGCAGGTGGGAGCCAGGAGCTAATGAAGCCCCGTAGGGAGCAGGAAGGTCGGCCTAGGAAGAGCTTCAGGAGCCCCGTCACTCACTTCTGGCCATCCACACCTTGGAGCATCTGTACGAATGCTGGAGCCCGCCCTGGCTTCTCTCAGACAAGCAGCCAGTCTGGAATCCCCTCAGCCTCCTCCAGCAGGTGCGCCCTGGGAAGAAACACAACCCCAGGACAACAGGAAAACTGTATGAAGCCAACAAACAAAAGAAAACAGAATCGGATTGTTCACCTCCAAGGCAACCCGAGGTGACTGGATTTTTTCCGTGGATGAGACCGACAGCCTCCCCGCCAGCTACTGCTGGAAGAGTTCCAGAGCCAGCTTCCAGCACTGCCTCCCCGGCTGTCCCTGCTCTGCGTCTCCACACAGGTGGCCCCTTACACCTTCCATCCCTGTATGTCCCAAGCAGTTTGAGAATCCACCTCTCCCGGGGCAGAGGCATGGGGGTCAGCAAACAAGGGTGCGGCTCCCAGCACTGCCACTTCCTGTGCGTGAGACCTGGGGTGAGTCACTTCGCCTTCCTAAGCCTCAGTGTCTCAAACTGGAAAATACCTACTTCAAAGAGGATTAAATGACAGCACTTATACAGAGACTGGCATGGAGTAGGTGATTGTGAGCTTGCTTTGTCCTCTGGTATAAGTGTCCCCGCCAACTCCCTCCTGGAAACAGGACCTCTAGACCTGCAGAGACAGAAAGAAACTCCAGAGTGGGCCAGTCACAGTGGCTCACACCTGTAATCCCAGCACTTTGGGAGGCCAAGGCAGGTGCATCACCTGAGGTCAGGAGTTCGAGACCAGCCTGGCCAACATAGTGAAACCCCCATCTCTATTAAAAATACAAAAATTGGCCTGGCATGGTGGCTCACGTCTGTAATCTCAGCACTTTGGGAGGACAAGGTGGGCAGATTGTGACGTCAAGAGATCAAGACCATCCTGGCCAACATGGTGAAACCCATCTCTACTAAATATACAGAGATTGGCTGGGCGTGGTGGCTCGTGTCTGTGGTCCCAGCTGCTCAGGAGGCTGAGACAGGAGAGTCCCTTGAGCCCAGGAGGCAGAGGTTGCAGTGAGCCAAGGCCGTGCCACTGCACTCAAGCCTGGTGACAGAGTGAGACTCCGTCTCAAAAAAATAAATACATAAATACAAAAATCAGCCGGGCGTGGTGGTGCATGCCTGTGATCCCAGCTACTGGGGAGGCTGAGGCAGGAGAATCGCTTGAACCTGGGAGGCAGAGGTTGCAGTGAGCCAAGATCATGTCACTGCACTCCAGCCTGGGTGACAGAGCAAGACTGTCTCAAAAAAAAAAAAGGAAACTCCAGAGTGGGTCTCTAGGAGAATGGCAGGTGGGGCCACTCCCATTCCTATCCCTCAGTTCCTAGACCCTTGTGGTCCACCTGCTGGAGACAGAGCACCACACAGTGGTGGTAGATTTAGGGCATATGGTGCCCCCTGGAGGATGGCGCCCCATCCAAGCGGATATCACCTCCAGGCTGACACCTCAGCTGTACCTTCTCAAGGCTGCCCCATGGCTCCACTCCATCCGGCCAGCACCATCTGATGAAATGCTAGAGAGGACCGGTGGATCTTATGGCCACGTGCTCACTTCAGACCACCTTTGCTGTAGGGAGCATCCCTTGGTGTTCTGTGATGTTACACGGTGTGCTGTGTTGGTGGGTTAAACACCCTAAGCCTCTGGATAATTGTGCTGGCTGAGGCTCTGTGGGCAGAAAAGGCAAACACATTTCCAACACGTGTTGACTCCAGACAAGATGGATTGTTGACTCTTGCAGAATAGAAGGGGTTTCATGGAATCAGTTTGCCCCCTGGTCTTCTGGAGAAACGATGGGCTCAGCATGCGTCCCTGTTGCTGGCAGAGTGGACATTCTGCTCCCACGGGGTCATCCACCTTCCTCTTCTCCTGACTTCTGTGTTTCTGATCTTCCCATCTTCCTTCTTTCTGGCCTCTGACCAAGAAGTCAAGCCGTTCACCACTGCCCATGACACATGGATGTTCTGACTGCAAGAAGCCACTTCTCTTTCCACAGGAAGAGGATGGCCAGGTGCCCTGCCCGAAGCCCTGCCCCCTGGGAGGACTTGCCCTCACCACTGTCTTTCCAAGACACCTTTGAGCAGGGCTGTAGTTCAGTAGCTACCTGGTTTTCACTTGTGCCCAAACTCTGAGCCAACTCATTCTGCAACCAACCTTGGGCATTTTCCTCTGTTGTCAGAAAGTCATAAGGGACCCACCCATGGGGTCATGGTGTACGCAGAGGGATAGGCCCTGGTCCACCAGCAGCAGGTGACATGAGGGTCTGGGCCACCTATCCCTGGAGCCTACTGGAGCCCTCTGGCTCTGCTCACACCTGCTCCTGGACATACCACTCACAAAGGGTTACTATTGGGCTCGCTTGACCTTCTGACTTTGTGGGTCAGATGGAGCCATCTGGGCTACTTAGATACGTGATGTTCCGCGGGCTGGCACTCTATCTCTACCAGGACCTGGTGCCATTCCAGGAACTGTTTTCTGCATGGTATATAATTCTCTGCTAGAAGGAAGCAGCTGGAAGAAGCAGGCCATCCTCCCGACTGGGGAAGTGCTTGGGGATGTGACGAGGGCCATTGCTCCTGCATCCGTTAGGTCTCAAGCGTGGCACCCACACCTGCCATTCCCCTCAGGATATAGTTTTTTATTTACTCTCTTCACTGTAGGGATGATGGGTCAGCTTCATAAATTTCCCAATAGCTATTCCCACTACAATGATACTGACCCCGTGGGCCAAGGTACAAATATGGGCTCAAGTACCAAGGATGCCCATTCCAATTCTACATCTGTAGACCAGGAAAGTGGTCATGAATCAAGCAGAACCCTAGTGAGCTGGACTTGGCTAGGACTTCATTTATCACCTGGTCTCTATGTACCCCCACTCAAATGCGGCCTTGAAGACACTTCAGTCTCGAGCGCTGATGTCAACTTGGATCCTGTGTCCAACAATCCTCAGAATGTTTGGATATTCCTCTTTCCCCAGTGTACAGTTGCTGGAGTGAATGGCCACAGGTGTTTTAATGTGGAACCAGGGAGTCATTGCCATATATACATCCCACAGTGTTGCAGGACTCTTCCCTCGGAACCCAGCCTCTCCTTCAGTCTCGAGGTTCTGGATCTGAAAACTGGGGCAGGTCCTGAAACAAGGCAAGGGGTCTTGGGTTTTTTGTTTGTTTGTTTGTTTTGTTTGTTTTGTTTTTGAGACAGAGTCTCATTCTGTCGCCCAGGCTGGAGTGCAGTGGTGCAATCTCGGCTCACTGCAAGCTCCGCCTCCCGGGTTCACGCCATTCTCCTGCCTCAGCCTCCAGTGTACCTGGGACTACAGGTGCCCGCCACCATACCCGGCTAATTTTTTGTATTTTTAGTAGAGACGGGGTTTTACCATGTTAGCCAGGATGGTCTTGATTTCCTGACCTCGTGATCCACCCGCCTCAGCCTCCCAGAGTGCTGGGGTTACAGGCATGAGCCACCGCACCTGGTTGGGTCTTGGCTTTTTATTACAGTGGCTGCCCCTGGTCAGGGGAACTCCTGGGTGTGGCACCTCCCTTTGGCTGAGGCTAGTGTCTGGGGAGGGATTCAGCTGTGAGCCATCAGCAGGCTTTCCTCCCAGCAGCTGGGGGGATGGTGCCTTGGTCCTGAAGAGAAGAGCCAGATGCACACAGCACCCGCTGTACACATGTTGGACTCAGCATATGTTGGATTCTTGCTGGGTGTTTGACAAAGTTTAGCTCTTTCCTTCCTGACAGCTACCCTGTAAGGCAAGGGTTATGGTTCACATTTCATGGATGAGGATGCTGTATTAGGTATATCTCAGATTTAGCTGCTTAAAGAGACTCAGAATAACAGCAACCAAAACATTCTCAAAACTGATTTCTTTCTCATTGAAAAGTCCAAATGGATAGGTGGCCCAGGTGAATGTGATGAGTCTTCTCCACACCGCTGCCTGGGGACCTGGGCTCCATCTAGCCTGGTGCCCTGCCATCTCTGCATGGGGCTTTAATCTCAACATCCACGATGCCTGCTTAGTCCAGGTGAATGTGATGAGTCTTCTTCACACCACTGCCTGGGGACCTGGGCTCCATCTAGCCTGGTGCCCTGCCATCTCCACATGGGGCTTTAATCTCAACATCCACAATGCCTGCTTAGTCATGAGAAGGAGAAGTAGGGAAAGGGAGCACTCAACATTCCCTCTGTGCTCTTTTGGGGGAAATGATGTCTATCCTTGTAAAACCTTTAAGAAATTCGGCCAGGCACTTCCCGACGCTGGAACTTGAAGGTCAACAAGGATTTGGGCAGGCAGACAGGAGAAGGCATCCAAGAGTACAGGAGCTGCCTGGGCAAATATGGGGAAGTGGGACCGAGTCCTCGATGGCTCTGGAGCAGAGAGGAGCTGGCAAGCTGGACTGGCAGGCTCTTGTTGGGAATGGCAGGGAATAAGTCTCGCTGCCAAGGCTGGAGAGGTTGTGGAGGCCCCAGGCCCAGGATGAGGACTCTCTCTCTGAGTAATAGGGAGGCCATATTACTCAGAGAAAGAGAGTGTTGTGGATGAAACAGAAGCCACTATGAAGCATGAAGACAGGACAGCTGACCTAGTTGTGGGCATCATTATAGCACCTTGCATAGAACGCCAGCACACACAAATCTTATTAATTTAATTCATTTCCAAGTGGAGATGAAAGAGCACAGGCTTTGGAGTCAGCCCAATTCAAGGACCCATCCTGGCTCAGTGACCTTTTCCCTGTGGGACCTTGGTTGAGTCACCTCACCTCTCTGAGCCCCAGTATCTGGGGGCAGGGACTATAAAATATCTCCCAAATCCAGCATCCCCATTTTACATAGTAAGGACATCAGGACCACCCTGCTACAGGCTCATTTCCCAGCCTCCCTTGCAGCTAGGTGTGGCCACGTGACTACATTCTGGCCAATGGGATGTGAGGAAAATGGTATTCCACTTCCTGGTTGTTCAAATAAATAAGTAAATAAATAATGAGCCCATGAGCCAGTGGAGGAGGAGATTCAAGTTCCGGGGAAGGAATGCATGCCTTCAGCGAGTGTTTAACTGAGTGCTTATGACATGTCAGACTCTTTCTAGGTGCTGGGGACACGGTAGTGAGCAAAAGAATAGAACAACTGAACTCTCACAGAGCCAAGAGTCTAACGGGTGGGACAGAAAAGATTCAAGGAAACAAGATCCTTTCAGGGGTGCCTATCCAGGGGGTGGGAGAAACAGGAAGCAGGGCAGCAGGGGAGGGAGCAGGGGCTGCTTTAGACAGGGCAGTCAGGGGAGGCTTCCTGGAGGAGGTGGGCCTCTGTGAAGAGGGCAAGTCCTGGGTTTCTGGAGGGAAGGGGGCCCTGCAGAAGCAAGGGCAAGTGGATGTGGCTGAAGCCAAGTGTTGGGGAAGGCCGGTTGTCTCTCTGTAGAGCCCGCGGAGCTGAGCAGCGGGGAGACGGAAGAGTTACAGAGGATCAAGTGGCACCGGAAGCAGCTCCTGGAGGACATCCAGGTGAGTGCACACTCGTGTCCACACACGCTCACACACGTGTCCATGCCCACACACACCACACTGCAGGCACCCATAAGCAGACACTCCTGCACGCTTGTACGCACCCCACCAGCTCCTGACCCAGCCTGGTCAACAGACAGTGTGGCCAACTCTGGCCCATAGCAGCCTTGGCCCCAGCCCCAGGAGCAGGGAGAACAACAAGACTGCAGACACTCCGAGACCCAGGGAGAACTGGGAGAGCCGGGGAGGGAGACAGTGATCCAATTAGGCACCCACCGTGTGCCGAGCCCCATCCTGGCCTTTACTCGCTTTGTGACAGGGCAGGCTCTGACCCCTGTGGTGAAGCTTCAGCCAGGTCTCACCCCTGCAGAGTGTAGACCAACTGGTCAAGATAACTCCCAGTATGTGCCCTGCACTTACCACCTCACCAATCAAACTCAGAGGTCAGCTCATCTGGGTCGGCAGCTTCCGAGACAGGCTGGGTTCTGTTCCTGGAACGTGCCTTGCTCAGCCCTGCCCCTGGGCCTTTGCACTCGCAGTCCCCTCTGCCTGGGCTGCAGTGGCTGTGCCCACCCCCACTCCCATGCACATAAACTTAGGATTTCAGTGAGGAGTGAAGGCACAAAATTATTCATTCAGCTGGTGTTTTATTCAGCACCTACTATATGCCAGGCTTTCTCTACCTTGCTCTGATGGTGTTCTGCATAGTCATTCCAATTGACCTATGACCACCCATGATCCCAACCCCACCAGACTGTGCCCTCCATGAACACAGAGCCGAGGTCTGTCTTGCCCACCACCGCATCCCCAGCCCCCTGGGTGCAGCATTAATAGGTGCTCAGTTAATACTTGAGAATGAATCCCCATTGTATTTGTGGGGCAACCACTCAGTGGCTCTGCCAAGATGGCATGAACAGGAGCTGACAGGGCTCAGACACAGGCTCCCAAGTCCCATGCTGGCCCTGAGTGTCAGGACAAGCCCCTGGAACCAGCCCCTCACCAGCACCCTGCAGATCCCGGGGAGAAAGGGGCTGGGTGCCTTTTGGGGGTGCCGGCCAGAGGCTCATGCTGCTGTCCTGCAGGGGGTGCTGGTGGTTGGCAGGGGGAGGTGTTGGGGGTCCCCTCTGCCACTGGGTGCATCCTGCAGGGTCAAGGTGAAATGGGCTTGGGGTCAGGTTGAGGGAAGCACAGGTTTGGAGTCAGACTGTGGGCGTGTCGTGTCATCTCTCTACGCCTCAGTGTCCTCTTCTGTAAAGTCCAGGGAAATTGCAGAGCCCCTGGAAAGAGGGCCTATGCTGCCTGTGCATGGTGTCCCCGTAGTACCTGGCAGGCACATAGCGGTCACTTCGTCAAAGATGAGCAACAGAGTAAATGGAAGAAAGCCAGAGAGAAGCTGGGGCAGAAGCTGAGGAAGCAGTAGGGAGCCATGGGAGGGGTTTGAGCAGGGGAAGGGCAGGCTCCATGCAGTGCTCCAGAAAGACACCAGCCAGGAGAGGCAGGCAGGGTGGAGGCGGGCAGGGTGGAGGCGGGCAGGGGGAGGCGGGCAGGGTGGAGGTGGGCAGGGTGGAGGTGGGCAGGGGGAGGCGGGCAGGGGGAAGTGGGGAGGGGGAGGCGGGCAGGGCGAGGTGGGGAGGGGGAGGTGGGGAGGGGGAGATGGGCAGGGGGAGGTGGACAGGGTGGAGGCGGGGAGGGGGAGGTGGGGAGGGGGAGGCGGGCACGGGGAGGTGGGGAGCGGGAGGCGGGCAGGGTGGAGCTGGGGAGGGGGAGGCGGGCAGGGTGGAGGCGGGCAGGGGGAGGCGGGCAGGGGGAGGGGGCAGGGTGGAGGCGGGCAGGGTGGAGGTGGGCAGGGGGAGGTGGGGAGGGGGAGGCGGGCACGGTGGAGGCGGGGAGGGGGAGGCGGGCAGGGGGAGGCGGGCAGGGTGGAGGCGGGCAGGGTGGAGGCAGACAGGGTGGAGGTGGGCAGGGGTAGGTGGGCTGGGGGAGGTGGACAGTGGGAAGGCCGGCTTGTCGGGTAGGCTCGGCTAGAGTGCAGGAGACTTCATGGCTGCAGAGGGGAGAGATGGGAAGGTTGGAAATAGGATGGGCGAGGGGTGGGGGCTTGGGGAATCCCACTCCCCAAGACAAGTGGAGGCATGGGTGCAGACAGAGGTGATAGTTTAGCATGGGACTTAGAAATTATGAGACATCCAGGGAGGGGAGCTGTCCATGGAGGGTCCCTCAGACTGGGGACTCAGGACAGAGGAAGGGAGAGGGGCCAGGTTTGAGAGTCACGCCCAGGGGCAGGAGTGGTCATTGTGGTCTTAAATCCCCGAGGTTCTGGCTTCCACCCCTGACTCCCTGTCCTGCCCCTGCCACCCCACAGAAGCTGAAGGATGAGATCGCAGATGTGTTTGCCCAAATCGACTGCTTCGAGAGTGCAGAGGAGAGGTGAGGGGCTTGGGTTGGGACCCCCAGAAGCTGCCATGGTTGCTTTCCAAAGATGCCATACGCCTTGAATGAGCAGGGGCCACTCCCAGCCCCCTGGGCCTGGTGAAATCAGGGATTGGCTAGGGAGAAGGAGGCAGCAACGAGACTGGAACAGGGTGGCCCCGGCCCCATCCCAGGTCTGGTCCCTGCTTCCAGGCTGACCCTCTCTTGAGAGACACTGCGTCCTCCCCTCCCCCAACCCAAAGTCTCTCCTGACCCACTGTGGTCCAGCCCTGACCGATCACTGGCCACATCCATCCTGGGATGGGCGGGGAGAAGGGAAGCTCAGCCCCAAGGGCAAGGACAAGGAAGCCCAGGGCCCCAGGAGGACAGGAGCCTGGCCCTACCCCACCCCACCCCACCCACCACTAACCCGGGGCCAGCCATGCCCACCACCTCTATGGAAAGCTCCCACTGTTTTGTGATCTGGGACAGATCCTGTTCCTCTCTGGGTCTCAGTTTCCCCATTGGTGCAACAAAAGGGTTGGTTGCTACACAGTCTCCTAGGGTCCCAGGGCACTGACTCTGACACATGATGTCCTGGGAATTTCCCATCCTGTGCCCGCAACTCCTTAGGTCTCCACCTGTCCAGCCTCCTCCCCTCCCCCACCACACACATGCACACACACACACACAAGCATGCACACACACACACACAAGCATGCACACACACACACACAAGCATGCACACATACACGAGTGGCCGTTTCTCCAGCTCCCCTGTTCCAGCCACAACAATAACAACATAACACACCTACACCTCACTGTTTTAGGTGCTTTAACCCCTCAACAATGCTGGGAGGCAGGTGGTGGTGTCACCTCTGTTTTATAGATGAGGAACCTGAGGCCCAGAGAGAGGAAGTGACTCGCCCAAAGCAGCCCGGCTCAGATTCGCAGCCAGGAGCCTGGCTCCAGCACCTGTGCGCTCAGCCCTCGCCCCCTCCCCCGGTTTCTTGCACAGGGCCCCTCCACCTGCTCCCACACAGCAGCTCCGGGGTCCTGAGAGCTGCTAAATGCCCATGCTGGGCCCATCAGAGGAGTCAGTTGCAGAGCTCTGGGAGGAGCCAGGCCTTGCACTTCTCTCTCCTGCCCAGGTGGTTCCCATGCAGGACCCAGAGGCCACACTTGGAGGTCCCTAGAGGGGTATGGGCTCCTGCTGAGGCAAGGGTCCTTGGGGAGTGGAGAGGGTAATTCAGGTTCCTGGGGCAGCCTAAGCTGATGTCCTCACGTCCACAGCCGGATGGCCCAGAAGGAGAAGGAGCTGTGTATTGGGCGCAAGAAGTTCAACATGGACCCCGCCAAGGTAGGCAGCTGTGGAGGGCCCGGGCCAAGGGTGTGGGGGCTGCATGGGAGCACCTGCCCGGTGTCCTCTCGCTCCCCTCAGCTGACACGACCCCTTTCCAGAGGAGGAAGCTGGGCCCAGCAGAGCTGGGCATCTTGTCCAGTGCCGCATGGCCAGCTGTGGCTGGGCACCCTGTCTACTCCCAGGCATACGCGCCCTGGGGCAGGAGAAGCCAGGAGCATGGAGGAGGCCACGGTGTCCATGCACTTGGCCTAGTCCCTTCCCCACTCTGGGCCTCCATTTCCTTCTCCATGAATGTGGCTTGGGACAGTGGAGCTCTTGGATCTGGGGCTCAGGCTCCAGAAGCATCTTCCAGCCCTGGGCTCAGGGAGGGCCAGTCCTGCGGTCCCACCACCCACCCCTCTGCTAGCAGGAGCAGCAGCTCAGGGCTGGGTTATCTCACTCCCCCATGCCACTCCCAAGCCCCCTCGCCTCACCCCACCAGGTGGCAGCTGGGCGTCCTTTCCTGAAAGGACGCAGACAGAAGGAAACCGCAGGCAGACACACCAAGGTGGGGTCAGGGTGGCCAGCAGAGAGCACCAAGCTGGGGTCCCTGGAAATTTACCGCTCTGGCTTAGAAGGCTCCCTGTCCCCATCACAGGCCCAAAGTGTTATAACCACTCACCTCTCATGGCCACAGACCCTTGGACTCCTGCTCCCACCCACAGAGACCCCCGCAGGCTCACACTCTTGCCCCACCCAGCACCCAGGGGTGTCCTCTGCATCCTCTGCCTGTCACTGAGCCCTCGTGGCCTGCGCCCACCTTCCAGCAGTAGAACACAGAGGAATCTTCGTGGAGAGCCAGAGACCAACCCCTCCAACTCCTAAAACTAGGATGACAAACCCTGAGTGCCTCGGTAGTGAGGAGAGATGCTTGTGATATTGTCAAATCCGAAAAGCAGATGTAAATGTGACAGGCATGGTCTGAGCCCATTTTCACATAGCAAGGGAAGGAAGGTCACCACGATGGAAGCTGTCTGCCTCTGAGCAGTAGGGCCCGGGCAATTTCCTCCCCTTTGGATTGAGCTGGTTTTTTCTAACTTTAATACAATAGACATAGATTACTTGTGTGAAAGAATGAAACGCTATTTTTAAATAATATGAGTTTTGGGGGAACAAAAGAAATGGCTGAATCATTGAATCTCAGAATTACAAATCCCTAGAATCACTGAAGCATATAATCAAAGAATGTCAGACTGAAGGGGACCCTGGGGAGTACCTGGCATGAACCTGGTTCATGGCAGGAAAGCTGACTTTCTTTGCATGCCTCCAGTGATGGGGAACTCACCACCTCCCAAAGGCAGCTCCTGTGAAGGAGGGGTCAAAACTTCCCAGAACAGACTGTGCCAACACCAGAATGCCAGGCTCCAGGATTCTGGCCATGGAAGCTCCTTCCTCCCTTCCCCCTCCCAGGCCTGCTTCCATGCAGCAGCTGCTCATGGCTTCTGTGTACCCCCTCCAGGGTATCCAGTATTTCATTGAGCACAAGCTGCTGACCCCTGACATCCAGGACATTGCACGGTTCCTGTATAAAGGCGAGGGCCTCAACAAGACAGCCATTGGTACCTACCTGGGGGAGAGGTAAGAACGAGTGGAGCCTTAGCAAGGCAGGAAATGAAGGTGTGCAGGTGTGTACAGGTGTGTACAGGTGTGTGGATGTGCAGGTGAGAGGATGAATTATGTTAGGAAAGTCATCACTCCTAGGGCTTGAGGGGCTCACGGATCATCCCCTCCAGATTCTGAGTCAAAGCCTGACTGCCATCATTCATTTAGTCATTTAGTCAACAAATAAATGTTGCTTAGGGTCTACTGTGTTCCAGGCACCATCCTAAGCCATAGGTGTACACCAGTGAATAAGACAGACAAAACTCTTGTCCTCAGGAGGTCCACACTAGTGGGAGAGACAGGTCTCAATAGATGTAAAATATGTTAGAGAATGATAAGCTCTGTGGAATACAAATCAAGCAGGGAAGGGAAGTCAGAAATGCCGGGGACCGGCCAGGCTCGGGGCTCACGCCTGTAATCCCAGCACTTTGGGAGGCCGAGGCGGGCGGATCACGAGGTCAGCAGTTTGAGACCAGCCTGGCCAATATGGTGAAACCCCGTCTCTACTAAAAATACAAAAATTAGCCAGATGTGGTGGCAGGTGCCTGTAGTCCCAGTTACTCAGGAGGCTGAAGCAAGGGAATCGCTTGAGCCCGGGAGTTGGAGGTTGCAGTGAGCTAAGATCACACCATTGCACTCCAGTCTGGGAAACAGATCGAGACCGAGACTCCGTCTCAAAAAAAAAAAAAAAAAAAGAGAGAGAAAAGAAAGAAAGATATGCTGGGGACCACAGGTTGGACGCTGTGATTTAGAATAGTGTGGACAGGAAGGGTCTCATGGAGAAGGTGACATTTGACCAAAACGTAAAAGAGGTGAGGGCATGAGGAGCAGTCCAGGAGCAGCAAGTGCAAAGGCCCTGGGGTCAGAAACAGGCTCAAGAATCTAGACTGGACGGGAGGAGAGAGGGAGGATGTAGTGGGCGAGGAGGTGGGGATCTGTGGGAGGGCTCTGGGCAAAGGACTGGTCTGACGGGTGGGCGAGGGGATGGGGTGAAACTGGACCAGAGAGTCAACAGCCCTCTCCCCAGCTCCCAAGGACACCCCTCCCTCCCGGGTTGAGCAGGGGATGCAGATGGTGAGAAGGGCACCTTCCTGCTTCAGGAGCTGGGGAGAGGGAGGAGATGGGGGAGGTCAGCTTCTCTCCCTTGTACAGATGAGGAAGCTGGGGCTGGGAAGGTCAAGTGGCTTCCGCGAGGTTACCAGGTGGGAAGTTACAGGAAATGAGGAAGGCCTGGACTGAGGGCAGGCCGCTCCAAAGCCAGGGCTCCCCTCCCAGGCCAGACCAGCGCTGGTGAGCCGTGAAGGTGTGTGTTCCTGCATGGGAGGACAAGGGTGTGCCCTCCGGGTGTGATATGGGTGGGACAGATGTGAACACACCAGATGGCAGCTGGACCCCGGAAGGACAGATGTGTCTGTCCTCTCCCTCCCCCACCTCAACCCCCTCCAGGAGGTGGGTGCCAGCAAGTATCCAAGTGTGTCCCACCCTCCCTTCCACCCCCTCCCCAGGGACCCCGTCAACCTGCAGGTCCTCCAGGCCTTCGTGGACTGCCACGAGTTCGCCAACCTCAACCTCGTCCAGGCCCTCAGGTGGGTAGTCCCGGGGCAGGGTCCCGGCCCTCAAGGGTTGCACAGCCCCAGTGGCTGGGGGTGTCGTGATCCACACAGCTAACAGCACAAACAAAAGGTTGGGAGCAAAGAAGAGGAGGCAAGGAACAAGAATGACTTCATGATAGTACTGCCTCACAGAGCTGAGCTGGACCACCTGGGAAAGGGCCTAGTTCCTTGCAAATACTGCCTTCTTACTACGTTAGAATTCTATCATGCCCATATTTAATCAGTCTAATCATTATTACTTTATTACGGTCATTCTTCTACTTTTTGGATTAGTGCATGTTTTATTTATTTTATAAGACTGTTTAGTATGTATTCCAGTTATTATTACTTATTAGCTTCTAATTAGGGTACTGTTGTTGGTACTCATTTTTACAGCTACAGAGGCAATACAATTATCAGTTTGAAGCACAAACTCTGGAGCCAGACTATACAGTTCAAATCCCAGCTCTGCTGCTCTCCCCCAAGTGACCTTAAGCAAGCCATACACATGCACAAAATACAAAAATTAGCCGGGCGTGGTGGCGGGCACCTGTAATCCCAGCTACTCGGGAGGCTGAGGCAGGAGAATCACCTGAACCTGGGAGGTGGAGGTTGTAGTGAGACGAGATCACACCACTGCACTCCAGCCTGGGCAACCGAGTGAGGCTCTGTCTCACAAAAAAATAAATAAACCTTGCTGTGCCTCAGTTTCCTCAGCCGTAGAATGGGGATAATAATAGTACCAACTTCACAGGGTTGTGAAGACTAAATGGGAAAGTGTTTAGAACTGGTCCACAGTGAGTGCTCAGTAAGTCTTGATGCTGCTCACAAACTCAGATTCCGAGAAGGAGCATCTGATCTGGGCTTTGGAGGGTGAGTAGGAGTTCACAATACAGAGAAGGAAGAAGCCACCACCATCCAGTGTTCTCTAACTCCTAGCTCTTTAAGGGAGAGGGGTAGGTGACTTGGGAGTCTCCCATATTCATTCTTTCATTCATTCATTCACATATTCATTCATTCATTCACATATTCATTCATTCATTCACTTATTTACTGAGCCGTTGCTAGGTGCCCAGGACTGTGTGAAGCCCAGGAGGAGAAGTGAGAGATACAGGCCCAGTTCTCACTCTCAGAGAACTTAGCTTGAAGCTGTCGAAACCACCAACTTCCAAAGCTAGAGGGAAGTCAAGGTTCCAAGAAAGGGAGCCCTAGCAAGGCAAAACCCCTGCCCCACCCCTTCCCCAACTAGGTCCCACAGCCAGATCTCAGGGCCCAAAGGCCAGGTGCAGGAAGCCACAGACCCCGGGGCAGGCAGAGACCCCCTTTCCAGCTGAGGCAGACTGGGCTGCAGTCAGTGCTGGGATTCAGACGTGCAGAGCGGGGCGTGTGCTTACTTCCGTATTCTGCAAGAAAAGGCATTTCTTGGCTACCTCCTGCATGCTTGGGGCTCCCTGGTGCCCATCCCACTTCCCCATGAGCCCAGATGACATTTGCAGATTCCCCCATTTACAAGATACAGAGACTGAACCTGGGAGAGGCAGGGCAGCTTGTCTGGGGCCCGCGAGAGCCCACTCACTCCACTGCCCGTGGCCCCGTTTCTCCCCCAGGCAGTTCCTGTGGAGCTTCCGGCTGCCCGGCGAGGCCCAGAAGATAGACCGGATGATGGAGGCCTTTGCCACCCGATACTGCCTCTGCAACCCGGGCGTCTTCCAGTCCACAGGTGCCAGGCGGGGTGTGGGACCCAGGGCTCCGAGACCCCTTCAGCATTGCCAGGCATAGATTTCACAGAACCCCTCAGGCTTCCCCCAGGTACCCAGACCCTGGCAGCCCAGACCCCTTCACGAGCCCTCACTGAGCACTGACTTCATTGCTGCTGGGTGCTTGTCTGACAGAGCTACCTGGAGACACAGTTCTTAGGAGAGGAGGCAGGAGATGATGGCACGGGATGCTATGGCTAAAGCAGCAGCACCTCTGTCTGAGGGCAGGAGTAAGGGAATCAGCATGTCCAAGATGGCTTCTCAGAGGCGGTGAGGTCTGAATGGGGTTTTGAAGGATGAATAGGAGTTTTCCAGGAGGTTAAGGGGAGAAAGGGCCTTTTTGGCAGGAGTTTCAGTTGGAACAAAGGCCCAGAAGCATGAAACGGCCTGGGCAGGGTGTAGGGGGCAAAAGGGGCATAGGAGATCCACAAAGGTCAGTCCTCCATAGCACTCTCTCCCAAGGCTAACCCAATGCCCATGTGAAAACATCCAGAGGACAGGGTGGGCGAGGGACCATCATGGCCAACTTGTCCTGGCCTCTTCTCTGGATCTAGTTGTCATAACAACAATAACCAACCCTGTAATCCCTATGCGCTGAGTGCTTTAAACAGGCAAAGTCACTCAATCCTTTTTTTTTTTTTTTTTTTTTTTTGAGAGAGAGAGTCTCTCTCTTTCACCCAGGCTGGAGTGCAATGGCGTGATCTCAGCTCACTGTAACCTCCGCCTCCCGGGTTCATGCAATTCTCCTGCCTCAGCCTCCCAAGTAGCTGGGATTACAGGCGCCCACCACCATGCCTGGCTAATTTTTTGTATTTTTAGTAGAGACGGGGTTTCACCATGTTGGACAGGCTAGAACTCCTGACCTCAGGTGATGCGCCCGCCTTGGCCTCCCACAGTGCTGAGATTACAGGCATGAGCCACCATGCCAAGCCAAAGTTACTCAATCCATACATCAACCGTTTGAAGTCAGTAGTCTTCTCATCCCTCCCTGACGCATGGAATATAGCTTCACAGAGATGAAATGACTTGTCCGCGAGCATGCCGCCTCCTGGCTGTGTCCACGAACAAACCTTCCAGAACATTTGCCCTACTTTGTGGTCAGATCTTAATTTAGTGTTTGTTTGTTTGTTTATTATCTGTCACAAGTCTAAACGTCCTACAAGGGCAGGGACCCTGTCAGACCCGTCATCAATGTCTCCCAGGCCCACAGCACAGAGTATGTACTCAATAAATAGTTGTAGGTAGGAAAGAAGGCATCTTAAAGCACCAGATTTGAATCACGGTCCAATTACTTCTTAATTTTGTAATGTTGGGCATATAGCTTAACTTCCTGTGCCTCGGTTTCCTCATCTGAAAAATGGGAGTGATAACAGGACCTGCCTCATAGGATAGGCATGGGGATGTGAGAGCTTAGCACAGGGCAAGCACCAACAACGCTCGGCGCCACTGCTATCAGAGATAGAATCATTGATGTTCCAGAACAGGCAGTTACTTCAAAGATTAACCTCTGAACGTCAAGGATGGGGAAGCTGAAGGTCAGAGAGGTCAAGTACTTCCCAAGGTCAACCAGAGAGTTGGAGACTCAGCTGAACTTCCCTGGCTCTGGATCCAGGGCCCAAATACTCAACAAAAGACCTCGCCAGAGTAGCAATTACCTCCCTTCCCAGCCATCAGCCCAGCCCTCCCTCCTGAGCGCTTGAAAGTCTGAATAATGGGAGAGGCGCTGGGGCTCAGGAGGAACGCCAGCAAGATTACAGAGCAGCAGTGGCTCAGCCCTGAACAGTGCTGCTAACAATGAGTGTTCTCCGAGTTCCCAGAGGCAGAGAACAGAGTGGGCAGGGGGCTGGAAGGGCTCTGCGGGGAAGAGGTCCCAAGCCGTGGCTGAGCAAGAAGGAGGATTGAAGCGGAGAGGAGGGAAGGAGGGGCAGGTCTGGCAGGGGGTCCAGCAGGAGCCGAAGCGCGAAGGTAGGAAGGGGCTCAGAAAGAGAGGCTGATGTTAGTTTAAGAGGGGGTGGGGACCAGCAAGAGTGGGAGGAGGACAAGGTGGACCTTTGGGGCCTTGCAACGGCAGATTCTGGGCCCTACAAGGGGCCGGGACAGAGGCAGGGAGAGTGGCCAGGGCCAGAACTGTGACCGCTGTCCCCTCCGCAGACACCTGCTACGTGCTGTCCTTCTCCATCATCATGCTCAACACCAGCCTCCACAATCCCAACGTCCGGGACAGGCCGCCTTTCGAGCGCTTTGTGTCCATGAACCGCGGCATCAACAACGGTAGCGACCTGCCCGAGGACCAGCTGCGGGTGAGAGAGGCACAGCCCACCCAGCCCGGCCCCGGGGAATCCAGGAGGGACCTGTCCTTAGATGAATGGCCAGGGAAGGGCTCCTCTGAGATAGACAGCCCCCAGTGGGGACTCTGCTGATATGGCCCACCCAGGCTGTGACTGTCTGGAGAGGCACTGTCACAAAGCGCATTGATCCTCAAACCCGCCTGCCCAAAAGAGGCCCCCATCTTGAGAAGGGTGTCTGAGATAGACCACCCAGGAGGTCCACCCAGATTTAAGCCTTTGGGGGACTCTGGGCAGCCATCTTTCACATCTTCCCAAAAGGGTACCTCACACAGCCCAGGTCTATTTCTTAGAATAGAGATTTTTAGATGCTCAGCATGTCAGGCCTGAAAACCCTCAGACTCTGCTCTAAGCCCTCTGTCCTTTAGAGAGGAGGAAACTGAGGTCTTCCACAAGGCCCTACTTGAGCTGGGCCCTGCCAACCTCCGGTCGCTTCCTCAAATAGCCTGCACCCCTGCCACACCATGCCAGGCTCTGCGCCCAGCACGGGGGCCCCAGGGATGAATCAACCACATATGCTGCCCTGACCAAGTTCAGGGTCTGGTGGGAGGACTGTACACACGTGAATTACAAGGCTGCATGATTCATGCCGTGCTGGCTGTGGGGATGGAGCTCTGGAGATGCAGATCTGCTGTCACTGCGGCTGTCATTGCTCTGGGGGCAGGGAAGGGTGCCATCCTGGAAGTCTCCACAGAGGAGGTGACTTCTGAACTGGGCCTTGAAGGTTACATGGGAGTGCTCCCAGAGGAGAAGCTGGGAAAGGACATTTCCGAAAGAAGAAATGGCCAGAACGGAGGCGTGTCCTGGTTGGGAAAGGAGAGGTGTCCAGTGTGGCCGAGGTGTGGTATATATGCACAGTAGTGGGTGACAGGGTGGGGCCAGAGGGTCCAGGGCTTCCAATGACAGCCTCAGGAGTTTGCCTGTTTCGTATGGGCCACAGGGAGCCAGGGGGAATTCATAAGAACAGGAAGGAGAGATTCAGAGCCTGGCTTAGGAAAAATGAATGGACAAGTTCACTTCAAGGACTGGAGATGCCCCAGAGCCCCAAGAGCTTCAATCCCCTCCATGGTCAGAGCCCAGCAGGAGGGGTGGAGGGGGTGCGAACACCACCGTCCCAGCTCAGGACCGAGTATACCTCCTGCCTCCAAGGCTGGGGTGGAGCCTGGATCTGGAATGATTCTGGTGCCCCTCGGTGTTTGAGAAGTGCCTCACCCTTAACCCACCTCTTGCCGGGTCCCAAGAGGAGAAAGTACATCAGAGAGGGGCCACTCTGTAGCATGAGAGCTTGAGAGGTGGTTGGAGCTCAGGTCTACTCCTGTCTTCCCCGTTTGCCTGCTAGGTGACCATAGGCAATGACTCACTGGAGTTGAAGCCACTATCCCCTCTGCCAGGAGAGTGGAGATAATAATACTTGCCACAGGGAGTAACTGTTTTAAATGTCACGGGCAGAGCCTGTGCCAGGTGTATAATACCTGCCTCCTGCATGGCTCCCCAGCTAAAGTAGGGCCTGTGGCTTAAGTCACTATTAAAACTAATTAATAATGAAAAAAGCCCCAGCATTTAGTAAAATGCCTGAAACATTTTAAACAGCATTTGAGCATTGGTGACTCATTTCATTTGGGGTCCTCGTGGTGCTATGCGGGCACATCGTGTCTGGCAGAGAATGAGTTAATTACCTCCCAGCACTGGTCCTGCCGCTCTCCCAGGTGCCACATTATTGCCTCCAGCTCCCAGTGAGCCCTCTTCAGCATCTCCCCCCTTAGCTGTTTTTCCCAATTCGAGCCTTTTGTTAATAACAATGCACCGCATTTGTATGGAACTTGTAAGTTTCTTCTCACCAGGCTTTGGGGTCTATTATCTCAATTTAGCTTCAAAATCTGCCTGGGAGTTCTAGGAAGCCCTTATTATCCTCTTTGGCAACCCAGAGAGGCAGACACAGACTAAAGGAAAGAACAGAGCGCTGGACTCAGAACCGCCTCCAGTCCTGGCTACCCCACTTTCTGGTTGTGTGACTTTAGGAAAGTGACTTGACCTCTCTGAGCCTCAGTTCATAGGATTAGTGCAGAAGTGTAAGGTATTCAGCCAAGTGCCTGGTGTAGTTGGAGTGGCTAATCAATCCTGAAGCTTCCCAGGTCAAAAAGAAACACACAGGCAGCTGCGTGGATTTGGGGATCCTCTTGCCTTCTGTCTGGGCCTCATTTTCCCCAAATGTAAAGCAAGCATTCAGCTTTAAGCACCTTCAGATAGTTGAAGGTCACCATTTTGCAGAAGGATTCTCCAATTTGGGCCCATTAAGTGAGGAGGACATGTAATGCTTTTAAGTGGCCCAGTTTGCAAAATTAAGTCTACATAGATGTGACCCAAAGAGAGGTCACCTCAAGGGTACACAGACCACGAGGTACCCTCAAGGGTACACAGACCACGAGGATGCGCAGCTGGGAAAGGCTGTGGAGAGGTGCACAGTGGTATTCAGGGGACAGGAGGGTTGAACCAACCTTGCTCTGGCCATCCAGATGGTGCAGGGGCAGAGTCCCCAAGAAGCTCAGGGTGAAGGCACAGTGAGTTCAGAATCACAGGGATGGGAGGTCAAATCCCAGCTCTGCCCTTATGTCTGTGTGACTTTGGACATGAGCCTCAGCTTCCTCATCTGCAAAGTGAGCTGATGATGCTGGCTTCATATTGTTTTCTGAGAAGCTGTTACGTGCCTGGCACTTGGTAGGCCCTGAGAAAAGCTAGGAAAGGAACCACCCACCCTGAGGGCTGTGGGAGGGGGAGCTAGGGTGGAGGAGGCACAAGGGATGAGAGGACAAAGAACTCCACTCTCCGGTGTTACAATTGGAGAAACTGAGGCCCAGGCAGAGTAACAGTCTCCCAGTTCCAGGCATCTTCTGCCATAGGCAGCCCTGCACCTCCTGGGTCCTTGCCCAGGCCTCTCGGTCAGAATGGACTGTGGATTGGACACAGTGCTAAGTACTTTACGTTCTTATTAAGTCATCCCATCCCCAGTTTACAGCAGAGGACACTGAGCTCCATGAGAGGTAGCTGGCCAGAGGTCTCATAGTTTATGAGGAATCCTGATTCAAACCCATGACTGACTTCAGAGCCTATCCCTCTGCAGAGGCCAGAAGCCAAGATTTGGGGATGGAGGACTTGGCTGTGCTTTCCAGCTACCAGTTACTTCCTAGCTAGGGGAATCTCAATTCATGTCACTGAAAAGATCACAGATCGATCTGCCTTCAGAGATGCTGGCTTCAGGTTCAGCTAGATCCAGGTGCCCAGTGACATCAGGGCCTGATCCAGTTGCCCCATCTCTCAGCAACCCCCTCCTCTGTGTTAATTTCTCTCTTAAACCAGCTCTGCCCAGGTGCGGCAGAGATGGCCCGGCCTTCCCGTGCCCTCACAGTCCTCGTCCTCAGTGGTTTCAGCTAAAGTCCCAGGATTAATGCTTATTGGCTGGCTTGGGCCTGAACTGAACTCCCCGAACTGCGGCTAGCAGGATGTAATGCTCTAGTCAGCCAGATGTGAGTCATTCACCCCCTCCTGGAGCCTGGGACTGGGGACCTGTGGGTGTCAACCCTGCCAAGTGACCTGGGCAGAACACAGAGGAGCAGAGACTCCCCAGAGGGAAACTGAGGAGGTGGGGGTGGAGGGACACAGAGCCAGCAGGGCCACCGGAAGGAGGCCCTTGCATTTCTGCACATCCACCCAGCCAGGAGAAGACAGCTAGGCCCAGGGGTTTGGCGGCAGTGCGTGCAGGGCGTTTACTTGCAGGAGAGGCTGGTGTTTACAGGGGACAGGAAATGTGGGTGAACTCAGCCGTTTTCTTTGCGGGGGCAGAATGTACAGGCTGATACAGTGACCGCAGAAGCTGCTGGGTCCCCCTGTGGGTTTTGTGGCAGTCAAGACCCCCTGTCTGCCCCCCTGCACAGCTCTTTGGGCTTCCAAATATTTGTCTGTGCTGACAGCTTTGTTGATGGGGCCTTCCTGTTTCAGGCCCTTGTTCAACCAGCCAGTGCCACCTGGGAATTCCCGGGGATGCATGTAGGGGCTTCCCAGAGAGAAACTAGTGCCTGCTCTTCCCCATCCCCATAGCCCCACAGCCAGATTGAGCCCAGCGAAGCCACTCCCAGCCCACCCCTGACTCTGGACCCCTGAGCTCTGAGGTCAGAAAGGACCTTAAAGAGCCAGCAAGCTCCATTTCTAAAACTTTGAGAGAGTCAAATGATCTTGTGAGAATTTTCATTTAAAATCTCGAAGAAAGCATCTGAACAGAAACATCTGAGCAGCAGCATACACAAACACAGCGAAAGGAAATGATTTCATCCTCTGAGATAACACTGCGCTTGCTTTGAATAAGCAGAAATGGACAGTTTAGAATGGTTCTCCAAACACTTGGCAGTCTAGGCACGTTGCTCATAGAACGCAATATCTCATGGCAGGAGATTCAAAGCACACAGGGGTGATCTGGCACCAGCGGCCACACCTTGCCCACAGGGAACTTGCAGACCTGGCTTACTTACCTCCAGTGACAAAGAGCTCATGATCCTACAAGGCTGCTCTCCCACGTCACCAGCTCTTACTGCCAGAAAGGCTTCCGTGGAGAACTGCAGTCTGCTTTCTGGGAACTCCCCAGACCCCACCGCGGCCCATCCAGCATAGGTCTGCTTAGGAGAGGGGCTTTTGAGAGTCACAGCCAGCATCCCACCCTGGGCTGTCCCTCAGCTGGGCCTCTCAACAGGAAGTGGTGTATCGTCCTCCCTGGTGGCCCCTCAACTCAGGGACCTCTCTGCTGCCGCACCTAAGCAGGAGAGGACCCTCCTCCCGTGGCTTTTGCCAAGGTTGCTGTGCCCCAGAGACAGACAGAAAGAGAATACGTGTGTGTGTGTGTCTGTTGTCTGTGTGTGTAAGCATGCATATGTGTGTGTGGGCATCCATGTATGTATGTGCATGTATATTGTCAGTGTGCGTGCATGTATGTGTAAGAGTGCATGTATATGCACGCAAGCGTGCATGTGTGTGAGCGTGCATGTATATAAGTGTGCATGTGTGTACATGTATGTGTGAGCGTGTATGTGTCTGCGAGTGTGCATGTATATGTGTGAGCATGCATGTATCTGTGTGCATATATGTGTGAGTGTGCTTGCATGTGTAAGTATGCATGTATGCGTGAGCATGCATGCGAGTGTGCACATGTGTGTGAGTATGCATGCATGTGTGTGCATGTATGTGTGAGCGTGCATTTATATAAGTGTGCATGTGTGTGAGCATGTGTGAGTGTGCACGTGTGTGTGTGAGTTTGCATGCATGCATGTGCATGTATGTGTGAGCGTGCACACATATAAGTGTGCATGTGTGTAAGCATGCGTGTGTGTGCATGTATGTGTGAGCGTGCATTTATATGTGTGCATGCATGTGTGTGAACGTGCATACATGTGCATGTGTGTGTGTGCACGTATGTGTGTGTAAGCATGTATGTTTGTATATATGTGTGTTTGAGGGGCTGACCCTGCTCGCTCTGCCCTGCAGTAGCACAGAGGGAAGCATGACTGGGGTGGCAGGGTGGCAGGGTGGCAAGACCAGGCCCAGGCTGAATGGAGGGAACCAGGGAGGGGCTCACCAAGAAAAGCCCAGGGACTACGATAAATAGGTGAGGAAAGAGTATGCCTGCAGGTGAGCCACCTGCTCAAGGCCACACAGGCTAGGCCAGGCCTAGGCCTTGGACTCAGGTGGACTCACAGCCAGGTCTTTCTCTCCCTTGTCTTGGGGCAGAACCTCTTCGACAGCATCAAGAGTGAGCCGTTCTCCATCCCTGAGGACGACGGTAATGACCTCACTCACACCTTCTTCAACCCAGACCGGGAGGGCTGGCTGCTCAAGCTGGGTGAGAGACCGACAGACACACGTCGTCGCACACACACTCATGCACACGCGGGCACACATCATCACACACACACTCATGCACGCGCGGGCACACATCACACACACACTCATGCATGCACGGGCACACATCGTTGCACGCACACTCATGGACGCACAGGCACACAGCTGACACGAGGCTCACATGCATCCTGGGGGATGGAGTTGGACAGCCCCAGGTCTCCTGGCCCCCAGTGCAGCCGTCTGCCTGCCCCATCCATCCATCTGTCCTGAGAAGGAAGGGAGCCAGTGGTGGGGGCTGAGCTGTAAGCCGGGCGAGAGGCAGACAGACCCACTGACAAACGCTTCAGCTGCGGTTCTGTTTCTCTCTCCCCAGAGGGATGGGGAGAGAAGTCATAGCAGGAAGTACCATTTGTTCAGAACCTACTGAGCTCAGGCAAGGTGCTGGTCCACCCTACAGTAGAACAGTAAAGTCAGGGATCTGCCTGAGGCCACACAGCCAGCCAGGGGCAGATTTGAGGGGGCAGAGGGTTAGGTGTCCCTAAAGGAGGGGAGGAAGGATGACAGGATGTGGCTTAGGGGGAGGCTCCCTTCAAGCTGACTGGGGGCAGGGAGGGCCTGCACCCTGCAGAGAGCAGCTGGGGTGGGAGCTGCAGTAATAGTGGCTGTAGAGTCCAGCAGGGCAACCCCAGCGCCCGGCCATCTGTCCCTGCCTCCCACACACACTTCCAGAAGCCTCTCCAGCAGGGACAGTCCAGCCGGGGACAGCGCCTCCAGGGCAGGTGAGGACAGATGCCTCATGTTGAAGCAGGGGTCTCAACCTGGCTCACCTCCAGCAACATTGAGCCTCCAGCACCTCCTGTCTACCAAGCCCCGTGCCAGTCCTGCCCAGAACCCCCAGGAGCCCCCGAGCCCTCTGACTCTCCACACCACACCCCAGTCCATCCTCCTCCAGAGCACTCAGCCTCCTGTCCTGCCCCAGCCATGTGCCGTCCGCCCCCCGAGAAGCTCTATGTCATAAATCCCAACTCAGATGGGAGAGGGGGCCTCAGAGTCACACAGCCCTGGGCCCAAACCCCAGCTCCTCCACCCAAGAACTGATGGTCAGGTTCTTCAGCTTCAGTTTCTGTAGCTGTAAGATGGGGAGAATGATCTCTGGGAGGGTTAAATGTGCAGCAAAATGGCCAAGAGTTGGGCTCTGGGACTAGGACATTGGGGTTCGAATCCCAGCTCTGCTGCTGAACCGTGGGCAGGTGATTTTACCTCTCCATGACTGTTTCCTCACCTGTAAAATGGGGTTAACAATGGTCTCCTCTTTATACATGGTTATGAGGATTAATAAGTAATATTTTTTAAAACCTCTAGAGCAGTGCCTGGCAAATGAAGGATGAAATGCTTAGCACAGTGCCAGGCAGGGACCAAGCTAAGAAATGAAGCAATGGATGACGGTAAACAGGAAGAGCAGGGAATGGCCAGTTCTTAGGACCTGGCCATTCCTAGGACCATTCCTAGGACCTGATCATGGAGGCCACCCAAGCGCCAGCTCAAGCAGCTCCAGGGAAGCCTGGGGATGACAGGAGCCACTAAGGTTCTTGTTTGAGAAAGGGATAGATGTTGGGGGGAGGTGTGGTGGACGAGGGTTAAGGCACTCAGCTGGGGGTCCAGGGGAAAGCATCTGAGGCCCTACCCTTCCCTGGAGGAGGTGTCAGTGGCCCAGGAGGAGGACTGACCAGCTTGCTACATTGGTCTTGCGCAGGGGGCCGCGTGAAGACGTGGAAACGGCGCTGGTTCATCCTGACTGACAACTGCCTCTACTACTTCGAGTTCACCACTGTGAGCAGGGGTCCCCTGGGCCTTCCCCTGCCCCCACCTCTCCCCGCACAACCCCCTTCCCAACTCCCACTGAGCAGTCGACTAACACAGCTTTGGATCCTTTGAGATCATTCAGTTCCCCTCCATGCCCATTTTACAGATGGGGAAAACGGGCACACAGAGGAGGGCCGGGCCGAGGGCCGGGCCAAGGTCCTAGGCAGAGCCCAGGCTTAAAGCTGGGCCTCCTAACTTCCAGCCAGAGCTCTTCACATGCTGCTTCTAACTTCTGTCCCCCTATGGCTGGACAGTCTCGGAAGATGAGCACGCTCCTCTTTGAGTTTGGGGAACCCCACACGTTCACACCCTGCCTTGGGCCTCAGGGTTCCGTTTCCTGACCCCAACCTTCCTTCTCCTCTCCCTGTAGGACAAGGAGCCACGGGGAATCATACCTCTTGAGAACCTCTCGGTGCAGAAGGTGGACGACCCCAAGAAGCCAGTAGGTGTTCAGGTTGCGGGGCCCCGAGGCTGGAGCCACTGGGAAATTTCCTAAACAGAATGTGGGGAGAGGGCCTGAGGCTGGGCTCTCCAGGAAGCCAGGCTGTGCCCCTCAACCTTCTCCGTGGCTCAGGGCTGCCTTCTCTCCCTCCTGGGGCCATGGACAGTGGGAAAAGGTCAATGGCGGACCAAGGACGTGGTTGTCCCCTGTTGTCCCACACAGCCGGACTGGCTGGATGGCCCTGAGTAAGCTCCGCTCCGTTCAGAACCTCAGTGAGCCCACATGTCACGTGGGGACTTTAGGGAGGATGGTGGATTCAGGAGCCTGGCACAGAGAGAGTGCTCAGTGTGGGAGCAGCAGCTCCTGCCCCTTCGCCTGTCATAGGGCTGTCACACTGATCAGGGACACTAGCATCTGGGCCTCTCTGAGCCTCCTGGAGGGCCCACCCAGCCTCCCTCTCTTCCCACCCTTGCCTGGCCACCTCCCCACAGTTCTGCCTGGAGCTCTACAACCCTAGCTGCCGAGGCCAGAAAATCAAGGCCTGCAAGACTGATGGCGACGGCAGGGTGGTGGAGGGCAAGCACGAGTCGTACCGGATCTCAGCCACCAGTGCCGAGGAACGTGACCAGTGGATCAAGGCCATCCGGTAAGGGGTGCCCAGGTCTGGGGACGGCTTCCCGTCACCTTCCAGAAGGCCCTGCTTCTTTTGGGTCTTGCTTCCTTATCTGTAAAGGGAGCTAACTCCAGTCTCTCCCTCCTGTTTCTGGCTGGCAAACCCCTTCCACCCGTATTCCATGGGTACTTTCTGTGTGCCTGGCACCAGGCCAGGCCCCAGGACACAGGGAAGGGAGAGACCACCTGTATAGAGTTGGTGGGAAAATAGAGCAAAGAGTTGCACATAAAGCTCTTGCCCCGCCCTTGCCTGGCACGTGGTGAGTGCTCTTGTTGGCATCACTATCCAAAGTGGCCTGGGAAGGACCTGGTGGAGGTGGAGGGAAGGGCTTTCCAGATAAACTTCCAGGCAAAAGGACCCGGACTCGTGTGGGCAACCAGCAGGCGGCCTACCTGCACAGCATCCCGGAGTCCAAATGAGGCTAAGCAGTGTGGGAGCTGAAACTGCTGAGCATGGCAAAGCCACAACCACTGTGGTGAAGAGCTTCGGTTTCTCCTGGGGCACTGGGGAGCCATAGACTGATAAATAGGGAGGGGTGGCTGGGTGAGGAAAGCCAAGTGTAGGGACTGGTTCTGTGGTGCCACCAACAGGAGAGACATGAGGAAGACGCATCTGGTAAAGGGGAAGATGGCAAATCTTCTCAAGGCTTGACTCTGAGCCAGCCCAAGACATTGGCGAGGGTGAGGCCTGGTGGCCAGAGGAAGGCAGAAATGGTTGCTGGGTAGGGGCCGTGTCCTGGGACTTGCAGGGTCTTTTCCCCTGGGCCTTGCAGCGGAGCATCCTGTGAGGCTGCCAGGCAGACCCATTCTCACCTCCATCTTACAGATGAGGAAACTGAGGCCCAGAGATGGGAGGGACCTGCCCAGGCCACAGAACCAGGGACAGAGCAGGGTCCAACAGGCAGGTCTGCCAGCTCCACCCCAAGCTCTTCCCATCACCTTCCAAAGGTCGCCAGTGGGAGCCTGGAAAGGGGCCCAGAGACATTTGGGAGTAGAATTCCCAAGGCTCTCAGCTCCTGATCTGAGGCCTCACCCGCTCTGGGCCTGACCATGGGACACTAGGCTTGGCTAGCAAGTCTGGACTTAGCCTGGCACAGCCCTTGTTGGGGCCATCTGGCCTTTCCCCCGCGGCAGAGCAGGCTGACACCTCCCTGGGAGTCCCATGCCCCTGATACAAGCCCTGGGAGAGCAGACCCCCTTGATGGCCAGTCCAGCCCTGAAATTTCTCTCTAGAGCCAGCATCACCCGTGTCCCCTTCTACGACCTGGTCTCTACTCGGAAGAAGAAGATTGCCAGCAAGCAGTGAGATTCCTGGAGGTGGCACTGGAGGTGGCACTGGGGGCTGGTCACCCTGAGAGTCCCATCGCCTGCAGTGCCTGGAGACCCACCTCCCACCCTAGTGTACTCTTTTGGGCCACAGACATCATTGCTCTTCCCTGTTACCTCGAGCTGACTCTAGAGGGGAAGGCAGAGCTCAGGAGAGTGGGTGGGAGCTGCAGTGGGCTCAGAGTCCAGCAATGAGGCCCGCTGGCCTGGGCGCCCAGCTGCAGGCCCCCGCCCTACGTGCACTACAGGAAGGGGTGAGGAGAGCAGTCAGAGGAAAACCAGCCCCAGAATGCCGCATCTTCTCTTCTCTCTGGACTTCGGTGTCCTCGGCTCTGAAGGTGCTCTCTGCACTCAGATGCTGTCAGCCCTCAACGTAGGAGGGGCCCTGGGGTCCCTAAGTGCTTCTTCTCCCTGGCAAGGCTGTTCCTTTTCAGGGATATCTCTGCCAGTCCCTCCCCTGTCCTCAGGTTGGGCTTGGCCCTCTCTGCCTGACAGAGCTCAGTACACACACAGCTCAGACCCACAGACAGGACCCCGGGACAGAACCCCGGGAGCACTGCCCTAGGAGCCTGGACCCCACGAGGTCAGTCTCAGCTCCGCCTCTGACTCGCTGTGTGCCCTCTGCCAAGTCATGCCCATTCTCTAGTTCTTGCAAAACTGCAGGGTTTGGACTAGAAACGTCTTGTCTTGGCCCCTGCTAGCCCTGTGCTCCAGCTTCCAGCTGGAGATGGCAGCCCTTGTTTATGGAGCCCAGACAGACTCCGGATTCAACGTTGCTGGGGAGAGAAGAGCAGTATAGACCCCACCTTCCAGGATGTCCATTTCGGTGAGAGGAGCAGGTGGGACCCTCAAGAAAATGATGGAGAACATCCCAGACAGATGGGACTCAAGCAGGATGGGTGCTATATCCAAGAAGCCAAGAAGAGTTTCGTGCACTGTGGTTACCAGGAGGGCTGCCTGGAGGCAGTGGCTGAGCCAGAAAGTAACACAGAGCTCATGCTTGGAGAGGCAGAGTCTTGGCCATGGCTTTCCTGTGAGACCACTGACGAGCAGTCCCATGGTGATAAAGGGCAGCCCGGCGGGTCCCAGCATCTCGAGACCCTCTGCAGCAGTATCATCAGAGTAGAGCTGACTTCCAATACCCAGGCAGCCAGCTCTGTCTCCAGGGAGGCCTGGCCTGGAGGAGGGGTCCACTAACAGGAAACACTTCTCACCCCCTCACACAGGCCCAGGGGAGCCCCTGGAGGGAAATTCCTTGGCAGGGGAACAGGAAATGTGGTCGCCTCTGCCCCACTGCCAGCCTGAGTGGGCAAGGAAGCAGGTGGATTCCCCAGAAGGAACCGCAGCTCGCAAGGCGCCTCTCCTTGTCCCCACCCACCCCCACATTTGCACACCTTCCACAGGGTCAGGATGGAGTAGCTGCCTTGTGAGGTGATGAGACTCCTGTCTCTGGAGGTCTGCAAGCACCTGGAGGTGATTTGCACCAGACAAGGTCTGGGTTGGGCGTCTGCAGGAGGAGACCTTGTGGGACATTTGAGGACATCCACAGATTCTTGTCAGCCTACGAACTAAGCCCTGCCTCTGTCACCTCATTGGTCCATGAAGGAGCAGCCAGGGGTGGTGGAAGGAGCACTGGGCTAGGGGTCAGGGGTCAGAGATTCTGTCCTGCTCCTGGGATACACTGGCTACTCCCTTAGTCTACTCCCTTCCCCTCTCTGGTCCTCAGCTTCCTCCATCATGGAGGGGATGGGATCATGGATTTTCTGGGCATAAATGGCTGTTCTGGGAGTCACTCCAAAGAGAGAATAAAACTCTTGATCCAACTCGTGAGTGGGCTCTGTCCTCTCTGTGACTGCAGCTGCCACCTTGACCCCACCAGGCCCTCCACCTCCGTCCCTGTCCCAGTGGAGGGCAGGAGGGCCAGGCAGGGAATTTGGTCACTCAGAGGGCCCTAGGACCCCATCCCCGGGACATTGGCACAGGAGCCATCCCCAGGGGCTGGACAGCCAATGGGGCTTCCACAGAGCAGGGGCAGGCAAGCTGGTTCTGACAAGCCCAGGGAAAGGCAAAAGACTTTCCAGCAGGCAATGCTGTCTAAAGACAGAAAGAGCCGCTGCCGGTCAGGCATGGTGGCTCACGCCTGTAATCCCAACACTCTGGGAGGCCGACGTGGGAGAATCACTTGAGGTCAGGAGTTCGAGACCAGCCTGGCCAACATGGTGAAATCCCGTCTCTACTAAAAATACAAAAATTAGCTGGGCGTGGTGGTGGGTGTCTGTAGTCCCAGCTACTCAGGAGGCTGAGGCAGGAGAATTGCTTGAACCTGGGAGGCGGAGGTGTCATTGAGCCCAGATGGCGCCACTGCACTCCAGCCTGGGTAACAGAGCAAGACTCCAACTCAAAAGAAAAAAAGAGCCGGGCGTGGTGGCTCACGCCTGTAATCCCAGCACTTTGGGAGGCTGAGGCGGGCGGATCACCTGAAGTCAGGAGTTCAAGACTAGGCTGGCCAACCTGGTGAGACCCCGTCTAAAAATACAAAAAATTAGCCAGGCGTCGTGGTGCATGCCTGTAATCCCAGCTACTTGGGAGACTGAGGCAGGAAAATTGCTTGAATCTGGGAGGCAGAGGTTGCAGTGAGCCGAGATCATGCCACTGCACTCTATCTAGCCTGGTAAATAGAGTGAGACTCTGTCTCAAAAAAAAAAAAAAAAAAAAGAAAGAAAGAAAGAAAGGAAGGGGGGGGAGGGAGAGAGAGACAGACAGACAGACAGAAAAAAAGAAAGAAAGAGAGAGAGAGAGAAAGAGCCTGCTGCCACGGGAGGTGAGTAGTACGTTCCCCGTTGCTGGAGGAGTGCAAGCACTGCTGCTCCAAGGATCACTTGGTGGGTAATGGAGGAGCTTGAATTCAATAACCTTCATTTATTTGTACATCCCACAAATGTTTATGGAGCACCTACGGTGTGCCAGGCACTATCCCAGACACTGCTACAACAAGGCAGAATCCCTGCCTGCACGGGGCTCACATCCCTGCAGTCCTGAACACATGCTGTTCCAGAGGAGGCAGAGCAGGCAGTGGAGGGCTGGGCTGGGCTGGGCAGAGGGCAATCCGGGGAGGCTTCTCTGAGGAGGGTGCTCGAGTATTGGCAGCCAGGCTGGGGACAGGACACGCACCTGATAATGCAGTGAGCTCACTTCATGTCTGCCCCACACTGAACTGTGAGCTCCTTGTGGGCCAGACCGTGCACCTACTCAGTGCCCAGCACACAGCAGGTGCACAATAACTGCTAGTTCACCTGAAGTTAACTGATAAAAGGCCCTCTGGGTCTCAGCATCAGCAGGTGCAAATGTCCAGAGGCCTCGAGAGCTATGAGAACGCTGGTGCCTCCAGGAGATGCAGGGGTACCTGGAGAGGCCGCACCACAAGCCAGGAGCATGGAGAGCTGGGCTCTGACTCACTGGCCCCCTGAGTCTCTCCAGCGCATGTCTCTGCTCCCCTACCTGCCATTCTGCCACTCCTCACTCTGGTCAGCAGGGGGCTCCCACCACACGTGGATAAGAGGTTTCGATGCTGCAGCCAGAATGGCCGGACCGGCTGGACAGGGCTGGATAGGGCTGGATAGGGCTGGACAGGGCTGGACAGGGCTGGACAGGGCTGACCGGCTGTCCCTTGCAGGGACGGGGTCTCTGTCCAGAGTAGAGCCCTGGCCTGGACATCCTAAAGGGGGAGGCATCTGGTCTACCAGGGCCCGAGGGCTCGAGCAGCCCAGTAGACACCCATGGACACAAACAAGCATGGGCCTCCCCGCCACTCATGCTGGGCAGTCACCCCTGCTGGGGCTGGCATTGGGCCTGGTGCTGGGAGACTTGTGCACTCTTGCTTTCTGGCTGTGGGGCCCCAGACGAGTTGCTTACCCTCTCTGGTTGGGATTTTCCTCCCTGAGAGGTTGGGCCAGGTGAGTTCCATGATGCAAACCTTGAAGGGGGACTTCCACATGCAACAGGCACCGCTGCAACACAGCTCCTGTCCTGGAAGGGATGGCGGGGGAGGAAGATGAGCAGGTGCCATGAACGCCATTACTGTGAGAGGGCACGGGGCGGAGGGCGGCACAGCCGTAACAGCCACCCAGAGGGCCATGGTGAAGGCCCACCTCTCCCCTGTGTCTTAAGCAGGTTTCCCAAGCTCTCCGAGCCTCAGGTTTCCCATCTATGAAATGGAAATAATTAAATATATGTAATACACTAACAACAGCGTTGGGCAGCTCCTGGGATGTTACGTGCTACTATTATTATGATCACAAGGCAGACTGTGGGCATGCATTCATGGAGCTACAAAAACCTGGAATTGGGGCCATAGGAGGCGGAAAGATTCCTGTGGGCAGTGGGGCAGTGGGGGAGATCTGGGAAGACTTCTTGGAAGAGGTGTGCTCAGGAAAGATAACCCAAGTGGAGGTCTGAGCCTTCCAGCCAGTGGGGCCAGTAGGAGACAGGACAAGGATGCAGGTCAAGACAAGGTATTTCTGGAACTCCCCTGGGCCCCAAACACAAGCCCCAGTGGGCCAAAAGAATGCAAGTTTGAGGAAGGCTGGGTGCTGGCTGGGACTGAGCTGCGTGCACAGTGCAGGATCCTTGCAGCTCTGGGGCTGCAGCTCTGGCTGCATGAAGCTCTGAGGGGGACATTCAGTAATGTGGCTGCTGAACAGAGACATCCCAGCCTGAGGGAGGACTAGCTTGGCACAGAAGGCTCTGGGTTGGCATAGGCCAGGGCAACGGGGCTTGGAGAAGGCAGACTGGGCCCCTGCCAGGTACCTGGGGAGGAGAAGCCCCTCCATCTTGAAGCCTGGCACACAGAGCTGCCAGGGGACAGGAGATGGGGGTAGGCAGCCCAAGTCGAGTGGCAGGTGTGAAAGACCTGGAGAAATTGATTTATTAGGGACATAAAAGGAGCTAAATATGTTTGCCGGCTCAGCGATGACTCAGGCCTTCCCCAGGGGTCTGCAAGTGTGAGCATCAAAGACAGGCCTGCTCCCACCAGGACACTGCAGGCTCCAGACCCTCCTTCCCTTCAATGGGAGGACCACCTCCTACCCCAAGTGTCCTGAGAGCCTGGCCTCTGAGGGGCACCAGAGACCCAGCCACTCACTCCTGCATGCTTCCCAACTCTCCAGACTGCACCCAGAATGGCTGAAGAATGAAGCCGGAGAGTGACACACATCTGGGTCAAAATCCTGGCCTTGTCCCAAACTGCCATGTGATCCTGGCCCAGTGGGGACCCTCTCTGGACCGTTCCCGTGAGCCAGCCCCACCTCCCTCCCTGTCTGGCAATGTTGTCCCATCCCTTTTGGCTTCTTCCTGACAGCACAGCCTCCTCTGCCCAAGATCCACCAACCACCCTCCAGGAGAAAAGCCAGACTCCACAGGGCCTCGTTGGGGAGAACATCTTCCAGTGGAGGTTCCAGGCCAGGCGCTGGGCTCTGGAGAAACGTGGGCGAATCCGGTCTGCAGGCAGGGCCGGCGGAAGAGGAAGAAATGACCTCGCTGTGGGGACAGCATTGGGAGCGACAGTAAGGATGAGGGAAGGGTGGTTGTGGGGTCTGGGGAGACCGGAGCACGGAGCCCCCACACAGGAGTTTGGCACATTTGAGAAGCGGTGAATTCTTTGGCGGGCCTGGAGGGGGCCTGCCTAGAACAGCTGGACTTGGAATGGAACAGAAGTGGAGCCACACTGGCCAGCCTGCGTGGGTGACTTTACCAGGATGGTGATGGGGAGCCAGGAAAGGGTTCAAAGCAGGAGAGAGACTCTGCTGGAGGCCGTCTGGGGATAGCTCCTAGGATCGACCACTCAAGGGATGGATTAAGGAGGCTAAGTGGGCCACAGGGGGCTGGAGGAGGTGAGGGAGGAACAGAGCGGTCACTGGACAGGAGGAAAGAGGCTTGATGGGCCTCCGGGGCTAAGACTTGTGGGAGGTGACAGCATTCCCCGAAACAGCCCAGCGAAGGGCAGGTGGGGGGAAGGAGTCGGGGAGAGGGGAGGTGAACAGGACACACTGCGTCAGAGGGGCAGCAGGACCTCCCTGTGGACACCTTCAGCTGTGAGTTAGACAAGGGTCCTGGGCTCAGCAGAAAGCCCTTCCCACCTCCTCTTCCGCACCCTCTCACCCTCTTATCTCCTCCTCCTCTCCCCACTCCCACCTCTCACACTTGCCCCTCCCTCCCCTGTGTGCCCGATTCCACCCCCTCCCCTTCCTTGGCCATTTAGTCTTGGCTCAGTGGTGTGTACTGGCAGGCACCTGGGTCCTGGGGTCCACCTGTAGGCCTGGGTTCCGATCCCAGTGTGGGGGTTCTTAACAGCATGTGACCCTCAAAAGTAACCCACAAAGACCCAGGTTTACCCTGGACACCGTTGCCCACCCCCACCATGCCCAGCATCAATATGTCATGGCCAAAGCCGCCAACCACAGAGTACTCGCTAAGGCCAGCACCTGCCCCTACATGCTGTCTTCCAACCTTCCAGCACTCCCTAAGCAGGCGTGACTATCCCCATTTTACAGAGAAGGGCCCTGAGGCTCACTCTGGCCCAGCCAAGAAGGACCTGAGCCGGCATGGAATCAGTGCCATCTGATTTGAAACCTGTGTCAGGGCGGCCACAAACTCATCATCCATAATAGGCCCTTCCTATGAGTGCTGGAATCTGGATTCCAGGGGATGCCAGGACAACAGGCAGAAACCAGGACTGCTCCAGGCACCCCAAGACATAGGGTCACCCTAGCAGTCAGACATATCTACAAGGCACAGCAAGGAACTGGGGTCACTCTGGGTGGCCCTGTGGACTGGAAGAGCTGTGCCCCATGGCTGCTTTATCCTGGAGAAGGAAAGGACAGCTGTTTCCTCCGGAGCAGATCGTGCTCAGCCACCAATTCACCCAGCGAACTTCTCTCCACGGTGAGTCTCCCCAAGTCCTACCCCAAAGTGGCACCGTGTGGGCTGACACTGGATTGGGTGAACCTGGTCTACTGCACGCGCTCAGCAGATATTAGCTGTCACTGTTATATTCTTGATGGAGTCTCCCTCGAGAGGGCCGAGTTTGAGGACTCTGAACAGGACAGAACCATGGAAGGTAATGGGGGCTGTCCATGCCATCCTGCCAGCTCTCCTCCTGCAGGAAGCCCTCCCTGACCACCCCTGTCCCCAGGGCTACTTTAAGCCTCCAGAGGTTTCACCATTCGGCTTTTGGTAGGCTGACTTCCTGGTCGCGGTTGCCAGGCTCAAAGTTTTTGTTCGGCTGCTGAACGCCAAGGCCTACAAGCCCTCTCCTTTTCCATCCCTCTCGGCTTCTGTACAGGGCCCTCCAGCCCCATCCAGAAATGCCCTGGCCTAAAAAAGCACCCTTCCTGTTCTTCCATGACGAAATCAAAGTTCACAGACATTCAGGCACACGCCCTAAGTCACCCAGCACGGAGGCTCCATGAAGAAGACCGAGGCAGAAGGCACTGGCATTTGTAGAACATACTTCATCTCATCTGATCCTCCCAGGAGCCCACAAGGTAAACAGGATTATTCGCATTTAACAGATGAGGACGTGGAGGCTCAGAGAGCTTGTGACTTGCCCAGGGTCACACAACCAGGAACAGGCATCTGATCCAATTGTTAAGGCCAGGAGGACCCACCAGCCGGAAGGCTCCAGCGGAAGGGGAGGATTAATTCTGCGACCTTTCCAGTCCCTTTGATCTTTTGAGGCTAAAGCTTAACTCTTCTCTTTCTCCCTCCCCCAGGGGATTTTCAGTTCATAAATAAGAGCCCAGAGGGGGCCAACCTTTGATCCAAAGAAATGATTTTTTAAGAAAATGTCCCCCATTTAAAAATTAATAAAACATGCTCATTGCAGAAAATTGGAAAGCACAATGAAGAGGAAGAAAAACTTAGACCAAAAAACAAATGAGATCATGTCCTCTGTTGCAACACAGCTAGAGCTGGAGGCCACTATCCTAAGCAAACAAACATAGACAGGAGCAGAAAACCAAATACCGCATGTTCTCACGTATAAGTGGAAGCTAAATAATGAGGATACACGAATACTAGGAGAGGGACAACAGACACTGGGGCCTTCTGGAGGGTGGACAGTGGGAGGGGGAGAGGATTAGAAAAAAATACCTGGTGGGTATTATTCTTATTACCTGGGTGACAAAATTATCTGTATACCAAATTCACATGGCAGTTTATCTATATAACAAACCTGCACGTGTATCCCAAACCTAAAAGTTAAAAAAAAAAAACCTAGACCAAGAATTCCTCTACCCGATATTTTTGTAAACATTTCAGAATATTTCCAGCACACCTCTATGCTTTATGGGTTATGTCTCTGCAATGATACTGCAAATGCAGTTTTGTAACCTTAACACTTAAGCCTTTTTTTTTTTTTCTGTCTCCCAGGCTAGAGTGCAGTGGCACGATCTCAGCTCACTGCAACCTCCTCCTCCCAGGTTCAAGCAATTCTCCTGCCTCAGCCTCCCAAGTATCTGGGATTACAGGCATGCACCACCACACCTGGCTAATTTTCATATTTTTAGTAGAGGTGGGGGTTTCACCATGTTGCCCAGGCTGGTCTCGAACTCCTGACCTCAAGTGATCTGCACGCCTCGGCCTTCCCAAAGTACTGAGATTACAGGCATGAGCCACCATGCCTGGCCTAACACTTAAGCCTTAAGACTATGAAATCCGGATGTCCACGTGTATACCAGCCAGGACAGGTTAGGTTACACCGTGGCAACAAATATCCCCAAATCTCAGTGGCTTCACACACCAAAAGAGGTTATGTCTTGCTCACACCCTATGCCCTGGGATTGCAGGGGAGGGGTCGGCATGGAGTCTCTGCTTATCATAGTCACTCAGGGACCTAGGCTGAGGAGGTGCCATCCTGGCATGAATTGCCAGGAGCACTGTCTGGACGTGACATGCCACTTCTGCTCACATTGCATTGGCCAAAACATGTCATATAGCTACCTCACTGCAAGGCCAGACAAAATACCATCCTACCACCGGCCCTGCAACATGGGAGGACAGTAATACTTGGTATGCGGCACTAGTGCCGATTATAGCTAGGGTGACCAATTGTCCCCATTTTCTCAGGACCAAGGAGTTTTTCAAAATGCCGGCCTTCTTGTGCTAAAACTGGGAAAGTCCTGGGCAACCCAGGAGGACTTGTCTGCTCCTATTGTCCCACGTTGTGTGGTCTTTACATACTCACTTTTCAAAACTGCACAGCAGCCATCTTGTAGATGAACCAAGGTTTCTCTCCCCAGTCCCCTATTGCTGGGACTCAGACTGTTTCCAGTATTCCATGTTTATAAATAGATTGTCTTAAATACCTCCATGGATAAAACCATGTCTACGTGGCTTCTCAGAGGTGCCATTGGTGGCCGTTTACAGGCTCACAATACCTGTTGTCCATAGGTAATTCAAAAAGGTTGAACCAATACAACTTGCCTTCTGCAGCAGAAGCACGTACCTGCTTTCCTTACCTTCTCCTGGAGCCCAGAGGAGTCATTCTCTAATTGTAGCCTCCAGCTCACCTGGAGAGCTCCTTAAAACAGATTGCTGGGCCCTAGCGCTAGAGTTTCTGATCCACCAGGGCTGGGGTGAAGCCTAACCTTTGCGTTTGTGTGTGTGTGGTTTGTTTGTGGGTTTTTTTGTTGTTCGTTTGTTTGTTTTGATGGAGTCTCGCTCTCTTGCCCAGGCTAGAGTGCAGTGGTGCAATCTCTGCTCACTGCAAGCTCCGCCTCCCGGGTTCATGCCATTCTCCTGCCTCAGCCTCCTGAGTAGCTGGGATTACAGGCGCCAGCCACCACACCTGGCTAATTTTTCGTATTTTTAGTAGAGACGGGGTTTCGCCGTGTTAGCCAGGATGGTCTCGATCTCCTGACCTCGTGATTTGCCCGCCTTGGTCTCCCAAAGTGCTGGGATTACAGGCGTGAGCCACCACTCCTGGCCAACCTTTGCGTTTTGAGTGTGTTCCCAGGCAATGCTGATGCGGCTGTTTTCCGAATTCCAAATCACACTTGAGAACTACTGATGCCGTGGCTTTGTTTTTTTGTTTTGTTTTGCTTTTTGTGATGGAGTTTCGCTCTTGTCACCCAGGCTAGAGTGCAATGGCTCGATCTTGGCTCACTGCAACCTCCACCTCCCGGGTTCAAGCGATTCTCCTGCCTCAGCCTCCCAAATAGCTGGGATTACAGGCGTGTGCCACCACGCCTGGCTAATTTTGTATTTTTAGTAGAGACCGGGTTTCTCCATATAGGTCAGGCTAGTCTTGAACTCCCGACCTCAGGTGATCCACCTGCCTCAGCCTCCCAAAGTGCTGGGATTACAGGCATGAGCCACCGCGTCCGGCCAGATGCCACCACTTTGCCACCGAACAGGTGACCCTGCTCAGCTACTCACCAGAGGTCTAACCTGGAGCAAATTATGCAATTAGCCTCTCTTAGCCTAGGTTCCTATCTGTGAATTGGAGCGGTTGGGAGGATGGACTACCAGGGTAACCAAGAGTTCAGTTAAAGATAGTTACAGTTATTCAGCAATAGATTAAATAACTTTATGTTTTAAAATATTTGTGAGTTTGAATGGAACTGCATTGATTAACATTTGTATTCCTTTCATACCTGAGTGGGAATGGACTTTCTCCCTCTGAGGGTTAAGCATTTGTGTTTCCTTTCTAGTATGAATCATCGCTCCCGCCCTTCGCCCATTCACCTGCGGGTTTCTCTGCCTTTCCTCTCCATCTGCCTGGGCTCATTACAGAGCAAAGATAAACCCCCATGGCCATTCTTGATTGCTAGAGATTTTTCCAAAGCTGTTGCTCACCTGTCTGCTGGGGCCATTTTTCTGGCTTACAAAGTGACCGAATCCATCTGACTTTCCCATTTTTATTTTCTCTATCACTTTTAAGCTTAGATTGGAGCCCTTCTCCAGAATGTGACAATATAAAGGAAATGGATTTTGAATGATGAGATTTCCTGCACCTTGAGGGGTGGTGGGGGTGGGGGATCCTGGCTCACCTCAAACCCTGTAGTGGTGATAGAAGGCATAGTCCGAAACCAAGGGCCCCTCAGCACCAGGACAACCCACCACCCTCAGCTCTCCCCGGCGTTAGTCACGCTGTCTCTCTCCCCACCTGCAGAGTCCCCCCGCAGAGAGGCACGGGGGCAGGCCAGAGCTGGATGCGCCACTGGAAGGTCAAAGCCTTCGTCCTCAGGTTGGAGACAGGATGACCGAAGGTGTGAGAACTGGCCAGGGGAGTTGGACAACTCCCAGCTCAGGTCTCTCCTCGACTGCTTTGGCCCTGTGAGCTTTGCCTCTCTGGGTCTCTGTTGTCTCATCCATAAAATGGACCTGACCATGCCCAAGTCAACTGAAGGATTTAAATAGATCAGGGCCCTGTGGTCGGTGCTGGACGCCAAGTACACGCGCCCAGTACCCAGGGCTTGAGCTCATTGCACGCCGCAATTCTGTTCCTGGGGTGGTAGCGTGAACCCCACTGCCTTTGCCTTTGATTGCACTGAAAATATCCAGCACCGCTGATATCAAGGGCCCAGGGCCCGGCGGAAAGGAACTCCCAGACTTGGGCGCCCAGGTTTCCGTGCGCGACCCCAGCCCCTCCGGCTGCAGCTCAGCCCATCGGCCCTGCGCGGGAACAGTGTCACCCGGGCACCCGGGCCAGAACAGGCCACGCGTGTCCCAGGAGCGCGGGAGGCTCCCACGCCCCCTCCCCCGCACCGCTCCTTTGGCTGGCAGAGCGGGTCCTGAGAGCGTCTCAGCCGCACCAAGCGCCTCTCGCTCCCGCGCCACCCGGGAGCGCTGCTGGGGCCTGATTTCCATAATAATCAGCCATAGATCTCCCGAAAAGGCTGGGAGCGGCCGCCACCGCCCACCAGGGAAGCTCCCGAGGGTGGGCGCCCCGCCTTCCCACCATCCCTGCCGCCGCCCGGAGGGAGCCTCGTTTTTAAAAGCTTTCGAGAAACCGTCCGTGCGCAGGAGGCAGCTGGGAGACACCCAGGATGTCGTTCTCCGCATTAAGGAGGGGGACGGCGGTGGGGGGAGGTGGGAGAGGCCGCGGCGCAGGTGTAGACCAGGCTCAGAGGCAAGAAGGGGAGGAGGGAAGCTGAGGCAGCCGCGGGGTGGGGAGATGTTTCAAGGTACATTCTCACTGCAGCCTCACAGCGACCCTGCGGGTGAGTTATCTGCTACGGCCCACTTTACAGGGGGGGAAACTGAGGCCTGGAGAGGTTTCCAGTCTTCCAAGCTAGCAAGTGGCTGGGCGGGGATCCTTTTCCGAGTTGGGGGATTCAGAGCCCGTGGCCTGCCCGGCACACTGCCTCCTGCCCAAAATGGGCAATGTAGGAGCAGGATGCTCTGTGCATCCAAGATCGGAGAACCAACCCGAAAGGGAAAGACCAAAGGGCTGAGGTTTGGCACATACTTGGAGCTGATCTGGTCCAGAAGCCCGTGGGCTCGCAGAACCTAGTTTGAACCCCAGCTCTGCCACCTCCCAACCATCCCCCAAGGGGTGGGCAAACTACAGCCCCTAGGCCAAATCCTGTCAAACTGTTTTGGTACAACCAGAAACCAAGCATGTTTTTTTTTTCTTTTTTTTCTCTTTTTCTTTTTCTTTCTTTCTTTCTTTCTTTTTTTTTTTTTTTTTTTTTTTTTTTGAGATGGAGTTTTCACTCTTGTTGCCCAGGCTGGAGTGCAGTGGTGCGATCTCGGCTCACTGCAGCCCCTCCCTCCTGGGTTCAAACAAGTCTCCTGCCTCAGCCTCCCAAGCAGCTGGGACTACAGGCACCTGCCACCACACCCGGCTAATTTTTTTGTGTTTTCAGTACAGATGGGGTTTCACCATATTGACCAGGCTGGTCTCAAACTCCCGACCTCAGGTGATCCACCCTCCTCGGCCTCCCAAAGTGCTGGGATTACAGACATGAGCCACTGCACCCAGCTAGGTTTTTTCTATTTCTGAATATAAAAAAAAAATTTCCTGACGTGAAAATTATATGAAATTTGAATTTCCATGTTCATCCACTTTTTTAATTAAAATACAGCCATACCCACTTATTTCTGGTACTGTCTATGGCTGTTTTCCCTCTACACTGGCACCATTGAATAGTTTTGACCAAGAAGCATGGCTCATAAAGTCAAAAATATTTACTACGTAGCCTTTTCCAGAAAAGCTTTGCCCATCCCTGCAATAATGGGGCAACGATGAAGCCTCTACGCCTCCGTTTTCTCACCTGGACAGATGGGAATGCTATTAAGTGTGGATGAAGTGAAGGCTGGGAAAGCCCTGAGCACAGTTGGCAGCACCTATCTTAGAAATGCCTTTGACCGGCCGGGTGCAGTGGCTCACGCCTGTAATCCCAGCACTTTGGGAGGCTGAGGCAGACAGATGCCCTGAGATCGGGAGTCCAAGACCAGCCTGAGCAACATGGAGAAACCCCATCTCTACTAAAAATACAAAATTAGCCAGGAGTGGTGGCGCATGCCTGTAATCCCAGCTACTCGGGAGGCTGAGGGAGGAGAATCACTTGAACCCAGGAGGTGGAAGTTGCAGTGAGCTGAGATTGTGCCACTGCACTCCAGCCTGGGTGACAGAGTGAGACTCCGTCTCAAAAAAAAAAAAAAAAGAAAGAAAGAAAAAGAAATGCCTTTGACTTTTGCCAAGCCCCTGCTGCTTGCTGCCTCCCCATTCCGAATCACAGCTACCTGGGTGGATGCACTTTGAACTCAAGATATTCATCCCCTGCCCCCATTCATCCTGCTTGTCGTCACTCCAAGCTTATCACCCTGGCCTCCAGCCACCCTCCCCAGTCAGTGACCCAGTCTGACTGGTTCCACCTGCAGCACCCAGCACAATCCCTGCCCCACACTGGTTCTTAGCAAACATTTTCTTTCTCTTTTTTTGAGACGGAGTTTTACTCTTGTTGCCCAGGCTGGGGTGCAATGGCGCAATCTCAGCTTACTGCAACCTCTGCCTCCTGGATTCAAGCAATTCTCCTACCTCAGCCTCCCAAGTAGCTGGGATTACAGGCATGTGCCACCATGCCCGGCTAATTTTGTATTTTTAGTAAAGATAGGGTTTCACCGTGTTGGTCAGGCTGGTCTCGAACTCCTGACTTCAGGTGATCTGCCCACCTCGGCCTCCCAAAGTGCTGGGATTACAGGTGTGAGCCACCGCACCCGGCCTCAGCAAACGTTTTCTAGATGGATGGATGGATGGGTGGATACTTTGCAGTCTTTCTCCATTCCTTCAACTCTAGCCTCCATCATCTCCTTCCAGGTCTCCCTGCTCCCCCTCTTCATTTCATCCCCAACTCTGTAGCCAGGGTCACCTGCCTCCTCCCTGGCTACCCAGTGCAGCACAGGTGCTGAGCCACCACCCTCCACCAGACACCCAAACTGCTAGCACTTCCCTGAGCCCAGCAGGTTGTATGAAGCCTCCAGGTGTTTGCCCATTCAGTTTCCTCTGCTTGGAACCTTCTTTATTCCCAGTCCAATGGGCTTTGCATCCTCTACTTAACCCCGAAGACTCAGTTCAGGACCCAAGTCTATGAAGCCATTCCAGGTCTCTCCACCTTCTCCCACTGCCCCAGTATACAAAGCTATCTCGGTACCAGTGGGACTTTGGTACCTTTATGAATATGCATGAGTTTCTCCTGTCGAGCCTGTGAGCCTCTTAGAGCCAGAACTGTGACTAGTATTTCTTTTCTTTTTTCTTTTTTTCTTTTTCTTTTTTTTTTTTTTTTTTTTTGAGACAGAGTCTCACTCTGTTGCCCATGCTGGAGTGCAATGGCACAATCATGGCTCACTGCAACCTCCACCTCAAGCGATTCTTCTGCCTCAGCCTCCCAAGTAGCTGGGATTACAGGCGCCCGCCACCACACCCGGCCAATTTTTGTATTTTTAGTAGAGATGGGGTTTCACCATACTGGCCAGGCTGGTCTTGAATTCCTCACCTCAAGTGATCCACCCTCCTCGTCCTCCCAAAGTTCTAGGATTACAGGTGTGAGCCACCACATCCGGCCTATGACTAGTATTTCTGAATCACCAGTCCCAGCAAAGGCATGCCCGCAGAGAAGACAATAAATTTTTAATAAATGAGTCAATGGAGGAAGGAAGGAATTAATATAGCTGGGATCGTCTCCCTCCCTGGCTCAACAACTTTCAGACGCTTCCCAGGTTCTCTCTGTCAAGGCCCAGCCTGGTCTTCAAGTCTTGAAGCCCTATATGAAGTGGCTCTGGTTCACCTCCCAACCTTGTCTCAAGCTGCATCTCCCATACAGTCTTCCCGAAGCAGTCCTGACCTCCAAGCCTCCATTGATGCAGTTCCCCCTCCCTGTTTATCCTCCTTAGCCTACCCACATTTATGCCTATGGGGGCCCTGGCCATCCTTGGAGATCTTACAGGGCTTCAGGGATCCAGGGGCACCTGCAGTAGGGACCAGCTACCCCCACATTTCCCAAATCCCACAGCAGAAGGCAGTAAGTAGGGGCTTTGACCGGGAGGACCTGGGTCCCGAATGAATCCTGCCAATGTTTACTATGGAGATGTCATTTCAGCTCTTGGAGTAAAGAGGAAGAGTCCACTTTACTTGTCTCCCGGGGCTGCTTTGGGGTTAGAGATACTGCTACCTCTCTAGCACACCGTAGGTAATCAATAATGGACAGCTATTTCCAGCCTGTACACAACCCTTCTGCCCTTCTGAGAGGAGGCTCAGAGAGCAGACCTACAGCTCCCCGCAACCTGCAGCCCCAAGCTCTCTCTCTCTCTCTTTCTCTCTCTCTCTCTCTTTCTCTCTCTCTTTCTCTCTCTCTCTCTCTCTCTCCCTCTTTCTCTCTCTCTCCCTCTCTCTCTCTCTCCCTCACCCCCGACAGTGCCTGCAGCCAGCGACTGATGCTGGCGTGGACAGAATGACAATGAGGCCAGGACCTAAGTGAGCCCATCTGGGAACCTAAGACTGTGGCAGAGGCTCAGATGCAGCCAGGGCTTGGGAGGGGCTGGACAGGGGCGGGGCAGGCAGGCAGGACAGAGCAGGGGTAGGAGCAGGGCAGTGCTCTGCCACTGACCCTACAGCTGGGTCTCAGCTTTCCCTTCTGCCCAATGGGTGAATCATTCCCTCCTCTCAGGTCTTGTCCTGAGTACTAAGGGCCAAGTGAGAGTTTGGGATGAAGAGGGACAGAGCCAGGCAGGGCAGGAGCCAGGGAGCAGGGCAGGGGCAGGGGCAGGGTGGGACCAGGGGATGGGGTTCACGATGGAGATGGGGCTGGGGCAGAGACCAGTCAGATTTCTGATTCAGAGCAATTCAGATTGCTTGGGCAATCAATTGGACAAAATCACCCCCGGGGCAGGAAAAGAGACAGTGAGAATATTGTTGGGGGTGGTGGTGCGTGCAGGGAAGAAGGAAGAAGGAGAGAAAGAAGAAAGAAGGAATCTGCAAAGGGACCGTGGAGGGGAGGGGGAGAAACCATCCCCTGCTGGAGTCCTGGAGGCAGCCCCACTGGTGCCGGCCTTCTCCTTTGGCCGGTGGGACCCCTGTGGCCAGAGGGCCAGGGACTCACCCAGGCCCCAGTGAGGGGGAGGCAGAATGAACGGAATAGGTGGGAAGACACGCATGGGAAAGGGGTAAGAGGGGAGGTAGGGTGTGGCTGGCACAGGCCTGCGTAGCTAACAATCAGAGAGACGGCCGCCCCTCCTTTCCAAGTCCACATCACAGGTGGAGGGGCTGACTGTTGCCACATGGCCAGCTCATCCCACCTCATTGCCTTTGCCCAAGCCAGTGCCCTGCCTGGGATGCCTTTATTTCCCTACCCTCACCCCAAACATTTAATCTTCCTCTCTAATTCCTCCAGCCTTCACCCCAGCCCTGACCTCCCTCAGCAATGACTGTCTCACCCTCACCCTCAGAGCTTGGTGTGAGCGGGGTTACAGTCTAGTGGTCCAAGGATGCTTGCCAGGGTCCCATAAATGTGCTTAGTCCTCACAAGCAGCACGGACGAGCATCACAGCCTGGTGGTTAAGCTCACAGGCTTGGGACTCGACTGGGCCAGGTTCTAGTCCCAGCAGCTTCGTTTTCACATAGTAGTTGCCTCATAAATGCTAGGTCGCCTCCTACTGTTCCATTGCTAGCTCAGAATGTGCACACAGCAGGTGCCCAACGGTGGCTTCTGGGTGAGGTGCCCTTCTGTTCCCTAGTGGGCCCCTTGTCCCTGAAAGGACACACAGATGTCACCCCTGCCTTGGCCTCCAGGCCCAAGCCTGAGAAGCGAAGCTTGGGAGAAAGGCCCCATTGCTCATTCCCCTTGAGTCTGCAGCTCGGGCAATCAATCGGTCGCCATGGAAACCAGCCTTCCAATCAGAAGCAGGCACTTCTTGGCTGCGCCAGCGCCACCTACCCACCCACTCAGGCCTGGCTGTGCGGTCCCTCACCTAGGACTGACAGGGGTTGGGGGCAGGGAGGAGAAAAGGGAAACTGGCATAATCGGGGCACACCTGCTTGTATCCCTAAAGCCCTGAGATTCTCCAAAGAGAGAGCATTTTCTTGGGGTGGGGTCAGTACTCCAGTGGCCCCTTGATTTTTACAGGGTTCATTCCTGTAGAGTATGGCCCTTGGTACTCAGAACAAAACCTGAGGGGAGGGAATGATTCACCCATTGGGGAGAAGGGAAAGCTGAGACCCAGCTGTAGGGTCAGTGGCAAAACTAGGCGCATGCCCCCTCCCTGAGCCTCCATCTCCTTCCGCCTCCTCCCTGGCCTGAGGAATGGGGCAGGGAAAGGAGGGACAGAAGAGTTCCTGGCCCACTGCAGCCAGCACCTGCCTTCCCACTAAATCTACGCCTGGCACTTCCAGGGCCCATTAGCGCCGGGCCTACCAGGGCCCATTAGCCAGCATCTATGGGCCTGTGCACCCACCTGCCCACCCACGCCCAGCTGCAGCCTCCCACCCAGGCCCCTCCTTCCCCCACTGCCAGCTGGGATTGGACAGAGCCCAGGCTCTGAGTCACACAATCCCACGTTCAACAATTGGCTCCTCACTGCTGAGCCTGAGCAAGCCAGGAAACCTCTCTGAGCCTCAGTTTCTCTGTTTGGAAAATGGAAAGAATTACTCCTGCCTTACAAAGGAGTGATGAGGAGTCAGAGTGCATAGAGAGCTTAACACAGGGCCTGGTATGGACTCAGTAAAAGGGAGGCCACCTTCCCCGTCCCTGTTCCCTCTCAGCACCCAAAACTGTCCCTTGGAGTTGAGCTAAGGCATCCACCTGCCAGGAGAAGGCAGAAGACAAATGCTACTATTCTTAGTAACCAGCCCAGGAAAGCAAATTACAAATGAGATTTAGAGAAGGGCAGCAACTTGCCCCCCTACCCCAACACTGGGAGGGATGGGTAGGATTTGAACCCAGGTCTGTCTGAGTCAGACCTGAGCTGTCTCTGCTGCAGCCCAGCCTCTCCTGACCCTGACCCAGCCCTGCTCCAGCCAGACAAAGCCTATCACCCTGGGCCACTAGTGCCCAGCTCTGCACTGACAGAGCACCTGTTATGAACTTGGCATGCCAGGTGCCCACCATCACATACAGCACCCCCAGCACTCACAGGGCTGCAGAAGGGAAGTTGAAGGGATGTTGAGTCATGCTGGGGGATCTGACCTGGTTGAGGATGCTGGGGAGACTTCTGGAAGGAAGGCGGAGGCTAGACCAACTCCCGGCCACCACACAGCTGGTGCTGCCGCCTGCTGTTTGAAGCTTTTGCCCTCTCTGCCTAGAAGTCTCCCATTATGGTGCTGTATCTGCTGGGACCCACGGGGCGCTACACAAGGAACCATGTGGCCGTGTACCTCAAGTACAGCCCAGCAGGGGTCAATTGTCTCAGCCCCACCCCTTCCTACCCCCAATATCCTCTCTCCTTTATAGATCACCCATTAAGTGCCAGACACTGCAGAAGGCACATTGACTAATATTAAATATTAGCCCAGCTACCCTGCTGGGCTGTCCCTCTTAGAAATGAGGAAATGGAGGGTTAAGTGGATTTCTCAAGGTCGTGCAGCTGGTAAATGGCAGAACCAGGATTTGAGCTCAGGTGGGCATGACTTCAAAGGAAGACACCACTGAGGCCTCCTCTACTGGGTCTGCCTCCCTACCGCCCCTGGCTCCTCAATGATGACTCCTGTAGGACAGGATGGAGCAACTTGCTTCCAGCTATTATCAGATTTCTGCTTCCCCCTTCTCTCCTCCAGAAAACAAATTGATTCATCAAATTACACCTTTAATCTGTCCTAGGGAAGGGGAGGAATGGGACTCAGCCCCCACAGCAGGAAACAGGACGGGTAATCAGCCCACCTGTCCTCCCCAGCTCAGGCACAGCCACCCATGCTCTATCCTCCCGTGATTAAACACCAATTGCCGCTATGCTCTCAAATTGAGTATTTTAATTTCCAGAAACGCAAAGTACATTTCAATCAGTTCCTCTCCCAAACCATTCCTTCTCAGGAGCCAGGACAAGAACATAAGCCCCCCAAGGCTGTAGACAGCTAAGCCCCACTCCTGTACTCCTGCCATCCCTCTCCCCCGCAACCACCGCTTCTCTCCTTCCCAGGTACCCCGTGGGGGGTGCTGTGGGCACTCGAAGTGTGTGGGAGCATCCAAGAGACCCTACAATTGTCAGCTCAGAAAAGTGAGGCAGGCTCCCCCAACCCTGGGGTCAGACAAGGGGACAGGGACTGTCCACTAGAGGCAGAGTCCAGGCTGCCTGCTCCTCACCTGCCCCGACCCTCTCCCTGTACATGGTCATTAGACGCTCATCCCAGCCTTCGGAGTGGACAGAGGCTGGGCAGGAATCCCAGTGGGAGCAGAGACTGGCGGGCTGGACACCTGGCCCTTAGTTCCAACTCTGCTACACATCTCCTCTCTCTGGCTCTCAGTGTCCCCATCTGTCTGTCCCAGGAAGGGGATGGGAAGGGGCTCACAGTCGTAGCTGGAAGGTATGTGCTTCCCAGGCACAGGCCCAGGGCCAGGACCCGGCTGGCTGCAGATTCTCCTGGGGGTTCTGAGGAGGGGCCAGAAAATGACTTTTTATTTATTTATTTATTTTTTATTTTATTTATTTTTTTTTTCAGACGGAGTCTTGCTCTGTGGTCCAGGCTGGAGTGCAGTGGCGCAACCTTGGCTCACTGTAACCTCCACCTCCCAGGTTCAAGCAATTCTCCTGCCTCAGCTTCCTGAGTCGCTGGGATTACAGGCACCTGCCACCACGCCCCGCTAATTTTTGTGTTTTTAGTAGAAACAGGGTTTCACCATGTTGGCCAGGCTGGTCTCAAACTCCTGACCTCAAGCGATCTGCCCTCCTCGGCCTACCAAAGTGCTGGGATTGCAGTCGTGAGCTGCGCCTAGCCAAACTGGCATTTTTGAAAGGCTTTCCAAGCTGGGTATAGTGGCTCATGCCTGTAATCCCAGCTACTCAGAAGGCTAAGGGCGGACGATCCCTTGAGGCCAGGAGTTGAAGACCAGCCTAAGCAGCATAGTGAGATTCTGTCTCTTAAAAAATAAAAATAAATAAGTAAATAAAAATTAAAATGATAAAAAGCCTCTCCAAATGATTCCAGTATGTAGCTGGGGTTTGGGAACTGCCAGGCTAGTGCAGCCCTCGCTGTTGACAGGTGTGAATATGGGCCCAGAAAGGCTGAGCCTCTAGCCCAGAATCACACAGCAAGTGAGAGATGTTAGCCAGAAGATAGCTAACAACCCTTCCAGTTTGGACATTTCAGAAAAGCAGGTGAACAAACACACAGAGTGAAGGGGAACAGGGGTGTAGCACCCACTGTCACGGAGAGGAAGGGTTGCTGAGAGGTCTAGTCAAGAATTCCTACTTAAAAACCGCATCCCCTCCACAATGTTAGATGTAGGTCTTGAGCAAGTTACTCCATCCCCAAAAATAAAGATGGGGCTAGGGATTTAACCGAGGTCTCTCCAAGGTCTCTTCTGGCTCCAGAACCCTCCTCCCAGACCAGCAGGAAGCATAATAAATAATAATAACAATGGCAGACATTTATTGAGCATTTACTAAGTCCAGGAACTGAGCTAAGCCTTTGGCGTGGATTGCTTCTTTCTAGCCACTCCACCATCCTAAGAAGGGCTGTCTTATCTCCCTCTACCTCTCCTACAGGTGAGCAAAGCGCGGCTCGGGGAGGTAGCTCCCGCCGGAATGGAGCAGAAACGTCTCGGCTGGGAATCGAACCCACGGTCAGTCAGTAGCGGCCGCGTTTTAGGACCCGGCGGTGCACGGAAGACCCGGCGGAGCGGCGCGCACCCCGGGCCCAGAGCTCATTAGCCGGGCGCCGCGGGGGCCTTCATTAAAGCTCAGCGACGCGGAGGCTGCCCGCGGCGGCCCCGCCTGGGCGCTCCGGGCTGGCCCGGACCTGCGGCGTCGGCCCAGGAGCATCTGGAAAGGGGGCGCGGGCGGGGATCGGTAGGACCGCCTATGCTCAGGGACTGTCATCCACCCCCTCCCCCAAGCCAAGGAGTAGGGGGGAAGGGGGGCGAGTGCACCCGGGTATTGGGGGGAGCATCAAATCGGGGTGGAGGGGGCCGGTGTCACCGAGCTATCCCCAAACCTCGAACTGCCAAGGCCGTCACCCCCGCCCCACCCCCACACACTATGCACCCATTTCACAGATGGCAGATCCTAGCTCAGAGGGTTAGGGCAGGCCCAGAACCGCATCGCCATCGCCCGTTCGCAGGCCTGATTGAGAGGCTGGAAACGAGGATGGGCAGGGAGTGAGGACCTGTAGGCTCTGCCGGAGAACTTGGGCGGGGGCGGAGCGGGGCATCCAGGAAGAAGCCCCCACCCCAGCCTTGGATAGGGTAGTATACGATAGGGGGCGTAAAGAAGGGCCATGGGCTCCGGTGGTCGCAGGTCCCACCGGCAACCGCCAGGGCGGGGGCAGCAGGAGCAGGAACCTGCCCGCCTCCGCACCTCGTCGGCTCCCCTCTCCCGCCAGACTCCTGTCTCTGCGCCAGGCTGGCCACCCATCCCCCACGGCCCGCCCCGCGCCTCTGTCCTCCTCCCCGCTCCCCGCGCTCTCCTCGCCTCCTCCCGCTTCTCTTACCGGAAACTGATCCTGTCCCCTCCATCCCACTCCACCGGTTGACTAAGGTCGCCGCCCATCTCTCCACCCCCGCTGTGTGACTCTAGACGATTGTCTTAAACTCTCGGAGCCTTAGTAAGTAGGCAAGTGGAAAAAGAAGTCAGAAGACTCGGGTGATGGAATGCCAGCCTTTAATGGGTTAAAAAGTGGGAAATGTATGTGTATATATTTGCTTTTCTATGCATATGTTTGCTTGTCTGCACAGACAGCCTGGAAGAGGAGGGAAGTCGCTGAGGAAGCTGGCTGCCTCCAGGGAGGGAGCCTGGTCCCTGGGGAATGGGCGGGGGGAGATGGAGACTCAGTATTGCACACACCTCTTAAATATTCAAATGTGTAAATGCATTAGCAATGCCAGCTAATAAACAAAATAAAATACAAACATTTACAAAACTAAAATTTAAGAATAATACTAGTGAAGATTAAGCCAGATAAAGTGTGTGAAGCCAGCAGACACATAGAAGTTTCAGTGAACCACCCCTGTTTTGATTGTCACTGCTCACTAGGTTTGCTGTCCGCTGCTCTGGGTCCCCCTTTTCTTCCCCATCTCCCTCCGTCTTCTGGCCTCAAACCCACCTCGCCTCCCACTTCCTGCAGCCCCTCCCTGCGCTGAAGCCCCTTGCACTCCACCCCCATCTCTTCGAGGTTGGCTGGACAACGGACAGAGGAGCAGGGCTGCGGTGGAGCCCTGGGGATGATGGAGAGTGGGGGGCAGCTGAGCTGTCTGCCAGTCCCCAGGATCCCGTTTGGGACGGGATTCCCAGTCCAGCTTCAGATATCTCCCCACCTCACAGACGCAGGGTCCCAGTGTAACCTTTGATGGGTGAAAAAGTTGGAAGTGAGAACTAAGAGCAGGGGGCGTGGCCGGGTGTGGTGGCTCACTCCTGTAATCCCAGCACTTTGGGAGGCCGAGGCCAGCAGATTGCCTGAGCTCAGGAGTTGGAGACCAGCCTGGGCAACACGGCGAAACCCCATCTCTACTAAAAATCAAAAAGTTAGCCAGGCGTGGTGGCGGGCACCCGTAATCCCAGCTACTCGGGAGACTTAGGCAAGAGAATTGCTTGAACCTGAGAGGCGGAGGTTGCAGTGAGCCGATATCGCGCCACTGCACTCCAGACTGGGAGACAGAGCAAGACTTAGTATCAAAAAATACATAAAAATAAAAATTAAAAAGTGGTGGGCGAAGCCCCCAGTGAACCACTGGAATCCCTTCTGCACGCCCCTCCAAGACAAATGCCCCCGACATACACACACAGCCCAGCACAGCATCGCCCTACACTCCATCCCACGTGCACCCGGCACAACCTCTGGCCTGTCCATCCCCATCTTCTCAGCTCCTCCCCTCCCTGCCCCCTCCATGACACAGTCTTGGCAAGAAGGTCCTCAGAGATAGCAACAAGTAACTAGCACCTTAGGCCAGGCTGAGGGTGTGGCAGATGTGGCCTCAAGGCAGGGCAGGGTGGAGCTGGCCCAGGAACCAGAGACCTTTTCAGAATCCGGGCTCAAGGACAGGGAGAGGTATTTCGTGACAGGAAAGAAGGAATCACTCTAGCAGCCCCAGAAAGCCTGTCCAAGGGGAGTCTTGGAGCTCCCCTAGAAAGACCCTCCTCTCTAGTCTTCCTGCCTCCAGCTCGTCCCCTCCAGGCCACCATCCCCAATGCACAGTTCAAGGCGCTTGACATGCGCTGGCTCTTAACAGGGCTTTCCCAATGCACACCTGCCAGGCCTGTCCCCCACCTCCCCTTGAGGATCAAGTTCATGCAATGCAGGTTGACGTTCAGAGCCCTCAAGACGTCCTCCCTGGCCTTCCAGGTGCAGCCTCCTTTCTGAAGCTCCAGCCCCCACCTCACCCTGTGCTCTCCGCTCCATTTGGAGTGAAAGGTACCCACCCGCCTGCTTTCTGTGAGAGCACCCCACAGTCTGCAACCACAGCCTGGCCCAAGTGAGTGGAGAACCTAGAGGCCAAGGTCTGACTCATTTCTGAGTCCTCAGGGCCCCTTGGACACAGGGAGCCCAGAAGGGCAGGGGAGTGATGGCAAGTTCTGCAGTTCAAGAGGGCTAAGCCGGGGCCCAGTGCCAGGCAGAGAAACAGCCCTGCCTTAACCACAGACCTGCAAGGCCGGCCTGATGGGTCCCTTTAACAGGAGAGGAAACTGAGGCTCAAAGCAGGTGTCTTCTCCAAGGCCACACAGGCCTTGTTTTGGTTCCTGCATCAGTTGGCTCCCAGCTGGGAAGAGCCTGGAGGGCAGGAGGAAAGCCAATGCCAGGGCATTCTGCCCCTCTCTGTCTGCCTTGGGCACGGCTCTGGCCAAGTCTACACCCTCAGGGCTCCAGCTGCTGCCAGAATTGCTCCTCCTGGTTCCATGGTGCTGGAATTGCAGCAGAGCCACCTCCTCCCTCTGTCCCCCTGGCCTTGGGAAGCAGCAACTTCCTACTACGCTGTGATCTCATTGTCCCTTTCTTTTTTTTTATTTTATTTTATTTATTTATTTATTTATTTGAGACTGAGTCTTGCTCTGTCGTCCAGGCTGGAGTGCAGTGGCACAATCTTGGCTCACTGCAACCTCCGCCTCTGGGGTTCTAGCGATGCTCCTGCCTCATCCTCCTGGGTAGCCGAGATTACAGTCATGCGCCACCACGCCCAGCTAATTTTTGTATTTTTAGTAGAGATGGGGTTTTACCATCTCTTTGGGATTTCCCAAAGTGCTGGGATTACAGGCATGAGCCACCGCACCTGGGCTTCGTTGTCCCCTTCTAACGCTTCCAATCCCCTATAGTAAGTCCCCCAGTTCCACTCTGACGATTTTCATTTCCTGGCTTGGCCCCGAGTCCTGAGTGGGTGGCCCCTGCGCAGGCCCTGGCCCCATTGCCCCGGCTGTTCTTCACTGACAGTGGCCGACACTGCCTGACCTCCAGGTTCCTCAGCCTCACCAAATTCTTTGGCGCCTCCGGGCCATGTTGCATGCTGTTCCCCCTGCCTGGCTGATCTTCCTGAAGCCCTTTGCCTGGCCGGCTTCATCTATCCCTCTGCTCAGCAGCCTCTTAGCGGCGCCCTCTGTGACTCCCAGTCTTAATCCAGCTTGCTCCCTATTCCCTCACAAGGCCCTGGCTTCCCCAAAGCCCTGGGCACTGCCCGTGCTTAGGTATCATCTGATTATTTGCTTCAGGCTGGGTTTTGCCATAGGACCCCCAGCTCCGGAACTCCAGGAGGGCAGGGCACATCTGTCTTCCTCACAGCTGCAGCTGTGGCTCCAGAGACTGACGCTGTGCCTGGGTGGAGGCATCTTCAGTCAATACTTACCGAATGCATGACTCCATGGAAGGATCAAGGAGTGGAGGGCAAGACTGGCAGATGGACACATGGACTGGGCCAGATCACAAAAGGTCTTAAGTATTAGCGTAAGAAGGTGAGTGGGGCCCAGGGAAGATCTTTCATTTTCCCTTCCCTTACCAGATGCCTGATTTTCTTGGGTCCCCAGGCTTACGTTGAAAGCACAATAAATGTGTTTCCCATATCCTAAAATCTTCCCAGCCACCCTGGCCCTCCCCAGTCACACACACTAATTGAGCCTGGGAGGCCCAGCAGGGCATGGGGGTGGAGGCTGTGCCAGGCAGTGTGGGTCACCTGAAGGCCAGAGTCCCTTATCAGGTTCTTCTTTGCCCTGGGCGGCCTCTTGGGCCATGTCGCTGACTTCACTCCTGTCCCGTCCCTTACCCAGACAATCCAGAGGAGGGGTGATGTTAGCACAGCCCAAGGCAACCCTCCGGGCCTAGTTACAGAGTCACCCTCAGAAAAGAGACACTGGGACCTGAAAAGAGGGATGCCGGTCCCTGGTTGCTCCGCATTAAACCTTGGCCCGGCTCAGGCCCTGGGCTCTCCTGGGCAGAGCTGTGTGGCTCTCCTGAATATGTGAGCACCAGACTTGGAGGTCTTAATTCTGGGGGCTCATAGCACCGTGGGGCAGCTGTCTCTCTTCCTCAGTGAAATGTGGGCATGGCTGGCATACTTCCACACTCACAGGGACGGTCAGAACAGAGAGGAGGTGCAAAGGCGGTGAGAAGGGGCACAAAGCTGGGGCGAGTCCCATAGCCTCTCTGTGCCTCAGTTTACTTGTCTGTTAAGAGGGGGTCGTCTGATTATGCTAAGTGAGATAAGCCAGAGGCAAAAGAACATGTATTTTATTATTCCACTGATGGGAGGTACCTGGAATAGTTTAATTCATAGAGATGAAGACCAGCGGTTATGGGGGTTGAGGGGGGAGGGGGCGTGGCGCAGGGCATGCAAGCTTCTGTTCGGGATCATGCAGAAGCCCCGAAAATGGATGGTGGTCATGGCCACGAATGCCACGGACCTGCATACTTAGAGCTAAAATGGTAAATTTCATGTTACGTACATTTTCCTGCAATTTAAAACACACACATAAGAGGTGAACCTCCCCTACTGTGCGGGCCTGATTGGGGGGTCACACCAGGGAAAGGCCTGGGGACCTGAGCCCAGAGGAGCTGTGCTGAGCCCCCCGAAGTAGTAGTGGAATGGCTGCAGAGTTTTGACCTCCTTCTCAGGCCTGGGGCCATTCCTGAGCTCAGGGCAGGGCTGAGAGCAGGTGGAGCCCAAGGACCTGGGGTGGGGCCAGAGGGGTCCTGGGCGCTCAGCTGGCCTCCCCCAACACCCAGCCCCTCACCTTGTCTGCACCTCCTTCTGCAGCTCAGCAAAACTCTTTCCCTTCCTTTACAGGCTGGCATGGATCACCAGGCCCACCTTCCAGGAGGGGAGACTGAGGCCCCACCAGGCTCAGAGATGCCCCCATAGTCAAATGACCTGGCCCATTCCAAGTGGAGCCTGTGACCCCACCCCACCCCTGAGCTTCTCCCACTGCATTTAAGCCCAACCCAGCCCAGCACTGGGAGCTGTTCTGGAAACAGGGCACTGTCTGCCCCAAGTTCTGCCCGGAACTGGCCCCCCCACCTACCCCTAAGTGCCCCCCTTAGTTGGCAAATGCCTCGAGAGTCTCCTTCCTTCCCTTCTCCACCGCAACCATCCTGAGAATATCCTCACAGAGAAGAAAGAGGCAAGGAGCTTCCTTAAAAAGCCAAATATCCTGGTGAGAAGCTGCTATTAACCTCCTGGGAAGCTCCAGAGAAGAAATAGCAGGGAGCGGGGATGCTGCCCGACTCCTGGGCAGTGATGGAGAGCCAGGAGGCGGCGTCAGGTGCAGAGAAGAAATAGCAGGGAGCGGGGAGGCTGCCCGACTCCTGGGCAGTGATGGAGAGCCAGCAGGCGGCGTCAGGTGGCGGGTGGGCGGAGAGGCGGCAGCATCCAATGATTCCCATCACACATTCAACGTCTGGCAGCTCCCGCTGAGTGAGCACCTGCTGAATGCTCAGGGGCCTCTGCAGGCGCGGCAAACCTTGAGGGCAGAGCTGGGAGTGCCAACTCCATGATACAGATGAGAAAAGTGAGGCCCAGGCGAGGCAATGGGCACGTGGATGTAGCCAAGGTCACACAGCTGAGGAAGGCCGGGGCTGCAGCTTTGAAACCACATCTGTCTGAAGCCGAGGTCTAGGAGAGAAATAGACAGATGGAGGGCAGCAGGGCAGAGATTGGACTGAGAGAGATGGAGAGAGGGAGGGGGAAGGGGAGGGATAAAGAGGGATGGAGAGAAAAAGGGAGAGAGAGCAAGTGAGCCAGCCCATGAGGGGCACCCACCGACCTCACCAGCAGCCAGGGGGCAGGGATCACCATGGAAATTGTGTGCTTAGTGGCGATGTGGCAGCATGGGAGGGGAGGTGCAGTCTTGAGTGGGTCGGGTGGGCCTCTGAGGCTCGCATGGCAGGGGTGTAGAGCAGGAGCTGAAGGGGTTCAGTCCCTCCCACTTTACTGCTGTCCCCTCCGGAGTCCTGCCGCTCCACCACCGAGGCCAGCCATCCTCTCCCCTTGCCTATCTCAGGCCCTCCTGTGCAGCTGTGGAGGACGGAGCTAGGTGGGCAGTACCTGCCTTTCCTCTCCAGCTCTGGGCCGAGCCCACTGTGCTCACCAGCCTGGGTCTAGAGGAGGAGGGAAGGTCTAAAGCCCTGGGTCCTGGTCCCTGCTCTGTCACTGGTGTGCTGTGCGGCCCTGGGCAAGCCACTTTCCCTCACTGGGCCATATTTCCAAGATGGTTGAAGGTTTCCCGGCTGGTTCTATTTCTGGGGTTTTCACACTGTCTGAGAACAGCCCCATCTCAGAGAAATCTCTTGGGTGCTATTTGGAGCGGACTCATTCTGGAGTCCAAATCCTCAAAGCCTGACTCCCATCCCTTCGTTAAGCACCTGCCATGTGCCAAGCACTGGTTCAGAAGCCAGAAATACTGGTTTCGTTGGTGAACTCGAACCCCTGACAATTCTGAACCTTGGTTTCCTCAGCTGCAAAATGGGTCAGTGAGGACAGAGCCCCTCCTCAGAATGAGGAAGAGGCACAAATGAGACCATTTAGGGGAATTCTCCCCACAGACAGGTCGCTACCAGGATCCTCCTCCTGCTGGGGCCTTGTGGTCAGACAGACCTGGGTTCCAAGCCCAGCTCACCCACTCACCACTTGCACTGCCCTGTAGGAGCCCTGACCCTGACATTAGACAGGCACAGGGGTGGCCTGCCATCTGCGTTAGCCACCCCAACCTGTCCCCTCGCCCCTCAACCACTGCCACACCTCCATGCATTCTTTACACCCCTCCCCCAAGACAGAATGAGGACTTGGGTCCCTAGAGACTGAGCAAGTCTTCCCCTGAAGACTTGAAGAGGCACGGAGAAGCAGAGTGAAGCAGAGCTTTCCACATATCCATCCCCTGCTCAAAAACCGTCCATGGCTCCCTATTGTCCTGCAAATGATCCAGCTCCTCCCCAGCATGTCAGCCCTCCAGAATAGGCCCGTCTGCCCCTTTCTCCCATTACTGCCCTTTCTCTAGCCTCCCTCTAGCAGCACCTGTTCCCCAGTGTCTCCTGCTCACCCCCTGTCCTCTTGCAGAAGGGGGGAGAAGGAGGGCCATTCCAGGCAGAGGGATCATCCTGTGCAAAGGCTCTGTGATGCGATGGGAGGAGTGGGGCACAGTGGGGCCCTCCCCCGAGCTGCAGCCCGGTCCTGCGCTCTGCTGAGAGGAGTCCTCCCTCCCAGGCCCCCCCACTCCTGGGTCCCACTGCTACCCCTGGGTTTTTCCACCTTGTTCTTCCGGAAATCCACTCAGATTTCTCTGGGGGGCCGGGGAGCCGCTGGGCTTCACTGTTGATTTTTCACAAGTGATTACTGGCAGTAGAATTTGTCACCTGCACAAAGAAAGGAAAACGAACCTTTCGTCAGAGCCAGTCTGTGGGCCCCTGAGGAGGTTCAGCTTCAAGAGCTGGGGAGCAAGGTGTGGGCGGGGGCCCCCGCACAGGAAAGCGAAGAGGGGAGGGGAGGGAAGGGGCAGGGCTACCCAGGGCCAGGCGCAGACAGGTAGATCTGATTCAAGCCCCCATTCATTGGAAGATGGGGAAACGGAAGCTCAGAGAGCCTGAGAGCCTTGCCCAAGGTCACACAGCAGTTAAGGGACAGCTTACCTGGGCCCACTCGGCACCCTGTGAATGCTGGCAGAGTGGGTGCCCTGGGGCTCAAGTCACAAAAACAGAAAGGAATATGGCAGATGGTCTGGTCCCAGGCCTCTTCAATTTCACAGAGAGACTGAGGCCCTCAGAGGGACTGGAACTTGCCGAGGACACACAGTGAGGCTACAGCCGGGCGGAGACTGGAAGGCGGAAACTCGACTGCAGGCTCCTGAACCTCAGCCCAGCTCCTTCTTCTGGGCAAGGAATCCCATAAGTGAGGCAGGTGGGGGCCCCAGCTGCAACGGTCTGTGTCCCAGGTCCGCTCCTCCCTGCTCCCCCGCCCCTATGCCCCTGGGCTCTGAATGGGTGGCTTTGGAACAACCTGCCCTCCCTGAACCTCAGTTTCCCCACCTAGAGATGGGCACTATACCCGCCCATTTCTTGGTCTGTTGTGAGGGTTCCCATCTGCTGGCCGATGCCCGCCTCTCCCGCTCCAGGCTGCCTCCAGTCTGAGGTTTCTGTCTCTCTCTCAGCCCCCACCCTGGGCTCCACTGTCAGTTTCACGCCTCCTCCGCCTCCACCTTGGCCAGCTTCCCTCATTGCTGTGAGCCGAGCCCGTCTTGCTCCCTCCCCAGTGCTCCCGCTGCTCAGCCGTGAGGATGATCAACACCCACCAGGCTGCCAGCCACCAGCAGGAGGGAGCGCGGAGAGCGGGCCTGGCTGGCACCCACCCCTCAGCTCCCAGACCCACCCCCCGGACCCCAGCCTTACTGACTCATCTCCAGCTTGCACCCACCTCAGTCCCTCCAGCCCTATCTAGCCCCTCCAGCTCCCAAACCCTTTCTAATCCTCCCCACACCCTCTCCAGCTCTCCCAACCCTTCTGGCCCTCATCTTCCCGTTTCCTCCAGCGCTATTCCTCCTCATGCCGCTCACACCCCCCTGGATCCCTTAGGCCAGGCCGCTGTCAAAGAGGGAATGGGACAGGGCAGTGGGTGGAGGGGCTGAGGGCTTACAGCACTGCTCGCGCACCTGCCCATGCCCCCCTGCCTATGCCCCCCGCCCATGCCCCCTGCCCCACCCCGCCTGCCCATGCCCCCCTGCCCACGCCCACCTGCCCACACCCACCTACAACGCAATGGTGGCGGCCACCACCCCTCCCACAGCCCGGTCACCACACTCATACAAGTCCTACACACACCGCTCCCACAGATACCTTCTACACTCACACACAAATCTACATGCGCACATACACAATCACCCAGGAGCCCTGACCCCATCCCAAACCCCCAGCATCGCCGGCTCTCAGCGCCAGGTGGACAGGGCACTGAGAGTGGACAGGAGGGGCAGCAAGACCCAGGCTCAGGGCACCCAGAGGACCCCCTGCTGCCCCCACACAAGTGGCCTTCCTGGTCCTGGCCCAGTGCCAGCCTCGAGTCTTGGGAACACATTCCTCCCGGCCCTCATCCTGGTGCCTCTGATGTGGCAGGAGGAGGGGGATGCTGTGACCTACTGTGGCCACACTGTCACTACCCCCCTTCCACAAGAGACTCCATGCACGTGGCCCTCAGGGGAAGCCTGATCCCCAGCATGGCTGACCTCTGCGGTCCTCGAAGGCTGACCTCTGTAAACTCCTTCTCCTGTCCTGGCACCACCATGCGCATCCCCTCTGCCACAGGCACCCCGTCCCCGTCCACGCCTGCTCTCATCCTGCTCCTCAGGTGCGCAGGGGGTGCTGAGGGGCGAGTTCCCCCAATGGGCATCATCATCCCATGCTGCCTCCATGCCCAGAGCACTATCTCCCCGCTCTGCCAGGGGGCCTCCCCGTACTCTTCCCCGCTGTCAGCACCACTCTCCCACCAGGAGCCAGCCCAGGCACCTGTCCCTGTGGGGCCATGCTCCTGTCACTCCCTGCAGAGCAGGCCTGTCTCCTCTGGGTCCCCGTGCACCAGGCGCTGCCCCCATCACGGAGGTCCACTTGGCCCACTACCTGCCTGTGCCCCCTTCTGGGCCCACCAATCTGTGAGCACCTTTCATCCTGACACACTGGCCTCCTCCGCGCCATCCCCATTCTTTTCTCCTCTTCGTTTGTCATTGTGCAGTTTCCTTTCTGCCTCTCCCTCCCCATCACCTTCAGAAGCCACCTCCTCCAGGAAGCCTTCCCAGATGCTCTGTGAGGTGACACTGGGAAGTTGTATACAGGCTTTGGACCCAGGATGATCTGGGTTCTCTCCCTATCTGTGTGACCTCAGCAAGTTGCTCCACTTCTCTGAGCCTTAGTTCCTTATGTATAACATGCATTGAAAACATCCCCTGCCAGGGAGTCAAACACCCTGGCACACAGTAGGTGCTCCACAGCCCCGAGGCACACCCACTCCCCTACAAAAGGGCCACATCCTCCTTGTTTTTTGTTTTCATTGTTGCTGTCTTTTTTTTTTTTTTGAGACGAAGTCTCACTCTGTCACCCAGGCTGGAGTGCAATGACACAATCTCAGCTCACTGCAGCCTCTGCCTCCCGGGTTCAAGCAATTCTCCTGCCGCAGCCTCCAGAGTAGCTGGGACTAGAGGTGCATGCCACCACACCCGGCTAATTTTTGTATTTCTAGTAGGGATAGGGTTTCACCATGTTGGCCAGGATGGTCTTGATCTCCTGACCTCATGATCTGCCTGCCTTGGCCTCCCAAAGTGCTGGGATTACAGGCATGAGCCTCCGCACCCGGCCATGGCCTCCTTGCTTTTACCCTTGGCAGGGAGTGTTTTCTTTGTCCCATTGTTTATGTCTGCTGTTGCCCTCTTTTCCCATTGGCCGTGACATCTGCTGATCCCAAACCGCCCCCAGATGTGGTACTGAGCATTTCCCATCCACCCTCGCATGGAATCCTCTCCACCATCCTCTCAAAAACACTCACTAACCTCTCTGGGCCACAGATTCTTGGTTTCTTCGTCATTAGGACGGGATGATAACACCTGCTCGAGGTTGATGTGAGAATTAAGGGAGATAATTCAGGAAAAGCACTTGGCCCAGTGCCTGGCTCAAAACTTGGCGGCCACATCACCCTTGGGTTTATAGTTGAAACTCTATTATTGTTCTGCCCTGGAGAAGCTCCGGCCTGTGCGCACACTGGGCACTTCCCCAAGCCTCCCAGACCAGGCCCCAGGAAGGGCTGGCATTGACGGCCCTGGCCGGAGCGGGTGGGGTGAGGCTGAAGCAGGTTCCCCCACCCCCAGAGTCCAGAGTCCCCTCCAGCCAGGAGCACCTCCTACCCCACCCCTCCTTCCCTCCCAACCCAGGCCCTGGGTGGCCCTGGCAGCTGCTCTGTCCCCACCCTACACACCCCTCCTGCCTTCCTCCTCTCATTTCTCCTTGAAACCGCTTCTGCAAAAGTTCATTCTGAAAGAAATCAATTTCCAAGCAGTTTGGAGATACAATTTGGTTTTTCATTTTGAAGAAATGATGGTGGAGGAAAAGTTTGGAGACTTAATCACTGGGTAAGGCCATGGAAATAAAGAATTCCTCTGGCCTTGGCTGGAAGCTAGGGGCCTGTGTTCATTCTCTTGCTGTGACAGCAGAAAACAGGTGCACACGGAGAGGCCTGGCTCCTGTATGACACACACATGTGCACACCACATGGAGCACACAACTGCACACACATGTTGTGAAACACACACATGCACGTGGACTGCACACACCAAGACATACACACACACAGCCCTCAGTGAAACACCGTGGATGCCTCCAGCCCCCAGTCCCCTCAGCAGTGCAGAGACAGGGTGTGGCTGGACTCTCTCCACCCCCAGCTCTCTGTCTCTGTCCCACGCCCTAATGCATCTTGCTCTTGGAATAACCCCATCTTCATTATTATTTTTTGTTTTTTGAGATGGAGTTTCACTCCTGTTGCCCAGGCTGGAGTGCAATGGCATGATCTCAGCTCACTGCAACCTCTGCCTCCCCGGTTCAAGTGATTCTCCTGCCTCAGCCTCCCGAGTAGCTGGGATTTCAGGTGTGTGCCATTACGCCCGGCTAATTTTGTATTTTTAGTAGAGACGGGGGTTTCAACATGTTGGCCAGGCTGGTCTCGAACTCCTGACCTCAAGTGATCCACCCGCCTCGGCCTCCCAACGTGCTGGGATTACAGGTGTGAGCCACCGCGCCTGGCCTCCCATCTTCATTGTTTCCTGGAGGGCTTGACTTCCGCGGCTATTCCAAAGGTCCTTTCCAAATCTGAAGCTGCAGGTATTCATAATCAGACATCACTGCCTCACTCAAGAAGCTTCACAAGCTCCCAATTACCTGGCTGGACAATAATCACATCCAAAACCACAGGCAGAACCACCCACACCTCTGGCCGTGGAAGCACCTCAGCATTCCATGTCACTTCTTCCCCAGCAGCCCCTGACAGGATGGGCAGCTGCTGGGAATGTGCCCGGGGCCTGCAACCGCACCCTCCATGTCATAGATAAACACAGTGACCCAAGAGGTTGAGGGACTCACACAAGATTGTATAGGTGGTGGGTGGCAGAACACACACACACACACACACACACACACACACACACATATCAGTGGCTGCAGTCTCTCATTATCAGTTCATTCTTTTGTATCTGGAAGATTTTTAAGAGTTCACTATTAAGATGGGCCCCCTGGGAAAGTCATAATGTCTGACATACTAAGGCAGGGAACCCCCAAATTCCTTGGATTGGAGGACAGAACAGGCCCTAAATTCCATCCAGTTCAACGCCTCTGATATTTGAACCCCTTCCTTGCCTACAGCTTTTCAGCCTGTACTTGCACACCTCCAGGGCTGAGGAGCTCACGCCCACCTGCCCAACTCTGATCTCTTGTGAAGGTTGGAGTCCCTCGTTCTGCTGAGCTGAACTCTACCCCCGGGGATTCTCCCACCTTAGGTCTTGGGTCTCTGCCTTGGGGCTCCAAACCTTCTCCTCTTGTGGCTGTCCTCAACCTCAGGGGCCCAGCTGGGATGCCCTCCTCATTCCAAGTCTATTGGCAGAGGCTGGTGTGGGCCACGTTGAGGCTGGAAGTTCACAGACACGTGCGCACATGTATGAGCATTTGGCCTTCATGCTGGGGAAGGAGGAGAGCAGGGCCCATCTTCTTGGGGGAGGACACACTTGGGGGCTAGGGGTACCAGGTGAGGGGCACTGTGCAGAGAGCAAGAACAGGGCCTCCTTCTCACAGAAGTCTCAGCAAGGGGCTTCCAGGCTCAGTGGAGATAGACGTGGCTGTGGGGTTGAGAAACAAAGAACTCTGTGTTAGGGGGCAGGGAAGGGCTGAGGGCTTCCTGAGACGTGAAAGGAGGAGAAATGAGGCTGAGGTGGGCACAGGGCCCCAGATCAGGGAGGGGCGGGCTTCCTGGAGTGTCTCCGAGCTGGTCAGTCCCGTGGCCATACAGGGGAAAGCAAGGCCCAGAAGGTGAGGCCCGGCCCCGGGCCAGACCAGACCTTGGGGCAGGGCTCCTGTCTCACACCCTTCCCCATGGTCTGGGTCTCTCTCTCGCGAAGAATGGGCTGTCCCAGGAAGGATACTCAGGGGCTTCCCTTCCCTCTCTCTGTCCTCGGCTCCCGGGGCCCACCAATCTGTGTCCTATCTGAAGAATGTGCCACACGAGGGGGACCTGGGAAGGAGGAAGGTGGGAGAGGACATGGAGGTCAATCGGACCCTGCCAGCAGGGCAGCAGAGCATGAGGGATCGGGAGAAGATCATAAATATGATTGCTTGGTGGAGGTGGCATCATGGGAGGCTTCCTGGAGGAGATGAGGTAGGAAGTGAGCCCTGGGGGCTGGGGAGGTCTGCATCTACCCGTCTTACACACTTACCCACAGGCTGGTTTCCCATCTGCTGAGCGTTTACTGCATGCTGGGCGCTTTACATGTCAGCAGGGCAGCCCACAGATCGCTACAGAGCATCTCTTCTGCATGCCACACGCTAGCCTGGGCTGGGCTGGTCGACTCTGATGGGCAGTCCTGGGTCCCCGCTCCCCACGGCAATGTGATACACCCGGAAAGAGGCCAAGCCCCGGCACCAGGAGGCCTGGGTGCAGATCCCAGCTCCGCCAGTTAGCTGTTGGGCAGTCCAGAGGTGGCACAGGACTGTGTGCTTGTGAGAGCCAGAGGCCAATGAGATGAGGGTGGCCTGGTGGCCCTGCCCTGGACTCTCCCCACAGGGGCAGGTGGAAGAGAGGCACCGATGCACAAGGCCCAGCCCTGGGGATCCACGGTGCCCCCGGCCCAGATTCCCTGCACCTGCCCCAGTTTGGGGCAGCCCGGCCTACTTCTCAAGGATGTTTGGAGGTTCCTGAGAGGCCCCCCAGGGGCCCTGCTCACACCCACCTCCAGCATCTGCTCCCTCCTACAGCCACACACTCTGATCCCCAGACTGGCACAGGGTAAGCCCCAGCATGGGCACCCCCTTTGAGGCCCCTCCTCTCCCAGGGACATCAGATCTGCCAGCCCCTTCCTCCTCCTGCCCTGCCCTCCAGAGAAGGCACTGGGTGGGGGGGTGCAGGTGGGGCCTTGCAGGGCACACTCATCAGCCCACACCGTGGTTTACACCCCACCCTCACCACCATCATCTTACACCTCCAGCCCAGGACATTCCAGCTTCTGCTTTCGAGGTGAGGTTGTGCCCACGGAAGTTAAGGCTCAGCTTTTGAATTTTGAAATAAAAATTTGAAACTTGTGTCAGAGAGAGCAACATTGAAAGGAGATTCCAGCCAACCCCTGGGCACAGAAGGCCCAAAAGCCAGCGTTCCCTGAGGGCAGTCAAGAGGTAAGTTGGCGCAAGGCTCCTGTTCCCAACGGACACCCCCCATGAGATCGGAGAGCCAAGGCAGTGAGGAGCGGTGAGCGCCCACAGCAGCACCTGGTCCTGGCGGGCAGTGGGGACAGGGTGTGAGGCTGCCTGGGCTGTGGGACAGAGAGGGCTGCTGGCTTAAAGGACACAGCACCCAGAGACACCCTTGTTGGAGAAGGGAACCCCACAGCTGGCCTCACAGACGCCCAGGAGTGAGCTGGTCCAAGGAGAACCTGATGCAACGGTGAAACCCCCATGTGGGCTGAGTTTGTCTAGAGTTTGTCTAGAAGGGGCCAGGTAGCAGCATAAATGGCAGGGACAGGGTGGGAGCCAAGAAAATGATTCAGTTTTGTTCCTGGAGGCAAAAGAAGTTCCATTTCTGCCACTTGAGTTTGCAGCCTGAGAAGGTCCCTCTGGCACGCGGTGTGCAGCTGACTGAGCAGACACTGTTGGGCGGCTGCAGGGGACTCGGTGGCCTCAGTGAGCTCTGGCCACCCAGAGGGTGAGGGGAGGGACCCACTCACTCAGGCCCACTGCTGACCCCACATTGCTGAGGAGGCTTTAGAGACAGCCCCAGGACCTATCCCCTCTCTCCCTGCCTCCCCACCGCAGGCCCCTAGGCCCACCCGCCAGCCCCTTCCCCCTCCCCAGGCCTGGGCCCCTGGAGGCTGAGAGTGTGTGTGACCCCAGAGCCCCCAGTCCTGTCATTAGCGCTGATTACTCCCATCAGCACCCCAGGGTGGGGGTGGCAGCTCTGGCAGAAGTGTGTCAGGAGTGCCAGGTATCCCTGCTCCACGCTGGCTGTGGGCAGCCACGGAGAGGGGGCGCTGGGAGGCGGGACAGGCAAGGTAGTGCTTCTCCAAGACCCGAGGCCTCCAGGCAGTCTCCTTTCACCCCACCTCCAGCAGCCTCAGAGGGGCCCTCCCCTCTCAGGACTCCTCCACTGTTACCCCCTGACCCATTCCATCTCCCTCCCCCACCTGGGAGTCAGGAAACCAGGCTCTGCCCTCTAATCCTGCCCCTGCCTCAGTGGGCCACAGGACCCCGGGTACATGGCTTCTCCTCTCCAGGCCCGGTTCCTCCTCTTTTAAATGAGGGGTGCCATTTCTTGATTCCCTTCCAGCTGCAATCAGCCAGCCAACCCTCCTCCCTTGGGGTCCCCTGGGCTGAGTGCCCACCTGCCTGCCTCCTCTCTTCCCTCCTCCCTCCTCTACTCCTTCTCCCCTCTCTCCTCCTGGTCCTTCTCCCATCTCTTCCTCTCCCTCTTCTCTCTTCTCTCCCTCCTCCTCACTGCCTTCTTCCTGTTCTCTAGTCCCTCACTCCTCTCCTCTCCTGCCCCCACCCCCAGCAGCCTCCTCTCTCCCTGTCAATTAGACTGGCTCTGGCAGGAGGCTCAGAGAGCAGGCTAGGGCACCCAGCTGGAAAATTGGGTGTCGAGAGCTGTCTGGAATCCTAATGCCCTAGCCCTGCCCTTCTCCACCTCCCTCACCTCTCCTCGAGTGACAGGTGCCGGGTGCTGGCATTGACTCTTCCAGTGGGGGCACCCTCCCACTGCTGTCATCCTGCCAGGCCTGCAGCCTCCTCTCACTGCCCCAAAACTCCTCTCACTCTGCCCCTTCCCCATGCTCCAGCGTCCCCTCACCCTCCCGACCTCTGACCATCCCCAAGTTCAAGGCTTGGAGGAAAGAGCACTGGGCTGGGACTTGAGACCTGCGTGCTGGCCGGGCCCCCTTTCAAGGCCTCAGTTTGCCTGTCTGTTAAGTGAGGCTCCACCTCGGAGCCCTTCCTGCTCAGACTGTGTGTGTGGCCCCCAGACCTGTCAGCTTTCCAGCCAACACAGAGGGCTGCCATGGGGTCACTCCTGACCTGCTGGTGGTGGCCCCATTTCAAATCTTATTTTGTTTTTATTTTCACTGAGAATGGCTCTGGGCCAGGGCATTAGCATTCCAGTTTCTAGCAGATTCTCTCCTTCCTGTTCTGTTGCGGGAGCTGCCTCACTCATCTTTGCGCCCGCCTGGCCCCCAAGTAGACTGGGCTGCCCAACTCGGAGCTGGCAGCCACCCAGGACTGGTGGGCATTCAGGTAACCTACGTCCTGGCCACCAGCACCACCTGGCCTCATCCCAGGCAGCCCAAGAAGGTGCCTCTCTGGAAGTGAAAGGTACACGCTCCTCACTCCCGGACCCCATGCCCTACCCTATGGGTGCCATAAGTCCGCAAGGTTCAAGGATGCCGATGGTTCACCCAACTCAGTCGTTTTCTTTGGTTATTATTAATTACTTTTTACTCTTCACCCAGGTACTAAGGTAACCCCAACAAGCAGCCTTCTTGTCCTCTACCAAGCACACCTCCCCAGAGGGTGGAGCCTGTGCAGAATCCCAGAGGTGACTCCAGCAGCCTTTGGGGAACCGTCACCATCAATCAGGCACCTGCTGTGTGTCAGGCACATGCTGGGACTCTGGGGACACAGCAGGGGATCCCACCAGCAAGTCCTCTTGTCTCACATTCTGCAAACAAAATAGAAAGATAGCTCATTTCAGAGTGGCCAGTGTCATAAAGGAAAGAAAACAGAGTGAGGGGATGCTGACCCAGGGTAGGGCCAGATAGGAGGGCTCAGGGAAGACACCACGGGGGAGGTGACCCTGAGATGCGCCCAAAATGATAAGAAGCTCATGTGGCAAAGTTGGGGTATATATACCATTCTAGATGGAGGCAGCGGTAAGTGCAAAGGCCCTGAGGCTGGAACACCTGTGGTTGTTTGAGCAACACGTGGCCAGTGTGGCTGGGGCAGGAAAGCGGCAGGGGAGGCTGTCACACCCAGATCATATCCTGCCTGGATGGGCATTCCTGGAAGGAGTTTGTGATGCATTCTAAACGCAAGAAGTAACCACTGGAGGCTTTGTGGGAGAAATGCACTCTGACGTTCATTTTTAACGATCTTGCTACTTCTGACTGCTGGGCAAAGGTGGGGGTGGAGGATGGCCAGGGCTGAAGCAGGCAGGCCAGTTAAGAGGATGCTACAGTGATTCAGGCAAGGGGCAAAGTGGCTGCATAGAAAGGCAGAGAAGTGGCTCTGCCACTTCCCAGAACCCCTTCCCAGAACCCTCTCCCACGTTCTCACCTCCCCCGCCCCCAGCTGTGTACCTTGGTTCCTTTTGATTCCTTCTCTCCACCAAAGTCCTTCCTCCTCTTGCATCCAGTCTTCAGCATGGGTCGTGAGTCCCCAGCTCTATCTGGTTCTGCAGCTGACCCAGTGGGGAATTAGGTCCTCAGGGAAAGGGGAGCGGAGGAGCAGAGGCCCTCATGGGGTCTAGTCCAATCGAGTTACTTTTATAAAAGACAGCCAGACCATTCATGCTGCAAAGATTCACCTCCAGCTGTTTTTCAGCCTGTAGCTTATTATGCTAAGAGTGTCTGTTCCCTTCTCAGCCTTGAGTCGCTTTACAAAAGCCACCCTTCTATTAGCTAGGCCTGGGTGATGCTAGGGTCCAGGACAGCATGGAGCATTGTAAGCGAAGGAAAAGGCAAAACGCCGCACAGCGGGAAAAGATATTTGCAACAGGACTCTTAATTACAAACCAATGAGAGAAATGGAGATAACCTCATGGAAAAATGGACCAATGGCCCGAATAGGCATTTCACAAAAGAGGACAATCAAATGGCCCATAAAGTTATGAAAAAGTGCTCAGCTTCATCATCAGGGAAATGCAAATTAAAATCACAGTGATTAGCAATTTACACACCCACCAGAGGGACTAAAGCGCAAAAGCTACAACCCAGCCAGGCTTGGCCAGGAGGCAGCAGCCCAGGCGGAACTTTCATCTCTGGTGGATGGCAGTGTAAACCCGTGCAAGCACTTTGGAAACTTGAATGGTATCTAGGAAAGAGGAACACACATTTGCCCTATGACTGAGCGATTCATTCCTAGGTTTACACTCAACAGGAGCGGGTACATATGCCCAAGAAAAGATGTGTGAAAGAATGCTCATACCAGCTTTCTTCATCATCTTGCCAAACGGGAAACGACCCAAATGTCCATCAACGGTTGAATGCATAAATCCATTGTGGTGTATTTCACAGCAATGAAAATGATCCAACCGCTGCTCCGATCCACATGAATGAATCATGACACGTTGCTGAGGGAAAGACGCCAGTCTCAAGCGAGGACGTCGGGCAGGATTTGGTTCATGTGGAGCCCAAAGCAGGTTGGAAGTCAGGACAGCAGTTCCCCTCGCAACCCTCGAGGGAGAGGCTGGCAGGGCTGCAAACGGCCTCACGGAGCAGTGGCCGTGTTCTTCATCTTCATCAGGAGGCCATGCCATGGGTGTGTTCACTTTGTGAAATATCTATTGTTTTGATAGGCATGCTTTCGGTGTGTGTATATACATGTATATATTCACTTCAATTATGATTAACTTCACAAATAATAAAACACTGCAGAAGGTATTTAGAGTAAAAGGAATGACCACTCCCTACCCCACATGACAGGTTTGTGACCTTTCATACCTTTTTCTATGCAATTCTATGGCTTAGTTGGGTGTGCAAAAAGAAAAAAAGAAACACACACACACAACCCCATCCCCAGTGACAACCCCAGACATTGCCAAATGTCCCCTGGGGGTAGGGTTGCCAGAGTAAATACAGGGCGTACAAATGGGATCCTACCATATCTTATGGGGTTTCTGCTATCTTTCATTTAATACAGGGGTTCTCACCCTTGTCTCAACTGACATTTTAGGCTGGATAATTTTTTTTTTTTTTTTTTTTTTTTTTTTTTTTTTTGGCGTCAGCTGTCCTATGCATTGTGAAATGTTTAACAGCATCCCTGGTGCCTTCCCACCAGATGCTGGTAGCACCTAACCATCCCCAGTGGCAACCAAAACTGCCTCCAGACATTGCCAAATGTCCCCTGGGGGTAAAGGTTGCCACAGTAAATACAGGACATCTAGTTAATATGCACTGTCTGAAATTCAGCTTGAACCGGCTGCCCTGCATTTTTATTTCCTTAACCTGGCAACCTACCTAGGGAGCAAAATTACCCCTGGTTGAGAACAGATGACACCTCTCGTCGCTGGTTCCTTTTCAGGACGGGAGGATACCCCCTCTTTCTTTTCAGCGCTCTGCTGTGTTCCATGATGGGGACAAGCCATAGCCTGTCAGTCGGTCCCTTGGGATGGACATGGTGCTTGCTAGCCAGTGGAAGGTTTTCCGCCACAAGTGACAGAAATCCCTGCTCAGTCTCACGTGGGCCATAAGCCCATCCACAGTGCTGCCTGGCAGGGAGCAGGGTGAGCATCGGCCCTTTGCATGTTCTGCTCTTCCCCACCTCGAGTCAGCCTTGTGGGTCGGTCTCAGCGTCCAGGCTGGCCGGGCCTGAGGCCACCTGCGGGCCCTCCCTGATGTCTCATTGACTGAGACTGGTCACAACCCACACCTGACCTGTCACTGGCAGAGGGTGCGCTCACCCTGAGACCCATCAGGAGCACCTGCCGTGGTGGCAAGGTGGAGGTGGCGCTGGCGTCCTAGGCTCCCTCTCATTGTCAAATCCCTTCTCAGACCTCACCTCTGCAGCGGGGCCACCCCCGAGCACCCATCGACTGTGGCCTTGTCTCCCCACCCAAGGGCTCTCCTTCCCAAGTGTTGCCAGAAGCCCCATCAGACATCTTCTACACTCGAGTGTCAGCTCCTGGAGGGCCCAACTCCTGGCGACTGCTGTGGTCTCAGGCCTTCTGAGTGCAGTCCGCAGCCGGGGGAGCCTCTCCACTCACACCGAGTGAACTCAGCAAGAGAGGGTGCCTTTGTGTTCCGCAGAGTGCAGTCCGGTCCCATATCCACAGCCATGAAACCCAAATGCTCCCAGAACCATACTCCTTCTCCTTTTCTTCTACCTATTTGCCAGCAAACCTGACCCAAATTGATGTGAGAGTGTTCAGCGTCTTTGTTTCTCCCACTTGCTGTGATATGTGTGCAGCTTGCTGAAGAAATAATGTGTTTCATCAGGGGGTTGTCTTGGGCTGAGTTCCCCAAAAGCAAAGCCTGAGACAGGACTTGAGTGCAGGTGTTTTTTTGGAAGGTGACACCAGAATCCAGGAGGGAGCAACCAGGGAGAGTGAGACGGGGCTTGGGAGAAGATAATACAAGGGTCGTTACGGAGGTCACTGCAGAGGGCATTGCAGGAGGGGGCGGTCGAATTCTCTAGGACCTCCTGAGCAATGTGGGGTGCTTCTCTGAAGGACTAGAGGCTGCTGGGCGCTTACCCACCTGCGCCTGGGCTTTACCAGCTGAGGCTTACCCAAAGGGCCTTCACTCCCCAGAATTCCCCAGTTGCACTTGAGGTGGGCTGAACACCCCAGAGGGTCTACAGCATGGGGCACCCCCAGACCCTGTGGAAGAGTAACACAGGATGGGGCATGTGCGCCAAGTTACCTTCCGAAAATCTGAAACACGTTTGGCCCCAAGGGATTCAGGGTCGTAGAGGTGGGATTTCTGGGTTAGAGGCGGCACCTTGGGGGGAGTCTTGTATGTAGTTTGAAAGTTTTGAAACAGCAAGAGCCCTCTGAAATGGCTGTCCACGTTTCACACTCCTGGCCAGGTGTGAACGTCTTTCCTCTACACCTGCACACCAACCTCAGCTACGCCAGCTAAGTAGTAATAGTCACAGCAGACACTTATGCTTGCTCTGCATGGGACACTGTTCTAAACACTGATCCCTCACAATGGCTCTGTGGGGTAGTACTGGGTTCGACACTCATTTTTTAGGTGAGGAAACTGAGGCACAGAGGGTTACACACTTTGTCCATGTTTCCACAGCTGGTAAGTCCAGAGCAGGAGGGATATGAACCACAGCACTACACTGTCTCTAACAATATCATCGTCTTTTGAGGTTTCTGCCAATCTCACGAGTGAAAAGTGATCAGGAGTTTGGCAAGTTCATTGTCTTGTTTTGTATTTCTCTGTTGTTATCAGCTAGGAATAGGCAGGGGAACAAATAATGGAGACTCCAGCCAGACATTTATTGCTTAAGTAAAATCAGGAGGATGGCAGTCTAGAGCTGGCATGTCAGCTCTACTCCAGGGTTTTGGTCACCCAGACCCTTCCTCTTGTTACTTTGCTATGTGTGATCTCTGTCCCCAAGGTCTCACTGCCCCATAAGGCTGCTGGAGCCCCAACCATTATGTCTCGTATTCCAGCCACAAGAAAAAGATAAAGAAAAAGGAAATAAGGAACACCTGTCAGCTGCCTTTTTAGGACGGTTCCTGGAATCTGCTACTTCTCATTGACCAGAACTTGAGTACGGGGCCTCATGCTAGATGGGAGGTTGGGGAATGTCTTAATAATAGACCACATGCCTGGCTGAAAATCAAGGGTTTTGCTCCTGTGGAAGAAGGGAAGGTGAATATTGGAGAACAGCTTGTGACCTCTGCCACAACATAAGAGTATCTTTGCATAGGTTTCTTCGCCATTTTTATGTCTTCATCTAAGAATTCTCTTTTCCTACTCTCCTTTTCCTCTCACAATGATCATCCTTTTCTTACTGATTTTTAGCCACACTTCTTATGGGGAACTCACTACACTTCCCAAAACCATCTGTAGCAGTGCTTGGCTCTAAGAATTTGTGTCAAAATCAAATGGGAGCCACAGTGATGGGCCCAGCTCAGCACCTGGCTCACATTAAATGCCTCACAAATGTTGGCTTCCTTCCCTTGAGTCAGGGATTGCAAAAATGTTGGGGTGCCCTAGAACCCCCTAGAGTGCTAACAACTTGGAGCCCAGGCTCATTGAAAGACAGGGCCTGGGCCCTTGTGTTTTTACCAACTTCTCTGGGTGAGAATGATACCCACTGAAGTTTGAATTTGCCCTCAATTGTTGACAAACTCTGTACTGTCATTGACTTCCTCTTGGTCAGCAGCACGAGCGTGGCCACCCCCTCCACACATCACCCTGCACGCATCTGAAGCCGAAGTGAAGTCCCACAGCCAACCTTCTCTTTGCCAGGAGAAAAAGCCCCATTTTCTCACTCATCCCTTGTGTGGCAGGGTTTCCCAACCCTTCTAATTGCTATCATTCTCATCAGGTAGACCTGGCAGATCAACCTCCCTCCTGGCATAGTCACCCTGGACTGACCATAGCCTCTCCAGGTGGAGTCTGGCCAGTACGGGAGAGCACAGAACCCTCACCTCCCCCAGCCCAGACCCCGTGATCCAATTCACATGGCCCACGGCTGCATCAGCCCTAGAAACAGCTTTGTCACTCCGTGAATCTACAGTAAGTTCAAATCCCCCACAGTCTCCAGGAAGTAGGAGTTCCATGTTGATGGTTACATCTGCGCATGCTACAAGTGGCACAGAACCTTTACTCAAGTGAGTTCAAGCAAGAGACATCAGTTCACATGAGAAGGCAGAGGCACACAGGTCCAGGTGTGGATTTGTTCTCTTTCCACTTGAAAAATACAGGATTTGTTCTCTTTCCACTTGAACATCTCAATGTTTCACAGAGAGGGCCCTAGTGTTTCCTAAACTGCAGAGTTTCAGGCATCTGCATCCCTATTAGACACAACCAACTCTAAAGGAGGATCATTCTTCTCGTCCTATTTCCTCTTCCTGGTTGAAACTGGGTCCCGTGGCCATTCCTAAGCCAATCACTGGCAGGGGGAGTGGGACTACCATTTCTGGCAGGTGCCAAGGTCCAGAGGCATGAGTCAGTGATGGGCCTTCTCAGCATGGCTGGAAGAGCCTGTGAGATTATTTACCAGATGTGGGCCCACTGGCTGCTATCACCCCCCAAGTGAAGGGTGGTGTGGCTTGCACCCCGAGGGGAAAGGGTACATGGAGAGGAGCAGCCAGATTGAGATGAGTTTTCAAGGTCAAGTGAGTATGAGATGAGGGGAAGGTGGAGACTAGCTCCAAAAAAACAGCCCATCATGTTGGCTTAAGCGGCAGGGGACTGCCACTTACATAGGAAGCAGGAGGACTGGGGGCTGCTGGGCTATCTGAGATGGACGTGGGGCTGGAAGTCACCAACATATATCCATATGTTGGTATTGGAAGCCCTGGGGCTTGGGGGAGTGCACTAAGTAGGGAATCAGTGAGTCGACACTTTAGCACCTCCGTGACTGTCTCCAGATGTGGCAGGAATCCAGGTGAGAGATGGAGACCTGGATTAAGGCCACCCTGCAGAGAACTGAAAATATAATTTGTAAGACTCCATGATCTAATCCAAGGAAGGAGGAAGGGAAGGAGAGGAACCAAGTTTGGATCTCAGAAAGACTCAGATGGTGTGAGGTCGCTGTCACTGACCCTCACTCAGCACAAGGGGCTCGGCTCTGCCCTCACTGGCCCGGTCCTTCTTGGGAGCCTTCCCCTGGCCCCCCTGGCCAGGCCCCTGCCACTCCCCTCTTCCTTTACCCCACTCGGAGGTTCTCCTGGCTCTCTCCTTCCTGGCTCTGGGCCCTCTATCGGGTCTATTTCTTTTGAACAAAGCATCTGCTTCCATTGCTGTGTCTGCAACACTGTCGCAGCCTCCTTCATTCAGCCAACATTCTCGAGCGGCCCCTACCTGGGCTGGGCCACGGTATGAACGCTCCTCAGCTCTCAAGGCTTCCGTGCCTCGATGCAGCTACGTGAAGCAGGTGTAGCTCGCTCCATTTCACAGAGGTGGAAATTGAGGCTCTGGAGTTCGGAGGAGCACTCCAAGGCCCAGTAGTTCCTGACCACCATGGGGCAGGGCAGACGAGCCCCAAACTTGGAGCCTACCCTAGGAAGTTTCTTGGCTTTGCTCAGGAAAGAATTCAAGTGTGAGCTGGTGGTGGAAGAAACAGCTTTACGGAGACAATAGTGTTACAGCTCTGTGATTGCCCCTGCAGAGCAGGGCTACCCCACGGGCAGTGTGCTGAGAGCAGCAGCTCAGGATGAGTTCCGCAGTCACGTTTATACCCACTTTTAATCACATGCAAATTAAGGGGCAGGTTATTTAGAAATTTCTAGAAAAGGAGCTGTAACTTCCGGGTCATTGCCACGGAAAGGGGCAGTAACTTCCGGGTATTGCTACGGACAAAGGTAAAACTCATGGTGGTGGTGGTGGGCATGACTTCTGGAGAGGGGTGCTTTCAGGGCCTCTTCCTGTTTTAGCCACTCTTCAGTCTGGTCTAGAGTTGAGTCTCCATCTCCTACCCCAACCACACTCCTTCTCCCTTGACGCTGGTGGTCAGTCCAGCCCTAAGTTCATAGTACGGCCTGGGGTGTCTCATCATGGATTTATGGGTGTAGAGGCAGCCAGGCCTGGGATGGGGACATGAGCTCCTGGAGTCAGGGAGAGTGGGCAGCCTGGCCTTGCCTGTGTTAATCAGCATTTGTTGGGCCTCAGTTCCCTGGTCCATACACGGAGGGTGAAAGTAAGTACCTTTTCCTCATCGGAGTACAGCAGAACTCAAACGGCCTCATGCGTACCTCATGGCTCTCTTGTGAGGTGTCACTGGAAGCTCTGTGTGTGAGCACAGTGCGGACACACAGTGGGTGACTCGTCCCTCAGTGAAGTCCTCCAGTTAAGAGCCGTGGCCCACGTACCTCTGTACACCCCACCCCACCCCCACTCAGCAACCTCCATCCGGCTGGCACAGGGACAGCTCAGGGAGAGACTGAGGGGAGTCGATGAGCAGCTGTCAACAGGGAGTCAATGGGGAGACTTCCACTTTCAGGTCCTAAAGTCAGAAAGTTCCTTAGACCGAAAGGAGCTGGGAAAGCAGGGGCCAAAGACCGGAAATGGGAGCTGCAGAAACTGAAATATCAGACACAAAACAGGAGGCGAGAGCAGCTCTGGCCACGAGGCAACAAAGCAGAACAAAGAAGAGGCTCGTACAAGGCAGAACAAAAATGGAGATGAAGAACCAAGATGGCCCAGAAGCCTCACTGCAGTGGGCAGAGTGAAGCGCGGCGCTCCCCTCTAGTGCTATGTGATGGGTGGACTGTGCCCTCTGGAATGGAGTTTACAGCAGAGACTGAGCCACTCGAGGCTCCACTGTCTCCTAGGGTTACTTCCCGCCTTTAACCCTCACCTGAAGCATGTCAAGGGACCGTTATAAACAGCTAAGGGACAGCCACATCCCGGCAGCTCCCCAGAGACAGAGGTGCTATCTCCTTTAGGCTTTCCCACCACAGGTGCCAGCCAGGGCTGGTGCCTCACGTGGCACGTAGAAGAAGACTTGTGAGTTGACCCTCAGAGCAAGAAACTAGGAAAAGCAATGGGGCCATGTGATGCTGCTCAGCAGCAGAAAAGAGAAAAATATGCTTTTTACTTAGCTGGAAAGGGCAAAAGGAAGACACTCCAAATGTAAAGTGACTTTCTGAGCTCCCCTCCTCCCTACCCCCTTATCCTGCCCTCCATGAGTTGCCAGTTCCGTCCTACCTTCCTCCCACCCCCAGGAGAAGTTCCTGCCAGCCCCACCCAACTCCTGGGCCCAAGTGATGCCATCTCCCCTTCCACCTCCCCAGTCCCCACAGGGTCGTTCCCTCCTCTGTGAGCAGCCTTCCAAGCCCACCCTGCTTCTGCCCAGACACAAAACAGCAAAACCACTTCCTCTTCCTTTTCCTCCATGTATAGCCTTTTCCTCCAAACAGTGGGCCCATCCCACGCCACCTGACCTCTACCCCCAGGCCCCATAAACCCAGAGCCCAGGCCTATCCCTAGTATTTGCCAGGCCTGGGCGTGAGTACAAAGGGAAGCCCAAATCCTGTGTGTCTAAATACTGAAAAGTTCTCCATTCAGCTAACAAACTGTTAGAATGTCCTCCTGCCTTGACAAATGTACCTTCATGATGACCTCTAACAGGTCTGAATTTCAAATTCCTGGCCTCCCTGAATGTGGAGGCCTGTGGAAGGTCAAGCCCCATTATCTGGCCCGTAGGACACCCTCTTCTCACCCACAGCACTATCTCACCACTTACAGCGTCTCACAGGCACGCATAGAGATTGCCATCTCACGCATTCAAGCTCTGCCTACACCTCCCACACGCAGCTACTCCTTGGTCGTCTCATGCCTAGGAGTGCCCACATGGGTGGCACGGTCCACCCTGGGAAGGACGGGCCTTGGAAACATGTCCAGGGCCAACTGGACAGTCAATCCTGGCATCCCAGGTGCTTGGAGCATGGTCAAGTGGAAAGTGTCCGGGAGTGCCCGTGGGCCCGGCAGACTCTTCAGCCTGTGGGGAAGAGCAGGGGGCTAGGGGAGGGTCAGAGCAGACCCTTCTCACATACATGCCCTGTGGCAGGGACCCCCTTGATCCTGCTCCCACCTACCTCCTCCTCCTCCCGTCTCTGGGTTATAATAGAAATAACTGCCAGACGTGACCTCCTCTTCCCTGGTCATGCTTCTATGACCACAGGAAGGCTCCCCTGCTTCCAACCCTTATTTTTTGGGGCTCATTCTTCCCATCTTTAAAGGAAGGATTTGGAGCAGACATCTCAGCAGGAACCAGAATTTTAGCAACAAGACACGAGATGCAGGGGTTGACAGGGCCGGCACAGGCCCCGGGATTACTGTACAGGTGGCATCTCTCGACACTCCACTGGCCTAAGGTTGGGACATTCGGCCATGCCCGATCTGGGACTCGGGTCTTTGGGCCCTGACCTCTAGGGGAACAGGCGAAGTTTGGGAGTAAAGTGGGTTAGTGCTCCTTCCAGCTCTTCTGGGTATGCTGTGCTTGCTTGGGGGCAATTACTGTCTCTGAGTCTTTCCCCGAAAGGTAGAGCAGGGGTTAAGCCCCTACTTCACGGAGCTGCCGAGGAAATAAACACACCCCGGTCCACGCACCAGACGTGAGGCATCAGCCCAACCCTGCCAAACTGTCTTAAAGCTGCAGGACAGATGTTTGGGCTCTGCAGATCAGATGCTCTTCTGAGAGCCTTGGAAGGAAGCAGTGAGGCAGAGAGATGCTTCTACCGCCATCGTCCCTGCCGCAGGATGAGAGTCCTCAGCCCATTGCCAGCACCCAAGGGATACCCATGCAGCTGCTGTGATCCTGGCACCAGCAGCCTAGGGCCCCCCGAGGGACCGTTTCGTTCCCTCAGCAGCCCCATGAAGCAGAAACAGGTGGCAGCTTCCTTGGTGGGCCAGTCCTGCGTAGTTACTTTAAGAGTCAGTTCGAAAAGGCCACCCTCGAGTCTGGTCTGCAGCCCTCCTGACAATTCCATCTACCACTTGGTTTCCTCTTGTGAATTTTTTTTCCTGCTTAAATTAGTTACAGAGAATTCTGTTCTCTGCAATAGAAACCGGACCGAAGTCTATAAATTCACAGCCATGGTGCTTAACATATGGGGATCGAGCCATACAATTTGTTTGAAAGGTAAGTGAGAAGAGAGAGGGGCAGATGAGTGAGTTTTCTCCCCTGGGCCATTACAGATTCTGGGAGTTATCTAAATCAGGGGAGGCGAGAGTTGCTGGAGGAGTTTCACCCCCGTGAGAACTCCTTCACACGTGACCTTGCTTAGTTTGGCAAGGACGGGGAAGACGGAAGATGCGCGGTCTGAGATGCAGGCGAGGGCAGTTTTAGAGGAGGCCAAGAGAGAGAGGGGGTTTTGGGGTGGGGACTGGGTAAGAATGGGTGTGGTGGGCTTGGTGCTAAGGAGAGGGGAGAGCTGACAGCAGGCTGGGGCCCCAGGCCTAGGGAAGGAGAAGAGGCTGCCAGCATATGCTGGAGAGGCACCCCGGGCCTCAACTGGAGGTTGGGCCCTAGGAGTCAAGTCGTGAAACCCTCCAGGCAGGAGTGGTGGGGAAAGCAGAAAAGCCCTAGCTTCCTGACATGTCCCCATGTGCCTGAGGGAGGGGGCAATGGCTGAGCTCCCAGAATGGCAGGGCCGAGAGCAGCCCGGACAACAAGGAGCAGAGGGCGACCCACAGGTGTAGGGTTGGGAAGACAGTGACAGCGGGAGGCTGGAACCGTCACCTCCAATGCACACCTAGCATCAGGTCTCCCTCCTTGCAGACAAAGGGCCTTGGGAAGGTGGCTCATGGGGCCAACCAGTTCCCCATGGGGGAGTCCTCAGATGCAGAGACCAGGAAGCTGCAGATGGGACCTGTAATCCAGGGGAATTGGGGTAAAGTGAGACCAAGAGCAGAACTCAGAATTGGATTCCCCAGCCCCACAGTCTGGGAAGAATGTGAAGAAAACACCTGAGCCAGCAGGGATCACCTAAGCCTCCCTTGGCCAAAGAGCAGACAGTAAAGGCTTTCCTGGAAAAAGGGGCTTGCAGACCCCAACCTCACGACACCAACAGGATGGAAGCCTCGGGGAGTCCAGGGTGGTGGCGGCAGCAGGGGAGGAGTGCCTGGGATTCAGGGCCAGGCACAGGGCCATGGGGCAGCCTCAGGGATGAGGGGCTCCGGAAAAAGCACAAGGGCTGCCAGGAAAGAGCCAGGGGTGCAGAGCAAGAGAGAGACTGGCCTGGCCACAGCCCCACTGGGACAGCTGCACTGGGCCTGTGTGAGGGCACTCAGAGGGGACAAGGGCCAGCTGGGGCCCAGGCAGGAAAACGGTGAGGGGACAAGTTCTGGGTCATCCCAGAGGGTCCCCACAGTTCAGTCAACTCCCATGGAGGCAGGAAGGGAGCAGGAAACCCCATGGGCCACCAGAGCCAGCAGGACACAGCTCTTGTACACACAGGCCAGGGATGAGTGCCACGCTGTGACACCAGTCACAGGGAATATCTTAGAACAAGGGAGTTCATGTAAAGCAAGCCATAACAATCCAGGCCGAATCCAGGGGCCTTCCTGGAAGAGGGGTTGGTAGCAGTTGGAGAACAGTAGTCTGAGAAAAGGGCAGGTGGGCTCTGCCTCTGGGAAGCAAGGAGGCTGGGGCTGGGCGGTGGGCCCCAGGCTGCCCCCGAACAGAGGCTTGGGCAGTTCAGCCTGAGGTCACTGGATGCTGACCTGAGTGCCTCAGCCTGACCAGAGAGACAAGGTATCTCCTAAATCTGAGAAGGAGCAGGAGTGCTTCCTGGCTGTGAAAAAAATGAACAGCAGATGGTGGGAGGGCACCAGAGGAGTGGGTGGGGCAGGGGTCCAGGACAGGCTACCCAGGCTGAGCCCAGAGGAGAGAACCAGTGGGTCCCACAGAGACCCTGGACCCACCAATGACAGGAGCAGGAGGAGGCTAGCCTCTGAGACGCTGGGCCTGGGGCTGAGTGCCTGGAACCCTGCCTTCAGAGACTAAATAGAGGAGACCCTGAGAATCAGTGAGATCCAGTGATACCCCAAAGCCTGCAGCCACAAGGGCTCCTTTTAGGCTCACCTCTGGAAAACATTTGTAGTTGTTGAGGCAGGGGGAGCTTGAGGGAGGGGAATATTCAGCTAAACAACTAAACAGAAAAGGAAGTTCCTGGCCCAGCAGCTACGAGGGTCACCAGAGTCACCTTGGAACTGTCAACTCCTTCAAACCAAGCCCCAGCAGAGCCCAGGGAACTGTGCTGAGGACACCTAGCTTCCCTGGAGCCCTGCTGTGGGGAAGAACATCAAAGAAGCTAGAGAAGGAAGCCTGCCCGGGCTGGAGAGGGCCGGTGGTCGGTGAAGTTTGAGTTACAGATATCTTGGAAAAAAAGAAGGAAGAAAAAGGAGGAAGAACTTATATACCAGCAGTTTAGCCCTTGGGCGAGGCTTGAGAAGTGCACCCCACTTAGAGGGCATGACACAGAACGTGTCAAAGTGGGGTGCCCCTGGCAACTATGGTCCTGTTACAGCACCCAGGCCCTGTCCCACCTGAAATATCCAGTTCCTGGGGCCCAGCCAGGAGAGAAGCTTTAACCCAACATTGTCCACGAAGTACAGCCACACTAAGAGACATTCGTCCAACAGATGGAGGAACACCCCTTCACCCCAGAAAAAATAACACGTTTATGCCATGAAAGGTCACCTTTTTGTCATCTATATTTTGTGTCACGATATCTGAGCACATGTAGCGTTTCAGGTATTTGCGAATGTCCTTGAGCACTTACGAATAAATTGACTATTTGCAAGTAAGGCATTAATTCAGAATTGGGGTTTTCTTTTAAGTAACGGCTCACATGTTAAGATGCAAGCACCGGTGAAAATGTGTGGGCTCAGGGCGTTTGCTCGGTTTTCAAATAATTGAAGTGTGCAGAAAGGGAAGCAGATACGCGACACTTATGAAGTTGGGGGGTAGCTAAGGACATTTCCCTAATTGCATTTGTAAACAGGACCAAAATTAGCCCAAAGCCCCAAAACATGCACGTTAAATGTGCTCCGTTTGGAAACAGAATCACTTCTGAGTTGAAATGAAAAGGCAAGGGTGTTTGCCTTTGTAACATTAGGGAATAAAAGTGACTTTCTAAGCCTAAGAACTGTTGACGGATCTCCACCCACCGGAGCAAAGCCATCCCGGAGGACACTTCCACACTTCCAGGGGCCACAGGGCCCCCCCAGCCCAAGGTCGGCGGAGGCAGCCGAGGGGAAGGGCCTGGACTTGGACTCCCGAGGTTCATTGACCCCTTTGATCACCTCTTAAGTTTCCTGAGGAGTAGAATGAGTCGTTCAACAGAAACAGCTCCTGCTGATGAGGAAAACAGACAGGCAGACAGCTGAGCAGGGGCTCCTGGAGCCCAGGGTTGGGTCCGGGGACCATAGGGCAGCCCCAGCTGAGGGGCCTGAGAGGACAGAGCCTGTCAGGGCCCAGGCCCTACCTCTCTGCGCCTCCCACAAATGTGTCCCACTGTCCTCCTCCTCCTTTGGTGGAGGCTCACAGTGAAACCTCCCCTCACGAAGGAGGCCTGGGGCTGGCAGGAAGCAGAGCAAAGGAGGGACCCTGGCTGGCTGTGGCCCCCTTGGGATGGCTGCGCTGAGCCTGTGTGAGGGCACTTGGAAGGGACAGGCGTCCAGCTGGGGCTCAGGCGGTAGAAGGTGAGCGGCCCCAGGCCCTGGGCCATCCCAGAGGGTCCCCAGAGTACAACCAACTCTTAATGGAGGCAGGCAGGGGGGCAGGAAAGCTCTGTGGGCCACCAGAGCTACTAGGACACAGCTCCTGAAGACCTAGGGCTGGGCTGAAGGCCACAGGGTGATACCAGGGAATAGCTCAGACCCACAGAGTCCAGAATATCCCATAGCAATCCAGGCTGAATCCAGGCCTTCCTGGAGGAGAGTTTTGTAGCAATTAGAGAACAAGAGTCTGAGAAAATGGTAGGTGGGCTCTGCCTCTGGGAAGCAAGGAGGCTGGGGCTAGCAGGTGGGCCCCAGACTGGCCCCGAGCACAGGCTTGGGCGGTTCAGCCTGCAGTCACTGGACGCTGACCTGAGTGCCTCAGCCTGACCAGAGAGACAAGGCATCTCCTAAATCTGAGATGGAGCAGAAGCCCCGAAGGACCAGAGAGGATCGCTTCCCAGCCGTGGAGAACCGCTGCAGATGGTGGGAGGGCACCAGAGGACGGGTGGGGCCAGGGGCCCAGGACAGGCTGCCCAGGCCAGGCGTGGAGGAGGCCCAGTGGGTCCCACAGAGACACTGGACCCACCATAGACAGGGGCAGAAAGAGGCTGACCTCAGAGACCGTGGTCACTGACAGGGGGCTTTTCTCCCGGGAAGCAGCTGAAGTCTAGGAATGCCCCCAACACGGCCCTGCCTCTCTGCACAGGGCCCTGAATCCCGGGTGTGGGAGGCCAGGGCAGCAGAAGATCAAGTAAGAGCATGCAACAGAGGGACGTCTAGGCTTTTGGGAAGGGGAGTCATCCATCGGGCCCCCAACCCATCAGACGGCGTGGTGTCTGGGTGCACACTGACCCTGGAATTGAGTTTCCTGCCGGCCCCCTCTCTCTGGCAGACCCCCTTCTTTCTTCCTTGACCGCAGGCAGTGACCCCCACCCTGTCCACTAAGACTTAGCCCCATGAGTGGGGCTCTCAGTGGGAAGGGAAATGGGGAAAAGGGTACCAAGGGTCATGTCAGTGCAATGTGGGAGGAATACAGCATAGACCGTGGCCCTGTAGCTTTAAATAAGAAATTTATTGCAAATATAGAAATTGATTCTCTCCATACAGGAATCTCCGAGTTGAGGAAAACAATTTCGTGCCATTCAGTTTTAAAACAGGAAATTGAGGGAAGGGAGAGGCAGATACAGGGAAGAGAAAATAAAGTTAACCCCCACTCCCAAAAGAAGAAAAGGAGAGGGTTGAAGGCCCTCAGAGGAAGGAAAGGTTCGTAACACAGCAAGGGTTCACAGGTTCAGAGCCCAGGGCCTGAGCCCAGCTCTGCAGGACCCAAACCAGGTGCCCAACCACAGCCAACTTGGGGACTGGCGGCTCCTGAGGAAGGGAGGGAGGGAGGGAGGGAAGCGTGGCCACCACTGCAGGAACTCCAAGCCCCTGTCCCAGCCCTGTGCTGGAGTGTGGAGTGGCGGAGGGACAGGAGGAAGGAGGAGCAGGCCCAGACCATCCTGCCCGTCCTACAGGACCCCCTTCCTCTCCCTCCTGCTCAGCAGGACTGCCTGACCTTTAGTGAGGCCTGAAGCCGCCTCTGGAGGCAAGCAGTATGGACCCTGGTTTTGTCCTAGAGGCGGGAGGACCCAGGGTCAGGGAAGGAGTGTGTCAGGATGGAATCTGAGCATGAGAGTTAGAGGAGGTCCCCTCTCCTGGCGCTCAGCCACCTCCAGAGCAGCCACCTTGTCAGACAGGAGAGGTGGCAATGGGGCCAGGCAAGGCTGCCCTCACCTTCACACTGGCTTCTACGGGCAAAGTAGGCCCCTCAGGGCTGAGCTTCCCCAGGCTTCCCGATGACTTGCCCTGCCCATCCACACTCATGGAAAGGGGGCTCTGCTGGGCCAGGAATGGGCAGGGCAGGGTCAGAGTAGTAGGGGACAGAGGCGGTGCTTGGGGGACAGGCAGCCACTGCAACCCCACTCCCTCTAGTCTCGTCTTCACACCCACCCACCCACCCTTCTGGCTCCTCTTGTCATTCACAGCTTGGCTCCCTGTCCCCCCATCCCACACAGGATGCTCCCTGACCAGCCTTGCCCCTCCCCACCCCATCACCCTATTTTAATTTTCTGCAAGGCGCCAGTCACTAGGGAGCATTGTGTCTATCCCTTCCCTGCACTTAGGCCCCTCATAAGCTAGGACCTGTCACTGGTGTCCTTAATTCCTGATGCCATCCTGGCCTTAGCACTGTCACAACAAGTTTCTCAGCTCTAGGTTTCCTTTCCTCTCCTTTCCTTCTCTGCACTTCTGTTCCCCCCTCTGTTACATCTCCAGGAGGGAGTAGGGCAGGCGACCAACTTCCAGTTGAGAACATGGGTGACTCTCAGCCAGCCTGATTGATACTCCCCACTGCTGCTGCCCCAGCTGCCTCCTGGGGACGATCCAGGCCTGGCCTTCCCAAGTGGGTCTTTTTATTCCCACCCTCCTCGTTCCCCTGACAGCCCTTTTCCCAGACCTACCCAGACACGGGCTCCCCAGCCTGGACACAGGCTGCTCCCACAGGCCTCCTGCACTGCCCCAGGAGGGGAGCCCAGGTGAGGGATCTTTGGTGGGCAGAGAGAGACTCTTCCTGCCGCGGGGAGAAGCAAGGCCGGGACCCGTGTCGAGGTTTCCCAACAACCAGGCTTTCTTGCCTTCGTGCCAGACCTCTTGTTTTGCTACTGGAAGGCCATAAGCTCCAACAGAGGGTTAGCTGCACCTGCTGTGCCCTCCAGGAAGGAGCAGACCCATTGTGCTACTTCCCAGAAACAGCTTCAGAGGAGATTCTCCAACAGAGAGGCAGGCAAGCCTAGGTGTGACCTCGTTCGGGCCCAAGGCAGGAGGCCTCCCCGCAGAGGTCCAGGGCGTGGCACCCACACATCCCTCGCTCCACCGGGCCCCCATCTCCCCTCCCTCCCTGTGGCCCCCCTGCCCTCTTCTCCTGGTGTCTGCCCTGCTGGCCTGCCCCAGACCACAGCCCAGCTCCACCATGCTCATCATCATCACAAACCCAGACCTTGGATGGCAACGTTTTGCGAACACTTCCCTCCCGCCTGGGAAAAACTCATCCTGAGCAGGACGTGGGACACAGATGCAGGCCAGCCTCCGGGTGGGCTCTCCCCAAGCTGAGCAGTTGGGGCTCTGGCCTGGCTGGGAGGCCAGAGACCCGAGTCTTAGACCCTGCTCTGCCTCACAAAGAACCTCTTGGATCACCAGAGACCTGATCTTTGGAAGGGCCCCTGTCCTTGCAGTCAGAGAGTCTGAGGTTTGATAAGTATCTTCACGCAGAAAGGATGGGGAAATGGCAAGCACAGGCCCCTAACTCCTGCTGCCAGGAACCCTCCCTGGGGCCCAGCCCAGGCATGCTCCTTCTTCCCACGGGTTCCTTTCTCAAAGCCCCCACCCTCTCCATGAAGCCCCCTATGAAGCGCCAAGCTCCTGGCCTCCTACACTCAGCAGTGTGACTGATCCTCCACCCCAGCTGGCCAGCCAAGTCACCAGGCCCGTCTGGGAGCCCTGACTTCCTTATCTGCAAAACGGGAACAAGCGGGACGGACAGACAGTCTCTTCCACCGGGACATGAGCCCTTGAGGAGGCTTCCCTGGGGCTGCCCTCCCTGGCATGGAGGAGGCGAAGGAACTGGGGACAAGGGAGGTGGCAGTGGAGAGAGGGAGGGAGGAAGGGAGGTGGCACTTGGGCCCAATGCTCAGAAACACAGGAGGTGGGTGTGGGGCAGGGCTGTGTCTTGGTGGCACCTGTTTTGGGTCTGTTTTTGCAGAGCTGACCCCTCCCCTGGGTTTCAAGAGCTGCTCGTCAGATCACAACAGACAGAATGTGGGAAAGCAGGGCATCAGAGAGGGGATGGGGGAGTCTGGACAAACTGGCACATACACGACAGATGTTTGCTCAGAAAAATACAGTAAAATCGTCATGCAAATATAACAGGGAGTCTGCTTCCTCACACCCCTGGCTTCTCTGCCTGCTTGCTTTTCTCAGTTGTGCCCACTGGGTGTGAGGAGGGGTTGGGGGGCAGGTTTTGGGGGCCGGGGAGGGAGGTCTGCTCCGCGTATCCATGCCGCCCCCTCCCCTCCTTGCCCCAGGAGAACAGTCTTTTCTTTGCAAATGTCACCCTCAAAGTGAGCCCTGGGCTTCGTTAACCCCAAAGTTGGTGTGAGAGAGGTACTCAGCTGAGCCCCAGCCTCCTAGCCCTCTGCTGTCCTCCCCCACCCCCTGCACCCAGCAGGAAGGTCGTTGGGGTCCCCAGGGGATGGCACTAGCTTTCCTGGTCAGAGCCCCTGCCCACCAACAGTGCCGGTCTTGGACTCATTCCAGTGCCTACCCTCACCCCTCAGTCACACTCCCCAAATCTCAGGAAACCCATGTGGGCCACAGGCCCTAGACTGGGAGTCTCTGGCAGGGGCGCTGGGGGAGCCGAGGCCCCCCAAGCTCAGGTGGGTGGGAGCCAAGCGACATGTTGCTAGGCGGGCAAAGCTGCTAGTAGAGGTGTCCCCACACCCCGCTGGGCCAGCTCCCACCCAGAGGTGAAGGATGATGGACTCCGGCCCATCAGCATCCTGACTGGTCAAGAAAGACCCCAGTCTCAGGACCCCAGATTTGCCTCCCAAAAGAGCTGGCCCCAGGAGCTGCTGCCAGGCTGGCCCTCCCTCACTACCCTCAACACCCTCTGCCACCGCCTACACAGACAGAGAACCCCAGAGCCCAACGGTCACTCTGGGCACCAACTGCCAGGCACAGGATTACCATGGTGACAGAGGCTAGCTGGGAGGGGGCGGGGCGCCACGAACCCAGCCTGCTCCCCAACCCTCTCTCGGGTGGGGGCCCCACTGTTTGTGCTTTGTTTGATGTTGGGTGGGGGGTCAGAAAGAGGGGAGTGGCCATTGCCATGGAAACATGGGAGCCCCTCTGGCCAGGGGGCCAGGCCTGGATGAGCAGCCCAGAGGGGGTGGGTGAGAAAGCCCTCCTTCCCCGGGTGGGCAGCTGAGACAGGAGCCGAGATCCCACAACGGGGTCGGGCAGGTGGGGACACAGGCCATGGGGACAGGCAGGAAGTCCCCCGTGACAGCTCCTCCCTGCAGCCCTCCAGGCATCACAGTGCACCACTGCCCTTCTGCGGTGGGCAGGGGTCTCGGAGGACCAGAGAAGCTGGGGCCGGGGGCCTGCACCTGAGATGTCCTGGGAGCCGGCCTGCCCACCACACGCCCCACTCTTCCCAGGCCACGTGGAAGACACTTGAAGTGGGCTGGTGGAATGTCGCCCTGCCTCGGCTCCTTTCCGGTCAACAGGACCCTCTCCCTTCTCCCGGGTGCCGGCATAGGGGGCAAAAGCCCCCCAGGATTCTGAATCACAGCTGCACGCTCTGAGGGCACTGCCATGTGGCTTTCTAGGAAGAAAAAGCACCTGCCTGATTCTCAAGTCCCTCAGCCCCAAGGGACCACAGCTTCGGAAAGGGATGTGGGGTGGGTACAGGGCGGGCAGGGGTCCACAAGGGAGCTGCGGGGGGTTCCGGGACAGCACTGGGCTGGGAAGTTGGGGGACTTGAGGCTAAGCTGCTGTGTGACCCTGGGGTTGTCAACTCCCTTCTCTGGGCCTCAGTTTCCCCCTCTCTAAAGTGGAAGGAGACATTGCCCGATGTCTGTCTAATGCTAAATCTGCAGGTGATTTGACCCCCAGCTTGGGAGAGGACCCTCTCCCTGCCCTAGAGGGGCTTCAGTCCCTCTCTACCCCAGCCTTTTGGTCCCCACACCTGTTTCTAGCCCCAGACCCCCAGACCCCACACCCTCTCTTGGCTTCCTTCCTCCCCCCGCCGGCCCCCGGCCCTGCACACCCCAGCAGAGTCCCCGGGCAGCACAGTAAAGACGACTGGTTTCGGTATCAATTTGTAAACTTTAAGGAAAATGTGTCTCTTTTCCTGTCCGTTATTGTCGGATGTTGGTTTGTTCACAGTCGGGTGGTGGTCAGGTGTGTGTGTGCGTGCGTGCGTGCGGGTCTGCATGTGCGTCCTCTCCTGGGCCTTGGCCCCCGAGTCTGCTCCCCGCCCTGGCCGCCTGGACCCTTCCCCCAAAAGGCCCCCAGCCCTCTGGCTCCAACCTCACCAGGAAGGAAGCGGGGGCGGGTCACAGCTTCTGCTGGGCCGAGACCCCCTTCCAGTAATCGAGGATGTCATGCAGATCCTCGTCCTTGGCGAACTGGACCTTCTTGCGCAGGGCGTGACCAGCGGCCATGTACACCTCCTCCCGGTGGTGCTTCTTGTAGGGCCGGAAGCGCTCCCAGATCTTGTGCGTGCTCTCAGATGAGTACTCAGGGCTGGAGGAGTACCCTGAGTAGTAGTGTCTTGGGGAGAGCTGCGAGTAGGTGGAGTCACGCTTGGAGCGGGTCAGCGGCTTGAGGAAGGACACATGCTGGCTCAGGCTGTCGGCACCCTCCTCGTAGTACAGGGCGGGAAAGCTGTGCCGGTGCTCGCTGCAGTGGTAGGCCGGCTTCACCTCCAAGTGGTGGATGCCCCCGCCCCCGCCGCTGCCCCCGCCGCTGCCCGCCGGCACCAGCGGGAGCCGGTCCAGCGGGCTGTTGAGGGGGCTGCCCTTCTCGATGTACTTGGAGTCGCCCTTAGCCAGCCCTGTAGCGGCCGGATGGTCGGGCACGTCCAGGCTAAAGACCTTGGCGCTCTTGATGGAACCACTGGACGACACGCTGCAGGTCTTGCGGGTCACGGCAGCGTCGGCGCTCAGCTGGCGTTGTAGTGGGTGGTGGGAGCTCTCCTTGTAGGGAGGCGAAAGGAAGCTGGGCCGCTCCAGGGCCCCGGGGGCAGTGGCTGAGGAGGCGGCAGCAGCTGCAGGGAGGGACTGGCACTCGAAGGCCAGCTCGGGGTCCCCACTGCTGCTGCCGCCTCCCAGAAAAGAAGCCGAGTCCAGCTTGAGAGCATCGATGCAGTTGTTAATGATCTGATTGACCTTGTCCACCTCCTTGGCAATGGTGGAGATCTCTGCAGCTGAGCCCTGGCCGTTCTCGAGGTCCGGGAGGTCATCCTCGGGCCGAGCCAGACCGTCCCCGCCGGCGCCTGTGCGTACCTCGATATAGTTGCCTTTGGTGGCTACCTTGGGTGTGTCCAGCCCAGCCTCCAACCCCTTGGCGGTGGGCAGCTTCTCCCCGATCATGGAGGGGATGGAGGCCATGCGAGACACGGGCAGCACGGGAGGCTCGCCCAGCTTCTGGGCGGCGTGCACAATGGAGCCGGCATCCACATCGGCCCCGTAGCGCATCTCCAGGATGGTCTTCTTGACGTTGACAGACTTCTGCTTCTCCTCCTGCATGCGCCGCTTGCGCAGGCAGTAGTACACGGCTCCCAGCACGATAACCATGCCGAAGAGGCAGCCCAGGATGGTCATGATGTAGTGGGTGGTGGTGGAGGTGCTGGGTGCCAAGTCTCCGGGGACGGGGTCCCGCGTGGTGAAGGTCAGGCAGGTGTGGTTGAAGCGGCGGCTGTTGCGCAGCGAGGTCACGCAGAAGGTGTACTCAGTGTGCGCCCGCAGTTTGTCCAGCGTCACGATCTCCTTCTTGTTCTTGAGGGTCATGACGTCGGAGAAGTAGCTGTTGTTGTACTGCACCAGGATGTACATCTTGCTGTAGGGGTGTGGGATGATGACCACCAGGGTGGCCGAGGTGAACGTGACGTGGTGCAGCTTGATGGCTGGCCCTGCCGACGCATCCGTGGTGGACGAGGCCGGAGGCTCCACCGAAAGGATCTCGTCGGGGTTGAAGCCCGAGTTCTCGTCTGGCTCCCTCTGGGCGTCGGTGGAGTAGGGCGTGGGGTGGCTCACGGGCCGGGCGGGCAGCGAGCCGTTCCGACACTTGGCCTGGAGTACGGTGATGGCGTTGAGGCTGTGGTAGGGCCGGGGCACCAGCAGCGGGTAGCCGGCAAACTCCCGCGGCGACTCGCACTGCAGGCGGTCGTAGTTCTTGGTGACGTTGTTGAAGACCACGAGCCAGGCCAGGAAGCCGAAGAGGTCGCACTCACAGTTGAAGGGGTTGCCGGCCAGCTCACACACCATCAGGCTGGCGAGGCTGGCAAAGGTGGCGCCGTCTAGGCGGCTGAGGCGGTTGGAGGACAGGTCGATGCTGATGAGGCTCGGGCACTCGGAGAAGGCGGTGGGTGTCACCACCTCGATGAGGTTGTGCTGGACAAAGAGGAACTGCAGGCGGCTCATGCCGCGCAGCATGCCCTCCGTCAGGTTGCTGAGCTTGTTGTAGCCCAGCTGCAGGACCTGCAGGCTCGACTGGCCCAGGAAGGCACCGTCCTCGATGTAGGAGATCTCGTTCTTGGTGAGGTTGAGGTCGGTGAGGTTCCCAAAGCGGTTGAGCGAGGAGTAGAGCACGGCTTTGAGCTTGTTCTCGTTGAGCCGCAGGTCGTGCACGGTGCTGTTGATGTGCTGCGGGATGGTCTCGTAGGGCGGCTGGTTCTGGCTGCAGATGGCCAGCCACACGTAGCCCTTGTCGCCCTCAATGAGCCAGCAGTCAGCACGCACGGCACCCGGGCGGCACACGCACAGCAGCGCCGCTGCGCACAGCCCCAGGCGCAGCATGGCGCTGGCCTCGGAGTGAGGGGCCAGGACAAGGTAGGGGGTGCCTAGCAGCCAAAGGCTGGGGCTGGCAGTACAGTCCTCCCTGGGGCCGCCACCATCTTGGGGGCGACCCCCAGCACGGGGGCCCCAGGCAAGGTGGGTACAGCTAGTGCCAACTGCTGGGGGTCTTCTAGGGTGCTACAGCAGGTACTAGGCCTGGCTGGGGCTCAGGGTGGGGACCCCACAGCCTGCTCCCCACTGCAGCGTTGCTCCTTGTCTCCTGCTAGGAGGGTGCAAGGGATCTCAGGGCTTGACTTCCTCTCCCTCCTCCTCCTCCTCCTCCTCCTCCTCGTCTTCCTCCTTGGCTTCCGGGCTCAGAACTTCAGACGATTCCCACAGGAGGCTGGAGAGTGCCGCACTGAGCCGGGAGTGAGAGAGATGGGGGCAGGAAGCAAGAGACCCATCTGCACCTGGTTCCTGAAAGGCAGCATCGAGAGCGGATGACAGATCAGTGTGAGGGCTCAGAGCAGCCCCGTCAAGCTCCAGCGCAGGCCCCCCGTCCCTTCTCCACACCCCGTCCCAGGGCCTCTGTGCCAGCAAGCACTCTGGGGTCCCCGTTACATCAAAGAAGCGGGGGGTTGGTGGGTGGCAAGAGGCAGGAGGGGGCCCGGGGCTGGGATGGAGGGAGACAGAAGAATAGGGGGAGTAGGGGCAGAGACTGAGCACCATGGGCACAGAAGGGACACTGGAGAGAACAGGTGGGCACAGGTGCAGACACACACCCCCAGCACCCTGGAAGCCACGCTCATCCCCCTACCTGCAGAGAGACCCACATGCCCCCACATGAGCCAGACCTCCACGGCATGCACACGCCGACAGCTACACACACACACAAGCACACCTACAATCTGCACACGACAAGCAGGCCCATACACGTGTCCACGTACCCAAGCAGGCACCCCTGAATCCACATAAAGAATTAAGAAGCCCAGCAAAATGCCTCCTTTCCTCCATGCCCAAAGATAAATAATTCATTTGTTGTGTAACTGCTCTTGTTCCAAAAATAATTCCCTTGTCTCAGCTTCCATGGGGGAGGGGGAACAGAATATCGCAGCTGTGGGGCCCCCCAAGCAGGGGGACACAGAAGCCGGGGTCTCCCACAGTGGGAGGGCGTGGGGAGACCTCATCTCACAGGCAGAGCAGAGCCAAGGGAAAGAAAGGCCAGCCTCTGGGAGGCCAGAGGTACCCCAGTATCATCTTCCCAAAGTGCCTTCCCTGGAGCATCTTGATCCTTGGGAGGGGGCCAGACTTCTGGAGTAGCACGGCTGAGGCCCAGCTCTCCTTCCATGGCTGGAGAGTCAGAGGCCCAGAGAGGGACAGGGAGTTGCCCCAACTAACACAGCACAGCCTAGACCAGGATCAAGGTTCCTAAGGCACTGAACCCAAGTCAGAAGTCAGGAGGCCTGGAGCCCCACATCTGCTCAGCCCAATTAGCTAGGTAAACCACAACATCTTCTATTTCCACAGCTACAAAGTGGGTCCCTTTCTGGCCCACTTCATGGGGGAGAAGAAGCAGGGGACTCATGCTGCCCATTTCCAAGATGCAGAAGGGCAGGGGAGGCACCACGGGGGTCACAGCGGCAGACCATCTGCATCAACCCTCACTTTCCAAGTGGGGAAACTGAGCCACAGACTCGGGGAGACTTGGCCAGGTTGCCCAACAAGCTGGACACAGCCCCTTGGACAGACCCCAGCCCCAGCCCCCCACCCTGTGCTCTCAACTATGGAAACAGCCCAGTTCTCCCTCCCTCTGCCCTGGGCAGGGGCCAGGGATGTGAAGATTAGGTCTGAGAAATCTACGTTTGGACACAGAAAGCCAGAGACTGTTCACAAGAGCCACCTCTGCCTCTCTCTCCTCCTCCTCCTGGGAAAGTCCAGGAAAGAGTGCTTAAAAAAATTTTAAACCTTTGCCATTAAAGCAAAACCAATTTACAGCACTGAGCCCCAGAGGGCTGGAACAGAGGAAAGGGAAATGGGTGCGGGGGTGGGGGCAGGGGTTAATCCCACAGGAAGTCCGAGGTGGGGATGGTGATAGGTGAACAGGGAGCCCAGATGGCCCACTGGACTAAAGGCTGACGCTACATCAGAGGCCATCAGAGGCTGTGATGACCTGGACCTCTGAGGCCAGCCTCGCACCTCCCCAGTTGCTACAGAACCAGCTTGGGGGCGCCACAAGGCAGCCAGGCAGGAAGGGGTGCCCAGGCAGCAGACAGCAGCTCTGTCCTTGGCTGTGCTATGCAAAGGTCTCAGGGCTGCAGAGACCTTCGCCCCCACCCAGCATGGCCACTGGCTCCTGGGGGACCCCAGGCCAGTTCTACCTCTCTCTGAGCCTCAGTTTCCCCTCCCACAGGTAGCAAGGTTGTACTGGAAGAGGCTGAGTCTCCATGCTTGCCACTTCAGAGATCCACGAGCCGGCCTGTCAGAGAACCCTCGTCTGCTCCAATGCAGTCCCTCCTCCTCATCGGGGAATGTCTGGGGACCGCATTTGTATGCAGGTGCACATACAGGTGGCTCAGAGTGCTGATGCAGGGGTGTGCTGACGTGTACAAGTCGAGGATGTGCGGGCAGGCGCGTGTGCACACGTCCTGTGCATCAGCTTCGGGGGCATGTGCTTGTGTGTGGCGGGGAAGGAAGGTATGTGTGTCGGGGACATCCCAGAGAATGCAAACACCCATCTATGTTATAGTTGGCATGTTTAAGTACATGTGTGTTCTGTGTGTTCTACACGTGTATGCCTACATGCAACTCCAGCCCCTCTCCTCACATCTGAGTTGCTCAAACCAGCATCCCCACAGTCAGACCCAGGGTATTGGGCAAAGCCAAGCTGTCTGGAGCCTTGGGAAAGCCCAGGCCCTGCCAAAGGATGTGAAGAGGCTGAGTGTGGAGGGGTGTGGGAGAAGAGGCCCACGTGGGAGGGGAGCTAGTCCCCCCACCAGCTCTTCCCAAACAGTCCAGGGTGGGCAGAGGCCCTCCATGCCCCAACCCCAGCCACTCCGAGCTCTGCCCACCTGAGCCTCAAGGTGACCTGCCTGTAGCCCTCTCTCCTCTTCCTCCTGGTCTCCAGGATGGCTTGGGCTGGGCACAGCTCCCACCCACCCCCGTGACCCAGACGGAGCTGGGAGGAGGCTCCCATTGCCCTGTCCCAGGTGCATCAGCTGCCTGGTCCCCATCCCGGGCTGCCTGCCTGCCACCCGTGGAGACCTGACGCAGCCAGGGAGGGAACAGAGACGCCGAGGCAGAGAAGGCGCTGACAGCAGCACTTGGCCCCCAGCCCAGCTGTTCACGCACTCAAGGTGTGGGGGGTGGGGGCACCAGCCTGTCCTCTCAGGTCTGAGGCTGAGGATCCAGCGGTCACATGGCCAAGGTCATGCCCTTCCCCTCCTCCCATGAGGGTGGTCCTCCCACACACACAGCAGGGGGGACAGGGCAGCACCCCACATACCCAGGTGGTGAGAGACAGGAAGAAGGGGGGGCTGCAGGGAGGAGGTGAGGACAGAATGGTGGAAAAGCAAAAATATCAAGACAGCCGAGCAGACAGACAGAGGAGGAGAGAAAAGGAGAAAGCGCGTCTGAGACAGAGGCACCGATGGCAGTGAGCTATCTAGATGATAGATGGGGGGCGCAGGGGACACAGGCACCTGCTTCCCTCCCCCAGCCCAGAGGCCCGGGAGACAACTGACACCTGGTCTGGCTGAACCACCGGAATGCAGCCTCTGACCAGCCCAAAGGGAGAGGGGAGCAGCGGAAGCAGCTGTGGGGCGCAGAGGCCTCTTCTGCCCAGGGCCCGGTGGCACAGCCCAGGAGGGGTGTGGCCATGCAGGCAAGCAGGCATTGGAGGGTGGCATGTTCCAGCAAAGAGCAGTGCTCCCATGCCCTGGCCTGACTGGACCCCTCCCCTGACTGGACCCCTCCCCTAGAGCGTTTCCCCGTTCAGGCCCCAAGTGCCCCATCGGCAGCTCTCTTTAAGGGGCGCTCTCTCCTTCCACCACAGAAGAAACAGCTGCACAGCCAGGGTGCACGCTGTTATCGGGGGCTCCCAGTCTGCAGGCTGTGTGCTGTAGGACGTCCCCTCTCATGGGCACATTCGTGGGCAGAGAGGAGAGTCAATGAGACCCCACAGCACTTGCTGCTCTGAGGGCAGAGCTGGTGGTGCAGGGGTCTCAGTTTAGAGCTGGGCAGGACCGCAGACCCCAGAGTCACTCTAGGCAAATGCCTCCTCTTTCCGGGTAGTCAGCTGCCCAGTAATCCCGCTGGGTTTGTGCCCTTTCCGCCCGGGTGCTCCAAGGTTCCGGGCCCCTCTCTAGACTCAGAACTGGGAAGGCAAGGAGTCCTGGCTCAGCCCCACCTGTGCCCCCCTCAGAGGGCAAGGCTGGCCTCTGTGAATGACAGCCGCTGTTGTTAAGGGGGGTTTTATCGTTATTTCTTTATAATCCTCATCACCCAAGATCAGGGTTCCCCTGGACTCAGGCTCGCTGAACCTCGGGGTCACATCCTCTCGGCCCCCCGCTATAGGCTGACTCCCAAGCTTCCCTGTCAGAAGAGTGTATGGACCCCCGACCTGGGGAGAGCCCCCACTGCACTGTGGCATGTGGGAGGGGTTGAGGGGGGTTGGGCTAACTCCCCAGGGTGGGTGAGAGGGTGAACAGAGCGAGGCCAGCTGGGGATGCAGGCAGCGGAGGTCAGCAGGGAAGATGCAGGCCCGACCAGCTCTGAGACCCTGGGTAAGCTGCAGGCCCTCTCCGAGCCTCAGTTTCTCCCCGTGTGGCAAGGTGAGTACCACCCAGCTCCAGAGTTCCCCTCGAAATCCCAAGACATGACAGAGACACACACGCTCAGTCCAGGGCAGGAGGCCCCACAAACACACCACCCCAAGCTCCCGCTTGTGTGGCCACACTCTTGCAGGGACACCCGTCAGCTCCAGGAGCAGGTTGGGGGAATCGCAGTCTGTGTCCTGGCCTCCCAGGAGCAGGGACATGAGGCTCGGCCAGGGAAATCTCATTTGCAGCAGCTCATAAGCCCTGGCACAGGCTCTTCCCTGAGCCAGGCTGGCCAAGGCTCCCGGAGGTATCATTGTCACCGTCCGTGTCAATGCCATTACTGAGGATTAGGAGGACCGAGGACTCCTGGGACCCAGCCAGATCTCTCAGGTAGGCAGCCGCCTCACCCCTCGCTGCTGGAACCCTAGCACCAGGCCAGGAACTCTGCCGTCAGGGACAAAGCCTTCCACCCCCCGGGGAAGAGACTCAAGCCGGAGGTCTGAACACCAGTTTTGTCACTGCCTGGAGCTCCCTAGGCCTCAGTTCCTTGTCTGTAAAATGGAAGGATTATACCTTCGCCATGGAACTACCGTTCGGTAAGTTAACTGTTTGGATTTCCAGCGCAATGAACCCTTACTGCAAGGCATAGATGGTGCGGGGAAGGGTCCTGGGATTGAATGCTGAGCTGTGTGACATCAGGCACATTACCTAACTCCTCTGGGCTTCAGTCTCCTGGCCTCTAAGATAGTCATATCCCCCTTATCCAATGCTCCTTTGTGTCTGACATTTGATGTTCCTCGAATCTTATATCAACCCCACACAGCTGGTGCTGTCAGCCTCATCTTACAGATGAGAAGACAGAGGCTCTCTCCTCCCCGGCTTCCCTCCAAAGGGCTGGGACCATGGCAGGGGCGGGACACGCACTGAGCCAGTCTACTGGGTTTTCTGCCCCTGTCAGAGGAAAGCGTGCAAGGGGGAGTTGTCCACAAGCCTCGAGAGACTTCGATGTTTCCATCAATCAGGAAGTACTGATTCCAGGCCAGCTGTGCTCCTCAAGCCCCTAGGCACACTCCCACCCCAGGACCTTTGCTCTTCTCTCTGCCTGGAATGTTCTTCCCCCAGAATCCCCATAATCCATTTCACTGAGATCTCTGCTCAACCGCTCCCTGCCCCGGACCCCCGCCTTCTCTGGCCCCCCAGTCTGAGATAACTCACTCCTCACCCAACCCAGGCTTCGGTCCCCTGACAGCAGCCAGCACTACCTGACGTCACTTAATTCTTCATCATCACCCTGCCTTGCCCCACCCCCAGCAGAAAAGCAAAGCAGGATTTGACCTTGTTCACTGCTGTAACCCCCATGCCTAGAGCAGGGTCAGACATACAGCAGGTTCTCAGGACGTGCTGTGTGGAGTGAGAGCTCCAGGCTAGGGATGGTGGGGAGATCCTGGATCCCCTGACTCGGCTGAGTCAGTCCCAGCTACTCCGGAGGCTGAGGCAGGAGAATGGCGTGAACCCGGGAGGCGGAGCTTGCAGTGAGCCGAGATCGCGCCTCTGCACTCCATCCTGGGCGACAGAGCGAGACTCCGTCTCAAAAAAAAAAAAAAAAAATCTTCAATATCAGAGGGAGAAGCCCCCCCTGTGATGGGGTGCTCATGATGGGGCACAAAATGTGCCAAGCCTTCCTTTTAGCCTCACGGCCCTCCTTATGCCTCCCAGTTTACAGGCGAGGAACTGAAACCCAGAAAGGTGCAGTGATGCATCCGAGACCACACAGCCAAGAACCCAGGCCAGCCTGAGCTCTGGAACCAGCAGACTTTCCAAGGCTCCTCCCTGGAAGACGATGTCCCATCACCTGCAGACCTCCAGGAACAGGGCTCTCAGCGCCCACCTAAAGCTACTGGTTCTCCTTTTTTTTTTTTCTTTTCTTTGCTCGCTGCAGCCTCCACCTCCCGGGTTCAAGTGATTCTCCTGCCTCAGCCTCCTGAGTAGCTGGGACTACAGGTGCATGCCACCATGCCCAGCTAATTTTTGTATCTTTTGTAGAGACAGGGTTTCACCACGTTGGCCAGGATGGTCTCCATCTCTTGACCTTGTGATCCACCCGCCTTGGCCTCCCAAAGTGCTGAGATTATAGGCATGAGCCACCATGCTGGGGTTTTTTTGTTTGTTTGTTTTGAGACAGACTCTAGCTAGCTCTGTCACCCAGGCTGGAGTGCAGTGGCACGATCTCGGCCACTGCAACCTCTGCCTCTAGGGCTCAAGCAATTTTCGTGTCTCAGCCTCCCAAGTAGCTGGGATCATAGGCACACGCCACCACGCCCAGCTAATTGTTTTCTATTTTTGGTAGAGATGGGGTTTCACCACGTTGCCCAGGCTGGTCTTGAACTCCTGAGCTCAAGCGATCCACCCGCCCACGACTACCAAAGTGCTGGGATTACACCCAGCCATCATACCCGGCCCTGATTCCTTTCTCGAACAGCTCTGATTGCTAGAAATTTCTTCTTCTATTACAAAGCCAAGTCTGGCTCCTTGTGCTTCTGTTCGTGGGTGCCACCTCGCTCTCTGGAGCCCCTAGGGACGAGGCCAGTACCCCGTAAAGACCCTTCTGACATCTCCTGGTCTGTTATCACTCTGTTTATCCAAGCTAAACAGCACGGCATCCTCTACCTGCTCTTCCTCTGCTGTGGTTGTCAAGTCCCTCCTGCCCTTGGGTACCGCTGCCCGGGTCATGCTTGCTGTCAAGGTCCCTCTTACAATGTGTCGCCTGGAGCCAAGCACCAGTGCCGATGCATTCGGAGCAGGATCAGCTCCAGAAGCCTCCACCTCCCTCGGCTGGGCTCCCTGCTTCTGTTCATGCAGTGAGAGTAAGGAGGCACCAGCGTCGTGTCCTCACCTTGTCCTAGATGTCAACCAAACCTCTAGGCCCCTTCACACACACGGCCAGGCAGCCCTGGTGCCCTCACAAGGTCCACAGGCAGCTCTGGGCAGTATCTGTTTAGGTCTCTTCCAAGGTGCTGGGTGTTCGTCCACCCCCATTCAATCATGTCTTGTTAGTCTCAGCCCTGCACACCAGCTGCTCTGGGTCCCGGGGGAGCTGGCTCCTGCCCCTCACTGCTTTGGCACCTGCTCCAGGCTCTGTGTCATCCTGCACTGGGTGAGCAGGCCATGACAGCATCTGTGTCACAGGGAAACAGGGACCGGGCCTGGGCTAGGGGCCCTACCTGCAGTTCAGCCCTGGGCTGGGTGAGGCATGCTGCCCAAGCAGCCGCACACCCGCCCATGTTTCTTACGCATTCCACATGTATTCCCTGAACACCTACTATGCGCCTGGCCCTGGGGCAGACAGATTTGCCTCCCCTTCACTAAGCTGCCTTCTTATTCAAAAGAGCTTAACAAGAACGACACAGCACCAACAGCTGACAGCCAAGGTGTCAGGGTCTCTGCAAGGCCTTGGTGCTTTGGACGAGCATCTCCAGGCGCAACCTCAGCCAAAGAAGGGGCTTGGGGCTGGGCCGCCGGGCCGCAGTGTGACCTCGAGCAAGTCAGCACCTCACTTCCCTGGGCCTCAGTTTCCTCATCTGTTTGGGGGAAAACCACAGTACACACGTGTCTCTGGTTTGCTGGGGCCACCCCAAAGCCCGGTCACCTGCCCACCGTGTCACCCTCCAGGGCTCACCTGGTCCCCGTGCCTCCCCTGCTCACAGGGTGCCACAATCATCTTTAGTACCTACTCCGTGTCCAGGCCTTGGTGAAAGGAGAGAGGCAGGGGGTGGAAGCTTTTACCAAACGTCTTGGCCTTGGCAAACCAGCCCGTGGCCTGACAGGAGACACCTGAGCCTGGTTCTAGTGGCAGCTGTAACCACACGACCCGTGAGCAGGGCCCACTCCCTGGCAAACCCCCACCCCAGCCCACCCACCACCAGGCACCTGGGGACAGGATTGTCCCACAGCTAAGGATGACCTGTATTAAAAACCCACCTCCTGGCTTTCCCAGAATCCTCCAGGCTACTCAGGGGACTGCCTCCCTCACCCCCTCTCTCCCCAGCCTGGCCTTTACCTCCTCCCCTGGATCCCACCTCCCACATGGACTCTGCCTCCCACACCTGATCCCACCTTCCCAACCTGACCCTTGGCCTCATCCCATTTGACCCCACCTCCCCACCCCCTGCAACCTCTAGCCACTCCCCACTTGCCCTTGCCTCCCCCACCTGATCCCAATTCCCACTCCTGACCCCTGCCCTCTCCCAGCCTGACCTTCGCCTCCCCCCCAGCCCCTGCTGGCCCCTCAGCTGCAGCCCCTGGGCACTACTCACCAGTGTCCACTGGACCCGCTCTTTTCACCAGTGCCTGCGCAGCACGGCTGCCTCTGCCTGCATGGCCTCCATTCATTCATTCAATAAACATTTATGGAGCACCTACTATGTACCAGGCGCCGGCTAGGCCCGCCCTCCCGGCTCTGCCTCCTCCACCTGCTCCTCCTCCAGGGTCCCAAGGGGCGAACGTTTCCCTACCCTCCAGTACCCTCAGGGCTGTCCCAAGACAGGAGCATGTGGGGACCGCAAGGGGGAAGTGGAGGCTCCAGTGGCGGGGAGCGAAGCCCCCTGAGAGGTAGCCCAGGGAGGGATGGGCGGCCTCCGACAAGATGAAAAGAGTCTTCAGTGCTTGCGCCGGCTGGGCCTCCACACTTCCCATATTAACTCATTTAATCCTGAGCCAACTTTAAACGTCTTAAAAGCACTATCACTATTCCCACTTTGCAGATGAGGAAACTGAGGCCTCACAACTGCTACGCAGTGGCTTCCAGCCTCCACGGCCCCAGGCTCTGTTCAAGAGCTGCTGTGGGATCCTGTTTCATCTGGATGGTGGTTTTCACATTTTTTTAATCAGTTGCCAATATTGAAAACTTGGCAGATTTTATTTCAAAAATCCTCATTTCTGGAATCCACTGAGATACAGGGAAGATCTGGCTTCCCTGGGTCTGCATCCCTGGAGGGACAGCAGTGGCACAGGCCGGGGCGGCATCCAACCTCCTCCCCGCCTCTCTGGTTCAGGTGGCCAGCTGACCCCTGCACACTGGAGTTTATGAGGCCAGCAACAAAGGGGAACCCCAGCCTGTCAGGGGTATTCCTATGAGCCTCTCAGCCTGGGACCCAAGGGTGCCCCGACCCCTGCCTGACCTCGAGCCCCCCTCCCCTATCCTCCTGACCCATGGCTCCTGAGTTTTAGCACCAGGATACTAACAGCATGGATCTGTCATTCGGGGAGGAAGGTCTCCAGTTATGAGTCTGGGGTTCAAAGATTCTAGGATGTATCTACCATTTATTTGGTCCTAAAAGTCTCCTGTGTCTTGGCCTCTGTGGGTCACCAATTCTATAGGACTTTAAGCTGTCCTGACCCTCCAACAGCTTCCCCTTGGCTCCAAGCGGCCCCACTGGGGAGAGGTCCCCAACCAAGGGAGCTCCCACACAGCCACCCCGGGCCCACCTGTCACCCTGTGGGACCCACTTCTCCCCTGCCAACAACCCTGTCTGGGTCAAGTATGGGGCTCCTACTGGGGTTTGAGGGTTACCCTCTCCCAAACATTATTCCCACCCCACAGAACACTGCCAGCTGGCCTAGCCTAGGTGCTGTTTCCAGGCATGACTGCTGTGGACACCAAGAAACCTGAGTTCCTGAAGCCACACCACAGCTCACCAAGGGGCCCTGGGGTTCCTGGAATGGCTCTTTGGTCCCACCCCTCTCCCCATGCACTTAGGGTCCCCTCACTCTGCTCACCTAGGACTGGGACACCTGCCTGCCACGCCCCCAGCCCCCTGTCTCTAGCAGGGCCCAGCACCCAGGGTCCTGGAGCCCTCTAGGCCCAGGCTGAGAAACCCCTCCTGAGGCCACAGCCCATTCAGCTTCTGTCGCTTCAGAACCTCGAACCAGGCGGTCGCAAGGGGTCAGTATGGACACCAGCTGGGGTGGCCCAAATCCCCTCCCCCTGGCCCTGAGACCAGCTTTCTCTAGAGGAGGTGGGAGGGTCCAGCCCACACTGACGGCTGCCTCTGAGGCCACGGGGGGCCTGCAGCTGCAGCATCAGAAAACAAGGAGGCTCTGTCAGTGCAGAGGGGTTGACATCGAGCCCCGGAAACTCCCCAGGGAGGGCCGCCCCAGGACTGCCGGCTGGGCAGAAACCACAGCCCAAACGTGAGGCTATCTATGTGACAGCTCCTGTGTCCACCAACTCCGCGTGGCCAATCCGCCAAGACCGGCCGTCCCTAACATGCTGCAAAAGCGCAGGGTCCACATTCAGCTCAAATCCAGGCTACACCACCTCACCCTGTGGGCCTGGCAAGCTAATCTTTCCTGGGTCTCAGTTTCCTCTTCTGTAAAGTGGGACAAGAAGGGCACCAGCTCACCGGGCTGTGGAGGGGATGGCCACAGGCCAGGGTCTGGGCAGGGTCGCAGCTCCAGGAAGCTGCCTCCTGCAGGTATCGCTGTGGGGGTCTGGCACGTGGCACCATGGCACACGCCAGGCAGGCAGGAGGACCTCATTACCCACCGCAACAATGACAGTGAGGAAGGATGGGGCCTGGCCTGACAATGTCTTCCTTTCAGTCCCGAGGGCAACACACCCCTCTTTGCCTCTGTCCCTGTCCCCTCTCTGATGTCCAGGCCCCTCAACAGCCTGCTCCCACCCCCACCTTCAGCCTGTTCCCCGGCCTCGGTTTCTCTCCCATTGCCAAAGCACAATGGCTGTTATAATTAACGAATTATCTCAGTGTGACAGCTGTGGTCCTTTGAAAATTAGCTTGAATAACAAGATCCTGGTGTATGGTAATTTATTTTCCTCTTTCTCCCCCTTTCTCTCTCCCTCACTTCAGCGTTGTCATGCATGCAGATGTTTTTCCCCTTTTCCTCATTCCCCGACACCTTCCCCCTCTGTAGCCTCCTCGTCCTCCTCAGGAGGGTAAGGGACAGACTAAGCTTCTGCCTTTGGGTGAAAAGATGCAGGAGCTGACCCTCCTGGGCACCTCGTCCGCGCTGGCGCCAGGCACAGCGCCTGACACGTCGCCTTCTGAAATCTCCCCGCAGACCTAAGTCCTGCCACCTCCTTCCTGGGCTGGGGACCTGCAGCTTGCTTTCCCGCGACCTCCCAGGCCGCGGCCCCTCGGGCTCCTCTGCTTGTACGCCAAGCAGTGGCCTCCCCTGATGTCCTGGTCCCTGCTCACTGCCTCTCTCAAACCCGCTTCCCCCTCCCCTATCCCAAGAGCCCTTCAACCCCTCCCAAGGCTTCTAATGTCAGCTGATCACACCCAAACCACCGTACCCAGCTGCCTCGGGGCCCTTCCCTGGCACCTGAAACTCACTCGTCCATGTCCACCTCCACGACTGGACTCATCTCCCACGGCCCCTTCCCCCTCCTCCCCTGCTTCTCTCCCAGTTCCCAGACATGGTGAGAGGCACCCACACCTCCCCACCTGCTCCTAGTCCCGCCTTGGTGCCGTCCCCTCCCCCTACTGCTCCTGCTGGTCTCTCTACCTCCAACCCTACCTCCCCACTCCATGCCCCCTCCACCCAGCAGAAGATGAGCTTTCTAGAACGTCAACCTGAGCATGGCACTCCCTGCTGAAAAGTCTTCGTTGGCTCGAGCTGATCTGGGAAAATTCCAACAGCATCCAGAGCCCAGCCCATATGGTCCTGTGGGAGCCGCTGCCTGTTCTACCCTCCTACCTGCCTGCCTTCTTCCAACCTGGCTGGGGTCTCTCCTGTGGGTCCCCACAGCCCCCTGTGCTTCCTCCATCACAACCGGAATCATAACTACTGCTGCTACCCCTGGACTCAGTTCCCCAAGGAACTGCTTGTCCTAGTAGGTGCTCAATAAATATTTGTTCATGGCTGAGTGAAGGAGGCCAGCTCGCCGCCCTCATATAGATAAGGAAATCGAGGCTCCGAGTAATTCATGACTTGCTCAGATCACACAATTCATGCAAAAGACAAAACCAGGATTTGAACCAGGTCTGTGACTCCAGTGCTCTTCTGGGCTCTTCTGCTCCCTAAGGAGGTCGGGGAGGGGTCAGCTTTTGCACAGATCTCAGGGGACTTGAGCCTCCCTCCAGCCTTGGTTGGGCAATAAAGAGACCAGCTTCTAGCCTAGGCTGTCACTCCCTTGAGTTTGACCTTGGACTAGCCACATGACTCTCAGGGCCTCAGTCTTCTCATCTGTAAAGTGGGAAGGAGCCCCGCCTCACTCTCTATCCCAGAGGGTGGCTGATAGGGCAGAAACTCAGGTCTTGGAGAAAGCCACTCCTGCTAACATCTGGGATTTTCCTGACCTCGCCCTCCAAACCTAACTGCATTGCCCTTGGCAGGCACTCCCCGGGGCTTTGTGGAGGGCGTCCCCAGGATGGGAGAGGTCATAGAGAATAGGAACTCTTTCAGGGGGAGGCAGTGGGAGAAGCATGGGGAGCTTGGGGGTGAGATCATGACCTTGGGCAAGAGCTTCCTCTCAGAGCTCGGCGTCCTCCTCTGTGAACTGGGGCCGCAATGAGGACTAATATACACAGTGCCTGGCACAGCGCAAGTGCTGCCGAGGCCACATGGCTGTAAGGTTCTATGGGAATGTGATCCTGAAGTTTGCCCCAGAGAGGGAGAGAGAAGAGGGTGAGACAGAGCAGGACCAGCTGTTCCTGAATCTCCCTTAACAGCCCACAATGGCTCCCACTGGCCCCAGAATAGAGCTCACACCCCAACCTGTGGCCCTAGAACCCCTCTCTCCCTCTCTAAGCTCACACCCCACCATGTCCCCTCGCAACCCTATGGAATTGGGGGCACGCCCACACCCACATCCACCAGGCCGTTACTCACTAGCCATTAGCTGGTACTAACCCTGGGACCCATTCCCACCTGTCCCCATCCCCTGGGCCGAGACCTTATGCCTCCTCCTCTGAGAAGCCTTTGGAAATCTCCCTTCTGCAGGGTGGCCCCCTGCTGTGCCCCCAAAACCCCGAGGTATAGCCCTTGGAATCCTGGATTGGTCCTAGAGATCATCTCCCCCATTTTACAAGTGGGGGAAACTGAGGTGCGGACGAGGAACAGCAGCTCTCCAGTGATGCACTTGAACCCGGGTCTCTGCTGCATCCAGCCCACCAAGCAGCTTCTCTCCTGGTGCTGAGCTGTTTAGCCCTTGCCTGTCTTCTCCACGCCCCCTCCCCCGCCTGGAGCTACCTGAGGACAAGACCCCATCTTCCTGTCTGCGCCCCTCCCCCAGTGCCCAGCCTAAGGCCTGGCGCATAGTAGGCACTCAGTAAATGTCTGTTGAATTGAATTGCGCTCAGGGCGGCCAGTCGTCTCTGCTCTGTAAGAAAAGCATAGAGTTAGTGGAGCTCTCCCCAAGACCAGGGGGTGGGAACCAAGCTGGTGGGGTGAGGAACCTGGCCTGCCCCAAGGAGCCCACGGGCCCTGGGGAGGGGGCCTGGGAAGCTGGAACATTCAGACTTAGATGAGTCCGAATTCTGCCCCAACAGGCAGCATGGCTCTGGTAAGTCACGCTGCGGCAGGACCTCACTGGCCTCATCTGTCAAATGGAGATGACACTCCGGTCCCTCCAGGCTCTGAGGACTGCTTGTGATGAGGACCAGAGAGATGTGAGGAGTGTAAACAGTAACCCCCAGCTCACAAGCATGGAGTGCCCAGCGCCTGACACAGGAGAGTCGGGTGCAAATGATGCCCATTCTACAGATGAGGAGACTGAGGCTTGGAGAGGGGCCGGGCTTGCCCAAGGCCACACAGCCCATGCATTGATCTCATGCTGTACACACGGCCTCCCTGCCAAGCCACAGGGAAGCAAGGTGTGATAATGAACCCCAGACATAGAAGCTGAACCCACCAAAGGGTGGCCCAAACCTTACCCAGGCTGGCAAAGATTCTGCAGGCAAAGGGCCCAGCGTGAGCCCCAGAGCTGTGAAAGGAAGGGTGAGAAGCCGCATTCTCCCCTCCCCATGGGGGTGAGCTCTGATTTCACAGCCCCCTAGAGGGTTCAAAGGCATCCTCAGATCCGCAGGCTGCAAAGGCCTGGGCAGGCCTGGGTGTTAATATAGATCAGTAGAGACTATAAATACACGGTCAGGCTGGACACTGCAGGGTGGCCGACCTGGCACAGCCAAGACAGAGGTTCTAACCCCAGCCCTGCCCCCACCCGCCATCCCTCTCCCTTCTGGGCCTCGGTTTCCTTGCTTGTCAAGAGCAGGCTGCTCCATGACCATGACTGCCAGAAGGTTCTTTACCCAGCAACACAGTTTTCTGACCCCAGCCAGGCTGGCCCAGGGGGAGGCCCTGGAGGCCCAGGCAGAGACCTGGGAGAAGAGAAGGATGTACAACAGGATCACTCTGGATCCCTGAGACAGTCAAGTGAGGGGCTTGACTACATCCCTGCTCACCAGCCTGGAGCTGAGAAGAGGCAGAGAAAGGAGCCTAGAAGCCAGCCATTCATTCATTCTCTCCGTCTTCATTCAAACGGCCATTCTGTAAGCACTGCCTCCCGCGAGTGGAGGACTCACAGCCAAAGCCAGGCCTTCTGGTTGGGGCTCTGTTGGGGATGACAGGGAGATGAATGAGCATCTCTTTCCCTATCCACCCAAGGCTGCGTGGGGGCCATCCTCTGACTCCCGACCCCCATCCCAGGTGGCATGACAGGGACACTGGTTTTACATCCACCTTCTGCCTGGACCACAGCCTTGTAGAGGACAAAGACCAAGTGTGGACAGTCTCACTCACCCTGTAAACCCAGGGCCCGGCACCGTCCCAGCATGCTCTCTGTACACGTCCACGGCTGAAAATCACCCAGGGAACACAAGAGAGCCACCACGCACAGGGCCATGACACGGGCCCAGGAGCACACCGTGCCGGCACCTGCTGTGTGCCAGGCCCTGCACACTTCACACATGGCAGCCACACTGTCATGCCTGCTTGAAGGATGAGGGAACTGAGGCTGAGAAATGACAAGAGACATGCCCAAGAGCCCACAGCTAAAGTGGCTTGGCACCCACGACTCCCCAGATACAAGTCCAGCTGATACAGCAGTCTGACCATCAAAGGGACGGTGTCTGGGACTCCCCGAAGGCCAGGCATAGGTGAAGGGACAGTGTCCCACTTCCTCATCAAAGCCTCAAAACAACCCCAAATGGCAGACAGACCCTTACATGACAAGGAGAGAAAATGAGGCTCTGAAAGATGACCTGTCCCCAGCCCCAGGCCTGGCAAATATTGGAAAGGCCCTTCCCAGGCAGTGCCTGGGTCCCATGTCCTCTGAGACTCAGGGGGAAGGGGTGCAGACCTGGGCCTGAGCCCAACTGGTCCTCACGTGGCTGGGTGACATGGGCAGTAACCAGCCCCCTCGGAGCCTCGGTTTCCCCAAGACCCATCTCCTCTGCCCCACGCAGCTGCTGCAAGGAGGAGGAAAAGGATAACCAATGGGTGACTCCCCTTTATAAACTGTGAAGTACCATTCATCTTTGTTCTTCCTTCTTGCTGTCAGTGCATCAGAAGCACCGTCCATCTTAAGGGAATTTAACTGCTACAGTTATACTTTCCTTGGCCCTCCTCAACCACTTCTCTGCCCTCGTCTCTAAAAAGGCTGACCTGTGTTTGTGAGATGCCCACAGTGAGCCCACCCTTGTTAAGGGATTCTCTCACATTTCATCCTCAGGATCCTAGGAACCAGTTTTTTGTTGTTATTTTTTGTTTGTTTGTTTGTTGGATTCTTTTTTTTTTTTTTTTTTTTTTTTTGAGACGGAGTCTCACTCTGTCTCCCAGGCTGGAGTGCAGTGGTGCAATCTGGGCTCACTGCAACCTCCGCCTCCCAGATTCAAGCAATTCTCCTGCCTCAGCCTCCTGAGTAGCTGGGACTACAGGTGCCCGCCACCACACCCAGCTAATTTTTTTGTATTTTTAGTAGAAATGGGGTTTCACCGTGTTGGCCAGGATGGTCTCGATCTCCTGCCCTCGTGATCCACCTGCCTTGGCCTCCCAAAGTGCTGGGATTACAGGTGTGAGCCACCGCACCCGGCCAGAACCAGGTATTATTTTTATGCCCATTCTGCAGATAAGGAAAGTAAGGCTCTCAGAGATTAAGTGACATCCCCAAGATCACATTGCAAGAAAGTGAGCATGCTCCCCACACCACTGTATATTTGCCCCCACATATCTGTGTATTCCACTCTCAGTGGCTGCTAGAGCCCTCTGGTTGGTTAATGCCCATCTGTTCCCTGGTTTATCCGACTTCCCAGATGTATGTAATATTCATATTTCCATCAGCAGCAGCTCACACACCCCTTTCCAAGGCCTTCAGGAGCCCCATTAATCATTCAGACACACCTGCATATTCATTAACTTCCGAATTAATACAGGGTCCCTTATTACTTCAGGCCTGCTGCCTGCATTAAAGACACTTCAACTTCATTCATTATTAAACTCCCCTGATAAATGATCACACCCCTCTTTCACAGAGGGGGACAGCACCCAGGCCCCGGGGCTGGCAGGCCTGCTCCCAGTGACAGCTGCTGTGTGACCTTGAGCCAGGCCCTCACCCTCTCTGAGCCTCCTGCATGTTTACCTGGTAAAATCAGGCAAAGGATGGTCTCTGACCACCACCTGGCCTCATCAGGGTGGCCCTGTCTCATCCTTTGTCCTTTCTCTGCGTGTCTTTCTTGGACTCACATAATCCTTCCCCAGAATGGAAGCCAGTCCTCTCTGGAGGTTTCCTTATGCTCCCCCATCAACAACCTCCACTCGCACCTGAGCCTGGGCCTGGGCTTTGCAATCAGTGGGCCTCAGGTCCTGGCACTGGCCCATCATCCTGAGGGCAGCATCTCTGGGCTAACTCGGCTTGGGCCTGGCAGACCATGACACGTCCCAAATCAGAGAGGACAACTGACACCCCCCACCAGTTGCTGGACTCCAACTGCCACACAACAATATCGATGATGACAGCAGTAATAATAACAGCACCCAGCACTTCCTGAGCCTGGACCATGCCCCAGGCCTTGTGCTAAGTCCCATACGGTCCCATCCTTAGATCAACCTCCACTTAACAGATAGGAAAGCTGAGGCCAGTGAGGTCAAGTCATCTCCCTAAGCCAGGCTGGAGCTGGCTCTGCACCCAGGCCTCGCTGACTCGGGGTCCCCAGGGCGTCACCATCACATGTACCACCAGAAGGCCCCGGCACTCGGCCACCCTCTTGCCCTGGCTCCTTCCAGCACCTTCTTCCCAAGCTCTTCCTTTATAGGCCCGATCTCTGCCTAAGAGAGCTGCAGACGACACGGAACAGGTCCCCCATTCGCTGGCAGATGTCCCAATCCATCTCCATTATGCCTGGCACTAAGGAGCACCGCAAATGAAGCGTGATGATGCCACCGCCAGCATCACTCCTGCTGGCTCTGACCCGCCTGCCACCTCCACCTAATGTGCACACCAGGCTGCGACTGATGTCCACAGGCCCAGCTGCCACCTCATACAGATGCCAGGATGGAGCCTTTGCTCCTGGCTCCACTGGCTGTGTGACTGTGGGCCCCTTACTGAACCTCTCTGTGCCTCAGTCTCATCATCCGAATTATGCCTGACTCCACCCTCTCCCTCGTCTCTCATTTCCCATCCATCTCGACACCTCTCCAGGCCACACACCTGTGTGTCCGCTGCCGCCCCTCAGTCCAAGCTTGTCTGGATGGCAGCACCCACCTCCCAGGGTCTCTAGTGTGCCCCAAGGTCCTCCTCTTCCTCTGCTCGGCTCGGGTGCTGTCTTTTGTGGACTCACCGAGGCCTCTTTCTTAACACCCTTTCAGCCGCTTCCACGGTTCCAAGGCTAAAGCCAGACGTTCTCCTGAAGATCAAGGCCCCTCAAGGGCCTGGCCCGGCCGCCTGTTCCAGGCTCCCTCCCGCCCTCCTCCTGGACAGCCTCACCTCTCCCAGGATGACTCCTTGGTGAGTGTCCGACCCCCCTGGACCGTCAGGGGGCCGCAGTGGCCAGCACAGTGAGTCCTCCCCCGCAGCTCCCACCCCCGGCACACAGTAGGCAGAGCGATCCCGCAGCTTAAAGGAATGCCTCCTTCGAGTGCAGACAGCAATTTCATCCCACGGGCCATGGTGACTGTCAACAGTGCCTCATACGCTGTAAATGAAGAACTCTTCACTCCTCGCCTGGGACTGAGCACTGGGTTGGCTGCCGCAAACTCAACACCCACCCCCGACCTTACAGGGTGTCAAGATAAAGATCGTCAGGCCGGGCGCGGTGGCTCACGCCTGTAATCCCAACACTTTAGGAGGCTGAGGCGGGTGGATCACGAGGTCAGGAGTTCGAGACCAGCTTGGCCAACATAATGAAACCCCGTCTCTACTAAAAATACAAAAATTAGCTGGGAAAGGGGGCACACGCCTGTAGTCCCAGCTATTTGGGAGGCTGAGAGGCAGGAGAATCACTTGAACCCAGGAGGCAGACGTTGCAGTGGGCCAAGATCACGCCACTGCACTCCAGCCTGGGTGACAGAGTGAGACTCTGTCTGAAAAATAAATAAATTAATAAAATAAAGATTGTTGGATTAATTTCTCAGATGAGAAAACAGAGGCTCAGAAAGACAAAGTGGCCTCACGGCGTCACAGCTGGTAGGTGGTGAGGCTGGGATTCAAACCTGGCTCTGCCTGTGCCTGGTTCCGGCAACCAGAAGAAACGTCCTAGAAGTAGTCAAGGAGCATCAATCAAGTGCCGACCACACGCCAGACCCAAGTAGGCATTTACATCAATCACTTCATGAAACCCCTCCACGGCCCTGGGAGACGGGCACTGTTATTCCACCCATCTGAGACACGAGGGATCAGGCCCAGAGCAGTGAAGCCACTTCCCAAAGGCACACAGCTAAGAAGCGGCAGGGCCTGAGACACACCAAGGTGTTGCCCCCTCTAGTTCTGCCCAGATCTCCTTCCCAGCCTCCTTTGCTGTCAGGGGTACTCTAGGGAGAGAGGCACCCCTTGGCTGGCTCTGTGGCAGCCAGGAGTTGAGCAAAGCCCTTCTCTACTTGGGCCTTGGCTTCCTCACCCACGGGGGGTGGGAGATGTGGACAAGACAACCCAGGGGTCCTGTCAGCACTGGCACAATATCCGTGCACCCAGGGGCCCACCACACACCAGGTCCTGGGCTTGGCACCGTGGGCTGCAAAGACCTGCAAAACTAGTGTCTGGCGTGCAGGGCATCACCAAGGGAGGCCCAGGGTGGGAGGGGCAGGGAGCCACCTGTTCAGGGCTCAGGGGACAAGCAGGGTGCAGGTCCCTGTCTGCTGTCAGCACAAGCACCACAGACCCAACAGGAAGCCAGAAGAAGGGTCATGGACACGGCTGAGCCCCCAGATACCCGAAGCTGGTGATTAACAGGGAGGCTCGACACCTCTGAGGACCCGCTACCACCCAAGAGGGCTGGAGACCCCCAGAAGGGGCTGCATCCAGCTAACCAGACATTCCACATCCAATGAGCACCTGGCCTAGGATTTCAGGCACACCGTGGAAAACACAAAGACAAGCCAGGAACTCACAGACGGACAAATGTGCCAGAGACTTCGCTATTTAAAGAAAGCTTCCTGTGAATTATTTTATAAACTAAGTATCAGCCTCCAATTCCCCATCAAAAGCTTGAATTTTCAGATTGGGTTTGCCAAAAGTGAGCTAACACTCCTGGCTTTCTAGGTGCTTCCGTATTGCACACCCCAGGGGTGGGACCAGGGCTGTGTCCCCACCATGTCCCCAGCTCCCAACATGGGGCCAGCGTGAAGAAGAGGCTCAGCAAATGCTACAGAAGCCAACTCTGTTAGCGCACTCATTTCCAAACCCCAGGAGCAGAGCTGCTTGGGTGCCAGGATCCCCCAGCTGGCACACCTTGTGCCATCTACTTTCAGACCCTCTGGGGCACTTTGAAGGAGGTCAGAGGTGGTAGATCCCTTAGCGCTACCCAGGCCCCCGTCATGCAGCACGTGAGGAAACTGAACCCAGAGAGGACAAGAGCCTTGAGCCCCACGGCCTCCAGCCACGCCCCCTCCCCTTCCAGGCGCCCCCTTCCTGCCCCGACCCACTAACCACCGCTGCTCCTCCAGGCTCTGTCCTTGGCCTGTGGCGCCCTCGTCTGCCTTCTCCTTCAGGGTGGCTTCATGCATGCCCCTGGCTGCTCAGATCGCGCTCGGTCATGGTCACCACTGCCTGCCTGCTTGCTCAGGCCACAGATTCCAGTTTTCCCATCAACTCCTGCCTCTCCCACTGGAAGATGAAGATCAGACCAGCCTCCAAGTCCACGCCAGGACAGGCCACTATCATCACTTGCCTGTCACTCACAGGGATCTCCTTTTTTTCCAGGCAGAGGGAGCCTTCCGGAGGGCAGCTCTGATGCTGTCTCTCCTGCTCAAAATCTTTCTAGGGCTCCCTGCAGCCCCAGGGCCAGAGGCTAAGCTCCCTCTTGGTGGGTGACCACCAACACGGTGAACTCCTACCAGCTTCAGCTCGGGCATCACCTCTTCCAGGAAGCCTTCTTTGAATCCCTGGTCTGGCTTCACCACTCCACTCCACAGCACCCCCATGCTCACCAGCTCCAAGTGGCATCCCATTGAAGGGTCACTGTGTCCCCTCCAGAGGGCCAGGAAGCACGGCGTGCCCCTCTGTGCCCCCTCAGTGCCCCCAGTGAGAAGCCTGGCACAGGGAAGGCACCCAGGGAGTGAAAATTGAAAACGCAAAAGAACCACATAGGCCCCCAGGCATGTAATTCCCAGCTGGTGCCCGTCTCCACGCGCTCACCCCCACCCACGCTAAGTGTGCCCATTATTATGACAGATGACAGCCAGGCCTCCCAGCTCCTGGCTGCTGCGACCATCAGGAAGCCGTCCAGTACGATGGCTCCCATGCTGGCCCTGCCCTCAGGACAGTCTGGTCAGGCGGGTGCAGAGGGACAGGGAAAAGGGGGGGAAAGTGGACAGAGCCCCTGCCAGAAGCCTCGCCTAGACCCCAAGGTCAGCTGACGCTGCTGGCCTTGTGGGAGCCCCGTGTGACCTTCTTATGTAGAGACGTGGGGCTCTCACTTCCAAATGAGGAAACTGAGGCTCCAAGAGCAAGCAGCCGACCTGAACCCAGAGATCGGCATCCGTCTCCTGCCCGCTTCTTCTTACATTGGATCCAGGAGCTTCCTAAGCACAAGGAGGGGAACGAGTTTACCAGGCTGGGCATTTTACAGGCGTTCTGGAAGGCTGTGGGCACCTGCGAAAGAACACCAAGTCTGGGGTCCTCATAACCTGGACTCAGACCCTTGCTCGGTTCCCCTCCTAGCTGTGTGGCCTCGGCAGCCTGCGCAGCTTCTCTGAGCTGACATCCACACTGGTCCCTGGGGGTGCAAGGCTGCCCTGCAGGGTTGCTGTGTTAAATGAGATGGTAAGGACACAGCCAATAACAGCCGAACATCTTCCAGGCCACGCTGCAGGTGGATTATTGCATCTAATCCTCACAGTGACTCCGTGAGGCTGAGTCTAACAGGGTCCCCATTTGACAGACAATGAAATGAAGGTGCCAGGGTCAAACGCCTTACCGAGGGCCAGGCAGCTGTGGGCAGTGGAGCTAGCGCTCAGGCCTGGGTAGACCGTGCCGGGCACATGGAGGGCCTCACTAAACAACATTCTTTTTTGACTCCAACCTGCCCTTTATTCCTCAAAGGCCCCTGAATATACTGGCCTCCAACCTGGCCCCTCCCTCCTGCAAGCCTTCGTAGGGACTGTTCCAGCCACCTGCTGTGCCTCTCCTTCCACTTCCAGAAAGCAAACCTCTCACCCTTTACATTCTCATCAAATGCTACCTCTTCCACTGAGCCACCCTGGGCTCCACCACCCCGCTCCTGTCCGGCCCCTTCCCCCTACCCCAGTAAAGCCCCCCAGCACAGCACAGCAGTCTCCTAACCGACTGTCACCTACCCTGCCTCTGCCCGTGCTCTGCACAGCAGCCCAAGGAAGCCTCCTGCAGCGCACTCACATCGCCGCCCTGCTCTAAAGCCTCTGGCGCCTCCCCAACTCCTCTGCTCCACAGTTTAGGCCCCTCATGATCTGGCTTGGCTCTGTCTCTGCAATGTGCCCTCCAACACCATCAGGACAACTGCTCCCCACTTCACACATGCAGGCGTGCACACACACGCATCTACACATGTCATGTGTGCACACATGTACGCCTCTCCAGCTGGTGTGGGATCTCCTAGGCTCCTCCCTTGCTTGGGCCTCTACCTCCACTCCTGCCTTACCCACCTTCCCACCTCCAGCCCGACCCCAGAACAGCACCTCCAAGAAACACCCCCTGCAATTCCTCAGCACCCCCTACCAGCTCCTTCCTGGAACACAACATCCACCTGGCCTGTTCCCAAACACACACGTGCTCCCTGCTGCTGGAAGACACAGTGTCCAGCCTTCTCCTGGCCTGGAGGGAGCTCAGGGACCTCTGGCGTCCTCCCCAGACTCCTGGATCCTCCCTCCCCACTCCCAGGCATGGGCCCGTGAGCTTCTTACCCCTCTCTGAACTCGGAGAGGCTTTTCGCACCTCTTGGGCTTTCCCCTTGAGATTCCCAGGCCTGGAGTACCCTCCTGTCCCATCCCCGCCCAGTGAGTGCTACTTCTCAGGTGGGATTCAAAGCTGCCTCCTACAGGAAGCCTTCCAGCCCACCAGGCCTCAGCCACCGGGTAAGGACTGGCTGGCAAGTCTGCCCCTGTGTGGGCTTCCTGAGAGCAGGGACTCTCTTCATGCCCAGGCCCATACTGGCTCCTTGAGAACTGTCTGCTGAGGAAACATGCTCCCTCGAGTGCCTGGAGGCGGAGCAAGCAAGTTGATCAGACCACGGAGACCACTGGCCCACCTCTCCCACCTCCACCGACCACGGGGACCACCGGACCATCTCTCCCACCTCCACCGAACCCCCTGCATCGCACACCTGGGCCACCAGCCCACCTCTCCCACCTCCACCGACCACAGAGACCAGCTAACCTCTCCCACCTCCACCAAGCCCCTCGCGTCGCACACCTGGGCCACCGGCCTCTGCCCTCACCGGCTGCTGGCTCCCATGAGATTGGAATAGTATCCAAAATCTTCCCAGACTTCACTTCTTCACCTCCCACCTCACTCACTTGCTCCAGCCACCACCTCCCCGCCATGGCCGCCTTGCTCCTCCTGGTAAATGAAAGAAGGAAGGGCTTGCAGAGCTTGACCACATGCTTCCTCAGCACTCACTGAACCCTCAAACCAGCATCATCTGCAAGGCACAGAGGAGGAAATTGAGGCACAGAGAGGGGAAACAACTGCCCAAAGCCAGGCTGCTGCAGGGTGAGGCCTGCAACCACCCCCTCCCTGCCTCCAAAGGCCAAGCCCTCCATGTCCCGAGCCCATGCAGCAGGTCCCTGGGAAACCGGGAGGGGCAAGGGGGTGCAAGGGAGAAGAATGTAAGGAAAGGCAGGGTTATTATCCTCCCAGGTCAGGGGCCTCAACCACCCTCCACTCCACTCAGAGATGCTGACCCACCCCACTCCGGTCCAATCAGACTTCACCTTCTGTCCACAGGCCGAACTCCCACTGTGGACAGAGAGCTGCCCCCACTGACACGGGCCTGGGGGTAGCAGCAGGGGCAGTTGTCCCCTCCCCCCACCCCCGGAGGCCCACACACCTGTGCCTGAGGGGCACCTCAGCCACCTGGAGGGCCAGGGCTGCCTGGGCAGGGCTGGGGCAAAGGCATCCTGGCATCTTAGGGCCTCCTAGCAGGTGCCTGGTGACAAAACCTGACTACCAAGAATCACAGCCTAGCAGAACTGGAAGAGCTTAAACCTCTTCGCTGTTACCCATTAGACAGATGGGATCCTGAGGCCTGCAGGGGTGCCAGGACTCCCCAAGGCCCCCTCAGCCTCCCCACCCACCCTCGGTGGGCACGCCTGCTGGGAGCAGCCCCTGAGCCCCTGGAGGGAAGGACATGGCCTCACTCCCCCGCAGGGTCCCAGCACCCAGCCCAGAACAGGAGTTCAAGAGTTTCCTTGAACAAACAAAAACGTGAGAGAGTCCATGGCGAACACAGGCCCTGCCTTGCCTTCTTGTAGAGGGATCTAAAGGTGGAGATCAAACGAGGGCATTAGCCTGAAAGTGCTTTCAAACCCATAAATCACTACACACCTGGAAGGGACTCGTAATCCCTAAGTGGCGAAAACGGACACAGGTTAAGTATTTCATTCACTCATTCATTTCATACCGCTTCTCAAGTCCTGGCTCTGTGCCAAGTCTTGGGGCAGGTGCAGGGGACTGGCAATGACCTCGACAGACATGGCACTGCCCTGAGGAAGCTCACAGCCCCAAGAGAGTCAGTCAGACAGGGGACCAGGAATTACAAGTGGAACGTGCGGGGGCCGTGCGGCCTAGGCCCGGTGGGGCTGCCTGGTCTTCCAGAGGAAGGGTCACCTAGCTTTCAGGCCTATTGGAGACAAAGGGTCTCCAAAAAGACAGGTCAACTAGCAAAGAGAGCACAGCTCCCCAACCGGCCAGTGTCATCTCAGGTGGGCAGTGTCTAAGACAGGGACACACAGGTGGGCAGTATATATAACACTATCATTGTCCTCATTTTAAAGATGAGGAAACTGAGGCCCAGAGAGCCAAAGCAACATGCCTCAGGTCTCACAGCTCTTAGGCAGCAAAGCTGGTGGTCATGGGGCCTCCAGCACATTCTCAGGTCCCTGAGGAGGCTTGGAACAGTTTCTAGAACATTCAGCCAGTGAACTAAGGGCCAGGCCACTGTGATGGGATTCAGGCCAGCTGCTCCACTCCCAGCAGGGAGGGAGGAGGCCGCAGTCAGGGTAGGCCAATGCCAATCACACAGTGGGCCCTCAGGAAACACCGCCCCAGCTGGACCTGCAGAAATCACTAGAAACAGCCCAAACCAACCATCCCTGCACAGGAGCTGCCTAATGCGAGCCTGGGGGCCACCGCCCTAGGAGGCAGGTGAGGTTTCCCAGTAACCAAGCCGGCCCGGCAGCCCTCCCTTTAATGTATGCAAATGAGGGGCATAAATTCCTGCTTACTTAACTTCACAAATGTTAACAAGCCCATAAAAAATAAGTTATTCTTCCCCAGCTCCACAACACCCTTCGTTTATTTAATTTTGCTTCTCCTCTCCCCACCCCCAGCCTCCTTGGCAACAAGGGAAAAGCTGTTGTCAACAAGGGAAAAGCTTCCGTCTTTCCCTGCCTGAGGGGTCTGCCCTTGCCTCAACCTGCCCCAGGCAGGCTGAAGGAAGAAGCCCCAGATAAGGAATCAGAAGGCCCAAGAGTGAGCCCTGCTCCCTCCTCCACAGCTGTGTGACCTTGGGCTCCTGACTTAACCTCTCTGTGGTTTAATTGCCTCATCTACAAAGTAGGAACAGTAGCTGCACCCTGCCTGCTTTGGGGTTCCTGGGAGGATCAGAGGAGATAATCCAAGTAAAGTGCTTAGTTGTCTCTGGCACAGAGCAAACCCTCAATAAATGTTAGCCCATGCTATTATGTAAAGAAGAGTTAAATACCCTCCGGTTAATCCATTTGTAGAGTTTGCCTTCCGGGGCAAGCTGGCAGCTCCAAAGGCAGCCTGTGGTTCGGTTTTGTTGGCAGACTCGGTGTTGACACACATTTGAGTTTTGATGCCATCCAAACTGACCGCTGGAGTTTGCCACAGGCCCCACCACACCCTATTGCCCTACACAGACCAGACGTGCGCCTTGCAGTGACCCAGCCCCGGTGAGCGTCTGAGTTTCCCACCCCTAGTTCTTGCCCCTCAAAAGCCTTTCCAACTGGTGATCTCATTAGAGGCATCACTAGGCCCAGCTGACAGATAAGGAAACCGAAGCTCATGAGGGGGGCAGCAACTTGCCCACAGTTCCCAAGGAAGGGGCTGTGGAGCCAATGTGAGAGTGTAGCCACCAGTCCCAGCCTGTCTTCTCTCCTGAGCCCCTGCGCCACCACGACAGTTTCAGGGAAGCCTCCCTGGCAGCTGGAGGAGCAAATAAATGGCCAGTTACGCAGGTGGCAGGAGAGATGGTGTTCAGCCTCCAGGGGCCTGGTGGGTCCCAGGACCAGTCAGGAGGCTGAGCAGAAGCCAGAGCACGCGCTGGGCCTCGTCCCAGCCAACCCAAGGCATGCCAAGCCAGGGTGGCATTGCTGTGTACCGAGCACAGCACTGGGGACTCTGAAAGATAGGAGACGGGGGTTAGAGGTGGCCTGTTCCCTTCAGGTCTCCTCCACATCCTCCACTTGAGCCCACTTCCAAGAATGGCCCAGGCCAGAGACCATGCCTCACTTGCCCACAACTGCCCCCTCCTGCTGGCATCGAGCAGAAAAAGCCATAGCCCCAGCCTATCCCAGTGACTACCAGCTACATCTTCCCCAACAACATCCCAAGCTGAGGCCGCTTTCATTCTTCCCTCTCTCACCAGTCTCAAGTCCCCCATGACGTATCACTCCATGATGCTCTGCCCCCACCCTCAGGCAGGTGCACCTGTCCATCCATTCATTCTGCAGTACAAAGGTAGGCTCCCAGCACTGCAGGGACTTGCCCAAGGTCCCACCAAGCCCAGAGTGAAACCCAGCTTCTAGACATCCCTACCACCACCTTCCTGATTTAGGAGGAGTCCCCGAGGGCATCCCCAGGGCAGAGGGCGGGGCCAGGCTCCTAAGGGGCAGGGCCAAGCAAGGCGGGCGAGGGGCCGGAGGGTGGGGGTGGGCCGAGAGAAGACTGGATCCTGGTCTGGGTCCCGGTTGCCTTGGCAACAGGACTAATTAATTCCGACTCCATCTGTGCCTTGGCTGGACGGGCGGTTTGGGCTCACGGGTGTTTGTTTTGAAGCAAAGGGAGAGAAGCGAGAGGGCCTGGGAGGCTGCGGCCTCGGGGTCTAGCGAGGGGTTGACACTCGCCCCAAATTCACCTAGCATGCCCTCACCCCCACCACAGGAAAAGGCAGAAAAGGCAGGCCAGGAACCCAGAGACCATCCGGGACCTCCTCTTCCCAACAAGGCTCATCATCTCAGCCCAAACGAGGTCTCACACAGCCAGCCGTCGGCAGTGCCTGCCGTGTGTGCACACGCATACACACACCTGCACACGCCGAGGAGACCACAGGCCCTAGAATGAGAGAGCCCTGGGTTTGGCTGCCAGCTTAGCCTTCTGAGTCTCAGCTTCCCCGTCTGTAAAATGGGCCACACCACTCCCCTCAAAGGGCTCTTGGGAGAAAGAGAGGGATGTCTGCAGCGCATGGACACCTGAGGGGCCTCATCTGTCCTGGGGTCCAGGAAGGCTTTGCTGAGGGTGATCCTGGCGAGGGAACCACGTATGCAGCACCCAGAAGGTGGCACTTTTGAGGAACTGGAACAAGGTCAGGAGAACTGAGATCTAGATAAATGGAACGTCAAAAGGAGAGGGAGCCCTGAGGCCGAGCCAACTCCTTGCAGATCTCAAGGTTCTGGATCTTGGCCCAAGGGCAGTGGGGAGCCAGTGACATGCTGGGGAGGTGACACCAATGGAAGGGTTCAGAATGCATCGGAGGGGCGGGAATGGCGCCAGCAGCCTGTGAGGAGGCTGCAACGAGACGGACCTGGAGGGTGCAGGCAAGGACAGCAGGGTGAGCACATGAAGGCAGATTTGAGTCAGGCTTGGTGAAGAGAGTCGGGCAGGATGAAGAGAGAGACCAACGGAGGAGTTCAGGGATGCCACCCAGGGTCTGGGTGGGTGGCTGAGTGAGCGTAGTGCCAGCCCTGGAACAGGGAGCCTCAGAGAATGGGCAAATAGCAGTGCAGGAGGACAGAGGCAGAGCCCGGGTGGGACCAGTTGAGCTTTAGGGGTCAGAGGAACACCCAAAAGGAGTGACCAGTCAGCAGGTGGCCACACGCAATGTCCTACAGCCAGAGGCAGGTGACAGCAGAGGATAGAGACTCAGGCAACCCTTGCACACAGCTGTTAAAATGCTGGCCCAAGAGCAGCGGCTGACACCCGGGCTGGGAGGGTCAGCGCTCAGGGACAGGTGTAGCTGGGAGTGGATGCTGGTGCTCAGGAGCCTGCCACACCCAACTGCGTTCAAAGCCCGAACCCAACACCTCATCAGCTATGGGATCCTTGGCAAGCCACTTCACCTCTCTGAGCCTCAACTTCCCCATCTGTAAAATGAGAATAAAAGCAATACCTACCACATAGGTTGTTGTGAGGAGGGCCATCCCCCTAGATCCTTAGCTGAGCCCCAGAGACACAGGAGTTCCAGCTACCTGCTGGTGATCAAGAAGGAAGGGCTGAGTGTCAGGCCCTGGGCTGAATCCTGGGTCCCCTACTTACTAACTGTGGAACCACGGTGAGGCCCCTCACCTCCCTGAACCTCAGCTTTTTTTTTTTTTTTTCTGAGACAGAGTCTCGCTCTTGCCCAGGCTGGAGTGCAATGGCATGATCTCAGCTTACTGCAACCTCCGCCTCCCGGGTTCAAGCGATTCTTGTGTCTCAGCCTCCTGAGTAGCTGGAATTATAGGTGCATTCTACCATGCCTGGCTAATTTTTGTATTTTTAGTAGGGAGGGGGTTTCGCCATGTTGGCCAGGCTGGTTTCGAACCTCTGACGTCAGGTGATCCACCTACCTCGGCCTCTCAAAGTGGTAGGACTACAGGCATGAGCCACCGTGCCCGGCCACCTCAGCTTCTTAAAATGTAAAATGGGGATAGTGAAGGTATCAACCCCATGGCTCATGGGGTCACTGTAAACATGAAATAAGAAAACATGTCGGCATGGGCCACCTGCCTGGGACATAGCAAGCACTAAATAATTCATCACTGCTGTCATTATTACAGTTATTGTCACTGCTCCTCCCAGTGACCCACGAAGGGGGATGTGCTGATGCCCGAATAACAAACGAGAAAGACAAAGGCCTCAACCTAGCATCCAGGACCTGGACTGACCACCACATGATCACAGGATCCCCTTTCCCAGCCCAAACAGCCCAGTTAGCCTGAGACAGGGTTGCATGAGACTACCTGGATCTGAACCCTTTCCTGGCCTCTCCGAACTGTGTGACCTTGGACAAGTCATCTCACTTCTCTGAGCCCCAGGTTCCTCCCTTTAGGAAAAAAAAAAGGGGGGTGGGTCCTGGGCAGGCACAATGGCTCACGCCTGTCATCTGAGCACCTTGGGAGGCCAAGGCAGGAGGATCACTTGAGCCCAGGAGTTTGAGACTAGCCTGGGCAACACAGTGAGACCCTGTCTCCACAAAAAAGTTTTTAAAAAACTTAGCTGGGCATAGTGAGACATACCTGTAGCCCCAGCTACTCCGGAGGCTGAGATGGGAGGATCGCTTGAGCCTAGGAGGTTGATGCTGCAATGAGCCACGATTGCACCACTGCACTCCAGCCTGGGCGACAGGGTGAGACCCTGTCTCGAAAAATAAAATAATACAACAAATGAAAAATAAAAAACAAGGGTCCCCTATCTGCACCATTGTCCCGAGGACTGAATGAGGTGGTACCTGAAAGTTGTCCAGTCCAGTGATGGCACACAGCAGGTGCTCAACAAGTGACAGCAGTTATGATCAGTGATTGGATATGAAGACCTGGACACGGGAACGAATCACTGCATATAAGCACTCACAACAGAGTGCCAGGGTGTGGTGCCTGTCAGCTCAATCACACCCCAGAGGGCTGCACATCTCAGGACTCACTCCCAGGTGACCCTCCCTGGTGCTCCCCCATCAGGGAAAGGGCAGACAGCAAAGGGACCCCCAGACAGTGCCTCCCATCCATGCCGCCCCCCACTCCCACCACCCCTGCAGCAAGCACACAGCCACGCGTGTGCCGCCCCAGCCCCGTGACCCACTAGCAGCCCCTCCCCGTCCCCCGCTCTGCATCTGCTCAATTAGGGAAACTGGGGAGCGAGGGAAACAAAGACTTAATTTCTGAGCTAATCAGCCTGCCTCATACTAATTACCATCCTCCCGGGCATTAGGGCAGCCTTCCTGGGGGAGGTTGAGAGGGAAGCTGGTCCTTAGGAATGACACCCCCTTCCCCTAAAGCCTGAGAGCCCAGCAATGGGAGGGTAGTGGTGCAGGAGGACCGGGAGGCTTGGGCAGGTGGGATTTCAGGGTGGGATGAAGGAGACGCGGTCAGAAGCAGGAGACAGAGTCCACTGGGCAAAGCAGGGAATGCACCTGTGGTCACCTGGACAGCCCCACCTTCCCAGGGTTCCCGCCCCATCCTCCGGGCAGCGACAGGCTCGGGGGAGGCCCAGAACAGGTGCCCCAGTAGGCATGCAGCCCATGGCCTTGGCCAAGAGGACAGATGGACAATTTGAGGCTGGATAATTGAGCAATGATCAGAGGGAAGCTTCTGGATCATGGCCTACTGGGTGTGTGCCTTTGTGTGCGCTTGTGTGTGTGCGTGTGTGTGTGTGTCATATGTGTACATGAGCACACCAGAACAAGAGGGCTCGGGACTGGGAGCCAGGAAGCCTGCGTTCAATTCCCTGCTCAGGCTCTGGGAAAGTCCTTGCCCCTCTGAAATTCAGGCTGTACCATAAGCGAGCTGGAGGGCACGATTTTTAGAAATCATCTCAGACGTGACCACAGGGCCACTTATTCTTCAACACATGCTTGTTGGACACCTACTATCATGCAGCCGGCTCTGTGCTGGTACCACAGGCACATTCACGAACAAGTCAGACAAGGTCCCCAGCCTCACGGTGCTTTCACTGTGATGGGGCAGCCAGGGAGTAAACACGGAAATCAAGAAACAAGTGCCTTGGCACTGGCAGACACAGGAACATGCTCTGTAGAGAGTCGACCCATAGGATGTGGGCAAGCGATGGGGCCACCCCAGGTCGGGCTTATGGCAGCATTTTTTAGAAAAGGCCCCACCCAGCGGCCAGGTGCAGTGGCTCACGCCTGTAATCCCAACACTTTGGAAGGCCGAGGCGGGTGGATCACGAGGTCAGGAGATCGAGACCATCCTGGCTAACACGGTGAAACCCCGTCACTACTAAAAATACAAAAAATTAGCCGGGCGTGGTGGCGGGCGCCTGTTGTCCCAGCTACTTGGGACGCTGAGGCAGAAGAATAGTGTGAATCCGGGAGGCGGAGCTTGCAGTGAGCAGAGATCGCGCCACTGTACTCCAGCCTGGGCAACAGAGCGAGACTCCATCTCAAAAAAAAAAAAAGAAAAAAGAAAAGAAAGAAAAGGCCCCACCCAGAAGTTAAACTGCAGATAATCCCAACTCATTGAGAGCCTCAGAGCAACTCGCCTCCCTTCTCTGGACCTCCGTTTCATGCACACAGCACGGGAGCTGGATGAGATGCTGTCCAAGGCTGATTCAGTCCCACAAGCAGGAGTTCTCACGAGTTTCTCCAGGCCGGGTGTGTGCATGAGAATGTCTGCATGATCCCCTCAGGGGCTGCGGTCTAGCCCACACATTTATACATACACAGACAGATGACCACCATGTCCCCAGTCCTGGGCCCGGCTGCACAATGGATGTACCAGATAGACAGGCATGTGCCTGATGATGAGAGGGGTGGGGCATCACATACCCCAGGGCCCGCCAGCTCCCAGTCACGGGATCTGCGGCCCGCACTCCAGGGGATATACTTAGTTCTGCTGGCACAGGCGTCCCTTGAACTGCCTCCCCCCCACCTGGTCATGGGGCCTTCGCAGCAGCCCACCATGTGCTGAGCACCTGAGCCTCACTGCACGGAATTCTCACAACAGCCCTGCCAAGGAAGTGCTTGCTGTTAACCCTGTTTTACAGATGGGGAAATTGAGGCTCCGCTAGGTGAAGTCACTTGCTCAGTAAATAATCAGCTAGGCACTCAAATCGGGCCTGATCCCAAACTACCACCCCTACCATGTGCCAGGGCCTTCTTCCTGGACCACTCTCAAGGCTCAAACCAGGGGACCTGCCTGGACCAGCTCTGCCCAATAACTGGCCTTCCAGGGATTGCCAAGGGCGCCCAACACAGCAAGGCAGTCACGTTCAGATGGCCAGATTCAAATCCTGATTTCATCACCAAGTCGCTGTGTGACCGTGGGTAGGATCCTTAACCTCTCTGTTCCTCAGTTTCCCCACCTGTCAAGTAGGGATGGTGACAGTATCTATTTTGCTGGGTTGTTGTGAGGATTTTGCTAAGTTCTATAAAGTTCTTAGAACAGTGCCTGGCACATGGTGTGTTGATAAAAGGAAGATATGATTCCCTTTGACTCTGTGAATGGCCTGACACTTGGGTTCCACAGAAGGCAAGAGGCAGAGCTGCAATTCGAACGCTGGACTCAGGACTCCCTGTCCAGTGCTCTCGCCCTACAGCATCAAGGAATCTCCAGTTTGGCCAAGGGAAGAAAAAAGTCCCAGGACTGGCCCAGACTCAGCCCCAGGGCGGAAAGACAGCCTGTGAGGAAGACTAAGGGATGAGAGCCGCAGGCCAGGGGCCAGGCCCCAGACCCTGCTCCATCGCCTGCACCTCCCTCCTCTGTGCCTGGCACTCGCCTACCCGGCCCCACCCCCAGCTCCGGAAGGCCCGGGCACTCCTGTGGACACTCAAGGACCCTGGGAAGCTCCTGGGCCCTGAAGCAGCTCCCCGTGGCCCCAAGGAGCCCAGTGCCCAGTGATCCTGGGACACAGCAGGTGGAGAACAGTAGGGAACAGCGTGGTCTCCCAGCACCACCTTCCAAGTCCCTAGGTACTCTGTCCCCAGAGACAGCCAAGGGTCCTGGCCCTGGACCCCCACACCCTACCTTTCCCCAAGTCCCAGGGAGCCCGCAGGCAGGAATCCCAGCCAGAATGGGCTCCTGCCTAAAGTGCTCAGCCAACAGCGAGAGGAGCCCAGACATTCACACTTAGCCTTGGAAGCAGATCCCCACAAACCAGCCCACCCATGCCCCGGGGCGGCATGCCGGGTCAGAGGAGCTTGATTCTGAAGTCAGATACTTCAGATCTGAAGTGAGTGAAAGTAGAAAAAGCGCAAACAGCCCAGGCACTCACAACAGGGAAATGTCCTTTCAAGAAAAGCCCATTCCAAAGTGGATTAGGACCCAGGTCCCGCCACACCCCTGAGGAGGGTGCTCAGGGTACAGTCAGGGGCTGCAGGCGGGTGCAGGGCCAGCTGCGAGGAGAATCCCTCCTGGGTAAGAACAGATGGTGTACATGTGTTTGTAGGTGCCAGGAAACACAGGCCAGTGACAGCCTCTGGGGAGGAGGCCTTGGGAACAGGCAGTGGCCCGTTCCTTTCTGCTGTGCACGCCGAGAGCATGTGCCAGTTCACCAGTATAAGGGGGTTTGTATACTTGTGCATTGTTTTACACGTACATGCTCCAAAACCCAGCAAATGCACAAAGATCACGAGGGCGCACACATACACACACACCTGCCCATGCGTGCCCAGCTTCTGTCCAGCCAGCTCCCTCCTCCTGCGGCCTGAGGGAGAGACAGGCGGCTGTGGCAAACAGATGGGACAGAGTCAGAGAGACGGGTGGGCAGACAGAGACAAAGAGACAGGGAAAGAGACAGCAACAGCACGAATGAGCTCAGCTCAGGCCCTAGGGTGATCCTGCTCAGAGCAGCCACTTCAGGCTGGTCCAGGGGCTGCGGGAAGTGAAAGTGCCCAACAGGAAAGCCTGCAAGGCTCCACCCTCAGCCTGGCCACTCACTGCGGTGTGGCCCCGAGCCAGTGCCTCACCTCTCTGGGCTGCAGCCTGCCCACGAGTGCGGGCAGTGGGTGGGAGACCTGCTGGCTCCGACCCTCCAGCACTCCGGGGTCCTGGTTCCCTGTCAAGCCCCCGCTTCCCCTCTCCCCAGATGGTGCCGAGGGCAGTGTCCAGGTCAGCTGCCATCTCAGCCCAGCCAGGAGCTCACTCCCAAAGCCCCTCCCTCCCCTTCCATCAGCCCCAGCATCAAATCGGAGAGGGACGAGCCGGGCACTGACCGGAAACCACAGGTGTGGATACTGCCGTCTTCCTGCCTCATTTCGCCTAATCCCCATCACAGCCCTGATCCCATGTTACCACACGAAGCAACCGAGGCGCAGAGGATGATCGGGCCAGAGCCCCGCGGCCAGCGGGGGATGAATATGAATGAGCTGGGATGGAACCCACGCGTCTACTCCAAAGCCCATCGGCTCCTTCCACAACATCCTGTTCGGCAGGCAGCAGGAGGGGCCACAGGGGCAGATACCCCCACATTTCCTGACCTAGCACCCAGACCCAGGACTCCACAGGCCCCAGCCTGTCTCCAGCAGCCTCAGAGGTGACTCTAGAAGGGCCCCTGAAGCCCTGCCTCCCTGCTCCGACCACCAGGAAAGCCAGCAAGAAGCCCAGAGCTAGCATTCCTGACTGCATGCCAGGCGTGGTACCAAGTGCTTCAGTGTCACCCTTGGGAGGTGGGTACTACTTTTATTCCCATTTGACAGGTGAGGACACCGAGGCACACATAGGCGGGGCAACTTGTCATGCGTAGAATAGGGAACTGACAGCTGGACCCACGAGCCTGATCACTGCGTCGCCCCATCCTGCAGCCTAGGAGTTTTTCCACTCTGACCTCCAACCCCCAAGCCAAGGAGTGTCTAGCGGGGCAGCAAAGGCCTCACCCCAGAAGCGCTGCTTAGATCAAGGGCCCTTGAGCCACCACCATTAGGGCACCTCAGTGCCGACCCCTCTCTGTAGCCGGTCTCTTCCCAGGATGATACTTGGGGTCCCTGGAAAGCCCCCACCTCCATCCTTGAGTCCCAGCCCTGGGTGAGGAGGGGAAGCGGAGAAGGTCTGTGTGCCCCCACAGACCTCAGACAATGTCCTCCAGGACAGGGGCTGTCCTTTGCCTGAGGTCCAGAGAGAGTGCGGGACAAGCAAGACTCACACAGCAAGCGGGAGGCAGGAAGGGGCTCCACAGCCCTTCATCTCTGCCTCCCAGCTTGGCACAGAGGGCACCCTACCTCCTATGCTGGGTGGGTTGAGCTGTGACCCAGTGTGGAGACAGGGATGGGGCTATGGGTTCTCAGTAGCTTCTAGCTTCTCACGCAGCCCCCGGCAACCCTGTGGGCCTACTGTGTGCAGATACTCCTATCTCCAACCCTATTTCACTCCATCCCCTCCAGGAGCCTGGCAATATCCCCATTTCACAGATAAGAAAACTGAGACCGGGACATGTGACCACTCAGTCATGGGATCTAACTCAAAATGCCTCACTTCCCATCACCAAACAGGCCTTCCTGCCGCCCCTGCCCCAATCCAACCACTCCCAGCCCTCAGGGACTACCTCTTCCAAAAAAAAAAAAAGTCTTCCCAGAGCTCTTGGAACCTCCGCTCAGTGGACCATCTCTCCTCTGACATTCAGAAAGCAGACTGAGGCTGGGCGCCTCAGCTGTACACTCAGGCCTGTAATCCCAGCATTTTGGGAGGCCGAGGCAGGTGGATCACTTGAGGTCAGGAGTTCGAGACCAGCCTGGTCAACATGGTGAAACCTCGTCTCTACTAAAAATAAAAATACAAAAATTTTCTGGGCATGGTGGCAGTCACCTGTAATCTCAGCTTTCTCTCCAGCCTGGGCAAATGAGCAAAACTCTATCTCAAAAAAAAAAAGAAAAAAGAAAGAAAGCAAACTGAGGCCAGCACACCCACAGTGCCTCCACCCTCAGACTGAGGCTCCTGGGAATTGAGGCTCTATCTCCCTCAGACAGGGCACTCACTCCCCTTCCCAAAGACTAAGAGGTCCCAGGACTCCCTTCTCCAGCACCTCCATCCACACAGCCCCCTACCCGATTGCAGGACTCTGCCCCAAGGGGCCAAGCAGGACCCCAGGCCACACCTCAGCCCCTCCTCTCCCTTCTTCTTGGCGCTCCTCCAGGCCTGGCCAGTACCAGGCAGGCTACCCTCCCACCACCGGGCCCTGTCCATGAATCCCACCTCTGTTGGGCACCACAGACCCCCCTTTCTCCTCCCCAGACAAATGGGGTCTTGAGCAAGGCACCAGGACAACCACGCACAAGGCCAGATCTATTTCCTGGACTGGCGCGGCTGCCAGCGGGGTGGGCGGTCCGGCTCGCAGAGCGGTCTGTCCCTTCCACAGCCCCTCCAGGTCCAGCCTCTGGCATTGGGAGCCCGGCACTCTAAGCTCATCCTGGCAGGGCTGGGACTAGCAGCCCCCCTCCCCAGGTGACCCAGGAGTGGGCCTGGGCCAGGCGCCCCTAACCACGCTCCCCACTTCCTCCTCTCTCCCTTCCCCTGACACAGTGTGGGTGGGGACCTCTGAGCGTAGGTCCAAATCCTGCTCTGCACCCTGGAAGAGAATCTCTCCAGGCCTCTGTTTGGTCGTTCGTAACCGCGTGTGACACTCCCTATGCTGCAGGGGCTGCTGTGGCCACAGATGGGGTAGGGTACAGGCAGAAAATCCCGGCACAGAAGAGGTGCTCAGTCTAAACTGGTTTTTCTCTCTCCTTCGTTCCCTCTTCTGCCCTAGGGCGATAAGAGGTGGGGCTGGCAGAAATGGGGGTAAGAGGGCACAGGCTGGCAGGGTAGAAAATGACCTGTCCCAGGCACTTAAAATGTTACCTATTCCAAAATCAAAGTCTCAAATCCCTCTACAGCCGGCAGTGAAGTCTCCTAAGACTAGGCTGGTTAAGGCTCCCAAGACCCCACAGCCAGGCTGGGAAACACAGCGAGACCCCGTCTCTACAAAAAAAAAAAAAAAAAAAAAAACAATTAGCTTGGTGTGGTGGTATGTGCCTATAGTCCCAGCTACTCAGGAGGCTGAGATGAGTGGATCACTTGAGTCCAGGTGGTCAAGGCTGCAGTGAGCCATGACTGTACCGCTGCACTCCAGTCTGAGTGACAGAGCAACAGCCTGTCTCAAAAAAAAAAAAAAAATCCCACAGCCCATTAATGGCAACACTAGGGAGGAGGCCTCAGAGCCAAGCCCGCAAATCAAAGCTCAAAGCCCACTGCCTCCTAAAAGCCAGCCTAGATATTATCCCCATTTTACAGACAAGTAAATTGAGGTACACAGTAGTTAAGTAATATGCCTGAGGTCACACAGCTAGTGAGCATCTGGATTGATTTCTTGTGACAATTAGGCTGCTACCAAAAGCTGTTCGTTGTGGCACAAGCACTCCCTAAGAATCTGTGATTTTGACTCGGCATCCAGAGTCAGGTCCAAGTTCTTTAGCCTGAAATGCAAGGCCTCCCAGCAAGGTGGTATACAGCAGCAGAAGACAGCACTGGACCTCGAGTCAAATGCCAGGCCTGCCACTCACATCTTGCTGTGTACCCACGGCAGCTTACCAGGCCTCCCTGGCCTCACTGTCCTCTTGTGTAAAATGGGAATAACGAGACTGACCTCCCAGGGTGGCTGGTGGGGTTACCTATCCATGCAGTCACACAAATTTATTGAACATCTACTATGTGCCAGGCCCCATTCAAGGTACTTGAGATAGAGCAGAGAACGAGACAAAAAAAAAAGCTGCCTTCAGGGAGTTGATACTCTACAGTGGTGGGAGGGCACAGAGTAAGCAAGCAAATAAAACAGTATCAAGTTGTGTTAAGGGCTTTAAGAAACCAGAGGGAGGAGGCCAAGGGCAAGGGACAGGGTGGTCGGGAGGACTTCCCTGAGGAGGTGACAGTTAACCAGAACAGGGGACAGACATGCACTGAGCCAGGACAGCAGCAGTGAGCACAGAAGGAACAGCAAGGTCAAAGGCCAGTGAATCAAATGAGAGCTGGAGCCTATGGGAAAATGCCTGGCACATAGCAGATGCTCAATAAACAGCAGCTGTGAGCATTATTACTCTAAGCCCCCCAAACCCCTTGCTCCTTGCCTTCCTCTTCTGGAAACCAGGTTGCGATGCAGCTTGAAGTGCATCCTAGGTCTCTTCCACATTCCTTCATTCATTTAAAGTAACCCTACTTCCATTAATAGTTCTCCCATTTTGCAGGTGAGAAAACTGAGGTTCCCAAGATCCCACAGCCCATAAACGACAGCATCGGGACATGAACCTAAGTCTAGTGGTCTCAAACCCCATGCTCCTGGCAGCCTTGGGCGGTCTTACTTACAAAGGGCGTTCACTACATTCCCCCTTCCCATCCCAAGACAGCTCAGCCTGTCAGAACGTCTCTAGGATGAACCAAGGTCTGAGCCTGCCCTTTGAGGCCACCCAGGACAGCCCTCTCTCCTCTTTCCCAGGTCACCCTGAAATGTTAGCACCTGCCACCTGGAGCACGTCCCAGTGCCAAGCCCTGTGCCTTACTTTGTCCCCTGGCCTTGCTCTAGCAAGGTGAAGTAGGGATTCTTATCATCCCCATTGTATAGGTAAAGAAACTGAGGCCCAGAAAGGTGGAGAAACATGCCCAATGGCAGCTTTCAGGAAAGTGGCAGTGTTGGGATCTCAGCTCAGGCCCTCATCACCTGAAAGACAGTCACCTGTCATTTCCCAGGCCTCTCAAATGGCCCTCTTTGGGCATCACTCTCAGTCCCTTGCCTGGCCTGTCCCCCTGGTGATGCCAAAATGGTAGACAAGACAGGCTTCCCCTGACTTGGTTATTCTCAGGGCACCACCAGCCACATGCCTGGCATGCGGTGCCCTAGGCCAGGGCTGGCTGAGCAGCTCAGAGCACTCAAGTCCCACGAAGGAGACCAGTGGCCAGGGGCTCAGGCAACGGCTGTGGGGACAGGGCTCGCCTGATGAAAGTGCACACACAGGCCCTGGGGCAGGCAGGAGAGGAGCACCAGAGAGGGAGCCTGCCACACCTGGCTCCATCCTGGCTCAGCCACCAGGGCACTATGTGCCTGTCAGGAGGCTCTCTGCCTCTCTGTCCCCGTTCCTGTTACCACGAACTCAGGACCATACCCCCACTGCTAAGGGTCATGGGGAAAGGTACAATGCCACAGAACTCTAGTGAGATCTGGCTTCCCCACGTGTGTCAGGAAATCATTTTAAAACGATTTTTAAAAGTAATGATGGTGGGCCAGGCGCGGTGGCTCACGCCTGTAATCCCAGCACTTTGGGAGGCTGAGGCAGGCGGATCACAAGGTCAGGAGATCAAAACCATCCTGGTTAACACTGTGAAACTCCGTCTCTACTAAAAATACAAAAAATTAGCCAGGCGGGGTGGCACGCACCTGTAGTCCCAGCTACTCAAGGAGGCTGAAGCAGGAGAATCACTTGAACCCGGGCGACGGAGGTTGCAGTGAGCCGAGATCGTGCCACTGCACTCCAGCCTGGGTGACAGAGCAAGACTCCATCTCAAAAAAAAAAAAAAAGTAATAATGATGGTGGTGGTGGTTCCCAGTCACTGAGAGTCTATTACATACCAGGAGCCATCGCATCCATGAGCCCAAATAACAGCCACCCTGGGAGACATGTGCTTCATCTCCATTTTACAGAGGGGGAAACTGAGGCCAGAGGTCCTCCACTGTAAAAACCAGAGCCAGGTTGCAAACCCAGAACTTGCTGCTCTCCTGTGCAGCTTCCTGTTGTTAGTAATTGAATGAAATGCTGCTTCAGGAGAACCACTGGGGACTGGGGGGAGAGAGAGGACTCAACGGTGTCAGAGAGACAGGCTCCCCCAGGGAAGGAGTTAGGCCTGCTGAGTCCGGCACTCAGGGAGGGAGATGCTTCCCAGAACGTGCCTGCTGGGTGACCTTGGGCAAGTCACTTCCCCTGTCTGATTCCTCAAAGGCAGATACCAATGCTGGTCCCCCCAGAGAACGGCACTGGGTCAACAGGTCCTCAGCAAACATGACGGATGGGGACAAAGTCACTTGGGGGCAAGAAAGGAGCATGTGCCCAGATGAGAGACTTATGTGATCAGAGGCCCTGGGGAGCGAGAGGGCTCAAGGAGGCAGAGGTGGGAAGATCATGGCCATAGAAGTCGGAGGGAAGGGCTGGGTGGCGGTGCTGGGAGGAAGCACGCGCTGGTGCAGCAGGGTCTCCAGTCTGTCCACAGGGGCAGGCAGGATAAGCACAGACCCGCCCACTGTGCCTCACTCCCCAGCCCTCCGCCACCAAGAACCCCCACTTCAGCCTGTGACAGCAACACCAAGTCCCCTGCAGGAGCCCTTCCCCCACCACACCTCCTCCGTCCTCCAGGGCGCACCCACCACCCTGCACAAGCCCCCTTCAGGGCACCCATCACTACCCCTTTCCTGGGGACCTCCAACACCTCAACAGCCACAGCCCCTCCACGTGGGGACCACCGCACCTTGGAGACAACATCTCCCTATCCTTAGCAACCACCAACACTGTGCGCAGCCAGCCAGCCTCCTTCCTCTGTCTCCTCCTCTCTCCACGGAGACCACAATGCCACAGAGGCGGCTCCCTCACCACGGCAACCACCGTCACTCAGCGCCGCCTGGACAACAGCTCCCTCCACGTGGCCGCCACCAACACAGCCTCGGTGACAGCCCCAGCCTCTCCTCTCCTCTCCAGGGCAGCCACCAGCCCCAGCCAGGACAGAGCAGCTCCTTCTGCCTGCCCGTCTGCCTGTTTGCGGCCTCCTAGTGCCAGACGGCTCTCCCTGTGCCTCCAAAATTCAATGACACAGGATCAGGCCCCATATCAATTCTGCTGGCATTTTCCCCTGCTCCCGGCTCACTTCCAGCCTCTCTCTCTACAATGGAAAGACCCCCACCTGAGCGAGACCCCCACCATGTTGTCCCAGGCCTTCCCCTGGAAGCTGGCTCTCCACCCCCAGCAGGTGCACAGATGCCCCCTGACCTGCTGGGGTGCAGACTAGGCCTGGCTCAGCCTCTCTGCCGGGTGATGGGGCAGGAGCTGGGGTCCTTGAGCCAACAGGGGCTTCCTGCCCACCCTCCCCAGTGGGCCTGTCTTAGCTCCCAACAGGCCTGCCGCTCTGCAGGCTGCCTCACAGGCCCTGTGGAAGGAAAGCTAGGTGGGAGGGGTGCCCACGGCTGGGGGCAGGGGCCGGGCCCACAAGAAGGAACACACAGAAGCCTGAGGCTGGGCCACATCACAGGTTTGCAAGGCCAGGTCATGTGAGCTATGCTCACGGACAGCGACACACACAGGCAAAAGGACCCTGTCCTTACCAGATGTCTGCAGCAGAGGAGGCCCCTCCGGCACTGTCCCCGACCTGGGTCTCAGAAAGGTCCCCCAGGCAGCAGCGGAAGAAGTAGCAATGAGATCTCAGGTCCTGGCCCAGCCCGGGTGGCAGCAGCTCCTCACCCAAGTCCTCTCCTTCTGCAGGGAGGCGAGGGGGAGAGACGGGAGGGAGGGAGAGAAGGGGAGGAGAGGGAGGGGGGACAGCAGGAGGGAGGGAGGAGGGAAAAATGCTGAAGTCTTGAAGGGTACACTCACTTCTTTCTTGGGTTTCCCATGGCAACCGAATATACCACAAATGAATATCAGGGTGAGACAGAGAGAGGAGGTAAAGGGAGAGGAGGAATGGAGGGAGATGGAAGAGAGATGGAGAGAGACAGAGATAGAGAGATGGGGGAGACAGGGCAGGGAGAGATGGAGAGATGCAGAGAGAGATGGAGGCAGAGACGTGAAGGCACTGAGATGGAGAGATGGGGCAGGGAGAGGAGAAGAGATGGAGGTAGAGAGAGAAGGATGATGAGGTAGGAGAGATGGAGGGATGAGGCTTCCAATCGTAACCCATGGGGCTCAGGGACCAGGGAAGAGGCCAGGGGCCACAGGGCTTCTTTCAAGCCCCTGGGCAGGAGAAGCAGGCACAGATGAGTGAGCTTTCTGGGAACCAAGGGGCCCCCACTCCCACCCCTTCACCTTGTCCCACACTCCCTACTGGGCTCCACAGCCTGGAGGTGCCTCCCAAGTCACATCCCAGCCTCACACCCCACTCATAGCCACGGTCACACATGTCACACCCACGTGCGTGTGCACACACACTCTCACACTCCCCTGACCCCCAGTGCCCCCACACAGCCCTTACTCCCTCCATGGCGAACCACCCTCCTCTCCTGTTGGTCACTGGGATCACCAACGCCACCCAACCCCATCATCAGCTGGGCCCCAGGGAACAAAGACACCCTCGCCCTCGGCACACCCTCTCCTCTTCGGAACTCTGCCAGGACTGGCACACGCCTTCCCCTATGTGCTCAGCCTGTTTCCAGCCAGGTGTAATGCCTCTGCCCCACCTTCCCGCCATATGGGCTCACACACAGCCTAAGAGCACAGTACCTGGCTGACCTCCACCTGCACAGACAGGCGCTCCCAGACAGACGGGCCTCGGTGGAACCTCGCCTCCATCTGTGCAAACACGTGCACACACACACTCAGCCCTTCCCGAGGAGGCCCCTCTCCCTGTCCCGCCCCGCACCCCACCAGCCCAGATGGTACTCTTGGCCCTCCCCCGCAGGCAGGGGCTCACACCTCGGCCCCCTCGGCATTGCCATTCACAAACATATGTAGACCCACCAAGTGCTGGCAGCCAGCGGCGCCCAACGGAAAATAAACACACACTCGGGCCTCCCTTCCCCCCTCCCCCCTACACTGCCTCAACTCCCTCACCCCCTCCCAAAGGCAGAGAACTAGCAGGGCCGGCTTCCTCCAGGAAAAGGCTCCCAGGCCTAGCTGGGAGCACACAATTGACCCTGAGCCCCTCAGCCAGCAGGGTTGGGAAAGCACCCCAGAGGCACACGCTATACCCAAACACACACACACACACATATACACCAGTCCTCCCAGAGCACACCCAGACAGAATCCACACAGGAGAACTTCCCACCGCCGCAGAGAAACGCACATCACAGACCCAGAGACCCGTGGGCCTAGAGACCAAGGTGCACTGCACACAGCTGAACCAGAACACAGGGGCGCCCCACACAGACACACTCCCCAACACGCAGGCCCACGCTGGTACCAAAATGCATGCGGCCACTGCACAGACGCACAAACCAGAGGCACCGTGGACTGCCCCGCCCCAGGCTCACCAAACACATCCAGAAAAACGTGCCCAGGGACACGGGGCCCCCAACATAGACACATGCCAAAACATACATGCCCCAAGCATGCCCACACACAGGGAACCGCTCCCAGACACACGTGCCAATGCACATGTGCCAACACACCCCCAGCACAGCCACGCCTGCACGCCACAGCGCTCCCAGGACAGTTCACGCGGCGCGTCCCCATGCCGTCCACACTCACCCGGCACACACACCCCCTCGCCAGCAACTCGCCGGGTCCTGGCTCCGGTCGCCCCCTGTGCCCCTACCCAGCGCGGCCGGCCCCGCCGCCAGCCCCCGCCCCTGCCGGCCGCTTTCGGATCCCGGGCACCGCGCAGAGCCCAGAGGCTGCGAAATTGGCTGCGAGCGTCAGGGGGCTGCGGCTTCAAATTCTAAACACAGGCAAGTAAGGAGGAAAGCCGGGCCAGCCGAGCGAGCCGGGCCAGCCGGGCGCAAGTTCCGGAGGCTGGCGGGGCGGGCCGCGGGGGACGGGGGCCTCGAAGAGCCGCGGACGGCGGAGGACGGTGCGGAGGTGGGGAGCGCGGCGGGGTCGGGGGGCAGGGGGGCAGGGTGGCGGTGCGGCCCCGGCGGGGCTCCGAGCGCGCGCTCCCGTCCCCACTACGCCAGGTCCGCGGCAGTTCCCGCCCGCCCCCTCCTCCGGCCCAGCAGCCATCGCGCACCCGCCCCGTGCGCCCCCAGGACGGACGATCCCAGCCTGCGGACGGACGATCCCAGCCTGCGGACGGACGATCCCAGCCTGCCGCCAGACCCAGGTCTGCCTCCGCCAAACCCAGGTCTGCCTCCGCCAAGTGGATGGACCGTATCGAGCCACAGCTACGCGGCTGTGCGTCGCCTCCTCCAGGACGTCTTCACTGCTCTCCGCCCTCTTCGCCGCTTCTCTGCCCTCACCTCCACCTCCGCCTCTGGCCTCTGCTCACATGCACAGCCGCAAACTCAGCTCCACCAGCGCCCACGCTCCACAGGAAGGGAGAGGGAGGGCATTCGCCCTGTCCAAGGGGCTGGGGCAGGCCCGCTCCAGTTCCACTTCATCCCGACCACACTTTAGGCTGCTAACGCGCCTAGCTTTAGCAGCTGTGCGGCCTCGAACCCGTGACCGCACACTCTGCCTCCGATTCCTCATGTGTGCAACAGGAATGATGCAGAGGGGCGTTCTGAGGATTTAATGAGGGACTCCTTAAACAGGCTTAGAGCAGCAGGCAACGAACACGGAAGATGATTAGCCAGTATTATTAGTCAGTATTGGCCCCTGTCTTGCTGCTGTAGCGTGGAAGGTTAGGCACTTCTCTGAGCTCAAGCTCCTCCTCTGGAAAATGAGGATGGCTTTGCTGGCTCCGGAGGATTCTGGGAGGAGTCTCAGAGACCCCAGGGAACATGCAGCTGCCATCCAACCAGCAAATGTGAGTGAATTAATCTTCGGGAAAGCATTAAAATTGCAAGTTCCTGCAATTTTCCCCTCGTCCACTCTCCCGATCAAAATCTCAGTGGACAGGGCCCAAGAATCTGCATTTTAACCAGCACCCAGAGATTCTAATGCTCCCTGACAAAAAGGATATTACTCAATTTCTTGGCGCAGCATGGATGGTCCAGTATGGTTGATCCTCAAACTACATGTCCAGACTCATCTTCTCAAAATCCACTCTGGGCTTCCCCACCTCCGGGCCCCTGCTCACACGGTCACTCCATATGGCACGCCCCCACCCAGGGGCAGGCAGGACCTCTTTCACAATCCTCCAGCCAAAATTAAACAAGATAACAGAGAGTGCCTTGCCCGATGCCTGGCACATAGCAGGTGCATAATCGAGAGAATTCTGCAAAGCCCAGAGCAGAAGTTGGCACAACCTCTCCAGCCCTGCCAGGGAGGCTCGCTCTACACCTGGCCTCCAGCCTGCAGCAGCAACCCCCTCTCAGTTAGGTCACAGAGGGACAAGAATCACCTGTCAAGCAAGCCCTACTGTGTGCAGACCCCATGCTGGGCACTTGTCAGAGGTTCCCGTGTCTCACCTCTCCTCCAGGGCCCTGAGCTCTGCCAGGCAGGGGCTCTTCTCTGGGGGTTCCTGCCTGAGCCCCGGGGCCCAGCATTTCTCCCTGGGTGAAACATGCTAATAAGGGTGTGTGTGCATGCGCCATCTGAATGCAAAATGCAGCGATCCATCCTCGGTAGCATGTAGATGAAAGGAATTTGTTTAATAAGTATTTTTTGAGGGCCTACCAGTCTCCGCCTGCACAGAGCTGACATGCAGTGGGAGAAATAGACAGGAAATAGGCAGATGTAGGAAATCCACTGGGGAATGAGAAGGGCCAGAAAAGGAGGGAGGCAGGGAGGCTGACCCCACAGCCTCTGTCTCTCCAAGATTCAGGGACAATTGTAGAGGGAGAGGGATAAGAGACAGGCCAAGGAGGGAAACTGAGTCAGGCCTGAGTCTTGGGACTAGGCCCACGGCAGGCTGGTCAGGCAGCCTTGGGATTCATTCCCTACTTCCCCCGAGAGAAGTGGTGACCAGTGTATACAAACATCACAAGAGCTGGCAGCACCCAGGCTCTTCTCATGCATCCTTAGGCCCCACCCCCATCCCCAGCAGTTCCCATGCACTTCAGGGGCTGAAAAGCAGAGGGTGAAAAGCATGAGAAGGAAACAGACACATGCATGCACCGTGCAGACCCCCTCCAGGAAGCCAGGAATGAACAGAGGGAGCAGATGAGAAGGGGGAGGGAAACAATGGCATCCCGAATGCCAGACAGGATGTTATACACGTGGTCTTCTCTTACCTAACCTTTAGCATGACCTTTAGGACAACCCAGAAGGGTTAAGAATTCGTTTTTTTGTTTTTTGGTTGTTTTATTGTTGCTGTTGTTGTTGTGGCCAGGCACGGTAGCTCACGCCTGTAATCCTAGCACTTTGGGAGGTTGAGGAGGGAGGATCACGAGGTCAGGAGTTCAAGACCAGCCTGACCAACATAGTGAAACCTTGTCTCTACTAAAAATACAAAAATTAGCCGGGTGTGGTGGTGTGTGCCTGTAATCCCAGCTACTGGGGAGGTTTTTTTTTTTGAGACGGAGCCTCACTCTGTCACCCAGGCTGGAGTGCAGTGGCACAATCTCGGCTCACTGCAACCTTGGCCTCCTGGGTTCAAGCGATTCTCCTGCCTCAACCTCCTGAGTAGCTGGGATTACAGGCATGCACCACGACGCCCGAATAATTTTTTGTATTTTTAGTAGAGACAGGGTTTCACCATGTTGGCCAGGCTGGTCTCGAACTCCTGACCTCAGGTGATCCTTCTGCCTCGGCCTCCCAAAGTGCTAGGATTACAGGTGTGAGCCACCACGCCCAACCAAGAATTTGGTACTTTTGTCCCCACTTCACATTGAGGAAACTGGGCCTCAGGGAGGGGAAGTGACTTGCCCAGGACACACACCGAGAGGAAAAGAGGTTGGATTTGGAGCCCTGCCCCTGCCCTTTCCACAAGCAAGATGGCCAGGAAGTGGGGAGTCCAGGGGGCTACAGCTGAGGCCACGATAGACTCGGGACCTGAAGAAGATACTGATCCTGGGGCAACCTCCCCACCGTCACCCAGGGGAGCCCTCCAAGCGCTGCTGTTCGAGGCACTGTGGGAGGGCCAGGGAGCAAGGGGCTGCCTTTGGGGGTGTCCCGTCACCGTGGGGGAGGGGCGCAGGAGGAATGGGATGTGGGGATTGAGATGCAAGCACCACCCACGAGGCCCCTCCTTTCCTGTCTCTCCTTGCAGCCGAAGCAAAGGGTGTCCCCCGCCCCCAGCTTCCCTAGGGCAGGGTCACTGCACCCATTTACAGATAAGCAAAGCAAGGCCCAGAAAGGGCCTTCCGTGAGAGGGGTACGCCAAGATGTAGAGGCCTCCAGGCCCACCTGGCAAAGGAGTTCAGCAGCCAATGGTGCTGATGTGAGAGTCTCCCTTCAGGGGTTCCAGTCCTGGTTCCATCGCTGTGTGGCCCTGGACTGGTCTGTAACCTCTCTTGTTTCTTGTCTTCAAAATGAGGAATAATAATAGCGCCTACTGCAGCTGGCTTTTGTGGGACTAAACGAATGCCGCCCATAAAGAGCTTCGAACCGGGCCTGGCTCTCAGTAGGGGCTCAATAATATTAGCTGATATCATTATTATTATTATCACTATAGTTATTACTATTTCAATCAGCAGCATCGTGCAGCCAGCACCCTTCCTCTGGCACCCCAGGCATAAGCAAGCCTGCCCAGGTGGCTCTTCAGTCCTCAGGGCTTCTCTGGGGCTTTCCTAGGGACTGTCTGCAGAGCTGGGGGGAAGGAGAGGGGGCTCAATTATTCCAACCCCCAGACACCATCTCCAGTAATAATGTCAATGCCTCTGCCCCAGGTGGTAATTGAGCCAAGAGAAGGTTAATTTAATCAGGGATTGGGCTGGGACGGCAGGAGGCAGAGGACTGGGTTAATCTTCTAGACGATTAACACAGCTCCTGAAGAGGTCTGACTTGCTAAGAAGGCTCAGGTTTCGAGCCAATCCTACTTCTCGGCCATCCACTCCACACAGCACATGTCACAACACGGGGCAGGTGGAGGCACAGAGAGAGGAGCTTGGCCCCCAGGCACTGTGGCCGGAGCAGGTGAGGGTAGCAGCAACGTGTGCCTCCCAGCCCTGCACACGGTTGTCACACTTTCACACTCACACATCACACCCACAAGAGAAGCTGCCACCATCCTCTTACAGAGACAGGAGAGGCTGACCTCTGTCACACACAGCCAGGATGCAGATGCGGCAGGGGTGTCACTGGAACCCAGTTTTGCTACCAAAAACAGGCATCCTACAAGACCTCAGGGGACATTGAGGAACAGGCATGGAGCCCCCAGTGACCGCCCTAGACATGCCCCACTGGAGAAGGCTTGCTGGGTGTGCCCGTTCCTATCACGCTGACTGTTTCTGGAGCTTGTGGGTGGAAGAGTAAGAGAGCACTGACCTGGGAGTCAAGAGCAGCCTCTCCTCCAGCCAGAGACCTCTTGGCCTTGGGCTCATCACCTGGCACCCCACCCCCAATTCCTCATAGCTCCATGTCTCTCCATGAAATGAGGGTACCCCTCGAGAAGGGGCTGGGTAATCAAATGTGTCTCCCTGTAGCCACTGAGGGCGGCGGGGGGAATGGAATTCACATGAAATCAACAGACAGCTTATGCCAGAACTCAGTTTACTCATTGGTCAAATATCCACATAATAGTGGCTAACTCACCCACCTCAAAGAACTGCCGTGGAAATCCAAGGAAAGAAAAGAAAGTCCTCTGCATAGTTAGACTTAAACCAAAACAGGAAAGCAGCTACTCTGGGCTGGGGGGATAGGAGGTGAGAGGACAGAGCTCACGTGGACTGAGCCCCCACCATATGCCAGGCATCAGCACCCGCCCCCCACAAGGCCCATGGTCTCCTTAACCCCCTTCACCTCTCTAACCCCCCACCCCCTGTTACAGAGGAGAGACTGAGGCTCAAAGAGGCGACGTGAACGCTTAAATCACAAAACACAGAAAGTAGCAAAATGGGATTCGAACCAATGGTCTCACGCTCCCTGGCTATGGCCATTTTCTATTGTCACATGCACTGACACACTCACATACACATTCACTCATTAAAGCACATCCACCCAGGGGTGGTGGGCCTGGCTGGGATGAAGAGGAAAACAGGGACTGGGGAGGTCAGATGGGGGCTGCAGCACATCGGAGGCCTCCAGGCCCACCTGGCAAAGGAGTTCAGCAGCCAATGGTGTTGATGTGAGAACCTCCCTTCGGGGGTTCCAGTCTTGGAAGGTGCACTACTCAGGGGGCAGGACTTAAGGAAAGGGGGTCCCATGCCCACTCAGGATGCTGGGAAAGGGGGCCTCTTGGGAGGGACCACGCCACGCATCCTAAGGCTCCATCCCTCTCCCCTTCCCACCCCTCATATACAAGGGACATAACCACACCCGGCCACACACACTCCCCTGACATCACACTTACACACTCTGGCTCTGGCTGGGGGGAGTGACCTCCGACAAAACTGTCCCACTGACGTCACCTGCGGCCTGGAGCTTATGTCACACCTGAGGTTCTCACTGACGTCACATACATACTTTTTCCTGATGTCCCCACAATTAACCCTCTTTCTTCCTGCCTAGGGGTTGATGGCCCAGAGGTACCCACCTCCCCACCCACACAGCTGCAGGGCCCCCGGCTCATCAGGACAGCACCTGCCTGTGCACCCCTTTCAGGGGACACACATGCCACATGCTTTGCTGATGGCCCAGACGTGACACGTCCCACAGGTGTCCACGGGCCACAAGAACAGGGGTGTCAGCCATGCATATACACATACACACACGCACACACTCCCAGTCCCGTCTCATGATACAGCTTGCATATTAAAACGCCTCTCAGTAACTGCGCCGGGCAGTCCGCGCCCCACAGCTTCCACCACATTCCTCCAGGTGCTGCCAGCACCCCCCTCCCTCCAGCTTTCTGACTCCGACAGCCTGGCCTGCTGACAGCGGCAGCCGCAGCCCAGACACACACACACACTCCAGCCTAACACCTGTGTCTCAGCAAGGGACCAAGGCAGTGCCCTCCAGCCGCAGCTGCTGGGTGAGAGGAGTCCAGAGGGAAGGGGCACAGCACAGAGCCCTGAGCTGTAGAAAGTGCCGAGTACCACGTTCCTCCCCAGCTGAGTGCGCGGTCAGCACCACTGTCCCCTTCTTGTCTCCCTCCTTGGGCACGCCTGACACACCATGGCCTGTGGCCTCTGCTTTGGACACAAGCTCCCCGAGTGTGCATGCACACGCACACACACACACCAGCTCGCTTCCCTCCAAACATTCCGAGGAAATCCTGCCAGGCCACTGACAGTGTGCGTGTGTGCGCTTGTGTATGTACAGACAGAGAGCAGGGTCCACCCCATGTCCACACACACACACACACCACACACACACAGCACGCACAATCCCCACATGCACACGGCGCCCCACCGGCCAACACACCCACCCCCTCCCCGTCCCCTGACAGCTGCTGGAACCCACACATGCACACACACACACTGGCACGCGCTCACACACACACACACACACACACACACACACGGCAGTGGCCCCGGCCCTGCCAGAGCTGCAGTCTCTGCGATTTATGCCGCCTCCCTGGGCTGCCTCCCTCCTTGTCCCTGGCCAGCGCCTCTGCAAGGGTCCCCACCCCCCAGTTCTGGTCTTAACCAACCCCACCGTCGTCAAGCCCCACCCTGGCCCCCCTTCCCCTAGAAGACATCCACCCGTCAACCCCTCTTACCAGCTAGAGGATGAATGCCTTGACCCGGCAGCACCCCGTGAAAGAGAGGGCTTAGGGCCCCCGATTCGAAAAGATGAGGGCAGAGAGGTGCAGTGTGGCACCGGCTGGCACACCGTCCACCATCGAGCCTCTGCACCACCCCCAGAAACGCTCACCTCACCGACCGTCCTCGGTGTCCTCCCACCGCCTCCGCCCACCGCCACCACCACCACCTCCCTCGCGCAGGGTGGTCCCCCGGGGGTCTCACGGGGATCCCCAGACCCAGGAGACAGTGGGGGTGGCTCTCCCTGTCTCATCCCCCCTTCCGTGTCCCTCTCCAAGCCCCACCCCCACTGACGGAGGGGGTGCCCTCCGGCTCCAGCCCCGACTCCCACCGTCTCCCCGGTCGCGGCGCTCGGATCCGGAGGAATTCACTTACCCCAGCCCCAGCCGGGATCCGGGCCAAGCACCGCCTCCGGGAAGCGGCGGCCGCGGGGCCTGCGCGTATGAGTGTGAGTGTGAGTGTGAGCGCGAGTGTGGGTGCGGGGTGCGTGGCGCGTGGCCGTGGGGTGGCCCGCGTGTGTCTGTGTGTGTGTCTGGGAGCGCGCGTGTGCGCGCAGACGCCGCCGCCCCCTCCTCCCCGCCGCCGCGCCTCTGCCTCTGCCTCGGCGGGGAGGGCGCCCGGGAGGGGCCAAGCGGCGCGCGTCAGGGGCCGCGGCAGGCCGTGTCCGTCTGTCCGTCCGCCAGCCCGCCCGCGCCCGGTGCCCTCCGCAGGCCTTTCCGCAGCAAGCCCGCTCCCGCCCCCCGAGCCGGCCGCACGCTCCACGGACACACGCGCGCTCGCAGACACACGCCCGCGGGGCTGGGGCCGCGCCTGGCGCCGCCGCTGCGGCTGCAGCGCCCGGGGAGGCGGCGGCGGCCCGGCGGAACCCCGAGCCCCGGCTCGGCGGACCCCTGTCCCGGTCCCGGCCCCCTGCGCTGCTCACCCCGCGGGATCCCGGTCCGGGTCCGGGTCCGGCTTCCGCCAGCGCATTCAACAGCTGGGGGCAAACTTGCAGCGGGGCCGCCCGAGGTGCGCCTGGACTCGCCCTCCGCCTGGACTCCGCCTCCGCGGATGGGCCCCCTCGCCGCCTTGTACCTCCATGCCCTGCCGCCTGCGTCCTGCTGGTTGGTCCCGCGTTCAACCGCTGGCGACTGGGGAAGTGCGGCTGCTGCGTTCCCATTTTACAGGCCAGACAACTGAGGTTCGGAAGAGGAATGATTCCCCCAAGGTTACACAGGGAGCCTGCAGACAGTATTAGACTTTACGCTCCCCTACCTTGTGCCAGGGCACTCACTGCCTTTCCCCACCCCTCCAGGAGTAGGTCCAAGGGATACTGGGCTCATCTGCAGCTAGAGAAGCTTCATTAGCCTTCCAGAGGCCCAGTTCCCGGCCCCTTACGCCAAAGCCCCTGCCACCTGCTGCCACCTGCAAAGGGGTGAATGCTGGGAGGAGGAGGAGGTGGAAGATGCAAGAAGCTCTGGCACCCGAGGCCTCTACCTTGGTGCTTGGGCAGGCAAGCACCTCCTCCCGAGGCCCTGCGAGCTGCATGTCAGAGGCCTGCTGCCAGCAGGCCCTGTACTTCTCCATCACTTTTATAGGACCGCATGCACCAGCACCTGTTCTCAGGTGTTGCACAGCAGATGAAGTCCAGGCTGCAGGAACTCCCCGTCGGGACATCTCATGCGGGTCTGGAATAAGGAGACTCCCCAGAAGAAGCCACTGCCTGAGCTGAATCCTGATGGATAAGTAGGAGTTGGCCAGCTAAAGAAGGAGGAGAAGGGTGTCCCGGACTCTGGGAATAGCATGTGCAAAGAGGCACAGAGGCATGAAACAGCTTTGTATGTGTGTACAGGGAACTCCACGGAGTTGGGTATTAGTAGAGCAAAAAGAACGTCTGTCCAGAAATTCCTCCCTTCTGTCAACTAAGAACAGGGAACCGCCCAGGATGGGGCTGGGAGGGCAGACAAGCACTGGGTCACAGGCCACTGGTTGTCCCAGAGTATGCAGAAGGACTATTGGGCGTTCCCCACCTGCACCCTAGGCTGCCTGGCACACTCCTACCCATCCTTCAAGGTCCCTCGCTGCAAACCCAAATAAGCCATATGCTGTCTCTGCCCTTTAAACTGAGCCCTCCTACAGGGCAGGGGCGGTATCCAACACATGGTGTGTACACCCCACAAGGCTGGGCAAGAAGCAGGGTCCCAGCTCCAAGACCCTGCTGGAAGAGCCCCTCAGGCGGAACATAACGGCCTCTGCGCCCTCTGGCGGATCCCTCAAGAAACTAGAGTGCTCCCCAATCCAACAGCCCCCCTGTGGCTCTCAGGCCCAGACACTTTCTGAGATGGGCACTGGCAGATGCCACCTAATCCGCTCCTGCCCAAGGAACTGAGCAGTGATGACCCCAAAGAATACCAGGCAGTGAGTGGCAAAACAGCCTCTTGCTGCTCCGTTTCCGAGACGTTCCCAGTCATCTTCCAGAGTGCAAGTCACAACCCTCTCTGAGCCTGTTTCCTCCTTTGTGAAAGGAATATAGCAAAAGCAGCCAGTACCCCCAGCACAGTGCCGGCTGCTCCGTTCTCCCTGGAGACCTCCAGGTCTGGCTGGATTCGCTCAGAGTTGGTTTGAAGCTCTGAAACAGTCTAAGAATCTCCCTTTGGAGACTTTGCCCTTACTGGGCAGATGTACATTGACAAGAGTTTCAGCTCTTAGCTCACTTTCTGCCACCATATAGAAGATGGAGTTAGCCTGGCCTGAGGGTCATAGTGGACCACACCATCTAGACACTCAACTGGGCTTTCTCTAGACCATAGTGGAAAGGATACATGTCTGCACTGTCAAAGACAGTAGCCACTAACTGCACGTGGCTATTGAGTGATTGGAATTGTGGCTAGTGTGGCTGAGGAACTAAATTTTTAATTTTAATTGTTATTACTTTAAATAGCCATAATGTGGCTTGTGGCTGCCATGTGAGATAGTGCAGCTCCAGACATATAGCAAGCTCCTTGTTAAAATCAAGCCCAGACAGACCTAATGCACACACACACACAGACACAAACACAGGGGACCCTGAGAACCTGGGGATGCGGGGAGCGGGGAGCTCAGGAGACTGCCTAGAATCTGTAGCTGAATGGTTAAGACCGAGACAAACGTAAGCAATAACATGTCCATTCCCACAGTCACTGCCTCAGACCAGGCTTGCCGTCACCTGGATACCTGCAACAAACTCCCTCACCACCCATCTGTTTAAACCCCCAATAGCTCCCCAGAGCCCATGCACAGAGGAAAATATGTTCTCTTTCTCATGGCAAGTGATTGGCAGTAGCTGCCTAGAGGTGCTCACCCTTTGCAGAAAATGGCATGATTGATTGGTGATGTCTGCCTCAGGAATAAATACAGAGATGAATGGTAAGCCCTCTCTGCTACAGGATAAAATCCAAACTCTATTTATTTATTTATTTATTTTTGAGACAGTGCCTCTCTCTGTCACCCAGGCTGGGGTGCAGTGGTGCAATCTCCACTCACAGTGGTGCAACCTCTGCTCACTGCAACCTCCACCTCCCAGGTTCAAGCAATTCTCCTGCCTCAGCCTCCCGAGTAGCTGGGATTACAGGCGCCTGCCACCATGCCTGACTAATTTTTGCATTTTTAGTAGAGACGGGGTTTCCCCATTTTGGCCAGGCTGGCCTCAAACTCCTGACCTCAGGTGATCTGCCCGCGTCGGCCTCCCAAAGTTCTGGGATTACAGGCATGAGCCACTGCACCTGACCAAAACTCCAAACTCTTTAACTTGCCTAAATAAGGCCCGTTGCAGTTGGTCCTTATTTAGTCCTCCAGCATCTTCAATGTCATCCCACATATGTTCTGGGTCCCAGCAACACCAATATCTGCCCTTTCCAGACTCACTTTCTGCCACCGTATAGAAGATGGAGTTGGATCTGTCACCCCATCGTCTTCACACCTTTGTGCTTTTGATCCTGTTCCCTTGATGTGGGAAGCCTTTCCTCCTCTCAGATCCCTTCCCTACCTGTCTACTTTCTAGCTATCCTCAGGTACTGCTTGAAAGCCGCCTCCTCAGTGAAGCCTCCCCTGACCACTCCTTAGCTGAGCTGGCTGAGCTACTTCCTTCTCCCTTGGCTCCCAGAACATTCTGCGGAGGCTTCAGTGACAGCACACATCACATCACGTCATTATTCATTCTCTATGTGTCCACCTCCCCCAACTTGTTCTTCACTTGGTCACCCTATCAAGTAGCAACCATGTGTCAGGGTCTCACTCAGGGCCAGGCATTGTGCAGGGCCATTTTCACACATTATTCTTATTAATAAGCCACAAATCTAGATATTAAGAGGTTCTCTTCCGGGCACACAGCATCCACCCCCCTTCCCACTAGCGCCCAAATTTCTCCTCTCCCCACCACCACGTACAGTCTTGGAGGAATGTGAATCCAAGTACCACTTCCTGCCCTCAGCTGGGCTAATTGCACTGTGGGTGGAGTGATCCGTGCACAGGAAAATTAGCTGGAGCAGAACCATCCTCGAAATGTCAGTGCCAGGTGACATGGGTGGGCTGGGCACCTGCCCTGCATCCCAGAACCCCATCTGCTCGGCCATCTCCCAGAGGTGCACAGGAGCTGCCCCTGGCTGACAGCTCGCCAGAATGTACCCTTTATTTTCAAGGTGAACAAGCATGGCCCACATCCAAATGATCCCACTGCCCTGGCCACGTCACTAGAAAGACATTTTTTCCAGAAAGTCTTCCTTTCTTCAAGGCTTAGAGAACAGAGGAGGAAGAGTGAGAGGAACATAGAAATGCTAAAAGCTTCACGCATTGTTTAAGGTGAATAACAAGATTTACCCTTTGTACTTAGATGAAATTTTCTTCACTTGGTTTCCGTGGCATTTTGAGTTGATGCTAATAAAATTAGGTTAAGTGATTCTTTCAGAGAAACACACACACACACACACACACACACACACCCCAGAGCTTGTGCGGGGTGTCACATTCCTCCTTTGGATCCAGACCTAAAATCACATTTCTGTTGTGCCTCCAGTGCTGGAACTGAGGACATCAGCTCGCTGAGGACAGGAGCCAGTGGTGAGCCTGGAAGAAAAAGACGGGCCTGGAAGGCAAAGCATGGTCCTTCCCCACGGTGGAACCATGCCAAGTGGACTAGGAAGAGATGGGGGCTGAGCTGCCTTCTGGGGAAGGTGGGTCCTCTTATCTAGGAGTGTTTTGTTTTTCTGGTCACCGTGACAGGTCAGGAGGAAGGTGACGGGGAGGGAACCCCCAGCACCCCCCCCGCCACACCCGCCCAGGAGGCCTAGTTGCGAAGAACACATGTATTTCTAGAAAGGATTTTGACATTCTTTTGCTGTGGTGTGTACAGTATGAGCCCCATCCCCCACTTCAGTCTCCCTACCACCTCCTTCCCCCAACTCCCTTCAGAAAAGTCTGCGTGTTTCTCCTATGAGTCATTTATTGCTTTGTAATGAATTACCTCAAAACTCAGTGGCTTAAATCTGCAAAAAGACATGCTTATTATTTCACAGTTTCTGTGGTCAGGCATTTGGGAGAGGGTGATTCAGCCCTGGAATGTCTCATAAGCTTGCAGTAAAGATGTTTGGCTGGGGCTCCACCCATCTGAAGGCTGGACCGGGGCTGGCAGATCTGCTTCTGAGATGCTTCCCTCACATGGCTGGCAGGTTGGTGCTGGCTGTTGGTGGGAGGCCTCTGTGTCTTGTCACGTGGACCTCTCCATAGGACTGTTTGAGTGTCCTCACAACATTGTGGCTGCTTTCTCCAGAGTGAGGACAAGTAGGAAGCCTGTGTCTCTTATGACCTGTCCTCAAAAGTAACACTCATTTTTGCTTTCCTGTTGGTTCCATGGATCTGACCCATTCATTGTAGTGAGGGGACCACACAGGGGGTGGAGCCCAGGAGGGAGGTACTATCAAGAGCCCTCTTGGGGCCAGTGGTTTTGAGATCAATCAATTATATTTGAGGAAGTTGAGGAAGTTCTGTGTTCTGCATCCAGACTAGCAAAGATGAAAACAGAACTAGAGGAGTGGCAGCCAACACAGGATGGCCTGATTCCTTAGGAGTCCATGATTCTGAGGGCCTATGGTCTACATTGCTTATAGACCAAGGGCAGCTCAAGGCTAATGATGCATAAAGAATGTGCATAAAGACCCTAGGTCTGGACAAGAGTCAAAGGTGGCTGAGGGTGTGGCCCCAGTGAGGGGGTGCCTGTGAGGACCAAAGGACAGGGCCACACTCTGAGGGATATTTTGAGGTGTCCAGGTGGATGCCTATTGGTCCAGAGACCCAGTTATGGGAGGGACCCCAGAGAACCCTATTAGAGGTGCTGATGGCACCCTGCTTGCCTGGCTTGGGGCTGAGATGACTGGATGGTGAGGTTTGCCAGGCTGCCTCCCCGCCAGTCTTGGTAGAGCAGCCCTGGAGTGTGCTGTCAGATAGGGAGGGGACAGGAGGACAATGGGGGACACCCCTTTTGACACACCGGCTGCCTCCACTAGAAGGTGAGCCATTTTCAGCCAATTCAACCATCTAATCCAGATCTGTGCCATGGGTGCCCAGCCCCTCGCCAGTCACAAGCAGGTGCTTGGGGAGGGTCCTGGTGAGCTGCCTCACCCAATGGTGCGAGGGCCAGACTGACAGTGTCCATCCCCCTCCCCCCAACCCAGAGGCCTGCTCCAACAGAAGCGGGATCTGCCAAGTGTTTACAGCCCCATGGCTGATCGCCTCCCCTCAGCTCTCTGAACCAGGAGACTCCTCTGAGACACCCCCAGGGAGAGCTGGAGGAGGAGGAAGGAAGGCTCAGATCTCTGCATCTGCCTGACTTATTCTGTCCCCTAGCCAGAGGCCACTGCACCCCACACTATTGTGTGGCTGCCATTTGGATCTGAGCACCCTTGCAGGGAGCTCTGGAATCCTGCGGGAGACACAGCAGGGGGAGCAGAGTTAGCCTCAGCTGGCTCAGCGGCTACAAGGTCAGCCCGGCAGCCTGCATTATTAAACCATCTATCTGGCTCCATCCAGGGAGATGCTGGGGGTGGGGGCAGGCTGCTGCCTGGGTCCGGAACTGGGGCAGCTGGCAGCTCCTGGGAGCTGGAGGTCACCGGCCTCATGGCTGGGTTTGTCACTGCTGACCTGCTGCCGGCTCCGAGGTTCCAGATGCTGCAGGGGCTGGAAAGGAGCTGACTGGCTGGTTTCTTCATGTTCTTTTTTCTGCTCAAAAACTTCTGGTCTCTGACTCCACAGGGTAAAGCGCCAGCTCCTTATGCTGGCATCTGGAGTTTTCTGCAACCTGGCCACACTCTTCCTAAAATCATAATAATAGCTCAAAAAGGAGGTGTTTACTCTCCTTCAGGCTTGGTGCCATGTGCTCTACATGAATTAAAGTCTGTGTGAATGACGACAACAATCTACGAGGTGCTTCTGTTATTCCCATTTGACTGCGGAGGCTCAGAGATGCTAAGCAATTTGACCAGGATCACACAGTGAAGAAGAGGCAATGATTCCCCCAGGCTTTCCTGCTGATGCAGCCAGGCCGTGGCCACGAGACGCTGGGGATATTTTAGGCTCAAAGCCCCATTCTTAGCCCCACGATCGCTTGTCACTTCCCAGAGTCGTGCCTTTCCTGAGGTTCTCTCACTGTAGAATCTGGGGGACTGACGGTCCCTGGGGAGGGGGATGCATAGTATATATTCCCAAGACTCCATGGGAAAGGGAGGGTTTGTGTGGCTGCTACCAAGTTACTCAGGCCCAAATCCCAGATGCTATCTGAATGCCACCTGGATGCCACCTGGGCTCCTGTCAGCTCTGCCTGCTAAACCTAGCCCCTCCTCTCTCCCTCACTGCCACAAAGGCAAAGGCAGGTGGGTCCCATTCAGCTCTGCGTGCTCAGGGTCTGGCATGCAGATGGCACTCCAAAAATATTTGCTAAGGAAAATGATCAAGTGTATGCCTGCGTGAACAAATGAAGGAAGAAAAGAAGAGGGAGTGGCCAGTATGAGGAGAGGAAACGGATGGATGAACAGGAAGGCTGGTGAATTCGGCTCTGCCCTAGGGACTGGGGGTGGGCACTGGGCAAAGGAAATCTTCACACAAGAAGAGATGCTCCAGGAACCTGCCTGACAGGTGGGAGGAGCACGCAGGCAGGGCGCCTGGAAGGGGCAAGGCGTGGAGGAAGCTTTGAGAGGGGGGCAGTAAGAGCAGGCCAGAGAAGAGGCCTTGGTCTCACTCTGATCCTTCCAGTAGTTCTGACTGGTTTCTCCGAAATCTCCCCATTTTCTCTCATCTCCTGCTTTCTGTCTGCCCTCATGCTTGGAGGCCATGGAACTTCAGCTCGCATGGCCCATCACAACTCATTCTCAGAGCAAGCACTGGCACAGCCTTGGCATCTGACACCTAGCTGTGCCTTGGTTCTGCCAGGTCTGGCCAGGGCAGTGACAGGGACTTCCCCTCTCCTCCGCCATAGACCCAGCTCTGGTCACAGCCAAGACCCCAGCTCCCCACACCCAGAGGAGAAGGCCACAGTGGGGCCTGGAGATGCAAAGGGATTTGTGAGCCGGGCGGGCTCCTTTGAAGCGGGACCTCTCCTTCCTACCAGGGGCTGAGTGGGACCACGAGGGGAGTCTGTGTCAGGGCCACAGCCATGCAGGCTGGAGTTCAGGGCAGTCCCCAGACTCCTTGGAGAGGATAACAAGACCCCTCACCACGTACGAGCAGCTCCCTTGTGCCAGGTTGTAGATATGCTGCCATGTCCTCATGACAACCTGAGGGGACGTCATCAGTCCCCAGGACTCATTGGTTGTAAGTGACAGAAACTCAACTTAAACCAGTTTGAACTGGATTACACTCAAAGGCGATATCTTGACTCCCATAACAGGGCAGGCTGCCTTGAGGAAGACTGGGAAGGAGGAGGAGGCCATCTTGAATGCCATCAACATCCTCTCTTGGTGCTGTAGTTCTCTCGGGCCCACTGTCCCTGCTGCAGGGGAACCAGGAGCCTCCACAGGCCCAGACTTACGGCCTGACAGATTCATGGCCAGAGGGGGAAGAGCTTCTCTTCCCACTCCAAGCTGAACAATTCTAGGAAAGGACTCTGACTGGCCCAGCGTGGGTCACATGCTTATCCCTTGGACCAATTGCTGTGGCCAGGGTGACCCAGCCTGGGTCAGGTACCCCCGCCCTTGTAACCAGGGAGAGGACCTGTCAGCAAAGGAACTGGGAGGGACCCTGGCCAGACAACATCAACAGCAGCAGTGCAGGGACTTTTTTAAAATACATGTTTTATTTTGGAATAATTCTGGATTTATGGAAACAATGCAAAGATAGCACAGAGAGTTCCCAGATACCCTTCACCCAGCTTCCCCTGAAGCCAGCATCTTATATAACCAAGGTACCTTTGTCAAAATTAAGAAATTAGCATTGGTGCATTACCATTAACTAAACTACAGCCTTCATCCAGATTTACCTGTTTTTCCATGGATTCTTTTTCTGTTCCAAGATCCTATCTGGGACATGACATTGTATTTAGCCATCATGTCTCCTTAGTCCTCTAGCCTGGGACAGTTTATTGTACTAAGCTTGCTTTGCTTGACCTTGACAGTTTTGAAGGGCCAGATATGTTGTAGACTGTCTGTCAATTTGGGTTTGTCCGTCTGATGCTTGCTTTTTTTTTTTTTTTTGAGACAGAGTTTCGCTCTTGTTGCCCAGGCTGGAGTGCAATGGCACAATCTCGGCTCACTGCAACCTCCACCTCCTGGGTTCAAGCAATTCTCCTGCCTCACCCTCCTGAGTAGCTGGGACTACAGGCATACACTACCATGCCCAGCTAATTTTTGTATTTTTAATAGAGACAGGGTTTCACTATGTTAGCCAGGCTGGTCTCGAACTGCTGACCTCAGGTGATCCGCCGGCCTCGGCCTCTCAAAGTGCTGTGATTACAGGTGTAAGCCACCATGCCTGGCCTGTCTGATGCCTTCTTATCATTAATATGGGTCACAGTGGGGGAGAACAGCCCAGACTTATAGTACATTGTCACTGCTACATGTCAGGGGGTACAGGATGGATCATTGGTGATACTAACCCTGGTCACTTGGTTAGGGTGGGGCTTCCTTCACTTAACAGATAGGCCTTAAACTGAGGCCTGGAGAGGTGAAGCTGCTTGCACTGGAGTGATGGTAGGGCAGGACATGAACCAGGCCCATCTGACTCCTATTATCCCACAATTCATTGGAGTTTTAGGCAGGGAAACTGAGGCAGAAGCCCAGCTCTAAGAGTGGGAAGGTGAAAAAAGCTGTACCATGGAGTCTATTCGGTATGCAGCAAGAAAACTGAGCCCAAGACATCTTTTTGGGGGGGTAAGGCCCCATCAGAATGGGCCTCGGGGCCTGGAAGCCATGGTAGATGCCAGCCAAGAGGAGTGGAGAAAGGAAAAGGGGGCGGGCACGAGGACCGTGGGAAGGAAGAATGAAGGAAGGAGAGAGTGGTGAGCACAACTGAGCTGGGGCAATCCAGGAAGTCTCCTTGGAAGAGACAGCCACAATTTTAAGAACAGTCAGGAGAGCAGCTCAGGTGTGAGGTCCTTCCCAGGAGACGGAGAGTAAAGTATTTAAGACCACAGGCCAGGTTGGGTGCAGTGGCTCACACCTGTAATCCCAACAATTTGGGAGGCCAAGGCAGGTGGATCACTTGAGGTCAGGAGTTTGAGACCAGGCTGGCCAACATGGTTAAATCCCAGCTCTACTAAAAATACAAAAATTATCAGGGTGTGGTGGTGGGCACCTGTAAACCCAGCTACTCGGGAGGCTGAGGCTGGAGAATTGCTTGAACTCAGGGGGCCGAGATTGCAGTGAGCAGAGATTGCACCATTGCACTCCAGCCTGGGCAACAAGAGCAAAACTCCAACTCAAAAAATAAGACCACAGGCCCTGGAGTCTGAGAGGCCTGGGTTTAAACCCTTGTGCTACCACTTCCTGACTGGTGATCTTGGGCAAGTCACTGCTTCCCAAACTAGTGAGGTTTTCTAGCCCCCAGGTCTTGCCTTTCCTGCTCACCTGTCTGAAACGGTCATTCCTGAACCAGCCCCTGACCTCCCCAGCCTGAACCAGCTACCGATTTTGTGAAGCTCAGTGAAAAATTAAAATCTGGACTCTGGACTCCTTGTTCAAAAAATAGTATGAATTTCAAGACAGCAATAGCAGAGCATTAAACCAAGCATGGGATCCTTCCAGGTAGGGAGCCCTGAGCGACTGCACAGGTTACATACCCTTGAGGCTGGCCCCGTCCCCGGCCTCAGTGAGCACCTGAGCCCTGTGATCTGATGTCCATATTTTCTCTGCAGTTCCTTAACTGTTAATCACAAGCTGTCTGCCGCAGCTGCTCTGACCATCATATCAATCGCTTGCTTCACTCACACATGTGTTTTCTTGTCTTGCCCTGGGTGGAAGGTTAGATGCAATGGACTCCAAGGTGCATCCAACAGTTAAATTTGATGTCCTTTAATTTAATGGCTCTAATATTTTTCACCGGGAAGCTTCTGAGCTTCCATGACTTAAAATGCTAAGAGTGAAGGGGTCAGAGCTTCCCCTGTGCGGTCTCAAAACCCTGATGATCCCCAGGCAGTTTGGAGGTTTCAGATGAAAGAAGAAAGGTTGTTAGAATTTCATTTACTGACATTTTGCAAATTTGAAATGTGAAATTAATTTTTGTAGGAATTGCTCAGTTCTTAAAGGTGCTGTGTGTACTATACAGTCCATCCATTCAAAATGGGTCCAAAGGAAACCAGGTGCCATGGCTTATGCCTGTAATCCCAGCACTTTGGGAGGTCAAGATGGGAGGATCATCCAGCTCAGGAATTTGAGACCAGCCTGGGCAACACAGTAAGACCCCATCTCTACAAAAAAAAAAATAAAATCAGTCAGGCACGGTGGTGTGCCTCTGTAGTCCCAGCTACTCGGGAGGCTGAGGTGGGGAGATCGCTTGAGCCCAGGAGGTGCGGCTACAGTGAGCTATGATTGTACCACTGCACTCCAGCCTGGGTAACACAGCAAGAACCTGTCTCCAAAAACAAAAACAATGGGTTCCTCGACAGCCCTGAGCCTGGCTGGCACATTTTTACATGTTTTGCATAACTACTTGTTAACTTTGCATTTTCTCCCCTTATTATTGTCAAGAGGCAGAATATTGGAATCAACTGTACTCATCTCTTATCTCTTCCATGAGAACATATGCAAGTTGCTTAATCTCTCTGGGTCTCAATTTCTTTATCTGAGAAATGGAGATTAAATGAGTTCTATGTCTTCTGGTGATCATTGCTAATTAGAAATTCTAGCGGTGCAAAAAAAAAAAAGGCACCCCTGCTTTATTTTGCTCGAAATTTTATGGGTCAAGAATGGAAGGGCTTAGCTGGGTTGTTTTTGCTTGGGGTTTTCATGCAGTTAGCCTCAGATGTCTGCTGGAGCTGCCATTATCTGATAGCTCAGCTGGGATGGGTACAATCAAGACGGTTCACCCGCACAGCTGGCACCTGATGCCTGCCATCGGTTGGCAGCTCTGTTGGAGCTGGTGACTGAAGTGGCTATCTGCAGCATAGCAGAACCAGAGGAGCCGGGCTTATTACATGGCAGCCGACTTCCCCCAGAACAAGCATCCCGGGAGAAGCAGAAGGAAAACACTTGGCCTTGGAAATGACAAAACATCACTTCCGCTGTTTTCTATTGATATAATAGAGTCACTAAGTCCAGCCCACATTTAAGAGGAAGAGACACAGACCCCACCCCTCAATAGGAAGAGTGTCCAAAATTGGGATCATGTTTTAAAACCACCACAGTATTTATAAAAAGCACTTAGAGCTGGGCGTGGTGGCTCATGCCTGTAATCCCAGCACTTTGGGAGGCCGAAACAGGCAGATCACCTGAGGTCAGGAGTTCAAGACCAGCCTGGCCAACATGGTAAAACCCCATCTCTACTAAAAATACAAAAAAAATTAGCCGGGTGTGGCGGCGTGCACCTGTAATCTTAGCTACTTGGGAGGCTGAGGCAGGAGAATCACTTGAACCCGGGAGGTGGACGTTACAATGGCCCAAGATAGTGCCACTGCACTCCAGCCTGGGCAGCAAGAACAAAACTCCATCTCAAAAAAAAAAAAGCACCTAGAATAGTGCCCAGCACATAGTTGGCCCTATGTATTTCCTGTCGTATTAAGTACCAAATGACAAAAATGGATGGATAATGCAAAATGGTTGTTGAAATATCAAAGTGGGGATGAAAATATTAACAAAAATTCTATGATTCAGAATACAACACAATCATAAGTGGTAAGTAGGATTTTTATATGCCTGTGGAATGTGCTGGTTCGGAAATGTATGATTTTGCACAAACAAAGAAGAAAAATAAAAATAGAAAGTGCAACCCTAAATACCTGAAAGAGGAGACGCATCGTACCTCTGACCAGTGTGGGCTCTCTTATCTCAGGTGGCTGGTGGTGGCTGGAAGCCTTTGAAATGTTTTCATCTTTCCCCTACAAAACAAGGTATCACTCCAGGGAACCATTGGAATTTTTTTAGAACAAGCACAAAATAAAAATTTCCAGTACAAAATTGATGACTTCCATCACTAAAGGCAGAGAAGTGACCAAAAGCACAGAGGTATTATTCAAAGTGGCTTGCCGTGTAGAAAAGCCAGGTACAAGCCATTCTATTGCCAAGACACTTATAAAGCTAGTCACACACTGAGTGACAAGTCAGAGAGAACAGGTTAGGCTATTGGCAGGTAACACTACTGGTGGAGAGGGGCTTGAAATTCATGGCAAACAATATGGAAGGTCCATAATTGTCATATGTGCATGCCAGCAGATACTTCACTAGCAGATGAGCAAAGCTTTTGGTGAACAGAACGTATCAGACTTGGGTGGCAGGCACATCCCCCATCTTTCTCTTAACGGAGCCCTTGAGGAGGCAGTGCACCCTGTTCTAAGCCAGTCTTGAGATCCTGGTTCCTGATTTCCCAGCCTCCTTTGCAGCTAGGGATACCCATGTGACCCAGTCTGACCAATGAAATCTAAGCAGAAAGCAGCTGGTGCATTTCTAAAGAAGTTTTTTCCTTTCCTTTTAAAAGACATGAGATACAACCAGTGGGGCCCCACCTTTCTTCCACCTTCTTCCTGTTTGGAATGCTGGTGGTGATGCTGGAGCCCACTGCGGAAGCCATCTTGTCCCATCTTGAGGCTTCTTGTCATGTGAGGAAGCCCCAACCCCTGCAGCAGACAGATGCCTCCTCTGCCCCAAAATTTCCTACTGCTCTTCCCCATCTTCACTCAAGCCATCCATGACCTTGCCTCCCATTTCACTGAGAGAGCAGAAATTATCCAAAGAGCCTCCACCAACACCTACATTCCTCTTTCCGAGGCTGATCCGTCAACTCTGCCCCTCACCAAGGTCCACCTCCACTGTGGACCTCTTACTTCCTTAAGGAGGGCACTCCTGCAGTGTGTACCCCTCTTTCTCCTGCATTTTCATTTTTCTTTTTCCTTTTTTTGAGACAGGGTCTCTGATGCCCAGGCTGGAGTCCAGTGGCACCATCATGTTTCATTATAGCCTTGAACTCCTGGTCCTAGGCTCAAGTGATCCTCCCACCTCAGCCTCCCAAGTAGCTGGGACTACAGGTGCACACCACCACACCTGGCTAATTTTTTTTTCTTTTTGTATTTTTTGTAGAGACAGGGTTTTGCCATATTGCCCAGGCTGGTCTCGAACTCCTGGGCTTAAGTGATCCGCCTCAGCCTCCCAGGTAGCTGGGACTATAGGCGTGAGCCTTGTACCCAGCCCTCCTGCATTTTCATTTTTCCTTCTCCAGGTTCATTACCATCATAACCACAAGCATGTACTGCCATTTCCCCATCTTAAAAAACTTGTCTCGCGCATGCCTGTAGCCCCAGCTACTCGGGAGGCTGAGGCAGGAGAATCGCTTGAACCTGGGAGATGGAGGTTGCAGTGAGCTGTGAGCCGAGATCGAGCCACTGCACTCCAGCCTGCTGACAGAGCAAGACTCCATCAAAAAAAAAAAAAAAAACTGTCTCAACAGCACATCCCCAGTTCTCTCCTTTCCTTAATAGAAAGAAGATATATCCAAAGAGCTCCCTTTTTTTCACCCCAATTCCTATTCATTAGGAACTAGACTCTCCAGGCTTTGCCCTTCCATGTCACTGATATGACTTTGTCAAGGTCTCCAGGGACCCCAACGGCCAGACATTCACCCTGCCTCTGATGCACCCGTCAGCTACAATAGACTCAGCTGGTCACTCCCTCCTCCTTGAAGCGCTCTCCTTCTGGCTTCCAGGACACTAGGTTCTCCTCTCACTTGAATGTAAGCTCTGGAAGAAACAGGATGTTTGTCATCTTGCCCACTGCTGTATCCTCACCACCTAAAACAGTGCTTAGCAACAGTGGGAGCTCAACTCTCTTCACTGAATTCATTAAGAGACTGCTGGTTGTTCCTCAATATCCACTCTCCCCTTCTTCTACAGTAATATTAATAGTGTTAGCTGAGTCCATGGCTGCCTAGATAAAGACTACATTTCCCAGCTTACCATGCACATGGGCATGGCCACATGACTGGATTCCGGCCAATGAAATGAGGGCAGAAATGAGTTGTGCAATTTCCTGTTCATGCCCTCCAAAGAAAAGGTATGCTCCTCCCTTTGTTTTTCTGCCCTTTCCATGGGCTGAAATGCAGATGTGATGGCAGGAGCTGCAGCAGCCATCGTAAACCAGATGGTGAAGCCACCTGCAGGTTGAGGAAGATGGGTAACAAAATAAAAGGGACACATGCTCAGCGTTGGTCACGTTATGTTCAGATTGTCACTGACAGAGAAGTAAATGTCTATCTTATTTAAATCATGGTGATTTTGGCTTTTGTTATAGCAGATAGACCTGTACTCTGAGGAATGCACTGTTATTTATTAAACCAATTGTAGTTTGATTTTCCATAACTTGCAACCTGATCCATCCATCCAGGAGGGAAATGGATACCACTATTTATTTGGGTCCTGTTCATCATGTAACAGTGATGCTGTAAGGGAGGACATTTATGGGGTAAGTTAATGAATACTTTGTGAGCTGGAAAGGGACTCTGGGAACCGGGCCGGCAGAGTGCCTACCATGTGGGCTGCCAGAAAGGGCACCGCTATGTGGATGGAGGCACCTGCTCCAGAATGTCAGCACTCGGCACTTATTCACAGCGAGCAGCTGGTGGGCAACAATGTGCCTCCCAATCTTCATGCAGCACAGAGAGAAACTGAGAACATTACAATTAAACCCAGGCCACTGAGTGGACATCGTTTTAGCCAGCTGTCTGAAGAGACGGGCAGAACAAAACTGCTTTTCCAACCTGAGCAACTCTCACTGTGGAATAAGTGTGCATGTCAAGTTTTTTGAAATGAGGGGCAAGATTTTTTCAATCTTTTTAATCTTGCTTTTTAAAATTTTTTTTAATTTTTGTTTTGTTTTGTTTTGAGACAGAGTCTCACTCTGTCGCCCAGGCTGGAGTGCAGTGGTGCAATCTCGGCTCACTGCAACCTCTGCCTCCCAGGTTCAAGCAATTCTCGTGCCTCAGCCTCCCGAGTAACTGGGATTACAGGCATATGCCACCATGCCCGGCTAATTTTTGTTGTTGTTGTTGTTGTTTTTTGTTTGTTTGTTTGTTTAGTAGAGACAGGATTTCGCCACATTGGCCAGGCTGGTTTTGAACTCCCGACCTCAAGTGATCCGCCCACCTTGGCCTCGCAAAGTGCTGGGATTATAGGCGTGAGCCACCGCACCCGACCTAAATTTTTTTTTAATTTTTTAAATCTTGTTCTGCCAGGCACCATGGCTCATCCCTGTATTCCTAGCACTTTGGGAGACCAAGGCGGGAGGATTACTTGAACCCAGGAGTTCAAGGCTTCGGTGAGCTATTACCACATCACTGTACTCCAGCCTGGGCGACAGAGTGAAACCTGTCTCAAAAAAAAAAAAAAAAAGTCTCTGTATGACACAATAATGCCATTGAAAACCATTCCTTTGATTTTAAGAAACATGACTCAGTGACACAGTCAGCACCTTGAATATTCTGACTCTGTCGCCTTGGAGCTAAAATACACTTTTCACATTTGATAAACTGTGGGGCAAACTTCTTGATCCCCAACAGCCTGACTCTGTCCCAATACTAGATGTTTTTGTCCACTGCTCAGGGGAAGAAATCAATGACACAGCAATGAGCGTATTAAAAACCACATCCAAGCACTGCTGTCAAACAAGAAGGAATCCTCTTGAGTGTGAAATATTAAATACAACCAAAGCAGGGTCCGGGCCATTTGTCTGGACAACTTTCCAGTTCTTGAGTGTGCTGTGTGGGATGTCTCCTCTTCTGACGGGTACTGGAAGGAGGCTTCCATGAGAAATCACCTTTTTGTCACTTCTGAGGCTGTGTCTAATCCCCAAATCCCAGAACAGACACTTGCAGGCGCCATCTCTGACCACCTGCAGCCTAGCAAGGGGCTATTGGCTTTGGGGAGATGAAGAGTGCAAGGAAAGAAGCTGCCTAGATAGGAAACATGAGCTGCTGGCCGAACTAGCTTGCCATCGAGACAGCCGGGACCATTTGTCCACTCAGCAAACAATGATTGAGGACCTACTACGCGCTGGGAACACAGGGCCTGGAGGCACGAAGGTGAACAGAAAAAAAAAAGACAGAAGGATTGCAAACAGAATCATCACTCTCAGTGATGCAAAACCTTGTTTAAAAAATTGATAAAGGGCTGGGCGTGGTGGCTCACACCTGTAATCCCAGCACTTTGGGAGGCCAAGGCGGGCAGATTGCTTGAGCCCAAGAGTACAAGACCAGCCTGGGCAACATGGTGAAACTCCGTCTCTACAAAAAAAAAAAAAAAAAAAAAATTAGCCAGGCATGGTGGTGCGTGCCTGTAATCCCGGCTACCTGGGAGGCTGAAGTTGGAGGATGGCTTGAGCCCAGGAGGCAGAGATTGCAGTGAGCCAAGATTGTACCACTCCACTCCAGCCTGAGCGATAGAGCCAGACCTTGTCTGAAAACAAAAAACAAACAAACAAAAAAATTGTGATAAAATATACACAACGTAAAGCTTACCATTTTTAACCTTTTTAACTTTTGTTTGTTTGTTTTTGAGATGGAGTCTCGCTCTGTCACCCAGGCTGGAGTGCAATGGTGCGATCTCGGCTCACTGCAACGTCCACCTCCCGGGTTCAAGCGATTCTCCTGCCTCAGCCTCCTGCGTAGGTGGGATAACAGGTGTGTGCCACCAGCCCAGCTAATTTTTGTATTTTTAGTAGAGACGGGGTTTTACCATGTTGGTCAGGCTGGTCTCAAACTCCTGACCTCAGGTGGTCCACCCACCTTGGCCTCCCAAAGTGCTGCTGGGATTACAGATGTGAGCCACTGCGCCAGCCCATTTTCATCATTTTTAAATGCACAGTTCACTGGCATTTAGTACATTCGTGTTGTTGTGCAAACATCACCACTGTCCAGTCCATTTCCATGCCTTTTTCATCATCCCCAACATAAACTGTGTAACCATTCAATGATAATTCCCCAGTTCTCCCTCCCCACCGCCCCAGGTAACCCCTGGTAACCTCTGTTCAACTATCTCCATGAATTTCACTATTCTAGGTATTTTATATGCATGGAATCATACAATATTTGTCCTTTTTTGTGTGTGTGATGGAGTCCCACTCTATCACCCAGGCTGCAGTACAGTGACGCGATCTCGGCTCACTGCAATCTCCACCTCTTGGGTTCAAGTGATTCTCCTGCCTCAGCCTCTCAAGTAGCTGGGATTACAGGTGCCCGCCACCACACCTCGCTAATTTTTGTATTTTTAGTAGAGACAGGGTTTCGCCATGTTAGCCAGGCTAATCTCAAACTCCTGACCTCAAGTGATCCACCTGCCTTCGCCTCCCAAAGTGCTCGGATTATAGGCATGAGCCACTGCACCTGGTCAATATTTGTCCTTTTATGTCCCGTTTCTTTCACTTAGCATAATATTTTCGAGGTTCACTCATGTTGTAGCATGCATCAGACTTTCTTTTTCAGGCTGAATAATCACTGCATGTCTACACCGCATTTTGTTAGTCCTCCCTGTGTTGATGAATACTTGGACTGTTTCCACCTTTGGCTATTGTGAACAAGGCTGCCACAAACATGGGTGGACACATCTGTTTGAGTCCCTGCTCCCAGTCCCTTAAGTTATGTGTCTAGGAGTGGGACTGCAGGATCATATGATGATTCTATATTTAACTTTTTGTGTGTGTGTGAGACGGAGTCTTACTCTGTTGCCCAGGCTGGAGTGCAGTGGCACGATCTCGGCTCACTGCAACCTCCACCTCCCAGTTCAGGCGATTGTCCTGCCTCAGCCTCCTGAGTAGCTGAGATTACAGGCACCCGCCACCATGCCTGGCTAATTTTTGTATTTTTAGTAGAGACAGGGTCTCGCCATGTTGGCCAGGCTGGTCTTGAACTCCTGACCGCAAGTGATCCACCCCCATCAGCCTCCCAAAGTGCTGGGATGACAAACATGAGCCGCTGCACCCAGCCCTATATTTAACTTTTTAAGGAACTGCTAAACTGTCTTCCACAGCAGTTGCGCCATCTACGTTCTATTATTAATTTTACATGTTATATTTGATTTAGTTTTTGTTGTTGTTGTTGTTGTTTTGAGACGGAGTCTCACTCTGTCGCCCAGGCTGGAGTGCAGTGGCAAGATCTCGGCTCACTACAAGCTCCACCTCCCGGGTTCACGCCATTCTCCTGCCTTAGCCTCCCGAGTAGCTGGGACTACAGGCGCCTGCCACCACGCCTGGCTATTTTTTTTGTATTTTTTAGTAGAGATGAGGTTTCACGGTGTTAGTCAGGATGGTCTCGATCTCCTGACCTTGTGATCCGCCCGCCTTGGCCTCCCAAAGTGCTGAGATTACAGGCGTGAGCCACTGCGCCCGACCCAATTTAGATTTTTTAACGATGACAAATCTGAGTTTACCTAATAGGTGGTGAACATGGGCACCCTGTGCCATCCTGTAGTCCAAAAGCTCACAAGTTTACGCGATGCTCCTCTGGGGTGTTTCAATTCTAAGGTTCTGCAACTGAAGGCTGAAATTTTAAGATCTTTTCATGCTAGGATTAAGACCTGCAGCGCTCCATTCTGAGGTTTGGAGAGACGGGATCTGTGAAATCACTTCCGGACCACCATGGTGTACGTGGGTTCAGCCTGCCCTGTCTTCTCCACACTGCTTGGGAGGAAGGCTGCCAGAGGCTAGGCAGCTAGGGAGGGGCAAGAACTCACCACCACCAGCAGCTGTAGCAGTGGAGCTGGGACTGTGGGAATGGAGAGGAAGAAGTGGAGATGGGGACAGATGGAGGAGGAAAGAGCAAGACCTGGGGACCCAGTGGAGAGAGGACACAAGTCCCAGATCCCCTGCCTGCCTGACTGGGCGCTAGTGCAGTGAATAGGAAGGGCTGAGAGAAGAGAAAACCATTCACTCATTCAACAAACATCCACTGAGCCTGAGCCAGCTGGGAGCGGGGCCTATGAGAATGGAATGACCCAGCCCTGCCCTGTGCCCGCTCTTGTGTGTCTCTACTTTCACCGAGTCTAAGCAGCCTGCCAAAGGTCTCCCCAAAAGAACCACTGCCACTCAGTCATAGCCACCATGCACGTGGGGTTCACCCCATGCCGGCTTCCTTCTGAGCGCTTTACCTAGATGATGAATTCTCACCACCTGTGCTACTTTACAGGTAAGGTGACCACAGCTCAGAGAGGCTGAGTAGCTTCCCCAGGATCACACAACTGGGGAGTGAAGGAACCCACACTCGCCACCCCAAACTGCCTCTCTGCATGAACAAGCCTTCTCTGAGGATCCTGAAGGTGAGACGTGGGAAGGAACTGACACACACTCCACAAAATCGGAGGTTTCCAAGTCCTCTCAAGGGCGGCACCACCATCAATATCCCTCCATCTAGCCCCCTCAAGCTGTCTCTGGGTCCCCCTTCCTTCTGCCCAGATCCCTGCAGCACCCACCCCACCCTCTGCAGCAACAAATTTCTCTTCCTCTGGAAAGCAGTGGCTGACATGCCCAACCTACCATGGCAGCCTCCACAGAAAGCCAGGCCCTCTCACTCCTCGTGAGCAGTCAGGGCTGCTAAGAACAAACATTTTTCCCCTTTGTCACATAGAGTAATAGACTCTTGAAAAATCACATTCTGGGAGGCTCATGGCTGAATCTTATAATCTGAGACTCTCCATCAAAGAACCTCAGAGCCACCAACTAATAAAATCTCGAAGTCAGTGACTGGAGAATCCTACAAGGCTGCACCCTCTCCATCACCGACTGGACAACAGCTGGTGTCACCGAGCAGGGCAGGCAGGGAGGCTGAGGGATCGGGGAGGCAAGAAAGCCTTGGGGTACATAGGACAGGGTGGGGTGCTGGAGGGAGGCCCAGCCTGTTGTCATGCTGGAGGAAGCAGTTGGTGGGTGAGGCCTGGCTTTGTTACTGATGGTTTTTAATTATGTAAATCAGCCCAGGGCCTGCGCCTGGCACAGGCTTGGCATTCATCAGCTGGCAGCAGAATTAATCAATAAACAACCAGCTGGATGGGCCTGGGCATGAACACCCAGCCACGCCCCCACCATCCTTCCAGAGGGGTCCTCCCAGGTAGGCAGTGGAGGAGCTACATAGAAGCTGCCACTCCCGGCTGTCAGTGCAGTTGCACACACGCACGCACATGCACCACGCGTGCATCGGCAGGCAGCTTGGACTCGCTGTGCATATGCACAGGTGGACACACCTGCACATACAGACAGGCGTGTCATACAAAGCACGCACTCAGACCCTCCGCCCCCGCAGCCCAGCACACCTGCAGGAATACAGCCGTAAGAGGCGACATTTCACAGCTCACAGCCACACCATTCCCCTCTACAACCCACCCTGGGAGGCTGGCTGGGATGGGCTGGGCTGGGCTAAAGCCCTCGTTTTACAGATGAGAAGACTGAGATCTAGCGAAGGGACTTGCCCGGGGTCCTTCCTCCCAACCCACCTCACTCCAAGGTACAAAGGAGCTGCAGGCCCAAGAGAACTAAGGAAGGAAAGTGAGGGGCACAGGTGCTGGTGGCCCCAAAGCTTCTGAGGCAAGGTTCCCTCCCTGAAAGCAGGGCCCTTGGTGACCTGACAGAGAACAGGGCAGGGCAGGTGACCCAGTGGGGGCACAGGCGGGGGCCGGGCAGGAGCAGGCAGTGGAGCTGGGCGCCAAGGCCCTCTCTGCTCTCCAGGGAGCCATGATGGATGGCTGCCTCCCAGCCAGCGTGCTCACTCCTGCTCCCGGGGCTGCCCCATAAATCAGCTCCCTCATCTCTGCTGTGGCTGTTCCTTGATCGCTTTTCAGCATCAAGGGGAGAGGAGGAAGTTCACCACCCCTAGCGGCAGGAGGGGGCTAGCAGAAAGGATCATAAAATTAATAGAAAGGTTTTCTCTTCCCCTTTTTGCCTTCTCTCTGCTTCCAGCTTTCTGCCAGCCTCTACCCCTCTCTGGCTGGGACTCACTAAATACTGAGTGAGGAAATAGGACCTGAGGCATGGATGAATCTCCGAGACATCTAGCACTGTGTGTCTCTGCCGCAGCCTCAGCCATGGGGTTTCCTAGCAGCCCCCAAAGACAAGGAGAGGAAGCAGGAAGGTGTCCTTCCTGGTCCGAGCAGATCTCAAGTAGCTCTGGAAGGAGGCCAAGAAAGGGCCTTGAGTGCCAGGGACCCCTTTTAGAGATCAGCCTTTTGGAGCCCCCCACCCCTTGGAGAAGCTGATGAAGGCTGTGGGTGTCTGTGAAGGCCCTGGGAACTCGACACCACACAGCGCAGCAGTCAGCAGTTCAGCCTCTGCAGCCAGCCTCCCCAGTCCAAGTTCAGGCTCTGCCATTTAGTAGCTGTTTCACCATGGGCAAGCTGCTTCACCTCTCTGTGCCTCAGTTTCCTCATGTGCAGAGCAGGGTGAGTTACAGGACCTGCATCCTAATCAACAGATACATATTCTTTAGAAGAGTCAGTGGGGATTATAGAATTAAATGCTCTAAATATTACCAAGTGTTATCGTTATTAAAGACACTAGCTCTCAGACCTTCGTGTTCATTCGCTGGAGGCTTTTCAAACCCTGATTGCTGCCCCCTGAGTTCCTGTCTCAGTAGGCCTGGGGAAGGGCCCAAGGTTGCATTTCTAACAAGTTACTGGCTGATGCTCAGACACTGGTCCAGGGGCCTCACTCAGAACCCACTAGAGCCCATGTTGCTGTCGCTGATCCAGCTCAGCCCCCTCACCACTCTACATCTTAAGAACTGAGGCCCAGAAAGGTGAGCTTGTGCCCAGGGCCATACCCAGCGAGGGTGGCCTAGGCCTCAGTCTACCAGGGGGAGGGGTTCTCAGCAGGAAGTCGGAGGAGGGGACCTGGAGGTGGAGGCGGCTCCATCACGGCCACCACCCGTCCTCCTTCCTCCCCCATTCCTCCCAAACCAGCTCCAAGAGCAAAGAGGCAGAATTTGCCTTCCTGGCCAGAGGTAATCTTTTAATCTCTTTGGCTTTAATCTTGCAGCCCAACATAAACCCAAATCTGTACAGGGGAAGGAAGGGGGTGGGAGATACAGATCTCCTGTCCTGGGGAGGGGGTAATCTAGGCTTTGCCTTTCACTTTGCCACAGATCTCCCATACCATCTCCACCTTCCCCACTCCTGCTTCTGGGAGCATTTGGCTGGGAGGCAGATCTAATAGGGCATGAGGAGGCAGACAGAGCAGCCAGATGGGGTGAGGCAAGGGAGATTCACTTGTTAAAAGGAATCCACTTTGATAGGCAAAGCTTTCTTAAACAAGACATGAAAAGCATTAGACATAAAAGGAAAAAATTACAAATTGGGCTTCCTTACAATTAAAAACTTATGTTCAGCAAAATACACCATCAAGAGAAAGAAAAATCAATCCACACATGCAGAAAAGATATTTCAGCACATATATCTGACAAAGGACTAGTAGCCAGCATAAATAAAGGACTCCTACAAATCAATAAAAAAAAACAATTTTTAAGTGGGCAAAAGATATGAACAGGCACTTCACAAAAGAGAGTATCAAAATGCTCAATATATACTTGAAAAAGACACCAACCATGAGCAAGCAGCCGAGATACACAACTTGAAATTACCTCAAGCTGTCATTCACACTCGCCAGACTGGCAATATTTAAAAGAACAAAAACATCAAATGTTGGAAGGATGAGGATCAACTTTCTTATACAGTGAGTGGGAGTGTAAATGGTTCAGCCACTTTGAAAAACTGTTTGGCAGTTTCTTCCTGCTATGGTTTGAAGGTATGTGTCCCCTCCAAAATTCATGTTGAAACTTAGTTGTCAATATAAGAGGACTAAGAAATGAGACCTTTAGGAGGTGAGGAAGCCATGAGGGTGGAGCCCTTCTGGATGGGAATCATGCTTTTATAGAGGAGGTTCAAGGGAACTGTTCGTCCCTTTTTGTCCCTTCCACCATGTGAGGATGTAATAAGAAAGCCCAGGCCCTCACCTGACAATGAATTTGCAGGCATATTGATCTTGGACTTCCCAGCCTCCAGAACTATGGGAAATACATTTCTCTTATATGAATTACCCAGTCTCAGGTATTTTGTTGTAGCAAGAGGAAGGGACTAAGACACTTTAAAAAAACTAAATAAACACCTATTCTATAACCTAACCATTCCACTCCTAGGTATTTACACAAGATAAATGAAAGCAGGCCAGACACTGTGGCTCACACCTGTAATCTCAGCACTTTTGGGAGGCCAAGGCACGAGGATCACTTGAGGCCAGGTGTTTGAAACCAGCCTAGTCAACAGAGTAAGTCCCCATCTCCACAAAAGAAACGTAAAAAACAATTAGCTGGGTGTGGTGGCATGCACCTGTAGTTCCAGCTACTCAGGAGGCTGAGGTGGGAGGATCATTTGAGCCCAGGAGGTCAAGGCTGCAGTGAGCCAAGATTGTGCCACTTGCCACTGCACTCCAGCCTAGGCAACAGAGTGAGACCCTGCCTCAAAAAAAAAAAAAAAAAAGGAGAAGAAGAAGAAATGAAAGCATATGTGTACACAATGAATGCAAATTCTCACTGACTAATTTTAGTCCCAAACAGAAAACAACCCAAATGTCCATCAACAGGTGAATGAATAAACAAATTCTGGTCTGTCCCCACAGTGGAGTTCCATTCAGTGATTAAAAAAAAAAATAAAAATAAAAATAAAAATAAAAAAAGGATCAATTCCAGGCCGGGCGCCGTGGCTCACGCCTGTAATCCCAGCACTTTGGGAGGCCGAGGCAGGTGGATCACGAGGTCAGGAGATTGAGACCAGCCTGGCTAACACGGTGAAACCCCGTCTCTACTAAAAATACAAAAAATTAGCTGGGTGTGGTGCCAGGTGCCTGTAGTCCCAGCTACTCGGGAGGCTGAGGCAGGAAAATGGCATGAACCCGGGAGGCAGAGTTTGCAGCGAGCTGAGATCATGCCACTGCACTCCAGCCTGGGTGACAGAGCGAGACTCCGTCTCAAAAAAAAAAAAAAAAAGAATCGATTCCTGACATACAAACCACAACCCGGATGAATCTCACAAGGCTTATGCTAAGTCCAAGAAGCAAGAGAACACACTTTATGAATCTATTTATTTGAGGTGTAAGAACAGGAAAAACCAATTTCTAGCGATAGGGATTAGAAAAGTGGTTACCTTTGTGGAATGGGAGGTCAGTGACTGGGAAGGGACACAAAAGGAACCTTTTTGGGGTTTTGTTTCTGTTTTTTGTTTTTTGTTTTTGAGATGGAGTCTGGCTCTGTCGCCCAGGCTGGAGTGCAGTGGCGCAATCTCGGCTCACTGCAAGCTCCACCTCCCAGGTTCAAGCGATTCTTCTGCTTCAGCCTCCCAAGTAGCTGGGATTACAGACGCCCAGCTAATTTTCTGTATTTTTAGTAGAGACGGGGTTTCACCATGTTGGCCAGGCTGGTCTTGAACTCCTGACCTCAGGTGATCCACCCGCCTCATCCTCCCAAAGTGCTGGGATTATAGGCGCGAGCCACTGCGCCTGGCCAGAAGGGGCCTTTTTGGAATGCTGGGCATGTTTGATAAATGTATGTACATCATCGAACTAAGCACTTAAAACCCATGCTCTTTCTTTGCTTTTCTGTCTGTAAACTATACCTCAGTTTTTTTTTAAGTTAAAGTAAAAAAGAAAAGGCACCACATTAGGAAATGCACTCAGGCCATCCCCCAACCCCTCGGGAATGAAGGACACAGGGACCCAGCCCAGCTCTGCCGCCGTGTGACTTCCACCTCATTCTTTAGCCTCCCTCAGCCTCTGCATCTCCACAGTCTCCTCATCTGCGAAACGGGGGTGAAAATCTCTGCCCACCCTACCCAATGTGGAGAGGGCCAATGGGAAAATGGAGGCGAATGTCCCTTCATAATTTAATGTTCCCTCTCATTGTCACAACCCTCATGACGCTCTCCCAGGGCCCAGCAGAAAGGGTGAGGAGCCAGGAGCATGGGCTTGGTCACTGGCCCTGCCGCAGAATCTCAGGAAGCCATTCCAGGCGGCCTGCCACCTGCGGGTCACCACATCCGCAAGACCTCAGGGTCCCTCTATCCTGCCCTCCCAGGTGGACCACCCAGACCTCCCAACTCAGAGCGATGCCTGCAGTGCCAGATGACTGTACTGCCACTGCTATCGCCACAGTTCCTCTCGGAACATACCTGCAAGGCACAGAGCCCCATGCCTGGCAGCCTTCTCCTTCTCTCCTTAGACCCCTCCATGACTGTCCAGCAGTCTTGGAGAACCTGCCTCCCCAAGAAAGCAGAACCTCCCTCCCCAAGGCTGGAACTGCCACAGGATACTAAAGGAGAAATAAAACCCCGAACTTGCAATCAGCTGAAGGGGCGGGTTTCCAGTGCTCGCCTGTGGGACTCCTTCCCCCTCACCTGTCTGGCTGTTTGAGCTGAAACAGTGACAGCACTTGGACAAACAGACAGGTTGCACCTTTTGTGCACAGGAGTCTACTGCGTGCTGTGGCAGAGACTGTGGGGAGCCCCTACCATATCCTGTCTCCCACCTCTCTTAGCAACAAACACTTGCATGGCAATGTGCCTAGGCCAAAAGGTTCCATTTCTCAGCCTCCCTTGCAGCTAGGAGTCGCCAATGAGGGCCAAGTGTAAGTTGTCAGGTGGGACAGAAGGGAACATTGGGGCCCGTGTGTGCCCAGTCCCTGCTGAAAGTTAGACGTGATGATGGAGGCCCAGCAGCCATCTTGGATCATGAGGTGACCTTGAGGATGGAAGCTGGCTGCTAAGGCTGGTGGGACTGAAAGAGAGGAGCCTGGGTCCCTGAAGACACCACTGGGGCCCCCACCAATCCAGGACACCTACCCCCGACGTGTTAGGTGAGAGAGTGAGAAGTCTGGATATGGTTTAAACCACTATTATCAATATTTCCAGCCTCTGTTCTCAGCAAAGGGAAATAAGCCCTGACTGATAGATACCCAAACCCCGTGAGGTAGATACCACTGTGCAACCCCTGCCCCTTGCACCCCATTTTACAGATGCACCCCCAGCCTCCCTGCCTCCCTCTGTGATGTCCGTGATACCCAAAAGACCAGCATTCCATTCCCAGCCCCCTGATGCTGTGAGTCAGCCTCTGCCGGACCTGGAGTGGGCCCCACGGCTGCAATGTCAACGGTGCTCCATGCAGATGGCTGCGGCTCGAGCTGGTGACACAAGCACTGTTGAGAGAGCAAAGTGCTGTCGTGGACAGCGTGCCCTGCTGTAGACATCAAGGGGAAGCCGGAGAATATTTACAAACCACAGAGAACAGACACACGAAGTGAATACCAGTTGGGTATAGTAAAAGCCTCTTTTAAACCTGTCCTCCTCTTTCTTTGCCATGTGAAATCAAGTCGTTGGCAAGAAGCTCTCCGGTAAGACTAAGGTTTGCGGCTCTGCTGCAGGAAACACCATGAATTCCACACCGTGACCACGTGCGGGGCTGCCCTGCAATGCAGGGCACAGTGGCTGGGTACTTGGCAAGGACCCTAGACAGCCTGGGCTCACATCCCTGCTCCGTGAACTGGTTAATCTCAGGGCAAATTACTTCACTTCTTTGTGCCTTAGTTTCTTCATCTGTGAAATGGGCAACAGAGGGCGGCTGATCTGGGAAGAGCTTAGAGCGGTGCCTGCTACACAGGAGGGGCTATTAACGATCAGCGCCGTTCTCAGGTTCACGGTGAGAACCTAATTTCCTTATTGTCTGTTTGTTATAGGAAACTGAATTTACTCACCAGCATTGGAACATTCCATCCGCTGAGTCACACTCACTTCTCTTATCATCATTAACCCTGCGTAGGGGCTCCTGGCGCCAGAAGGAGCAACTCAAAGCTCTTCGTCTTGGTGAGGTTGATGCAAGTAAAAATAAGTGGTGATTATAAGTGATTCATTTGTCAAACGCAAGGTCAAGGGTCCCAATCTGTACATGTCACTAAGGCAGCATCAAGAAGCTCCCCACATCCCAAACTGTCTCCCCTCTGACACTAGTGGAAATTTCACTATCAGAGCCAGAGAACTCCGAGGAGGAGAAGCAATTTCAGAGCACAGCGTCTTAGAGTAAATGAACATATCGAGGTCAGCTGGGGGGCTGCGAATCATGGCAAGGAAAGGGAGGGAAGGCCAGGGGCAAGTATTTGGACCCTCTCAGGGTGGCTGAGGATTCTGCAGCCACTAAAGGCACACGCACACATACACACACACACACGCACGCACACACACACGCTGGTAATCGCTTTACCCCAGCAGTAGGGGCTTAAGCCTCTATCTAGGCTAGCCCCACCCCCGCCCCCAGCTGCATTAGCCACCTCTGTCCCAAGGCAGGATCCCCAGAGGTTCAGCAAGGAAACCCTGCAGGGCTGGAAGCCGAATGCAACAGAAAGTTAGCAGCCACCAGTGGTCACACACATACACACTCACTCATGCACTCATACACACAGACAACACACTAGACTCAGACACCCACCGAGCTGTCTTCCCAAAGTCATGACAAATCCAAAGAGAGGCCCGCAGAATTGTCCTATCCCAGAGAAAGCCACAGAAACACAAGTAGCTGGCACCAAGATACTCACACTCTGCCCCCGGGATCTCTCTGCCTGGGTGCCCCCGTTCCTGCCCCTGAATAGACATTCTGCCCGGGGGGAGCCAATCCCAGTCAGGGTTTCCTCTCCCCACCTCTCCTTTCCCAGGTACGCAGGCCCCCAGTACGTTTTCGCCTTCCGTACCTCCTCCATTCGTGCCCCTCCTCGCCCGGGGACTGTGAGGACCCAAGAACAAGGACAGTCTGCCATTTTCCCGTGAACTCCCCAGCCCCCACGGCAGGAGCTGCAAAACCCCCCGACCCTTCTCGTAGGGTTCACGCCTCATCCCAGCTCCTCGGAGAAGCTGGCAGCTCTTGTCATTTTCCAGTGAGTGCGTGAAAATACAGATTAGACCATTTAGGGAAAAGTCGTCAGAGGGCAAGGCGAGAGCCACCACTGCCTAATCGGCAGCTCCAGCAATGCACGATGAGACAGACTCACAGATTACAAACGCACACAAATTCCGAAGCAGGAAGGGGGTGGCGGGATGGGGGCAGGCGAGCTCCGTTTTAGATTCCCTTGTTTTTGTTTAGATGGCTTTCCTCTGTTGGCAACACACTTCCGCCTTCATGCTCCCAGGAAAAGCAGGTAGGGTGGGAATGATTTCAGTCCCATCTTGCAGAAGGGGAACATGAGGCCCAAGGGACTGGTAAAGGACAGTTGCAGAAGGCCCGGGCCACCCGGACTGGTCTTCTCCTGGCTGGACTGGAGGTGGGGATATGAGGGCCAGTCCCCAGGAGAGCCCCATTGGCCTGAAGTTCTGCTCTCTGTCCCACTCCTCTCCCTACAAAGAACCAGCATGTGCCTGAGAGGCAACCTTGCCCCTCACCAAATGGCAGGATTATTTAACTGATGGCTGCTGTCCCCCAGATGGTCATGTTTGTTAAATCTGGTAAGGAGACGTGCTGTGTGCTTTTCTTCCCCCTGGCTGGGGAGGATTTTCTCAGAATCTGAGTGCAAGGGGCCCACTTTCGTGCCCTCTTATCCCATAAGGCCCCTCCCAAGCCTAGCCTGGTCCCCTCAGCGGCACCCCAGTCATCTTAACCTTCCAGCCAGGCCTGCCTTGCCCTGGTCCAGGTGAGAAGCCAGTGGTGATGCATGAGTGCCCCCTGCTGGTGATGTTCTGCACTGTCCACTAGGACTCCTACCCCGGATCCAGCCAGGTAGCAGCATTCCCCACACACACCTCCAGGACTGCCTGGCTGGGTGAAGGAAAGGGTGGGCACCTGTGGGAGGAGCACAGAGCCCTAAGAATGTGCTTCATAAAGGCCCGAAGAAGCTGGGAACAGCTCCATTCCTGTTCCAGCAGTAGGGGGTGTGACTGTGGGTGACAGGTAGACACTAAGCATTTTCCAGCAGGGAGAAAGGGAGGGTGCCTGTCATTGAGTATGGACTGTCAGAGAGACTTAGCATATGTGGGATGGATGAAGGAAGGAATGAGTGAATGAAGGAATGAATGAGCTCATTATTTCCTAAAAGGTCACGTGAATAACACTAGTAAACTATCAGGGTAATTTTTAGATAATAGCGACGAACTTCTTTAAGAGTTATGTATCTAGTTTGACTGTACCTGACCCATCAGATTCATTAATATTTAAAACGAATGTCTTTAGATACAAAAGGGTCCATGTAAAGAAAGACATTAGATAAATAACATGTATGTACTCTCAGCTCCTAGCATAGGTATTTAATAAATGCTAGTAATGAATGAAGAATAAACAAATGCATGTACAGCTGACAAGGCAGATCATGGACGATCATTATAGGGCAGTAGGTCCCACACTTAGCTGTACCTTGCCATCACCTGGGGAGCTTTAAAAATTATCTCTGGGCGACTCTGTGTCTCTGAATCTCAGGGGGCTGGGGAGGAAGATGGTGCACCCCGGACAACCCTCAGAGGAGGAGAAAATCACCGGCTCCCAATTTGGGCAGCAAATCAAAAGCAGCGTGGATTCACTGCCTTTTGAAATAGTGAAACTGCCATCATTGGAGAAAGGCAAACTGTGGTTAGGCGACCTGGGATTCCTCTGCTGGGAGAGAGGTTGAACTAGGCGAACTTGAAGGTTTCATGCAAGGAAAGAGAAGTGAGCTGATATTTATGTAAACCAGCTTCTAGGTTGACACTAAGTATAAAGCTAATGTGTATTTACTATGGCTTTAATCTATACTGATTAAGAATGTCTCATTTATTCACCTGCACATTATGTTTTACTTGGCATATATCTTTATTATAGTTAATACAAATATTACATTAGTTGCTTACAGAACATATAGAATTTGCTGTCCTGAGTTTATTTACAAGTTAGTACCTCATTTATGAGACTTTTTACCCCTTGAGAACATCTGCCTTCTTCTTGAAAACTGTGACTGGTTCATTATAAACATATATTCGTATAATGGAGTTAATGTGGTTATCATCTGTTTATCTCTTTTAATTAGGCCCTGATTTGCCCATAACAATTTCAGTTACTTTCTTGATTACAGTTGGAGGAGCATGTGGTTTGGTGTGGGCTTGCTAAAGAGCTGCTGTCTGCTTCTCTAAATCCACATATAGTATCATATGTGCAGGCTGACTTAATATTTGATATGTGAGTTGTTCCCTTATCTTGTTAGATACTCTTGATAAAAGAATTCCCACTCATGAATTTTCATGGATATACCTCTGGAAAGGAATTGAGAAAAATAAATGTTGTGCTATTTGGAAAGGTTGGGAGACACGTTGCAATCGAGTCTGAGTTTTGATATCAGCTTAATGGTATTCAAATAGCAGCTTTTTTTTAGCTTTGAGCGGATTTTTAAAACATAAAGCATAAATAGATTTGTGATAGCGCAGGGTCAAAATTAGTTCTGTTGATGGCAAGTTATGCAATATTAATTCTGTTTTATGAACAAATGCAATTAAGTTGCAAATCCCTTGACAGAGTGCAATGTTAGGCCAATGTTTTCATCAGTATGAGGAAATGTCAGATTAGCCTCCCCAAGGAAGACGAAATCTTTGGCACGATGCCGAAAACATGCATGTTTGTTTTATAGCCGCACCATGCTCTCTTACATGGCTAGTGGGAATAAAAATGGACACATTCACTCTCAAGGACAATTGGACAGCGTCTACCGAAATGATAAATACACCTTCTCTCTCTTTTTTTTTTTTTTTTTTTTTTTGGAGATGGAGTCTCACTCTGTCGCCTAGGCTGGAGTGCAATGGTGCGATCTTGGCTCACTGCAACCTCCGCCTCCCGGGTTCAAGTGATTCTCCTGCCTCAGCCTCCTGAATAGCTGGAATTACAGGTGCACACCACCACGCCTGGCTAATTTTTTTGTATTTTTAATAGGGACAGGGTTTCACCATGTTGGTCAGGCTGGTCTTGAACTCCTGACCTCGTGATCCACCCGCCTCGGCTTCCCAAAGTGCTGAGATTACAGGCGTGAGCCACTGTGCCCGGCCATAGATGCACCTTCTCTTTAATCCGCCAATCCTCCCATATACTCACACCTGCACTTAATAACACGTGTATGAGAAAATTCACTGCAGCATTGTTTGAACAGCACATGATTGGGAAAACCATCCAAATGCCCATCCATAGAGGACTGACTGGTCAATAGAAAACTGTACATCTATTATGTGGAATACCATGAGGCTGTCAAAAAAAGAATGAGGACTCAACAACAACAAAACCACCTGAATAAAAACTGGCCAAAAGAGTTGAATAGACATTTCTCCAAAGTTATACAATGGGTGGCCAATAACACCTGCAAAGATGTTCAACATCCCTAATTATTAGGGGAATGCCAATCAAAACCACAATGAGGTGCCACTTCATACCCATGACAATGGCTATTTTAAAAAAGAAAAACAGGCAAGTGTGGTGGCTCACGCCTGTAATCCCAGCACTTTGGGAGGCTGAGGCAGGTGGATCACCTGAGGCCAGGAGTTCGAGACCAGCCTGGCCAACATAGTGAGACCCTGTCTCTACTAAAAATGCAAAAATTAGCCAGGTGCGGTGGCACTCACCTGTAGTCCTGGCTACTCGGGAGGCTGAGGCAGGAGAATCACTTGAACACAGGAGGTGGAGGTTGCAGTGAGCTGAGATCATGGCACTGCACTCTAGCCTGGGTGAAAGACTGAGACTCAGTCTCAGAAAAAAAAGAAAAGAAAAGAAAAGAATTGTTGGCCATGATGTGGAGAAATTAGAACACTTGTGCATTGCTGGTAAGAATATAAAATGATGCTCTGCTATGGAAAACAGTATAGCAGATCCTCAAAAAAATTAAACATAGAATTCCCATATGATTTAGCAATTCTGGCTATATGCCCTGAAAAACTTGAAACTGGGGACTTAGACAGATATCTGTATACCCATGTTCATACCAGCATTATTCGCAATAGCCAAAAGATGGAAGCAAGCCAAATGTCCATTGACATGAATGGATGAGCAAACTGAGACATATCCATTCTATGGAATAGTATGCTGCCATAAAAAGGAATGAGGTGCTGATATATGCTACAAACATGGATGACCCTTGAAAACATTATGATTAAACATTATAAAAAAGTTGTGGTGATGGTCACACAACATTGTGAATAAAATCAATGCCACTGAATTGTACACTTAAAAGTGGTTAAAGGCCAAGCGCAGGAGGATTGCTTTGTCAGGAGGATCGCCTGAGCCCAGGAGTTCAAGACCAACCCAGGCAAAATGGCGAGACCCCGTCTCTACAAAAAAAAAAAAAAAAAATGTAGATTTAAATTAGCCAGGGTGTGGTGGCGTGCCCCTATAGTCCCAGCTACTCAGGAGGCTGAGGTGGGAGAATGACTTGAACCCAGGAATTCAAGGCAGCAGTGAGCTGTGATTATGCCACTGCACTCCAGCCTGGGCAACAGAGTGAGACCTCGTCTCTTTTAAAAAACAAAATGGTTAAAATGGTAAATTTTGTTATACGTATTTTAATGCAATTTTTAAAAATTAATAATGTCATTTTTTAAAGCGTGGAAGTCTAGGGCCGGGTACAGTGGCTCACGCCTGTAATCCCAGTACTTTGAGAAGCCAAGGCGGGTGGATCACCTGAGGTCAGGAGTTCAAGACCAGCATGGCCAGGATGGTGAAACCCTTTCTCTACTAAAAATACAAAAATTAGCTGGGCATGGTGGCGTGTGCCTGTAATCCCAGCTACTTGGGAGGCTGAGGCATGAGAATCACTTGAACCCGGGAGGCAGAGGTTGCAGTGAGCCGAGATGGCTCCACCACACTCCAGCCTGGGCGATAGAGCAAGACTCCATCTCATAAATAAATAAATAAATAAATAAAGTGAGAGTCTAAATCCCCTCCCTTTGAATATGGGCTGACCTTGGTTACTGGATTCTAATGGCATGATGCTGCCTGTCTTCCTAGGCCAAGTCATAAGAGGCCCTTTGGCTTCCACCGAGCTCTCTTAGCTGGGAGCCCTGAGCTAACACGTAGGAGGCCAGCTACCCTGCAACAACATCCTCGAGAGGCCTCATAGTCGTAGGAAATGATGCCTGCCCAGTGCTGGCCCAATAGGATCAGCTGTTCCAGCCCCAGCTATCAGGGTCTGCCCGACCTGGGCCTCAGACAGGTGAGAAAGCCTCCAGATTGTCCCACCCCACTTGGGACCACCTCAGCCAACACAGTGCAGAGGTGGATGGAGCAGAGATGAGCTTTCTCTTGGAGCCTGCCAAATTGCAGATTCATAAGCAAAATGAATGTTGGTGCTGTTTTATGCCATGAGGTTTGGGGGTGGTTTGTAATGCACTAGTAGATAAATGGAACAGTGAACATATTACTTATGTATTTGAATTTGTTTCAATTTAATTTAAAAAGCATCAGATTTAAATAAAATGGATTTAAACTACATAAATGTCTCTTGCAAACCAATTGGTAAATTGGATGGTTTTCATTCTCATGGTTTGCATCTTGCCTCTATAAAGCTATTAAAGGTGCAAAAATGTTTTCACCTGAATACTGAAAAAAGCTTGGAGTTGGGGGGTGGTCAGTGAGGTGGAGTGAGGCGAAATATAGTTCTGTCAGAGGGCTCTCTACCCAGAAGGCAAGGGCGGGAAGGAGAAAGGTAGCTGGGGCTACATACCATGAAGGGGCAGGTTTCCAACCTAGAAAATTAAAGACAAACCTGGTCAGCAGGTCCTTGGAATAAAACCCAGAATGTGGAGGAGTTAAGTGAGTGATTGATACATCACCTGAGATGGGGTTTCAGGAGGCTTGAGAAGGGAAGGAGGTTATATGGCCTAAGACCAGGACCCCTGAGGAGCTAAAAGTATTCATTAAACGCAGGTGGCTCCCGCCTGTAATCCTAGCACTTTGGGAGGCCAAGGCAGGTGTATCACCTGAGGTCAGGAGTTAGAGACCAGCCTGACCAACATGGTGAAACCCCGTCTCTACTAAAAATACAAAAATTAGCCGGGCATGGTGGTGGGTGCC